>NC_140352.1:8650337-9850337 GCF_963514085.1 Chelon labrosus | reverse complement strand
TACAATTAAAGAAATATCAGTTTAACAAATTTTTTGCAGGTGCCAGAAAAGTTGCTTCAGATTGTGTGTGTTGTTGCTGCAGCTGTCCGTGTTCTGTGTATCAGTGCACGTTGTCAGTAGTTCATTAAAAGTTTGCTCCAGTGATCAACAGCGCAGGATTATTTGTTTTGTTCACCTCACAATATGCCGTTGATTTGTGTCTTCTCAGGGTGCAACGTGAGCAGCTGGCCGCCATCTTCCAGCTGCTCAAAGACAACAAGGAGACGTTTGGGGAGGTGTCCGACAGAGACATAGAGGAGCAGCTCCGACTCTACTCCATCTGAGACTCCTCTCTCATATATTCCATAGGACGTGGGCTCTTTTACCTTCATGCACCACTGAAGGACTTCTCCAAATACTCCCATGAACTTGTTCGCAGTATTCACCACAGATGTATACTCTACTCTTGCAGTGACCACCCTCACTGGTGTATAAATACGACATGGCCTGCTTGTTTTATCGCGCCACTATTTTTCCTGTCCCATCCACCTATCGTACACACAAAGGTAAATATTTTGCTGAAAATATTCAAATTCAAGAGAAATAAGGCCTCAAAGGTATGAAAGAGTGCTGCTTCTTTCAGTTTTATTACATTTTTTTAAATAAATCAACTTTGTAGTAAATAAATCTGTATGAAACCCGCAAGATTACTTCTGCATAACTTCCCTGTTGCTGTGTAATAAACCAGATACCTGTAAAGCTAGGTGTGTGTGTGATTGATGTCATTTTATTGACCTTCTTGGCTTCATGCCAAACAACCCTGCCCAATCGCGTTATCAAATGGATCAAGTACATAAATTTGAGTAGAGAAAGACGCTGACTCCTCAGCAGCTTTAGCGTCACCTGCATGCATTTATTGTTTGCAGCGAATGACTCAGTTTATTTGAATGGTGACTGACATTTCTCTAATTGTTTGACCACCTTTTTTTTGCCTTCTCTATCATCTGACAATGTTTATTTCATATTTTAAGATTTTTATCATTTTTAGACTTGTGCTCAGTCTCTGCAAAACTCAAAGGATGAGAGCTTCAAGAAGGCTTTTCATCCCAACATAAGTTTGTTTCTAAAAATGTTTCTAATTAAAAATAAAAATAAAAAATCATGAGTTACTGAGATTCACTTTCTGGGCATGTGAAAACTCCTAGAATTTGCACTCACAGTCTGAAGACTCGCCTCTGCTCGGCCCAAAGGAGGAGTCAGTGTACCGCAACACTCAGATCTGTGCTGACACGATAGTTGGCTATATTAATTAAATAGTCTACATTAATCATTTATTCACCACTCCTGACATATTTAAAAAAAAAAAAAACAAAAAAAAAAAACAGATATTTAAAAAAACACAAAAGACGTGCCAATGACTACAAATCAGGAGCACACTGTCAGGACAGGTCAACCAAGAAGCTGTTTGGTGCCCTGGGAGGAAGGGGACCCCCAAATTGTTTTTGACATATTTTGCCATGACAACCATAAACCCCCTAAAACCTGTGAAGGTCCTACGGTGTAATGGTCCGCAACCCCCCATCCAACCACTAGAACCAAGGATTACCACTGACTCAGTGAAGGCCAAGTGTGACATTGCCTCATACTGCCTTTGTCTGAACCAAAAACTGGCACTTGAAAACATCACAAAGACTATTTCCTTGCTGGAAAGTATTTTCTGCGCCTACATGAAAGGAAATAACTCTTCATAGCAGCAGGTGGCAGTAGATGAACAGCAACTATTAGCTTGGAAGTTAAGAAGGGCTACCACCCGTCTACAGTTTGATGATCATGTTTTTGTGAAAATATTTGTGTATTTTAACCCTGGGATGAAAGGGGATTGCAGGAATGGGATGAAAAGGGGTCAAAGGGGGTGTGATGAAAAGGGATGAGAACGGGCAAGGGTATGGGATGAAAATGGTTGAGGGGATGAGATGAAACGGGTTGAGGGGACTGGATGAAAGGAATGAAAGGGGGTCGTGGGCATGGGATATAATGGGCCAAGGGGAAGGGATAAAAGGAGGTCATGGGATGAAAAGGGGTCGGCAGATGACAGTAGAGGAAGCCAGGAAGTGGGCAAGGGTATGGGATGAAAATGGTTGAGGGGATGAGATGAAACGGGTTGAGGGGACTGGATGAGAGGAATGAAAGGGGGTCGTGGGCATGGGATATAATGGGCCAAGGGGAAGGGATAAAAGGAGGTCATGGGATGAAAAGGGGCCGGCAGATGACAGTAGAGGAAGCCAGGAAGTGAGATTCAGCGTGGGGAAGCTTCGGATCCTTGTCCCCCGGTTCCTGTAATGAAGGTGGAAGAGGAAAAAATGAGAACAGAGGGATGGTGAGGGTTGAGGGGTTGAGAGATGAACGGCATAGAGGAGCAGCTCCGACTCTACTCCATCTGAGACTCCTCTCTCCCGCATATAATCCACAGGGCGTGGGCTCTTTTACCTTCATGCACCACTGAAGGATTTCTCCAAATACCCACATGAACTTTTTTGCAGTATTCAACACAGATGTACAGTCTACTCTTGCTATTTTTGACTCTTTGGTCAAAAATAGTTTTATTTATTACATTTTTTTAAATAAAATCATCAACTTTGTAGTAATTAAATCTGTGTAAAAAAAAAAACTATAAAATTACTTCTGCATAATGCCCCTGTTGCTGTGTTGTAAACCAGATACCTGTAAAGCTAGGTGTGTGTAATTGATGTCATTTTATTGACCTTCTTTTTTTCCTGCCAAACAACCCTGCCCAATTACGTTATCAAACGGATTAAGTGGGTACATTTCAGGAGAGAACGACACTCCTGTCAAAACAACTTGACTCTGGTTCATTCAACTAAAAAGCCTCAACTTCTCAGGGATGGCAGTCCGAGCCACCAGGACCTTTTCTCTGTTAATTATAATATCACTTAGCATTTATTTTTTTATTCTATCATGGGAAAGTTCATTAAAAACCTTCAGGTAAGTTGTGCTTTTGTATTTTGCCCAGACATAGCACACAGAAAGGATTACTTTTATATGTTATATTTTTTTAGCAGGTAAATCATAAGATAATTAATCACATTTCTTTTTGTACATTTATAAAATGTCTCTAATGTTACACTTTTTTTTGTTAAATTTTCAGCTGGACAACTTTCTTGGGAAAAGACAGACACACAAAGGGAAACAGGTCACATGAAGATGACTTTACACTTTCTGGAAAAAAAGCAAACTTGACTCCAAGTCCTGCTGTGTTTACCACAACAAAACCAAACCCAGTGACAACAACAAAAACGGACCAAATCAGCACTTCTACAAATGCAGCTGCAGCTGAGACGCCAATGCCCATCCTCTCCAAGAAATCCTTCAACAAGCTTCCAAAGTGGGATTTTGAGGATGTTTATAACCAGGATGGCCCACCTAGACAGACAGTAAGCATGCTGAGACATGATAGAACAGAATCTGTTAAAATGCATTAACTTAAAGTTTGTGGGTTGGCACGGCTGAAGCAGCTTTAGCATCGCCTGCATGCATTTATTGTTTGCAGTGAATGAATCAATTTATTTAAATGGTGACTGACATTTCTCTAATTGTTTGACCGCCTTTCGTTTGCCTTCTCTATCATCTGACAATGTTTGGTTTATTTCATAATTTAAGATTTTATAATTTTTAGACTTGTGCCCAGTCTCTGCGAAACTCAAAGGATGAGAGCTTCAAGAAGGCTTTTCTTCCCAACATACGTTTGTTTCTACACAAAGACAACATCAACATGAGCGAATGGAACCGACTTTCACATTTTAACAATCCTTTTGGTTTTATGGAGTACAAGTACGACGGTAGGTATTTATGTGTGTCTGTGCCAAGGCAGTATTTCATGTACAGGGCTGATGAGTAACAGCCGTAAAGCAATACTGGAAACAAATTTTTGATGAACTCATGTTCCTCTTTCTGGATATATATAACCCAGAAAGCCAAATGATACATATGAAAATTTCAGACCAATAAGTCTTCTATGTTCAGATCTAATCGAACGTATTCTTTATGAGGCTAGATGGGTTTTAAATATACATGCCGGGAGAGAAGAACCGGACCCTGCTTTCCTGTCATAAGATCCAGAAAATATCTTTTAACAGAGTGGGTAAGGCCTACCTGTTAGTACTACTCAGTTTTTTTGGACTCTGTGAAAATTTTTGTAACTGGGTGAAACTTTTGTAAAAAGAACGATATGCTGAGATAATCACTACAAACATTTTTCCTTTTAATTTTGGTGCATTTGTACGACTTAAATAACCCTTTATGTAGGTAGGTACGTTTAACCCCTTGACGCCTGATTTGATTATAAAGAATTTAATTATTTGTGTTTGTGCTTTGAACTCTGACTGGTGCTACGAGAAACTAGTACTTGCAAAAGGTTCTCAGGTATGTATTGAATGCGCAAAAACCGACATTGGAGTATTACATGCGTTATTTTGGCTGCAATCTGAGCGGAAGCAGTGTGTTGCGAATTCGCGACACTCTGCGTCAAGGGGTTAAAACAGTCAACAGTTCTGGAACTTCGGTAAAGCCCCTGCCCAACGACAACCCTGTCTGCATCGTGCCCCGATCACCCACGTTTACATACGAAGGCAAAAAAAACCCTTATAGCTCAATACCAACGGCCATTTAAACATTACAAATTTCTCGTAGATATGTATGACTGTATGAAAAGGCAACGTAAGTATCGTAACCCTGAGTTCTTGGCGTGGCCATCTCCAGACTCTCCCGCCTATGGGTATTACGCAGGTTACAGTTTTGAATCATCAATCATCAGCAGGATGGTAAACACACAATTTTATTCCTCCATTAAACATGGACAGAGATACTGTCACACCCCTAACTATAACACCCTGAACAAAGACAGGTGGGAACTAAGATTACTATCTTTTTCTAACCAACTAAGGGGATTGTATAACTACTGGAATGATAAAAGATAAAGAAGCTGATAAGGAGTCCTAAAATAATATTGCACAACCTATTATTGCTTAAACTATGAAACTCTTAAAATAATCAAAAGCAAATGATGGGCTGGGTTGTCACCGCAATTCACCCCGATGGTGTAAACTGCTTTAGTATTAACATCATTATTTACTTGTATAGGCCCATAACTTCTGTGTTATTGGCCTAAATTAACAGAATAATAAATTAATAAATGAATTGATTTGTGGTATACTGTATGTGACAGCGTTTTATGGTCTCCCTTTAAATCACATTCAGTCTAAAAGACAAACAGCAAATATTTCAAAGCATATTATATACCTTTGCAAATTAAAGACAAGGATTTGTACCTTACGTTAGATAAACATACCTCTGTAAATCATTTTGTTTTATATGAATATAGTACAGTGGTGTCAGTATTGATGACTGTAAAGTTCCCCGTTTCCCTTCTTTGTTTTTTTTCTTAGTTTTTGTGAAATTGTGTAATCCTGCTTGTCCATAGGTTAATATGTAAATTGTACTAACATATTTATCTAATCTCTGCAAAGGTTCTCAGTCACCCAGGCCATGGTATAGCCAGACAAAACAAGTTTAAATAAGGGTAACTGGACTTGTAGAGTTTCTTGAAGACGTTTCATCCAAGTAACTTCTTTAGTACTATAAAAACTGGCGGGGAGTTTAAACAGGAACATCTGTGAGTGTTGCTCATCAGTAACTCACATGACTAGTATCGACCAGACACTTAAGCCTCTAAGTACTGTGGGACATAGACGCCATAACCCTTCCATCTGTCTTCTCTGGTTAAAATGCGTACGCTGCTGTCCTCAAAGAAGTGTCCTTTGTTTTCTTTTAATTTGCAGATGTGATGCCTTCACTGAAGCTGATTCCAAAGCCAACAGAGCCTCTGCTGCTTCCAAAACCAGGAGGTGATGGCTGTGTGCACTGCGCTGTGGTGGGTACAGCAGGAATCCTCAATGGCTCCAAAGTCGGTGCAGAGATCGACTCTCATGATTATGTTTTCAGGTAAGAAAGAGGATGGGAAGAAAATCTGTTTGTTTGTTTTTTGTTTTTGTTTTGTTTTTTTTTTTGGGGGGGGGGTGTCAATCCCCACCCTGTAAGGTTTCAAAGCCATTAAAATCTGTCCATTTCTTCTCTTTGATCCGTGTCTTGGTGGAGTTGTTTGTGTGGTCAGGATCAAATATGTTGTTGAAGTGTTCTTCAACTTTCAGACAGCTGTCACAAGAACATGTAAAGTTTATTAGTTTGTCCAGCGCAAATAGAGATTATGGTTTGCTGGCTCAGACGCACAAACAGCATCAGTCCTGGATGACGAGGTGTGTGTGTGGCAGAGTTGTGTTTGCTTAGAGTGAGTCAACAAAGGAGAAAGTCTGGGATGTATAAACACCCTTCATTCTGATGGTTTATGGGTTTGTGCATCTAATACTTCACTTTCTCTCTTCCTTATTCTCCGTGTCAAGGGAAAAAATGAAACTGATAGAAGTGGTGTACTTCTATTCTAAATTTGAGCAATCTCCATCAGAATGCCAATGCAGCACTTTGACTCTTGAAGTACTTGCAGCATGGTCCACCAGTTAATTTTACCCGAGGGCTGAATAGTGTGAAGCATGTCAAGCCAAGGAGTTGTTTTTTGAGGAGATACTGTTTCTGCTGCTATTACTATCATTAGTAGTAGCTATACAGTAATTGTTATTTCTAGTAGTACTAATAATAATATTAATTTAGTTCACAAAGCCTGTTTTGAGCATCAAACCTGGAAAAAAAGCACTCTTGAAACAAAGTAAGTTCAAAACCAGTGTTTTCGGGATGTAAATTCAAATGTGCGGACCATGTTCTGGATCAGTAACAGACAACCACCAATAACATAAATATCAACAAATTCTTGTATTATTTTAATGTCTTTGTTTAGCATCATGCTGAGTGTTGAAGTGCCACTTATAACTTGCTTATTATGCATGGTCTGCATGCATAATAAGCAAGATGTCTTAGCATTGGAGTGGTTAGCTAAAAAATAAAACAAACTGATCAGTCCAGTCAGATTTGAACTGGAGGTTTTCCTGGTTGACTTTGTGTTTTTTCCTGCCGGCCATGGCTGTGTCTTACGCATATTGATTAGTTGAAGGGCGGCTAAGCTAGTTAAGGAGCATATACAGCTGCATTACGTCATGTATTATAACGCCAGGTGTACAGCGTGGGGCGAGGTCAAACCAAAGCAATTCATCCTTTAGGATTTATTTACAGCCTGGTACATAATGATTTTTTGTTTGAGGTTGACTTTTTATATAATTTAACAATTTGACTTGCATTAGAGTTTAAAATTTCTGCCAAGATGGTGACAGCCAGTGCCAGCACACTAAACTTCAAGACTCTTAAAAGCTCTGAAAGAAATGTTTCAAAACAACTTTTCAGAAGGTTGCAACGCTTTTGTGTTTACATGAATATCTGAACGCAAAGCTACTGCAATCCATCAAATAGTGAGATTTTCAGTCTGTTGCAAAGGGGTGGACCAACAGAACAACATTAATAATGCTACTGAAATTCAAAGGATGGTAACTAAGACTAGCCTGGCTGACGCGACTGCACATCTCAATGAGATGCTGGTCTGGAAACTACGTGTTTATTTTCTCGTATTTGAGGCGTGGTTTTACAAATGCCTAGAGCCGTTTATTGGGCGCTACGAATGTCTATCAAATGCGCCTGGTAATTCCCATGCTGCCTTGCGCGCGATTCATAGCCAAAGCCTGTTGGTAGCAGAGCAAACACATCCTTCTTGGCAATGAAGTCTTTCAACGCCAAACGTTGCTCTTTTTTTAAAATAAACTTGCGTTCTAAGCTACTTAAAACACTGTCTAAGGCTGCATCGAACGGTAACGTTAGGTCCGCTGCCATGTTGGATTAACGCACTACAAGCTTCGGTGTCGCGCATAGACGTCGTCATCGTCTTGCTGCCCCCCCCGTTCTGTGATTGGTTCCCTATCTCAGGAGAAAATATGGGCGATGGTTTCCAGACTGCTTTTGCAGCGAGAATGAAATCACGCGCAAAGCAGTATGGGAACACTCAGGCTAAACTAAGACCTGAACTAGGGCTGAAACGATTCGTCGAGTTACTCGATTAACTCGATTACAAAAATTGCTCGAGGCAAAAACTCTGCCTCGAAGCCTCGTTAAAACCTATGACGCGCACTATACGCACAGGGATCTGATTGTTCCACACGGACCGTTGTTTTTGAAACACCTATGCGAAGCACACCAGCGCGTGATACATTTTGAATTTAGTTGGCGCGATGGCGGAGAGTAAAGATGGCCATAAACGGCAAAACAATTTCTAAAGTTACATTACATTACATCATTACATTCTAAAAAATGAAGAGAACAAAGTGCAGTGTATATACTGCAAAGTAGACCTGGCGTACCACAGCAGTACAAGCTCAATGATCCAGCATCTAAACAGAAAACATCCACATGCTGTTTCACCAAGCGTCGCTGAAACAAACGTAACCTAAACCTATACATTGATGTTCGCTGATTTTAATCGCATACTGTATTTGTAGCGATGTCACCGTATTTTCCGGACTATAAGGCGCACCTGAATATAAGCCGCACCAGCTAAATTTTGGGGAAACTACAGATTGTGCCATATGCCGCACCCGACTAAAAGCCGCACCCGACTATAAACCGCTGGTGTTTTAATGTTTAATTACCGTAAGAGTTTCTTCTACCACGGAGGGGATTGTCGGGACAGAAATGACTGTTTGGAAACGCAAAGCGTCCCATTTATTTACATTTGACAAACATAAATCTTTCGATCAATCAAACAAAAAATCAATCGATCAAACTTTCACATCTTTGACATTACAAACAGCATTCGTGCAGTGCACAAATAATACAACGGTGCGCTCCTAGCGTACTTCCTGCAGTCAAAGTACCGTAGTAGTAGTATAACAAAAAACAAAGCTTACAACGCTTGACGAGGCATTAACGTTAAATGGCTAAATTTAATTTGTTTTTAAAAGTGCTTGCCTGTAACACGGCAGCAAAAGTGCAGTAACCCGGCTGCTCAACTAAATAACCAGCATCTTTTTCGAAAACAGCCAACACAGCAGTAAAGGTGCAGTAACACGGCCGTTTACTGTATCAAAATAACCAGCCTACTGTACCAGAAAAGTACAGTTGTTAATCCTTGTGTCATCGTCTATGACATGATAGTGCGCCCCTGGTGACCGTTAGCTGTAAAAATCCATCACAAACAAACACACAGGTTGCTAGGTTACCATAGCAAATAGGCTCACCCCAGAAATTATGTATTATTTGTTAGTAGCCTAATGGTAAATGCTGCAGGTGTAGAAATCTACATGGGTAATTTGCAGAAGGTGCAATCCTTTTTTGTAATGTTGTATTAAGAAGACAAAACTAAGACCAAATGGCCTTTACTATTTAAGTTTGTATTAATAGTTTTACATGTTATACATGTTTTACAGTAAGTTCGCTTAACTGTATTGTTATTTAATTGTTAGCACTGGCACTTTTAATGGGTAAATTGCAATAAATGGGCTTAGTTTTGGAGCCAAATGTTGGAGTTGGAGTTCTCTGTTTTTTTGAGAAATAAAAGGCAAATGCTTGATCATTTTACAGCCTAATTTTCGTTATGCATTATTTGTTTTGGTTGTTTAAAAACGTAAAAAAAAAAATTATCCGATTAATCGATCGATAAAGTGCTAGATTAATCGATTACAAAAAGAATCGATAGCTGCAGCCCTAACCTGAACCATGAGAAATGAAAAGGGAACAAAAACACAATGTAGATAATATACAGCATTAAACATATGTACGAAATGAAGACATGTAAGCCTGCTTAGTTGCTTTATATAGGACAACAATAAGCTTAATATCAGGATACAGAAAAACAATGTTATTTATTGGTTTGCTCTAGCCTACAGTGTGGCTTTATTATCAGCACCATTTCTTCTGTAAAGAAAGGATGGTAGCGCTTACTAAGAAGTCAGTACACTTGAGTATCATATAAATGAAGCAAATGAAAATGCAACCACCAATCAACATCTGAAAAGCCTCTTGTTTTCAATTGTTTGTGTGGCAGGATGAATGGTGCCGTGACAAAGGGTTATGAGGAAGACGTAGGAAACAGAACATCTGTGTACGTTCACACGGCCCACTCCATCACCGCATCGCTATATTGGTTCAAGAAGTACGGCTACACGTCTGCCCCTCATGATGAGGTACTAAAACTTAAACAAAGGTGGTGTGATGTTGTTTATACTCACAATAAAGATAACGTCTGTCTTCCTCTTTTGCAGGGGATAAAGTACGTCATGATTCCTGAAGGATTGAGGGACTTCCAGTGGCTGGAGGGTCTTCTGAAAGGAGAAAGAGTCCGTGCAGGCCTGTACCAAAATGAGCTGTAAATATAATTTTTACAAGGATAATTTATTGTACGCATTGTTCATTTAAAAAGAAAAACATCTTTAATTGACATTGAAAGTATATTTTATTTTTGAATTTCAAAACAGATTTACAAAATTGAAATACATGTATGACTAAGCAAATGTAGAGTTTAAAAATACACTTTTGTTCTCCAAGCCATTTTGTTGGTCATTGTTACTGTGGCGTCCATCAGACTTAATAGTGCCATTCAGTCGATTTTAAGTTCAAACTCTTTGTCCTTGTGCTCTGATACGGCAGACTTGCGCCCATATGTCAAAAACTACCAACAGTAAATTAATTGAAGAACAATGTGCAACCTGGGACGTGTTCCCAGTCCTGCCTCAACATTGTACAGACTTATATGAACATCTTTCATCAGCTTGTTCCTTCATTTTCAACTGTTGCTTTCGTATTTTAACCCTCCAGGCCAAGGACGTACTACTCAGGGCAGTACAACGAGAGCCGCTTCTACGTTCTGCACCAAGACTTCCTCCGATACGTACGAAACAGGTCAGCCTCCTGTCAAACACCCATCCAAACTTTCTGTGGTTTAAACCGTACACTTTTATAAATGTATCTGTTGTGGTAACAAAAGTGGCACAAGTCATTCTTTTGCAAAACAATTTTCATTAAATGCATGACGTACTTTTCTTGTAATAACTTTTCATTACTCCACCTTTTCAGCATGTTACAGTTATGTAGTAGTAGGACCTAAATGTATGGACCAAAGAACAGAAACAAAGCTAATTTAATGAAAACTTGCAAAACAGGGGGGGGGGGGGAAAGGCGCTGCAGGGATGGCAGGATAATCTGACCACACAAATCCAAAAAGAAATGTCCAGTTATAACAAATGCTGCACACAACAGAAAAGGGAACCATAGATTTTTTTCAGGAAAATTACTACAAAGGTTCATTTACTTGTCACCTTTGGAATTGTAACTTGTCTTTTCATATACACTACCGGTCAAAAGTTTTAGAATACCCTAATTTTTGCAGTTATTTATTGCAATTCAAGTCGTGCAATTCCAATGAATAGATTGAAATGGTACAAAGGCAAGTACTGAACAGCCAGAGTTTTAAAAAAAAAGTTTGGTTACCCAAAATTGAAAAATAATACAAAAAGGCCTCTTTCAGGGAACACGAAGTAGGTTAACAATTTAAAACTGTTCTGCAGCAATGAAGGTTGAATCAGCCTTGAAAGCTGGTGCTACTAATTCCTACAGGTATTCCAACTTTTCTTGGTTACTTACAACCCCCTCTGTCTGTCAAACATGGAGGAGGAAGTATGATAGTCTGGGGCTGTTTTGCTGGATCCAGGGTCGGTGACTTGTACAGAGTGATAAGCGCCCTGAACCAAAACGCTACCACAGCATTCTGCAGCGCCATGCAATACACTCTGGTATGCACCTAGCTGGTCAGAGGTTCATCCTACAGCAAGATAATGACTCAAAATACAAGTCCAAGCTATGCCAGAACTACCTCAGGAAAAAAGAACAAGATGGTAAGCTTGAAAATATGGAGCGGCCAGCACAGTCTCCAGACTTAAACCACATCGAGCTGGTTTGGGATGAACTGGACAGAAGAGTGAAAGCCAAGCAACTTACAAGTGCCCAACATTTATGGGAACTTCTGTCTCCTTTGATGAGTCAAAAGTTTAGAATACATTTTGGCCTATAAATTGATTCCAAGATTTATTTTTCAACTCAAATTGCTTATTTGTTCTATGCTTTCATTTCAGAGTGCAATGAGACACTAAACTGAATAATTTTCAGTAGAAAACTGGAAAAAGTCGGGTGTTCTAAAATTTTTTTTCAACATCAATCTAACTCTATGCATTTGTTCATTAGATGCATTTTCATTACCCGACAGGTTCTTAATGTCACCTAATCTGAATGCTTCATCCTGGCATATTGTCAGACCAACCAATGGGGCTTTCACTCTCTTCCTGGCTCTACATACCTGCGACACAGTAAGTTAACATACTAAAAATAGATGAGACCAAGCCAGTTTTAGGTACGCCACTTAGGTATGAAAGCATTTTATTTTTTTGAAGCAGCATCAAGTGTCCACTTAGGGAGTTTCACTGTTTCATACCCAGATTTCGGTCACAACTGCAATATCTTGTTCTGTTAGCCCTAACATGTGAAATCCTATTCAAATTAAATTGGAGCAAATCCACATGACAAGGGTTTTCATTGGTTTAATCCACATTTTACAAGGAAAAAACACCTGCTCATTGAGCTCATTATTATGACCAAAAGAACTCTAAACCTTCACCTGTCCTCCATGTTTTCTTTCTCTCTCATCCTCAGGTGAATGCATACGGATTTATGACGGAAGACTACAGCAAATACTCCAACTACTACTTTGAGAAGCATATTAGAACCAAGATTATTTTCTACATCAACCATGACTACACTATGGAGAAGAATTTGTGGAAAAATCTTCACAACAGGAAAATATTTAAGCTATATCAGAAACCTGAGTCAGGGACAGAAAAGCCAGAACAAAACTAATACATCAAGAATTTAACATCAAATCCTTTGCTCTAAGGAAATATATACGATAGTAACCCCATGTTCAAAGCAGTTTTTTTTTGTTTTGTTTTGTTTTTTCTGAGTATGAGTATTATGACGATATCATGCATATAATAATGAAATAGGATGGATAGTGGAACCATGTCAGCCTGTTGCTTGCTCGTTATACTCTTACACAACAGTTTCTGTTATCAGTCACACTAGCAGCTAAAACTGGATATAATTTTACCTGTTCTATAATGATGTTACTGTTACAATACAATATTTATTTTCCAACTTATGATATGACACTAACATGAATGCCAACTTAAAATATATATACATTAAACTTTTTTCTCATTTTTTTTGCATAATGACGTGTGTATATATATTACCGAAGTTCGCCCAGGGCGCTAAACACACTAGAGTCGCCTCTTGATATCTGTTCATCTACCAAGTCCATTTCATCTACAGCAGAATCTGGAGCGTGTCTGTTGTTGCATGGTCTGGTACTCTTTTATTGTTGTGTTGTGTTGTGTTGAGCTATTTAATGTTGGGGACAGTACACTACTGACTTCTTAAAGTAATTAATGGACTTCATCTATAATACTACATCATCAGTAGTTAATAATTTCCAAGAGACAAGCTGCTGAAGTCTTTCACGTTGTCTTTACCTAGTTTTGAATTACTGACAAATGTTATTAAATATTAAAAATGGGGAATGTCTGCCACTTTAGAAACCAAAAATAAAACATGTAATTATTCTCTCAAAAATAAACAATTAAATAAAATGTTAATTAGTTTATTTGTGTCCCAGTTAGAATCTTGGAAGCAGGACGTGTATAAGAATACCTTACTAAGCAATAACTGAACATAAATCTCATTATTCTAGACACAATAGACAATGAAAGAGCAGTAAATAAGAAGTGTGTTTGGGCATAGAGTGGACTGTATTTTATGTGTTTCTCACTGGATTTAAATGGAGAAACTCAAAGCGGCGGAACAGTGTCGTGGTGGTTAGCACTGATGCATCACAGCAAGAAGGTTCCAGGTTCGAATCCAGCCCGGCTAGGGCCCTTCTGTGTGGAGTTTGCATGTTCTCCCTGTATCTGCGTAGGTTCTCTGCGGGTACTCCAGCTTCCTCCCACTGTCCAAAGACATGCTCCTTTGGTTAATTGGTGATTCTAAATTGGCCGTAGTGTTTCTCTGTGATAGCCCTGCGATAGACTAGCGACCTGTCCAGGGTGTACCCCGCCTCTCGCCCGATGACAGCCCCTCTCCACCGAAAAGAGACGCTTCCATCCTAATCAACGCTCTACTACTGCCACCTATTGGTGCAACCATGCTACGGCATGAAATTATTTAGTGGACAAATAGCAAATACTGCTCCAAAAAGAGGTCAATATTAAAAATAAGATACAATGAAAAACAAATCTGACCACATTTTGTGTGGATCACACACTTCCCTACAAAAAATAATAAGAACTCTACACTTTTCCTTACAACCACAAAAAAATTTATACACAGTCCTGAGGTTTACTTTTCTTGTGTTTATGTAAATATGAGTGTGTGCATATGTGTGTGTTAATATGCAAAGGAAGGGACAGTGTATGCCATCATGACAGGGTAGGGCAGTGGTTGGTATAGCGCATGATAGGGTGTACGATCCAGGACGATGTCACCACGCTGCAGAACCACTCTCCTCACTTGACAGTCATATTGCCTCTTCCCTTGTGCACTGGACTGCTATCTTGTAAGCCTCTTTCATCCTCAAAGCCCATTTGTCTGCATACACTTGTGCTGTTTCCGGCTCTTCTTCACTGGACAGGCCAAAGAGCAGATCTACTGGGAAGTAAGGATGGCGCACAAACATGAGGTAGTGGGGTGAGAAACCTGTGGCCTAATGTCTAGTGCAATTGTATGCATGCACAACCTGCGTTAAGTGTATTTTCCAGTTACTCCTTTCCTCCTCTTGCAGTGTTCTCAACATCTGGAGTAATGTTCTATTAAATCTCTCACCAGGGTTTCCCTGTGGATGGTACAGGGTTGTTCTGAAGTGACTCAGCTTCTGAACAACCCAAACCGAGGAATAAAGTAATTAAATATTTTCTCTGCAGCTGTTTGCCTGATTTATTCCATGTTGCATACACTTGGGCAAACCTACTGAAGTGGTCTATGCATACCAAGATGTAGTCATATCCAGGGGTGCACTGGTCGTAATGCTTCCCATCGGTGCTCTGTCATAGGCCACAGGTTTCTTTTGCTTTATACAGGAACATTGTTTTGTGACATAGGCCTCAATGTCTTTTTTCATGAAGGGACAATAGAGACGATCTCCTGCTAACCCAGTAACTCTCTCCGCCCCCAGATGACCCTTGTCATAGTGCAGATGCTTAAGTACAAGGCACCGATACTCAACAGGTAGGACCAGCTGTTTCCTTCTGTACAGCAAACGAGACTCCATGTACAGCTTTCCCCATTCATGCATCAGCCTTTTCACAGGGACACTTCCTTTCCTCCTGTCTTCATTGGTGAGCACTGCTTTTGACTGTTTAAACTTTATGATCTCATTAATAACCACATCTTGCTTCTGAGCTCTAATCAGTTCACTCTGGCTGATGGCAGGTAATGTCATTGTACGTGGTGAGTGTGAATTTTGGGTCAGGTTAAGAAGAGCAACATAGGCAACAACACTTTTAACATCCACATTGACTTTTCCTGGTCTGTACTTCATAGCAAGCTCTCCAACCCATCTGCAACCCGGATTCAAAATCCCGATAGAACAGTACAGGTGGGTGTAACAGGATATCAATAAGCCGCTCAAGGATGGTCTGGTGGCCATTGGTCCACTGGATGGGAGTCTTTGAGGACAGCTGTGCTCCTTTACTCTTTTGTCCCTTCCTCTGTGCCCCATCTGTGTGTCCTTTCATCTGCAGCAGCTCATACAATGGCTTCGCCATACAAGAGAAGTCTTGAATATACATTCTATAGTAACTCAGGAACCCAAGTAACAGGCGCACTTCCCCCACTGTAGTAGGTCTTCAGTGACATCACAGCCTGTATGTTTTTTGGGTCCACTCTCACACCATCAGCTGAGACCAACCTCCCCACATACCTGACATCTGCCTTAAACAGCTCGCATTTTGTGGGTCACAGTTTGACACCATGGCATTGCAGGGCTCTCAGTACACGGCATACTGCACCAACATGATCACTGAAGGACTTGGTATAACATAGGATGTCATCAAGGTAAGGAATACAACATTCATCACGCAAAATGACAAGCATCTCCTCCATGCTGCGCTGAGCATTGTAGAGACCAAACGGTATTCTTACCCACTCATGTAGACCCCAAGGAGATATGAAAGCTGTCATGTGGCAGGATCCTTCAGCCATGTAGCCTTGGTGCTGAACCAACTATGGCCTCCCAGAGTGTCTAAGAGGTCCTGGATGCGAGGCAGTGGGTAGCGGTCTGGTACTGTTTTCTGATTCAACAGTCTGTAATCAATGCATTTAGCCTGAACTCTTTCTGCTGGAGATAGGCGAGATCTTTCAGGGAGACCAATCTCTCTGGAGTGTGGTGTGATATGAGATTAACATGACTTTGGTGATGCGGCAGGCAGCCACCCTGCGCTGTGTTAACAGTCATCAAAGGGTCATCCGTCGTGCGGCTGTTCAGTGGGCCAGCTCCTACATGTGTGACTGTCAAGCCTGACGATGCGGTGGCGATGACCGTGCATTCTTGTAATTTCCCGCCCAGCTCTTCATACATCCATTGTAACTGTTCTTCCTTCGGTGTGGTTGTGTGGGTGTATGAGTTAGGGTTTTGTGGTTGTGTAGTGAAATGTGGTAGTGTGGTTTGTACAATTGAGGTAGACGTCTGTAGACATGATGTGCGTTGACGTGTTGCGCCTGATGAGCCAGCAGTTCGACTCCCTTGCAGGTCAAGACCCTCTTCCCTGGTCTCCCTTCCTTTTCCTCTCTCTCTTTGTCATTACCAATACACAACAATACTGAACAGCAGTATTTCAAAAGCGCAATATAGCACAGCATAAAACCATCGTTTCATGAGGAATATTAACTTTTAACCACATTACTGGACATTATTCTCAGTCATTCCAACACATCTTAATCACTGAGTCTAAAAGGCCAAAGGAAAGAGCTGGTAAGTGAAAGTTTAACTGTAACTTCACAATGCAATCTGAAAACGCACTAAACCAATACTTTTCACAATATGGTAACACACACACACACAGGACGAATAACAGCTGCACAGGAGTTCTAGTTTAAGTTTCACTACAGCGGGAGTCCACAAACATTCAAAACAACGCCGAGGTAGCACTCACATAAACAAAACCGGAAGTGTTGTTAATGTACATAGGCCAGGGCTATGACCCTTTTTAACGCATGTTCTAATCATGTTCATCATATTAATAATCATGTCTGTGTTTGTGATGATTTTAACATTGCACCGACCTCTTTTTCAGCAGAAATGAAGAGCAGATCGAGTTGTTTTCACGCTGACAGCTCTCGAATGAATGAGGAGGAGGAGCTTCCTCTCCATCGAAAAGAGACGCTTCCAGTCTAATCAACGCTCTACTACTGCCACCTGTTGGTCCAACCGTGCTACGGCATGAAATTATTTAGTGGACAAATAGTTAATACTGCTCCAAAAAGAGGTCAATATCAAAAATTAAATACAATAAAATACAATAAATAAATAAATAAATGTGACCATATTTTGCGTGGGTCATGTTGTTGATCACTTGGACTTTTTAGTCATAAGACCTTCATCTTGTAATTTAAAGGTCCAGACATGTCAAACCAGCAACAAAGAACTGCTGTCAGGGGTGCACACTCAGGACAGGAAAAAAACAAGCAACTGTTTAAGTTTCCTTTAAAAAAATAAAAAAAATAAATAAAAGAAAGAAAGAAAAAGAAAAGAAAAGAAAAGGAAAGAAAAAGAGCCTCTACATGACATATGCGTATACCATTTAAAAGGTAACTAATCATCTCTATCATAAAATATAAAGATGTGCATTGTTTTGTTTAATTACTATATTAAAGAGTCTGTTAATTATTTATTCATCACACTGGACAACTTTAACAGTGTCTGAAAACTGACATGTTTTTTAAAAAAACAAACAAAAAAAAAGACATTTGAGAAAAGCGCAAAAGACGTACCAGTGACAACAAATCAGGAGCACACTGTCAGGGCAGGTAAACCAAGAAGCTGTCTGGAGCCCTGTGAGGAAGGGGACCCCCAAATTGCTACCTTCTTGACATATTTTGCCATGACAACCATAAACCCCCTTAAACCTATGAAAGTCCTACGGTGCAATGGTCGACAACCCCCCAACCAATCACTAGAACCAAGTATTGCCACTGACTCCCATCAGTGAAGGCCAAGTGTGACATTTCCTCACATCGCTTTTGTCTGAACCAAAAAGTGGGACTCGAACACATCACAAAGACTATTTCCTTGCTGCCGTATGTTCTGCGCCTACATGAAAGGAAATAACTCTTCATACCAGCAGGTGGCAGTAGATGAACAGCAACTATTAGCTCAGAAGTCAGGAAGCGCTACCTCCCGTCGAGTCTGATGATCATGTTTCTGTGAAAATATTTGTGTATTTTAACCCTAAGAATAAATAAAGATGGAAAAGATGCAAGGGAGTAAGTGTGAAAGAATTTCACTGTCACCAAATCAACTTGTTGAATCAGTTGAAAAATCATTGACAGGGTCCAACTCGTTCCATCACTTCAGGCTTCAGGCACTTCACTCCTGGCTTCCTCCCACCGTCCAGAGACATGCTCATTAGTTTAATTGGTGATTCTAAATTGGCCGTGGGTGTGTGTGTGTGAGTGTGAATGGTCGTCTGTCTCTCTGTGTTAACCCTGCGATAGACTGGCGACCTGTCCAGGGTATACCCTGCCTCTCGCCCGATGACAGTTGATATAGGCTCAAGCATATCCCGCAACCCTTCACAGGAATGCGCGGTTACAGAAGATGAATGAATGAATTAACTCTCTTGGGAAAAGTCAGACACAAAGGGAAACAGGTCACATGAAGATGTCTTGCTATAACATTTATATTTTTTGCAGGTAAATTACAAGATAATTCTGTACATTTCTTTTTGTACATTTATAAATTGTCTCTAATGTTACACTTTGTTTTGTTAAATTTTCAGCTGGAAAACTTTCTCAGGAAAAGTCAGACACACAAAGGGAAACAGGTCACATGAAGATGACTCGACGCTCTCTGGAAAAAAAGGAAACTTGACTCCACGTCCTGCTGTGTTAACCACAACACACCAAGCAAAAATAACTATTTTAACAAAACCAAACCCAGTGACAACACCAAAAACAGATCAAATGAGCACTTCTACAAATGCAGCTGCAGCTGAGATGCCAATGCCCATCCTCTCCAAGAATTCCTTCAAGAAGCTTCCAAAGTGGGATTTTGAGGATGTTTATAACCAGGATGCCCCACCTGGACAGACAGTAAGCATGCTGAGACAAGACAGATGCATTAACTTAAAGTTTGTAGGCTGGCATGGCTGAAGCCTCCTCAGCAGCTTTAGCGTCACCTGCATTCATATTATTTGTTTGTTTATTTAAATGGTGACTGTCATTCGCTAATTGTTTGACCACCTTTTTTCCCTTCTCTATCATCTGACAATGTTTGTCTTATTTCATAATTTAACATTTTATCATTTTTAGACTTGTGACTTGTGTCTCTGCGAAACTCAAAGGATGAGAGCTTCAAGAAGGCTTTTCTTCCCAACATACGTTTGTTTCTGAACAAAGACAACATCAACATGAGCCAATGGAACCGACTTTCACATTTTAACAATCCTTTTGGTTTTATGGAGTACAAGTACGACAGTAGGTATTTATATGTGTCTGTGCCAAGGCAGTATTCCATGTACAGGGCTGATAAGTAACAGCCGTAAAGCAAAACTGGAAACAAATTTTTTGTTGAATTCATGTTCCTCTTGGACTGGCGACCTGTCCAGGGTGTACCCCTGCCTCTCACCCAATGACAGCTGGGATAGGCTCCAGCAGACCCCCGCGACCCTTAACAGGAATAAACGGGTATAGAAGATGAATGAATGAATGAATGTTCCTCTTTCTGGATATATATAACCCTGAAAGCCAAATGATAAATATAAAATTCAGATCAATAAGTCTTATTTGTTCAGATCTAAATATTTTCTGCAAAATTTGAGGTTATTCTCCCAGGATTTATCAATAAATGATCGAACGCATTCGTTTTAAATATACATGCCAAGAGAGAAGAACAGGACCCTGCTTTCCTGTCACAAGATCTGTTTGTAGTACTCAACCATTTTGGATTCAAATGATTTTTTTTGTAACTGGATGACACTTTTGTAAAAAGAACCATATGCTGAGTTAATCACTATATTAATCTTCATTAATCATCAGAAGAATGGTAAACACACAACTTTATTACTCAACTTTATCACACCCCAACTGTGCCACTCTGAACAAAGACGGGTAGGAACTAAGATTACTCTCTTTCTCTAACTATTTAAGGGGATCAGATAACTACTGAAATGTTAAACATGTAAATAAAGTGCAGGAGCTGATAAAGAAATAAATATATAATAATCTTAAGTCCTAAAATAATATTGCACAACCTACTAGTGCACAAACTATTATAATAAAATTATATTCTGAAAAAAATCAAAAATAAATGATGTGTTGGATTGTAACAGGATTAAATGTCCTGGGTTATCATTATAAAAACAATGTGAAATCATATCCAGTTAATAGATAGACTCATAGATATCCAGCTGATAGATGCAAGCTCAGGGCTCTCAAGTCTCACGCACTGAGCGTGACAGTCACGCTTTTCGGTCTTTTGTCACGCACTCCCGTCACACATTGTATTTCTCACGCTGAAAAAAAAAATATATATATATATTCAGCTATTGCTATGGAACCGGCAGGAATCAAGTATGTCTCCCATGGAGCTCTGAGTCGAGCCTGCCACTTGCCCTGTGTCAGAGTATACTGTAGTGAGCAAACAACACAGCACAACCACCAGCTTATGTAGTTCTCATAAATACACATAGATGGCAGCAGTGTACCTTTATCTTTTTTCTTCTTTTCTAAACTGGGCACCGGATGCTTTGACCTCTTCATTTCCATGGCGTTAATTTGGAAGTGGAGAATCACTACATTACCCATCAGTCAACAGTCACGACTAATTCACCCTCATAGCGTAAACTGCTTTAGTATTAACTTAATTATTCACTTGTATAGGCCCATAACTTCTGTGTTATTGGCCTAAATTAACAGAATAATAAATTAATAAATGAATTGATTTGTGGTATATTTGACAACATTTCATGGTGTTATATTACATTGTAGTCAACTTTCGAGGTCTGCTATTTGATCGCTCAGCATTATCTATCGTAGCAAATATTTCAAAGCATATTGTATACCTTTGTAAATTACAGACAAGGATTTGTACTTTACGTTGGATGCATATGGGTGCAAATTATTTACGTTACCTCTGTAAATAATTTTGTTGTATACGAATATAGAACAAATATGTCAGTATTGATGACTGTAAAGTTCCCTGTTTCCCTTCTTTGTTTTTTTCCTTAGTTTTTGTGAAATTGTGTAATCCTGTTTGTCCATGGGTTAATATGTAAGTACTAACATATTTATCTAATCTCTGTGAAGGTTCTCAGTCACCCAGGCCATGGTATATCCAGACAAAACAAGCTGAAATAAGGTTAACTGGACTTGCAGAGCTTCTTGACGTTTCATCCAAGTAACTTCTTTAGAACTATAAAAACTGGCGGGGAGTTTAAAAAGGAACATCTGTGTTACTCATCAGTAACTCACATGACTAGTGTCGACCAGATACTTAAGCTCTAAGTACTGCGGGACATAGATGCCGTAACCTACGTACGTAGCCAACATCGGTGCGAGTCAAATACTTGTGTGTTCGTCAGTTTGGCTCGCTCTGGAAAAACGCCAACTACACGCTAGTCAGCCAGAGACTTCAGTCTCAAGATGTAAACGGGACTATCGGCCGGAAGCCTTCACCCCAATAGTCATGACGTGCTTCGAGAGACTGGTCATGGCCCGCAACAAGGACTGCATCAACGTCACTGTGGACCTGCACCAGTATGCATACAGGAAGAACCGATCCACAGAGGATGCCATATCTACTGTGGTACACACAGCCCTCACCCGCTTAGAGAACAAGGACTCTTATGTTGGCATGCTCTTTGTGGATTTCACATCAGCCTGCAACACCATCATACCACAGACCCTGGTACAGAAACTGACAACACTCGGACTGAGCTCCACCCTTTGCTGGGTCCAGGACTTCCTAACAGACAGGCCACAGTCTGTGAGGATCCACGATGTCTCTTCCTCCTCCATCACCCTCAGCACCGGCGCCCCCCCCAGGGTTGTGTGCTGAGCCCCCTCCCTGCTCACACACAACTGCTCAGGGATACATCCAAGCTGTCTGATTGTGAAGTTTGCGGACGATACAGCTGTGGTTGGATGCATCACTAACAACGACGAGTCCAGCTACAGGAAGGAGGTGGAACACCTGGAGGGTTGGTGCAGAGAAAACAACCTCTGCATCAACGTGAAGAAAACCAAGGAGATTGTAGACTTCAGAAGGGGCAGACACCTCCCCCCTCCCCTGCACATCGGAGGGACAGCGGTGGAAGTGGTCTCCACCTACAGGTACCTGGGCGTCCACATCACTGACGACCTCACCTGGAGCACCAACACTTCCTGCCTGATTAGGAAGGCACACCAGCGCCTCTATTTTCTCAGGAGGTTGAGGCGCGCCGGACTTGGGAGCTCAGTCCTGACATCCTTCTACAGATGAGTGGTGGAGAGCGTCCTGTGCTCCTGCATCACCATGGCACGGCAGCTGCTCTGCGACAGAGAAGAAGAGAAGAAGTTAGTTAGTTAGTTAGTTAGTTACCTTGGTGATCCAGCCAGCAGTGCTACCACGTGTCATGCAGAGATGTACCTTCCACTGCCCCCAAACTGAGACACACTTACCAGAGGATATAATAATAATAATAATAATACATTTTATTTATAGGCGCCTTTCACGACACTCCAGGTCACCGTACAAATTGTTTAAAATAAAACACAATTCAATACACGAAATAGTTCAAATAAAACACAATTAAAGTACACACAAGCATAATATAGAACATATAGTTACATACAAATGACAGATAGAATGGGAGATAGAAGTGAGACTATGGAATGGAGTAGGCCTGTCTGAATAAATAAGTTTTGAGCTGAGATTTGAAGGTGGTGACTGAGTCTGAATTTTTAAAGTGTTCCGGGAGGGCGTTCCACAGGCAGGGGGCTGAATGGGAGAATGCTCTGAACCCCATGGTGGTCAAGCGAGCAGGTGGGATGGTGAGTTGTTGTGATGAGGATGACCTAAGAGTGCGGGCAGGAATCTTTATTTGGAGCAGGTTAGTGAGGTAGTGAGGGGCGAGGTTGTTTAATGCCTTGAAGGTGAGAAGTAGGACTTTGTAGTTGATACGGAATTTTACGGGAAGCCAGTGGAGTTGCTGCAGGACCGGTGTTATGTGACTTATGGAGGGGGTTCTAGTGATGATTCGTGCAGCGTAGTTTTGAACCAGTTGTAGCTTATGGATGGATTTGTCAGGTAAACCAAATAAAAGGGAGTTGCAATAGTCCAGACGGGACGTGACCAGGCTATGGACAAGAATGGCAGTATTTTCAGGTGAGAGGGATGGACGGAGACGGGAGATATTGCGTAGGTGAAAATAGGCTGAACGGGTGATGTTGTTAATATGAGAATGGAAAGAAAGAGTGGTGTCAAGGATGACACCCAGACTCTTAACCTGGGGAGAGGGGGAGACTGGGGAATTGTCAATTTGAATAGAGAAGTTGTTTATATTAGATAGGGTGGTTTTGGTGCCAATGAGAAGAATTTCAGTTTTACTACTGTTGAGTTTAAGGAAGTTGGTGGAGAACCAGGTTCTGATTTCCTAAATACAGTCTGAGAGGTAAGTGGGTGGAAAGGTGGAGCTGGGTTTGGTGGACAAGTAGAGCTGGGTGTCATCCGCATAACAGTGGAAATTAATATTATACCTATGAAATACCTGGCCAAGGGGAATGAGGTAGATGATGAATAAAAGAGGACCAAGAACAGAGCCTTGGGGAACACCAGAGAAAAGGGGGGATGGGCAGAATGTAAATGTTTTTAACTGAATGAACTGAGTGCGGCCAGAGAGGTATGAGAGGAACCAATTGAGAGGTGTGTCAGAGATACCAATGGAGGCTAGTCTATGGATGAGAATGGAGTGGGAAATTGTGTCAAATGCTGCGGTTAGATCAAGGAGAATGAGAATTGAAAGGAGTCCTGAATCAGCAGCCATAAGGAGGTCATTGGTGATTTTTAACAGAGCTGTTTCCGTGCTGTGTAAAGGGCGAAAACCAGATTGAAATTGTTCATATAGGTTATTGTCAGAGAGGTGGGCAAGGACCTGGGATGCAGCTGTTTTTTCAAGAACTTTAGATAAAAAGGGCAGATTGGAGATAGGACGGAGGTTACTGAAATTGTTGGGGTCTGCACCAGGTTTCTTGAGTATAGGGGTGACTGAGGCTGATTTGAGAGACGAAGGGACAAGACCAGAGGTGAGAGAGGAATGAACAAAGGCAGTTATAAGAGGGGTGAGAAAGTGTATGGAGGCTTTAACAAGACCAGTTGTATCAGCTGTATCGATATGAGTCGATACAGCTGAAAGAGCTCCAGTTGTCGGTAGTAGTGTAAAACCCAGATCTTTTGAGGGATTCGGATCAGTCACTCACTGATATGAGCTGGGTTGTGCGAGTCACTTGAGTCACTTGAGTCACCTGACCCGAAATGGCCCGTTTGCGTAAGAAAGTGTTTCCAGTACATTCACTGGAAGACATAATAAAGCATAGTAAACACCTAAGAACGGGAAGAGAGCAAAAACAAAAAAGTAGAGTTGCAAAGACGACTGAGGACTTGGCTGAGCAAGAGACCAAAAGTGAAGATAGGTGAATGACTGAGAAGGCTTGCTCACTCTCAGGAGGAGGATGAGGAGGAGCTGAGTGTTGTAAAAGAGAACAGAGAAAAGGAAAGACGAAGAGAACGATTAGTAGTGTGCCTGAGACACTTTCAGGGAAAGCAAATCAAGGGGGTTATGTGAAAACACTAGAAGGGCAACAGATTTTGCGTTTTACAAGGTGAGGTATGGGGGGACAGCTCATGAAGTTACTCTTCTCTTTGATGATCACTCTCCTATTTTTGGGGAGCCTGCTGACCGGTCTCATCTGGTTCATTTTCGACAACAAGTAAGTACGCAACTACCTCTCTACCAGGAAGCACAAACACAATCTCCTTAATACAGTTGAGTTTTACTATTTGGGACGTGGATCGCGCTAAAAAGACCTGCTGGGATTTGACATTAGATGATGCTGATGTAGCAGTGGGAGAGAAACAGGAGCCTTGGGAGTTTCCACCCACGTTTTCTTCACTCTTTGCAGTTTTTTCCAACTTCTTTTCCACTTATGTCCTTTGACATAGCTGTGGAAGTATTGTTGGTGTTAGGTATTAGGAGTTCACACCATGAAATGATGATAACTGTGTTAAGACTGACCTATGAAATCTAGTAAATACAGTATAAAACGTCCATCAACGCTTCTAAGATGACATCTTATGACTTTATGTCTTTACTGGTTTGAGGGACCAGTGCAAGACCTTAAGTTGACTGTAATAAAAATCAGAGATGAACAGTGAAGAAGATAAGCTAAATTTAAAATAAGCAACAGGCTGATTTGTCTGACGTCTCACTTCCACAGTGTTATAATGATGCTTTCTTGGGTAAATCAAAAGCAGAAAACAGCTTCAACACAATCACTTAAAATCGCACCCTATAGACCGTATTCCCCCTTACTTGGTGGACTTGTAAGGAGTCATCCACAGATTATTGTTGTCAAATTTCAAGCAGTTGACTGTGGTGGTTTGTGAGATATAAACGAAACTTGCCATGATTGTACGCAACCATATTATAATGACGGTTGCTAAGTTTCATAAGGATTGGGTGAATAATTCCAAAGTAGGCCTTAAAGTCATATGAAATGTTTCCGTGTCACCTGTAGCGCCCCTGTAGACATAATGTCATGCAACATGATGGGCAATATGTTACAGATTATGTATGCCAAATGTCATGAAGTTAAAAATGTTGCTTTTGTAGTGCCCCCTAGAGACTAAGGGTCACAAAAGTTTGGGTTTGATTAAGTTTGGGTATATACTTCACAAAATATGATCTTTGGACTTATACTGTCCCACGCCGTAAAAATTAATTAGCCATTAACTTTGTAATCAATAACCCTGCAAAAGTTCTTTTGAGAACTTTTCATTATCTTTGTCCATAAATGATACATGGTTAAAATAGGAATAACAGGCTAGGAGGAGCTCATTTTGCTTTGAGATGCAATTTTTTCAAAATGGCGGAAAAACATGACAGGCGTGGCCTAGTCATTAGAACCAGGGCTATATAAGGAATCAGCGGGAGAAAGAATTTTGTTTCTAAGGCACACAGTTCTTGAGATATGAGCCAAAACGTAAATTGGCTTATTATATCGCCACCTAGCTGCAGGTATGTGTATTGACACCTTGGCAAAATGACATGCTAGGACTTCTACCAAGTTACCAGGTTTGATGCCTTTCGCCGTTGCATTTTTTCCAGGCAAACACTTTAGCTATGCAGAAAAAGATAAATCATTATTATAATAAGAAGAAGAAAAAAGAAGAAAAAAGCGCAACAAAATCAATAGGGATCCTGCAACTTCATTTACATGGACCCCTAATGAGTCAGACAGGTTCACATGTTACTAGTCTAGTTGGATCAGATATTTCTAAAGGTCTGTTCTGGAAATTTGAAAACATGAATAGGAAAACACAACTGTTCAGAAACATTGTTGCAGACAGTGACAGGCAGATATCTCGTGCTGTGGCAAAGGTCCCTATGCGTGGGTTTGTACAGTAGTTGTTCATTTATGGCATAAATGAACAACTACTTGCAGGATGTTACTCCCTCTCCCACCTGTTTTTATGTGATTATGCTATAAAAAGTTTTATGAGTAGAGTATTAAGAGATTTATGTGACAGCAGGCAAACAACCTGCTGTCTTAACTAGAAATGCTTTATGGCATTTTCATGACTCACTTCTCAGTAGGTATGAATAACAGAGTAAAAGGAGTGAAGCCAAGAAGAAAGAGGGCTCAGAGGCAGATTACTTATTTTATCTTGATTTCACTAATCTGTCCTGTCTTTCCTCAGTCATGTGGCAACTCAGCAAATTCACCCGCCTCCTCAAAAGAAGAGACCTCTTCCGCCCGCTGTCCTCTGTAAAGGCTGCAAGTGAGAGCAAACTTCATCATGGCGTCTCCTTGTGCTTCCTCTTTGTTTATGCCATCATCAAATGAAGTCATGTCAGCACCAAAAGAGACAACACACCTGACTGTGTGCTTCAATGTGTGTGTCGCAGGGAGGTCATCGAAAAAGTGATGCAACGTTACTCAAAAACCTGGAAGAAGCAGGAGGACAATTACCAAAACTTCAGGTAAGGGAATCTTTTTTCTTTTCTGTTACATTTAAGAATTTCTAGAAACAAATCGATCATACACCCTCTCCCCCCAAACAAAATCATATAGTAGGATAGCAAACTGTTGTTGCATGCACAGTGTGTTGTAATTCCAGTGGGAAAGTCCATGCAAAATAATACTTTTAGCCAATTTAAGAACTGAATGAAGAACAGCTTGTGATGTGAAAGGATAAGTGGAAATAAAAGCATGCTTTGAGACAGAGGAACTCATGGGTGAGGTCTAAATATAGCATGCATAAACTTCGCATGAGTTATGGTACGAGGGATTTCACCTGAAAAGATCGCTTTTACTCACCACAGACTTTTCATTGCATAAAAGAAGAATCTGTTGCATCTATTAAACAGTTACGACAGTTTCAAAAGTCTTTCTGATTCCCCAGCTCTCGACTGCACAGTAAGTGCAATGGTTTCTCCGAGGCCATCATTACCCAGGCGAACACTCCAGTGGGCTCAAAGCTTGTTTATGATGGGGAGAAGAGGACTCTCGAGGTGACCCCCGAGATTTTCAGGACCTTTATAAAGGTATGTTGTTTGTCGCTGGTTTGTGAACACTAATTCGTCATGCATTGCCTGTTTGAGGTTGCAATTGTTCCTAAAATGTCATGGGTTAAGTCACATGTTGTCAGGTTGAGAAGACAATCAAACAGAAAGAGAGCTGGAATCACTCTGTTGTGCAAAACTATACACACAAACAAACACTAGCTAAAAGCACAACACACAGGGAACACCCAGATTTGAACTGTGGACCTCTTGGTCTGAGGTGGATCAGTTTTGGGAAAGTTCAAAAACTGACCCGAGCTGATCATGAAGAACCTAAGGGGCCACCCAGAATTGAACTGGGGACGTGTTGGTTTGCAGTCAAATGCTCTACCACTGAGCTATACCCCTATACCAAGCATAAACTGAAAGCAGAAAAGCACCCACTCAAAAACATATCCACCATAGTGTTAGAAGTGTTAATTTTATATCTCCCCCAAAAGAGCTTTTGGAGGTTTATAGTTTGTTCCTCAAGGGCCTGCAGTGAATCTGTCAGATGAGACAAATAGACTGCATCTCATTTCAAAATCTGTAGTCCCTTCACCGAAACCAAACAGGTTCATCATATCTGTGCTACATCTCTGCCAAATGTGGCAAAAAAATGCATTATTTTGCCGAAATCTAAATAATATTTTAATGGGTGGAGATTTCAAATGAATTCCGAGCACTCACTGTCAAAAACATACATATGTTGATGAGGACACCACATTGACAGCAAGCCGTAAAACATGCACCACTAGGCTCACCAAGATATGACCCACGTACAGGTTTACCACCAAACACTTTGCAATTATATGGGTCCCGTTTGGTTATTTGGATCCCGAAAGATTACACATAATTCCAGACTCCAGATTTCATTTATGTCATTATGTTGTTATTTTGTCACGTGTTTTTGTTTGGTGTTCATTTCAGGACCACCCTTTCTCAAACAAAACTTGGAAAACTTGTGCTGTTGTTGGAAATGGTGGGATCTTGAAAGACAGCAGCTGTGGGAAAAAGATTGATTCAGCTGAGTTTGTTGTGAGGTAAGAAAAGTGTCGCGAGTGGGGGACAAACGTAGCTGGCAGTGATAATCAACATAATAAACTCATATTTGTGGATATTCTATTTACACTTTATGTCGTGTTTGTTGCTTGTTCAGGTGCAACCTACCACCTTTGGAAAATGGATACGAGAAACATGTTGGCGTCAAGACTGACCTTGTGACTGCAAACCCGAGCATCCTCGTGAACAAGTGAGCGAGGCAATCAGAATGTGTCACCTTACGTAAAATATGTTTAGTCTTGTTGCTTCACAACAGCTGTTTATTTCCAGGTATGGGGGTCTAGCGGAAAGGCGGCGTCCATTTGTAGAGGCTCTGCGCATCTATGGCAGCTCCAGGCTGGTCCTTCCTGCCTTCGCATTTGGCTTCTACACTTCTGCGTGTCTGCGGGCTCTGTACACCATTGAGGACTTTAATAGCCCCATGCAAGCCGTCTTCTTCAACCCTGAGTACCTCAGCTGTCTGGCCCTCTTCTGGCGCTCCATGGGTCTGAAGTCGACTCGGCTCAGCACTGGCATAATGATGGCCAGCATAGCACTGGAATTCTGTACCGACGTGAATCTGTACGGATTCTGGCCCTACAGTAATCACCCACATGACTTCCGTCCCCTGACTAACCACTACTACGATGACATAAAAACCACGCAATTTCATGCCATGCCAGTTGAGTTTGACCTCTTGTTGCAGCTGCACAGTGAGGGTGTGCTCAGGCTTCACCTGAGAGACTGTGAGAATTAGTTCCCAGGGAAAAATGACAGCACATAGGTTAAGGGCAACCTTTTGTAGCATATAGGCCATAAAGACATTTGTAATTAAATCCAAATGCAACAATAGGAAGATTTTAACATTTTTGTAAACCGTCTACCACTATTTAGAATCAGAATCAGAATCAGAATCAGCTTTAATGGCCAAGTATGACACATACAAGCAATTTGACTCCGGCAACTTTTCTCTCTGGTACAGCAGCAGCTTAAATAAGTGAAATAAAATTAAAATAAATAAAATAAAATAAAATAAGATAAAAATACAAATAAGTCTGAATCTGTACACATAAAATATAGGATAATATATACACCAAGGATTATTGTACAGTGAGTATATACAACAGTGCAGAGTTATTGTTTAATGTTCATGTGTATGGTCTGACACTCTGTGACTGCTCAGAGTTCAACAGAGCGACAGCCCGGGGGAAGAAACTGTCCTTGTGACGGCTGGTTTTGGCGTACAGCGCTCTGTAACGCCGGCCTGAGGGGAGGAGTCTAAACAGGTTGTGACCAGGGTGTGAGGGGTCTGTGGTGATTTTCCTGGCCCGCTTCCCGACCCGGGACCGGTACAGGTCCTGGATGGAGGGAAGATCGGTACCAATGATCCTCTCTGCAGACCTGACTGTTCTCTGCAGTCTGTCCCTGTCATGCCTGGTGGCGGATCCAAACCAGACGGTGATGGACGTGGTCAGGACAGACTGGACTATTGCTGTGTAGAACATGATCAGCAGCTCCTGAGGCAGGTTGAACTTCCTGAGCTGACGCAGAAAGTACAGCCTCTGCTGGGCCTTCTTCCTTATGGAGTCTAAGTGGGAGGTCCACTTCAGGTCCCGTGAAATTGTGGACCCGAGGAACCTGAATGATTATCATTACCTAATGATTATTATCATTTATCTTCCAACTAGAGTCTGGATTATTTTTTGATTGAAATGGGATGCTGTTGTTAGGTCATAGACAGAAAGATAATGTACAAGATTTAGACCAAACTCTTAGTGGGCCAATTTTAGATATACTGTGTGTAATTTTGTTTTATTTGTGGACAGAATGAGCCCAAAGTGAAGTAAAAGATTTTTTATGCTAAGCTAGCCAGTATGCCCTGGCTTAAAGTAACAATTACATAATGTCTAACTTGCAGTAAAAAAAGCAAAAAAGCAACCTAAAATGTTTTCCTCAAACTCAAATTTTAGCTCAACTGTAATCTGGCAGCAGTGAGCAAAACAATATATGTAATAAAACAATATATATAATATTAGATTAGATTAGATTCAACTTTATTGTCATTACACATGTACAAGTACAGAGTAACGAAAATCAGTTTAGCATCTAACCAGAAGTGCAATAGACAGTAAGTGCACGTGGCATAAATAATATGGTATATAAGTAGTATGGTACAATTTGTTTTTTACTGCATATGTGAACACTCTATCCACATCAAAACCTATGTACAGGTGAGACTATATATACGTGAAGACTCCTCAGCAGCTTTAGCGTCAACTGCATGCATTTATTGTTTGTAGTGAATGAATCAATTTATTAAAATGGTGACTGTCATTTCTCTAATTGCTTGACCACCTTTTTTGCCTCATCTGACAATGTTTAGCTTATTTCATAATTTAAGATTTTATTATTTTTAGACTTGTGCCCAGTCTCTGCGAAACTCAAAGGATGAGAGCTTCAAGAAGGCTTTTCTTCCCAACATACGTTTGTTTCTGCACAAAGACAACATCAACATGAGGAAATGGAACCGACTTTCACATTTTAATAATTTTTTTGGTTTTATGGAGTACAAGTACGACGGTAGATATTTATGTGTGTCTGTGCCAAGGCAGTATTCCATGTACAGGGCTGATGAATAACAGCCGTAAAACAATAGTGGAAATTGTTTTGTTGAATTCATGTTCCTCTTTCTGGATATAGATAACCCTGAAAGCCAAATGATAAATGCAAAAATTTGAGACCAATAAGTCTTCTATGTTCAGATCTAAACATTTTCTGCAAAATACTGACAAAAAGATTAGATACATGCTAAGAGAGAAGAACCGGACCCTGCTTTCCTGTCATAAGAGAAAGCTTTTAACAGAGTGGCAAAGTCCTACCTGTTTGTAGTACTCAACCATTTTGGACTCTTTTTTGTAACTGGATGACACTTTTGTAAAAAGAACCATATGCTGAGATAATCACTATCAACATTTTTCCTTTCAATTTTGGTGCATTTGTACGACTTAAATAACCCTTTATGTAGGTAACTTAGGGGCCGTCCACACGGAAACACAAAAACGCTGAAACGCATAAGTTTTTCATCGTTTTGGCCGATCGTCCACACGTATCCTGTAAACGCATAGCCCTAAAACGCACTTTTCTGAAAACGGGTCCCAGGGTGGAGAAATTCGCAAACGCAACTCTTGCGTTTCTGTATGGACGGCGAAAACGATGATGTCATCGCCACACCCCCGAGCATCCTTCCACCTCCCGCAAGACGTCTCATAACAACATCAACAACAATGGCGGACTACATGCTAGTTTTCCTGCTGGAGAAGATATTGAGCCTATTAGGGTTACTAGGGCAAAATATCATGCTCCTGTGCCACCACGCTGAGCAAAAAAGGCGATTTGTAAACAGCGCTCAAGATTTGTGCGCATGCTCCGCCTCTTCCTCTCCGTTTTTGGTGAATTTCTGAAACTGAAACAGCGCCACCTATAGGCCTGGAATATGAAGTAGCGTTTTCGGTCGTGCTGAAACGGACCTGTGTGGACGCGGATATTTCTTGAAACGATACCCTCGAAAACGGAGAGGGAAAAGATCGTTTTCGTATGTGTGGACGTGGCCTTAAAAACAGTCAACAGTTCTAGATCTTCGGTAATGCCGCCGCCCAACCCCAACCCTACATGCATCGTCCCGATCATCCGCATGTTTACATACAAATTCAAAAGTAATCCTTATAGCTCAATACCAACGTGCCCGTTTAAACATTACAAATTTCTCATAGATATGCAAACAGTTAGAAGGAACATTGTATTAAAAGGCAATGTAAGTATCATAACCCTGATTTATTGGTGTGGACTTCTCCAGTCTCTCTAGGCACTGGGTGTTACGCAGGTTACAGTCTTGAATCTTCATTAATCAGCAGCAGGATGGTAAACACACAACTTTATTCTCCCATTAAACACGCACAGAGATACTGTCACACCCCTAACTATGCCACCCTGAATAAAGACAGGTAGGAAGTAAAGGGGGATCATATAACTACTGAAATGATAAATGATAAAGGAGAAGATAAAGAAATAAATATATAACAATCTTAAATCCTAAAATAATATTGCCTATTATTGCACAAACTATTAAACTCTTAAGACAATCAAAAATAAATGACTGAAAGAGGAACAATTTCAGAAATGTGTTGATTGTGATATCACTTGAATCCTCACAACGTCCAAAGGGTCAAGCTACAAAAAGAGGTCTCGGTTACCTCTGGTAAGGATCATATTCAATCTAAAAGATGAACGGCAAATATTTCAGAGCAGATGAGGATTTGTACCTTACGTTGGATACGTATACGAATATACTACACACAGTGGTGTCAGTATTGACGGCTGTAAAGTTCCCCATTTCCCTTCCTTGTTTTTTTTTCCTTAGTTTTTATGAACTTGTGCAATCCTGCTTGTTCATGCGTTACACTATATTGCCAAAAGTATTCACTCACCCATCCAAATAATTGAATTCAGGTGTTCCAATCACTTCCATGGCCACAGATGTATAATCAAGCACCTAGGCATGCAATGGATGCAGTGGTGTAAAGCATGCCACAACTGGACTCTAGAGCAGTGGAGACGTGTTCTCTGGAGTGATGAATCACGCTTCTCCATCTGACAATCTGATGGACAAATCTGGATTTGGTGGTTGCCAGGAGAACGGTACTTGTCTGACTGCATTGTGCCAAGTGTGAAGTTTGGTGGAGGGGGGATTATGGTCTGGGGTTGTTTTTCAGGAGCTGGGCTTGGCCCCTCAGTTCAAGTGAAAGGAACTCTGAATCCTTCAGCATACCAAGAGATTTTGGACAAAACAAGGAGATGGCCTCTTCCTGTTCCAACATGACTGAGCACCAGTACACAAAGCAAGGTCCATAAAGACATGGATGATAGAGTTTGGTGTGGAAGAACTTGACTGGCCTGCACAGAGTCCTGACCTCAACCTAATAGAACACCTTTGGGATGAATTAGAGTGAAGACGGCGAGCCAGGCTTTCTAGTCCAACATCAGTGTCTGACCTCACAAATGTACTTCTGGAAGAATGGTCAAAAATTTCCATAAACACACTCCTAAACCTTGTGGAAAGCCTTCCCAGAAGAGTTGAAGCTGTTATAGCTGCAAAGGGTGGGCCAACGTCATATTAAACCCTATGGATTAAGAATGGGATGTCACTTAAGTTCATATGCATGTAAAGGCAGATGAGTGAATACTTTTATAGTGTATGTAAGTACCAACATGTTTATCTAATCTCTGTGAAGGTTCTCAGGGGACTACAACGGGAAATAGACAGTGAAGAATATATGCCGTAACCTACGCACGTAGCCAACGTTGGTACAAGCCATTTATACTTGCGCTCTTGTCAGTCTGGCTTGCTCTGTAAAAACGCTACCCAAACACTAGTCGGCCCTGTGTCTTTTTTGCCAGTCAGGTTCATTTTTCTTTCTACTTCCTGCTTCACTTTCAACAATGGTGCCTGAAACTTTCCCCCAAAATTTTGCAGTAATTTCACCAAAGAGGAGTCAAACAAATGTATGTTTCTCCGAACCTCCTCAGTTAACCTTTCCTCGATGTGTTCCATCTTTATTGATTCAAAGCAATCAATTGTGGAGTTGGAGAAGCAGCTGGAAATACTGAAGTGGACTACTACCATACGGACCAATCACAGCTCTTGCGGTTTGCGTTGCAGACGTTTTCATTTCTGGGGAGGTGCACATCAGCTATGGTGCAGAGCCTGCGTATGCTCTGTGCTGTCGCTGTAGCTACGACGTCAAATTGACACAGAAGCCTAAACCGCCTATTACCTGTAGTTGGGGGAAACTGTTTGATCCTGTTTTCTTTCCTTAATGAGTGGTACTGTAACGAGCCATTGTCAGCCAGAGACCTCAGTCTCAAGATGTAAACAGGGTTGAAACGCCTTGGGGACGGGCATTGTATGATGGCACATTGAATCTCAGTCCACCTCCCTTGTTCAGAGAGGGGTTTTCCAATTTAACATATAGCTTATTTTAAACCATCTGCCTTCTCTGGTTAAAATGCGTACATTGCTGTCCTAAAAGGAGTGTCCTTTGGCCTTCACGTGTTTTCTTTTAATTTGCAGATATGATGCCTTTACTGAAGCTGATTCCAAAGTCAACAGAGCCTCTGTTTCTTCCAAAATCAGAAGGCGATGGCTGTGTGTGCTACACTGTGGTGGGTACAGCAGGAATCCTCAATGGCTCCAAAGTCGACTGATGGAAATTGTAATTATAATCTATCATGTATGTCAGTTTTTTTATTTTATTTAATCGTAATAAAATACCAACAGATATTCTCCAGTGGAAACAGTAAGCATCCCATTAGCTTCAAATTCCCCCACAACATTTGCATGCGATTAAAATCTGCCCATTTCTTTTCTTTGATCCGTGTCTTGATGGAGTTGTTTGTGTGGTCAGGATCAAATATGTTGTTGAAATGTTCTTCAACTTTCAGACAGCTGTCATAAGAACACGTAAAGTTTATTAGTTTGTCCAGCGCAAACAGAGATTATGGTTTTTTAGCTCAGAAGCACAAGCAGCATCAGTTCTGGATAACTAGGTGTGTGTGTGGCACAGTTGTGTTTGCTTAGAGTGAGTCAACAAAGGAGAAAGGATGTTTAAACATCCTTTATTCCGATGGTTTATGGGTTTGTGCATCTAATACTTCATTTTCTCTCTCACTTCCTTATTCTCCATGTCAAATAAAGGAAAAAATTAAACTGATAGAAGTGTGTACACTGAAAAAAGTGGTTTTGGAGAGAGGTAAATATAATATATGTAAATCGTATAACATTTACTTGATAATTGTAGTCAGCCAAGGAATTATAAAGTAATGGGTAAATTATACACATACTACGTATTTATTAACAGTAACAACTGTGTATAGAAAAATAGGGTAAAATATACCCAGAAGCTCTGAGTCCTGTGCTCCAAATTGCACATGCGTCAAACGGCGTGTTTGAGCGGGACACAGGAACTCTTCACCGCCATCTTCCTCTCGCTGCCGGCAGCCATTGAACTTCCGAAAACAAGGTAAGCTATTTGCATAAGCCTATTGGTTTGTATAATGGCGCAAATGTAAATGATATTTTATGAAATGATGAGATATTCCACTTCACTTGTATTCGGCGTTCGTCTGTGTTACGTGCCATTACTTGAACCGAAGGTTTGAACCTGTCGCTGGCGGCAGCATGGCTGTTTTACCGTCTGGACCTCGTTTATATACAGTCAAACAGTCTATATGGCCTGGACACATCGCTGGAGAAACACCACTGAGTTACTAACTCACTCAGTAGGCTACCCCTCTATTCCTCCTCCACACAAACAGACTCTGCGACATGCTGCATTACTCTACTGCTTTCACACATCAACATGTCATCAACATCTGAAATGCCTCACGTGTATTCTTTTCACCCGTTAGCTCCATTAGCACAGCTAGTCGGTCTCTGCAGGTCCTTTTATAAACAAAATGATCAGCCCTACTAATCACCTCCATGCTTGTGTACTGCTCACGTGTGAAACAATTGCTTTGTTGTGCACAAGGTTGAGCTCCTAACCAATTTAACAAACTACAGTTCAACATCAATCTGTAAAAAGGTTTAAAAATGTTTTTCAGGAATTCAGTCTTAGTGTATGTAAATCTCTGAGTTCCACTAACAGTCTTTTGACTAAATTGTATCTCCCTACAGTCACAGAGCATTGAGAAATAAAGGGATGTAGTTGTCTGCTGCCTCATTGACTGCGTTTACATGGTCTTTAGCATCCCGATTTTGAGGCTTATCCCGACTTTGAGCATATCCGGGATATGGTGTTTACATGGAACACAGAGAAACCCGGTTATTCATATCCCCGTATACATGATAAATACCAGTAACCCGTTTTCCGATCACTGCATCCTATCTGCGCATGCGTGTTTTACGTCTTTTTCAATGTTTTCCAACGCGACCTAACTTGTTCAACGGAGCGAGGTGGAAAACCAGCGTCACGTAGCTTTTCAGCAAAAGATTTGAATACATCAGCATTTCTGTGTTTTCTGCCATCTAAACACGTCGTTATGTTTAGTTCTTTCATTACTTTAAGGCAAAATTCTGTCTCTTCGTCGCTCCAAAAGTGAGAAGTTCTCGTTGCCGCCATGTTGTTTGTATATCTAGTGCGTCACTTGGCATCACTCGCGCCTGCGCAGACAGTGGGCAGCCGTCAGAAATCGGGATAAGGTGTATACATGCTCCAGTATCCCGGCTTCTATCGGAGTACTCCAGGTAGCAAAACCGGGTTTCTTGAAATCGGGAAATGGGCATATCCCAATTTCTGAATTCGGGATATGGTGTTTACATGGACAAACACAAAAACGGGATACTTCAAAAACCCGATCAAAACCGGGATACTAAAGACCATGTAAACATGGTCATTGAATACCTGGGTGAAAGACAAGAAGATCTTTTCCATGACCTGAATTCTGGTAGGCTATGTCATTGATAACAGGTGATTAAGCTGATTAACTCAGAAAGATCCTCATGTCTTCCTCTGCTCTGCTCTGAACTCCTCTCATTTCCTCTGCTCTCCCCTCGTCTTCTCTGCTCTACTCAGCTCTCCTCTGGTATCACCTCTTCTCCCCTTCCCCTTTCGTCTTCTGTCCACTCCCCTTTGCTCTTCTTTACTCTGCAAGATAAATTGAAATGCATTGGAACAGCATCCTAAATAATATATGTAAATTAAAAATGTGTAAAATTGTTTCTTTCTTTTTAACATGTAGGAATGTGAGGACCACACGGACAAAACAATGAAAGTGATTGTTATGCACGGTGTCATGGCCGAGGAGGATCCATCAGATGTGTGTATTGTGACTGAGGGAAACACAGTGATGGAAATATGTGGAAGCCAAATGAAAGCCTCCATTCTGTTGATGGGACTGATATATGATCTCAAGCTCGAATATCCAAAGCAGCTGAAGAACACGTATGAAGCTTTTCAAAAATGTTTTTTGGAGCTTGACGGGGGGAAGAAGGTCCACAGCTTTAAAGGTGACAGAGAATGAAAAAACGTTTTTACCTTGTCTTAGTTGAATAACGGTAGTCTGCCCGCATTCACGAACATACGAAAAGTGCTAGACATTCTGAACATCTCCGTTTCATAGAAATTCCTCCTTTAGAAATGTCAGCCAGAAAATGGCCCAATCTGAACAACGGATACATATTACGTAAAATGCATCTCACTGCCCCCCCACTCTCATTCAATTCCCTCCCCTTCAAAATAATTTGCATACATCCGCCCTCTCGCCTCCAACGGGAAGTACATTGCAGCAGTGCTTGCGGAGTTCAAGGCGAAATGGCGAGTCGCGTTCCGAGGTGTGCTCTTCCAGGCTGTGCAAGCGGTGTGCAAACTTTCCATTACATTCCCACCGAAAGAAATGCACGAGATGCGTGGCTGCTGTTCATTTATAATCGGATTCCAACTACATTCAACCACAGACTGCTACTTCGTTTGTGAACGGCAGTCTATGGCGAAAGATAAATTATTTTCTGGTCCCGATCGACTTGTGCCTTGGATTATACATATGTTGTTTTTCAGAATAAAAAATGATTTTACATGTCAAGAATGTCACAGTTTGTCGCAAGATAGTTAAGTAAAACGCTATGGAAAATACGTAATTAAACGAACTACAAGTCCCGCATGCTGGCGCGTACAGAACCGACCAAAACTCCCTTCGGTAAGTAGAGGGGCGGGACTTCGGCTCTCTATAGCGAAGTTTACATTCTTTTGAGTGGCAGCAAATGCAGCCAATCAGCGTCAAGTGCTTGCATTTCATAATGAGGTTGCCAGTTAAGCCCGAAGGGGCGCCAAATAGGTGCAAAACCACGCGTTTAAAATCCCCCACCCTAATATAGCTTTCTGAGAGAGGTTTTTAGGAAGCTTCTAAGGCATTACAGACCCAACCAAAATTTTGTTGTCTGCATGTCACATCACAGATCAAGGATAAATACCCCGTTCAATCATTCTATGTCACCTTTAAAAATAAGCTCATGCAATAGGCACACATTTCCCCTCTTCCCTTCAAGAGGATCTTTTGTCCGAACAGAGCTAGATGTAGATGTAAAAGAGTGTAATTTTTTTTCTTCTTTTCCCTCTGCTGTTCTGTAAATGTCGATAGTAACTTACTTGTTACTTTAGTTTATGTTATTAAACTGAGAAATTCAATATTTCATGGATTAAACATGTATAATCACCATCTGAAGGCTTTTTTTTTGGGGGGGGGGGATAAATCTTACCTTCTCTGAATAAGTAATGGTAATTAACTGATATTGATTAACTGATCAATCCAGTCAGATGTGAACTGGAGGTTTTCCTGGTCAACAGTACACCGTCATTTGGCTTTCCGCGGGCTGCTCATTCGTAATAGATGTTGGAATAAAGTGTTGGAGGGGTAATTAATCTTTTATGTTTTATTTACCCTATATTTATTGGCCTACTAGTAGGTAGGGGTGTTGGGTTCCACACCTAACACACCTGAGAGCAATCTCTAAACATATTTGATCAGGCCACAACCACAGCTCTGGTTGATCCCTGGCACAGAGAAAGGAAATCAGCATTGGTGAGATCAAGTGAAAACACGGATTTGACAAAAATTTTAATAAATTGTATACTCTAAACTAAATGTGGTAATGTGTGTTATTTAGTTGGCCTGTAAGTGGTGCGTGCACTCACCACCATAACTAAGGGGATTATTGGATGTGAGTGTGAATTTCACACTGCCTGTGTGTACGCCTTTGTCACATCACCTCCCTCTTCTCCTGCATCGCAGATGTTTTATAGTCTTGACAGACGGTCAGCCGTATCAGCTGTTCTCCTTTCCTGATTTGTGCCACACACGAAACTTGAAGGGTTGAAGTTCCAGATATCATCTGGTTACCCTGGTGTTTCAATCCTTCATTGTCTGAATCTAGGTCAGGGCTCTGTGGTCTGTCCCTTCCAAGGAGATAATACTGGAGACTGTCTGTTACGACCGGCCCGTTGGCCGCAACAAAACAGGAGTTGTACACTCACGTTAAGTATAACAAAGTAACATTTAGTAAATGTCAAATCAGATGGGATGTGGAAATCAGTATCAGTGGTGTAGGTGAATGTATGGGTGTATTGCTCAGTGTGTGGTGCATGTTGTTAGTGCGAAATAGGATAAATCAAACAAAAGAGTAGCACGATATACGAACCTAAAATAGCAGATGTTTTGTCGTGGGCACTAGCGGGGGTCATTTTCTTTTTCCATGTTGTTTTTCCGGCTAGTTAAACATTAGGGCTACTGCCATAGCTTCTGCTAGCTGACCATTGGCGTTTTTCTTTGCTGGGCTGGCAATTGCAGATATATCGTGCTTCAATCCAAAAAAGCATTTAAAAAAGGCAACTATGGAGTTTTTTGGGTTTTTTTTGAGAAGACGTTAAACTCACCCGAGTAGCTTCTTCAGTTCTAGGGGACTGGTGGGAAGTTTGAGGTTTAGTAACTTGCTTGTTTGAGTTATGTGTAATGGGGGAGGGAGAAGACGAGAAGTGGAATATAACATAGTATAGCACTGATGCCTCACAGCGAGAAGGTCCCGGGTTCGAATCCATGGGCCGACTGGGCCTTTCTGTGTGGAGTTTGCATGTTCTCCCCGGTTCTCTCTGGGTACTCCAGCTTCCTCCCACCGTCCAAATACATGCTGGTTAGATTGACTGGTGATTCTAAACTGGCTGTAGGTGTGCTTGTGAGTGTGAATGGTTGTCTGTCTCTCTGAGTTAGCCCTGCGATAGACTGGCAGCCTGTCCAGGGTGTACCCCACCTCTCTCGCCCGATGACAGCTGGGATAGCCTCCAGCAGACCCCGTGACACTTAACAGGAACAAGCGGTTACAGAAGATGAATGAATGAATGAATATAATGTAGTAGAAAAACAAAAAAAGTTATTGTTATAAGGGGAACACTTCTGTAGAAATTTGGGGGGGGGGGGGGGGTGTCTGATTGCAGTGGGGTAAAAGGACTTCTTCAGCCTTGAGGTACATTTCACACTCCTGTACCTCCGGCCTGAGGGTAGGAGTGTGAACAGTCCTGATGGCTGATGAGGGCTCCTCTCCTTCCTTATGTCTACTAACATCTCCTTGGTCTTGTCCGTGTTGAAGGTGAGGCTGTTGTCCTCCACACCATGCGACCAAACTGGCCACCTCCCTCCTGTAGGCTGCTTCATCCCCACCAGTGATGCGTCCAATCACTGCAGTGTCGTCCGCAAACTTCAGGATGGTGTTATCCTCGTGGGAGGTGACACAGTCGTGGGTGTAGAAACGTTATACTAATTTTGCACTTGTTGAGGCCCACCCTGGAATTGAAACATCAAATACATTACAAATACAGTCTTTTTTTTCCTTCCATTTTAAAAGGTCACTCAGCTACAGCAACACACCCAAACTCCCGTCACTAAACTCTAAAAAAAATAGTGACATCCATTTGCACATTACTTTAAAAACAAGAGGAAATAAAACACATTGTCAACTCAAATGTGTATTCTGTTTTATTGCTTATTTATTGCTTTTATTGATAGACTACATGCGATAACAAAGACAAGAGGGAGACTCGCTTCAGTGTTGGTGCAGATCACACGTGTGTGGCGTTTCTGTTGATTCATGCACCTTTACTCAGCGTACGGCAGAATCGCACGGTGGTGGCAAGAGATCCGGCTCGACACCCTTCATCCAGGGCCATCATTCACCATGTCAATGCTGCATGACAAATTCCAACCTTCAGAGGAACTTGGTGTGTGTGTCCATGTGAATGTGTGGGTGTATTTGTGTTCTAGTTCTGTGTTTCTGTTTATAATTGCACTAAGAGAGGCCTGCCAGTCAGAGTGTCCAGGAGTGAGTCACAGAGTATAGGGTGCAATCCAAGTGTATTCAGTTTGTGGGTGAGTTTATGCGGTAGGACTGTGTTGAAGGTGGAGCTGTAGTCAGTAAAGACCATCTTGATGTAGGAGTCTGTATTATCCAGGTCGGAGAAGGAAATATGGAGGGTAGCAGTGACGCTGTCCGAGGTGGATCTGTTGGGACGATAGGCACACTCCTGGGAGTCCACTGTGTCCAGTATGCTGCTCTGGATGTGGGTCAGTACCACTCTCTGGAAGCACTTCATGATGATTGGCGTAAGTGCTATTGGCCTGTAGTCATTCAGGCAGGTTGGTGGGCTCTTCTTGGGGAGGGGGACAATCGTTGTTGTCTTGAAGCACGAGGGTACGGTGTTCTGGCTGAGAGAGAGGTTGAAGATGGAGGTGAGAACATCCATCAGCTCATTGGCACATGCTCTGAGGGCTAATGTAGTGCTGATCCTGTAGTCTGTGAGATGCTGCAGATCCTGCCACATCCGTCCAGTCAGCAACAGAATAGAAGCTGTCCCATTTCTCTTTGAATTTCCTGACTTGTATGGTGGGTGCAATGCTGTTAACACAAGTGCTGATGTACCCAGTCACAAACTCAGCATAGTCCCGTAACAGTAGAGTACTCCAGTGTGGCTCTCAGTCTCCGCGGTCCAGAGTTTAACCTTTTTTGTGATGGGATTTGTTTGTTTGAGTCTTTGTCTGTAGGCTGGGTACATGAACAAAGAGATGTGGTCCAGGTGTCTGAAGTGGGGGTGGGGTGCAGCTCTGTATGCACCCCTATGTTACTGTACACATGATCCAATTTGTTTTTCTCGTGGGTGGGAATGTCCAGATGTTGGTAGTATTTGGGGAATACAGTTGGTGAATTAGATAGTAGGGGTGGCATTTCCTCACGCACACCTCCCCCTTTAGCCTTACTGGAGGTTGCAGTCCAGTCTCCTCGATGTAAGGAGTGTCTAACTGTTACGGTCTCCTTTTCTAAAACGCCTCACAAGACACATAACATATAACAGGAATACCAGACCACAATTGGAGGGTCAAGAAAGGTGTGTTCTATTTAAACTGAAAAGCAAGAGCAGGTGAGAAAAACCAAACTCAAAGAACTAAAAAGGACTGTAGTTGTCGGCCAAAAAGAACAAAAGGAGGAATTTGGAACAGGGCCAGCCCACATAGGACTGTAATGAAAATAAGGGACGGTCACCGCGGCTCCTATGGGCCATGAGCACCACGGCCCGACTCCTGCGGTGCAGGGCACCTGCTTTATTTTGTGCTGATGTTTTTAGTAAAGGGGTGATCAAGAAAGCAATTAGTCATACTTAAAGCCTGAAATGCTTTATTAACAATGAACTCATTCTCTTATAAAGTGCACTTAATTAAATCTTAAATGGAATCTGTACCAATGAACTTTTCAAATATGAACAAAATGTATTTATTTGTTTATTTACTGTTAATCTATTAGTATGATTTGTTTTTGTTTTTTTAAGTGGCCATATATAGTATTATAATATATATTGGCTCATACTACTGTATATTAAATAAATGATCATTCATTCGGCTCAACATCCTGCCACAAACAGAGCTCTAAATACTAAAATATGTTAACGGAGATCCTGACACAGAGACGTAGTAACACTGTACCAGCGTTACTACGTCTTTGTGTAAGACGTACCAGTTAGCAGACCAGTAAGCAGACAACGGGCTAAACCGATAAACCCACTGTTCCACAGTAGCACGCACGGCAAACAGAAAACATAATATAAATGACAACACCACTGCAGCTAAACACCAGTCTGTTAACATACATGCTAACATGCAGACACACTGAAAGTGACCATTAGCCAAATAACAGCAGTATGTTCAACATGGCATTAGCATGCTAACTTAGCCGCGTGGTTAACTCCGCTGATTGAGTTTGACACCACTGTCCTAAACAATCAATCAAACCACAATAGTCTGATAAAATGTGCTATGCCCATGCACTGACATTTTCCGGCAAAAGCACAACCAGATATGAAATCAATCATAACATAATATCACATACCGTATCAGTCTCAGGAAATGATTGGGGTATGAAGAACTTTGACACTGACGCTTGGGTCTTCTGTGTTCCACCGTGCGCCACTGAAAACACTCACAGACACATTATTTTACAGTTGGCCTTACTCATCTCCGCTGACGCTGTTCAGCCAAGGATGTGCCTCTTCCCACTCACGTCTGTATTTTTGCAAGCGTTTTCACTTTTGAGGACGTGGTGGACAATCGGGTGTAGTGGACATTTTTAAAAGGCGCGGGTTTTGTGAGCAGCGCCGTGTGTGGCGTCTGTCTACAGCCAGGTACAGACACACAGAGGAGCGGAGTCCGGGGAGGAGGGGAGGCTTTTGATCATTATAGGTTCAATAAGGGACGCAACATTTAATCGCCAAATAAGGGACGATTCCGTATTTTATGGGACGGATGGCAACCCTAGCCCCGTCAAAAACTTGTCCATCTCATCGCATGCACTGACACCCCTCCCCCTGCAATGTCTATGCGCTCCCCACTTTGGGAACCACTGGCATACAGTAATTACTAGGAAGCCGGAGTACCTGGAGAGAACCCAAGCAGACACAGGGGGAACAAACATGCAGACTCCACACAGAAAGGCCCCAATCAGCCCATGGAACCCGCAGAATAACTTCTGCACACGGATGTAATTTGGGGAGGGGGACATAGGGGACATGTCCCCTGCACTTTTTCAAAAGGCCGTTTGGTCCCCTGCACTTTTTACCGTCCAAAAACAATGTTATGCTATAGTAAACAGAGAAACGTCAAGCACTAGAACCAAGCGGAAAACGGCCGCTCAAGCTGAAGCCTGTTTCCCTTAGTTTAGACCCGCCCACAAGCTCCTCGATTGGCTCTGCCGTTTCTTGTGTGATTGGCCGTCCCCGCTGTCACTCCACCTTGATTGCACACCGGTCTGCTAGTCTGCGGTCAGGAGTCCTTGTTAACCTGCTACTGTAAGTTGGGCGTTTGTTCTGCCTGGGTCACGTCAGCTAGAAGGATTGTAATATCAGAGGTTTCATTTACATTAACGTTTGAATCGGTGTACATGTGAGAATGTGCGTGCCGACATTTTATTCAATTTCTCTCCACCTGTGATGCCAGCTTGACCTGCCCACCACTGGGTGGTGCTATGTAAATGAGGTCTGTTTACCATCTATTCCATAAATAAGTGTAAAATTGGTGGTACTGAGTTGGAGTGAAGTTGACTAACAAGGTGAAACACAGAATTGGGTGATAGTGTTTTGCTACATGCTTTACAGCCAGTCAAACCAAAAAAGGGAACATTAAACTTAAAAGTAGCAATAGAAAACTAGAAGAACTACTAGAAAACAGTGAACTGAAAGATTAGAGTTTTATTAAAAATATTTGTGCCCCTCCCCCACTTCTGAAATCAAAATTTCGTCCTTGCTTCTGCATAACATCCTTGTTGCTGTGTAATAAACCTGACACCTGCAAAGCTAGGTGTGTAATTGATGTAATTTTATTGACCTTTTTTGTTTCATGCCAAAAAACCCTGCCCAACTGCCCAAGTGAAGCGAGAAAGACACTCCTATCCAAACACTTGACTCTGGTTCATTCAACTAAAAAGCCTCCACTTCTCAGGGATGGCAGTCCAAGCCATCAGGGCCTTTTGTCTGTTAATTGTGATGTCACTTAGCATTAATTTTTTTATTCTATCATGGGAAGTTTCATTACAACACTTCAGGTAAGTTGTGCTTTTGCATTTCGCCCAGACATAGCACACAGAAAGGAAGCTATAACATTTATATATTTTGCAGAGAATAATAAATTATAAGATAATTCTGTACATTTCTTGTTGTACATTTATAAAATGTCTCTTATGTTACACTTTTGTTTGTTAAATTTTCAGCTGGAAAACTTTCTCGGGAAAATTCAGACACACAAATGGAAACATGTCACATGAAGATGACTTGACACTCTCTGGAAATAAAGGAAACTCGACTCCAGCCGTGTTAAACACAACACACCAGGCAAAAATAACAACTTCAACAAAACCAAACCCAGTGACAAATACAGCCACAGCTGAGACGCCAATGCCCATCCTCTCTAAGAAATCCTTCAACAAGCTTCCAAAGTGGGATTTTGAGGATGTTTATAACCAGGATGCCCCACCTAGACAGACAGTAAGCATGCTGAGACAAGATCGAACAGAATCTGTTTAAATGCATTAACTTAAAGTTTGTTAGTTGGCACGGCTGAAGATGGCTGGTGACTTTAGCGTCACCTGCATGCATTTATTGTTTGCAGTGGATGAATCAATTTATTTAAATGGTGACTGTCATTTCTCTAATTGTTTGACCACCTTCTTTTCCCTTCTCTATCATCTGACAATGTTTGGTTTATTTCATAATTTAAGATTTTATCATTTTTAGACTTGTGCCCAGTCTGTGCGAAACACAAAGGATGAGAGCTTCAAGAAGGCTTTTCTTCCCAACATGCGTTTGTTTCTACACAAAGACAACATCAACATGAGCGAATGGAACCGACTTTCACATTTTAACAATCCTTTTGGTTTTATGGAGTACAAGTATGAGGGTAGGTATTTATATATGTCTGTGCCAAGGCAGTATTTTATGTACAAAGCTGATGAGTAACAGCAATACTGGAATTTTTTTTGTTGAATTCATGTTCCTCTTTCTGGATATATATATATAACCCTGAAAGCCAAATGATAAATGTAAAAAATTGAGACCAATAAGTCTTCTATGTTCAGATCTTTTTTTTTTTTGCAAAATTCTGACAAAAAGATTAGAGATTATTCTCCCAGGACTTATTGATAGCCAATTGAACACATTCATTATGAGCCTAGATGGGTTTAAAATATACATGCCAGGAGAGAAGAACAGGACCCTGCTTTCCTGTCATAAGATCCAGAGAAAGCTTTCAACAGAGTGGCTAAGTCCTACCTGTTTGTAGTACTCAACCATTTTGAACTCTGTGAAAATCTTTGTAACTGGATGACACTTTTGTAAAAAGAACCATATGCTGAGATAATCACTATCAGCATTTTTCCTTTCAATTTTGGTGCATTTGTATAACTTAAATAACCCTTTATGTAGGTAAAGAGTCAACAGTTCTAGATCTTCAGTAATGCTACTGCCCAACCCCTGCCTGCATTATGCCCCGATCATCCGCATGTTTACATACAAAGGCAAAAGTAATCCTTTAGGTTCAATACCAACATGCCTGTTTAAACATTACAAATTTCTCATAGATATGCATACAGTTAGAAAGAACATAGTATTAAAAGGCAACATAAGTATCATAACCCTGATTTCTTGGTGTGGCCTTCTCCAGACCCTCTGGGCTATGGGTGTTACGCAGGTCACAGTTTTGAATCTTCATTAATCATCAGCAGGATGGCAAACACACAACTTTATCCCCCATTGAACACACACAGAGATACCGTCACATCCCTAACCTTGCCGCCCTGAACAAAGACAGGCAGGAACTAAGATTACTGTCTTTCTCTAATTAACTAAGGGGATCAAGTGTGAAATCACATCCAGTTGATATTTGGACTGACTGTTGCCCTGTGTCAGAGTATAGTGAGCAAACAACACTGCAACAAGCCGACATAGTTCTACTATCCATCCTATGTCATTATAACATGCAATATGCAAAATCATCATACTCATAAATAGATGACAGCAGTACACCTTTATCTTTACCGCACATTTCCTTTTTTTTTCTAAACTGGGCGCCAGATTATTTGATCACTTCATTTCTATGGTGTTAATTTGGCAGTGGAGAATCACTACATTACCCATCACTCAACAGTCAGGACTGAACCAATTCACCCTGATGGTGTAAACTGCTTTACATGTATTATGTACATGTATTAACTTCAAATCAGTTTGTTGTATACGAATATAGAACAAATATGTCAGAATTGATGACTGTAAAGTTCCCTGATTCCCTTGTTTTTTTCCTCAGTTTTTATGAAATTGTGTAATCCTCCTTGTCCATGGGTTAATATGCAAGTACTAACATATTTATCTAATCTCTGTGAAGGTTCTCAGTCACCCAGGCCATGGTATAGCCAGACAAAACAAGCTGAAATAAGGTTAACTGGACTTGTAGAGTTTGTTGATGTTTCATCCAAGTAACTTCTTTAGTACTATAAAAACTGGCGGGGAGTTTAAACAGGAACATCTGTGAGTGTTGCTCATCAGTAACTCACATGACTAGTGTCGACTGTACCCAAAAGAACAGTTTTTAACCCAAAATGAAATGTGCCGGAGCCAGAAACTACGACATGGTTTGGTCCCAACAGAAAAACAAGTACACAGCGGCGCCATCTTGGGTCAAAAGCAACACACAGAGAACTATATGTTTTGCAACTTGTTCAGAAGACCATTGAAACTATTTCAGTACCCTTAAGAGTGTATAACACAAATGTTGGTAATTATGTATGTTTTAAAACATCACCAACCTGTAAAACAGGAGAAAGAATGAGACAGGCGACCGTTTGCTTCTGTTCAGTGCAGCTTCGCTCAGTAGAATGAGGAAGTAAACAAAAGTCCATTCACAAGGAGTCCTAAAGGAGAAACAACTCGCCACACTGCCCCCTACTGGTAACACTGAATGGCTGTCTTTGCTTCTGCTCTCACCAAGAGGTAATAATTGACCATTTTGGCACTTTTTAACACATTTCTCTCACAGAAATAATATTTTCAGAATAAAACAAACAAAATGACATAAAATGTGACCTTACATTTCATGGGCGTCACACAGGGTCTGCGTATGCTCTGTGCTGCTAGCTGCAACGTCAAATTGACGCAGAAGCCTAACCCGCCTATTACCTGTAGTTGGGGGAAACTGTCTGATCCCGTTTTCTTCTTGGGGATGGGCGCAATGATGGCACATTTCATATCAGTCCACCTCCCTTGTTCAGAGAGGGGTTTTCCAATTTAACATGTAGCTTATTTTAAACCATCTGCCTTCTCTTGTTAAAATGCGTACATTGCTGTCCTAAAAGGAGTGTCCTTTGGCCTTCACGTGTTTTCTTTTAATTTGCAGATGTGATGCCTTCACTGAAGCTGATTCCAAAGCCAACAGAGCCTCTGCTCCTTCCAAAACCAGGAGGTGATGGCTGTGTGCGCTGCGCTGTGGTGGGTACGGCAGGAATCCTCAATGGCTCCAAAGTTGGCGCAGAGATCGACTCTCATGATTATGTTTTTAGGTAAGAAAGAAGGCGGGAAGAAAATCAGTTTTTTTTTTTTTTTTTGTTAATCCCCACCGAGTGTGCTGTGTCTTGATGGAGTTGTTTGTGTGGTCAGGATCAAATATGGTATTGAAATGTTCTTCAACTTTCAGACAGCTGTCGAACATGTAAAGTTTATTACTTTATCCAGAGCAAACAGAGATTGTGGTTTGCTGCCTCAGAAGCACAAGCAGCATCAGTCCTGGATGACGAGGTGTGTGTGTGGCACAGCTGAGTTTGCTTAGAGCAGGGGTGCCAAACTGATCCGTGAAAGGGCCGCTGTGGCTGCAGGTTTTCATTCCCACCATGCAGCACCCATGCAGTGGGTGTGGCTGGCAAGTTTTTGTTCCAATCAAGCAAGAGGACTCCTGAAATGACTGCGTGAAGGCAGTTCAGTTGATTGATTGAGCCAAGTCAGGTGTGCTGCTGCATGGTTGGAATGAAAACCTGCAGCCACAGCGGCCCTTTCACGGATCAGTTTGACACCTGTGGCTTAGAGTGAGTCAACAAAGGAGAAATTCTGGGATGTTTAAACATCCTTAATTCTGATGGTTTTATGGGTTTGTACTTCATTTTCTCTCTTCCTTATTCTCCGTGTCAAATAAAGGAAAAAATTAAATCGATAGAAGTGGTGTAGGCTACTTCTATTCTAAATCTGAGCGATCTCCATCAGAATGCCAATGCAGCACTTTGACTCTTGAAGTACTTGCAGCATGGTCCACCAATTCATTTTACCCCAGGGCTCAATAGTGTGAAGCATGTCAAGCCAAGGAGTTGTTTTTTGTGGAGATGCTGTTTTTGTTGTTATTTCTAGTAGTAGTAATAATAATTATTTATTTAGGTTCACAAAGCCTTTTTTGAGCATCAAACCAGGAAAAAAAGCACTCTTGAAACAAAATAAGTTCAAAACCACTGTTTTCAGGATCTAAATTCAAATGTGCGGACCATGTTCTGGACCAGTGACAGACAACCACCAATAACATCAATAACAACAAATTCTTGTATTATTTTAATGTCTTTGTTTACTATTTAAAGTTTAGTACGGCCTTTTCCGCTGTTTCTGTTTTAAGCAAGTAATAAGAAAGCTGTCTTAGCATTGGTGTGGTTCGCTCAAAAATAAAACAAACCGATCAATCCAGTCAGATGTGAACTGGAGGTTTTCCTGGTCGATAATACACCGACATTTGGCATTCATTATAGATCTCACAGATTAAACTATTTAGGTAGAATAGTACCCGATAGTAACTGCACCGTTACCATTAAAACTGTTCTTGTTTTTAAAGCAGATGTAAAAATGTAAAAATACAATGTATAAAAGTAATCTTTATCTTTAATTTTTGGAGCCTGTGAGCTCTATTGAGTTACTTTTTTCTTAGGCTATTAAACTGGTGTTTAAACTGTTCATAAGGGAAAGCTTTATAAGTAGAAACAATTCTGTTTAAATTTAAACAGTTTAAAATCAACAAAACACTAACCCATAAGTCAATACTTAACTCTGCAGGCTCCATAATGGACCGAGATAAAATGTTTTCCAGTGGGAAAGAAAAAGGGATCAACCCTGTTGGTAGCATTTGTTAGGCATTAGATGTATCCCATTATGGCATAATTTGATGCCAAAATAAACGGATGTATGAAGTTAATTAATTAATCAATCAGTTATTACACATTTGAGTATGTGTGCACTATCCTCTATGAAAATCTAATATTACTGGATTAATATATAAAATTTTGCTATTTTTATTGTGGTCGCCAATTTCATATAGAATGTAGTATTAGTGGAGCTCATCTCTGACCTAAACTTTCCCCTTCGTCATTTTCATCCATTATTAATAGAGGTATGTTGTACTTGTGCTCTGTGCTGTTGTTTTGTGACCTGTTGGGGAGTTTGTTTGTTACACTTAGAACCCAGTTATATCCTCATAAATCTATTCAAGGTTTCTTTCTATAGTTTATAAAAAAAAAAAATGTTATAGATTACTGTTGGTCAGTTGTATGTACTCAAAGGTCTGCCTACCTGTGTGCTGTTTCAAAGTCCAATCCATTGTAAAGGAAAACAAACTGTTGGAGGAGTAATTCATCTTTTATGTTTTATTTACCCTCATGTTAAGGTGTCTAACATCACAGCAGAAATAAACCTGTTTATAGCTTGATACAAAAACATTTTTGTTTGAGGCTGAACACCTTTTCAGAAGGTGGCAACAAATGCGTGTAAACATGAATATCTACATGCAATGCAACTGCAACCCATCAAATAGTGAGATTTTCAGTCTGTTGCAAAGGGGTGGACCAACAGAACAACAACATTCATAATGCTACTAAAATTCAAAGGATGGTAACTAAGACCTGAACCATGAGAAATTGAAAGGGAACAAAAACACAATGTATACATGGATTTCTTGGCAACGTCACAAGTGTTTGCGCGCGCAGACAGGGGGCAGAAAGACGTCTTTTCAGAGAATGTTGATAACGGAGGAGGACTGAATCTTTGCGTGTTTCGTTTAGTAGTAGTAGTAGTACAGTCAAAATGCCAAGGAGTTGTTGTGTGGTTGGCTGCGCTAAAAGAGCCAGTGATGAGTGCCAGATGTTTAATATTCCTAGGGGGAATCATACTTTTGCAAAAAACCGGAGGAGGTTATGGCTTCAGGCCATAAAAAGGGCAGATTGGGGTCCAGATGGTTCTCTATCTATGAGTTTAAGTTAGCACTGCATGCTCGTCCATGTTCACGTTCATTCATGTTAAAGTTTAACAAAGTTGTAAACAAAAGACGTTGCGTTCAGTAAATCTGTTCGTAGCAGGCTAGCAGCTAGCGCTAGCTAACTGATATCACGTTTGCGAGTGCTAATGTTGTTATAGCATGCCGGTTGGATCATTACTTCGGAGATATCCCCTTTCAACTTAACAACAGGTTGTATTTTAATACTTAAAACACGAAATACGTAAACATTAGCCAACATATCTTAGCAAGTAGCCTGCACGTCAACATATCTTAGCATAGCCTGCACGTCAAATGACAAAGAGCTCGAAATCTACAAAAAGGTAAATTCAGCTAAATGTTCAAGATATGTGAGCAAGCCAGGTAAGCTCTGTGACTAAAGAAAAACGAAGGGTTCTTAACTTTAATTTAAAAGTAAAATCGGGTTGTCCGATTGATGCCGCTGTTAAAATTGGCTACGTTTTACATTACCCGCCTAACATGATAATTATAGCCATACAGTAACATTGCAAAATTAAAGATGGACAAACAGATCCAACTAAAATCACGTTTTATTGAGTCTGCAGTTGTGCATTTATATACAAACAAAACAAAAAAGCTTCAATACTTCAATACTTAAGATTGTTGTCGTAGGGGACCAATAAGTCAGTCAGGCTTTCTGCCCCCTGGATGCGCGCGCACCCAGTAATGTTTGTAAACAGGAAACCCGTCTATATATACAGCATTATACATACAGTTGAAACCTGATGTTTACATATACTGTGTTAAAAGACACATAAACCTTTTTTCCTCACTGTCTGAAGTTAAATCAGACTAAATCTATCCTGTTTTAGGTCAGATTTGTATTTGTTAAATGCCACAATAATGAGAGACAGAATTTCTTAGAGAATTTTTTATTACTGTCTTTTAAGTCAGAAGTTTACAACATTTTCTTAGTATTTGGTAGCATTGTCTTTAAACTGTATGACTTGGGTCAAACGCTTTGGGTATCCTTCCACAAGCTTCTCGCAATAGTCTGCTGGAATTCTGGTCCATTCCTCCTGACAGAACTTGTGTAACTGAGTCAGGGCCTTTTCAGATCTGCCCACAAATTTTCTGTGGGATTGGGACTTTGTGATGGCCACTCCAAAACATTGATTTTGTTGTCCTTGAGCAACTTTTTAACTACTTTGGCAGTATGCTTAGGATCATTGTCCATTTGGAAGACCCATTTGCGCCCAAGCTTTAACTTCCTGGCTGATGTCATGAGATGTTAATGTTCTTTCCTCATGATGCCGTCTATTTTATGAAGTGCACCAGTTCCTCCTGCGGCAAAACAGCCGCACAACATGATGCTACCACCCTCATACTTCACAGTTGGGATGGTGTTCTCAGGCTTACAAGCTTCCCCCTTTTTCCTCCAAATGTAACAATGGTCATTATGGCCATTATGGTTCCACTTTAGTTTCATCAGATCACAGGACATGTCTCCAAAAATTAAGGTCTTTGTCCATGTGTGTATTTGCAAACTGTAACCTGGCTTTTTTATGTTGCTTTTGGAGTAATGGCTTCTTCCTCGCTGAGTGGCCTTTCAGCCCATGTCGGTACAGGACTCATTTCACTGTGGAGAATGACATTCTCTTAGCAGCTTCAGCCATCATCTTGACAAGGTCTTTAGCTTTTGTTCTGGGGTTGATTCACACGTTTTGGACCAAAACACGTTAATCTCAGGGACATAGAACCCGTCTCCTTCCTGAGCGGTATGATGGCTGGACATTCCCATGGTGTCTATACTTGTGTAAAATTGTTTGAACAGATGAACGTGGCACCTTCAAGCATCTGGAAATTGTACCCAAGGATAAACCAGACTTGCAGAGCTCCACAATTCTCTTCCTGATATCTTGGCTGATTTCTTTTGATTTTCCCATGATGTCAAACAAGGAAGCAGTGTGTTTGAGGTGTAGCCTTAGAATACATCCACAGGTGTAACTCCAATTAACTCAAACGTTGTCTGTTAAGAAGCTTCCAAAGCCATGACATCATCATCAGGGCTTTCCTTCATTGTTTAAAGACAAAATAAACTTTGTGTATGTAACCTTCTGACTTAAAAATAAAAAATTCTCTAAGAAATTCTCTCTCATTATTGTGGCATTCAGCAAATAGAAATAATTTTAGTAAACCTAACTAACCTAAAACAGGAGTTTAGTCTGATATAACTTCAGACAGTGAGGAAAAAATGTTTACTTTTAACGTGTATGTAAAGATCTGGTTTCAACTGTATGTACTGAAATGAAGACATGGCAGCATGCTTAGTTGCTTTATATAGGAAAACAATAAGCTTAATATCAGGATACAGAAAAACAATGTTATTTATTGGTTTGCTCTAGCCTATAGTGTGGCTTTATTGTCAGCATAATTTCTTCTGGACAGTGAAGGCCACGGCCTTCCAAAATATATAAAGAGGGATAGTAGTGCTTACTCAGAAATCAGTACACTTGAGCATTATGTAAATGAAGCAAATGAAAATGCAACCAATCAACATCTGAAAGGCCTCTTGTTTTGAACTTTTGTGTGGCAGGATGAATGGTGCCGTGACCCAGGGTTATGAGGAAGACGTAGGAAACAGAACATCTGTGTACGTTCACACGGCCTTCTCCATCGCCTCATCGCCATATTTCTTCAAGAAGTACGGCTACACGTCTGCTCCTCATGATGAGGTACTGAAACACTTAAACAATGTAATGTTGTTTTTACTCACAATAAAGATAACGTCTGTCTTCCTATTCGGCAGGGGATAAAGTACGTCATGATTCCTGAAGGACTGAGGGACTTCCAGTGGCTGGAGGGTCTTCTGAAAGGAGAAAGAGTCCGTGCTGGCTCGTACCACAAAACGCTGTAAATATAATTTTTACAAGGATAACTTATTGTATGCATTGTTCATTTAAAAAGAAAAAAATCTTTAATTGACATTGAAAGTATATTGTATCACTGAATTTCAAAACAGATATACAAAATTGAAATACATGTATGACTAAGCAGATGTACAATTTGAAAATACACTTTTGTTCTCCAAGCCATGTTGGTCATTGTTACTGTGATGTCCATCAAAGTCAATAGTGCCATTCAATCAATTTTCAGTTCAAATTCTTTGTCCTTGTGCTCTGATACGGCAGATGTTCGCCCATATGTCAACAACTACCAACAATCTTGACAGTAAATCAACTGAAGAACAATGTGCAACCTGGGACGTGTTCCCAGTCCTGCCTCAAAATTGTACAGACTTATATGAACATCTTTGATCAGCTTGTTCCTTCATTTTCAACTGTTGCTTTCCTATTTTAACCCTCCAGGCCAAGGACGTACTACTCAGGGCAGTACAACGAGAGCCGCTTCTACGTTCTGCACCAAGACTTCCTCCGATACGTACGCAGCAGGTCAGCCTCCTGTCAAACACCCATCCAAACTTTCTGTGGTTTAAACCGTTTCTTGTAACTTTTCTTGTAATAACTTGTCATTACTCCACCTTTTCAGCATGTTACGGTTATGTAGCAGTAAAACCTAAACGTATGGAACAAAAGAAAGAAACAAAGCTAATTTAATAAAAACTTACGAAACAAGAAAAAAGGCGCTGCAGGGATGGCAGGATAATCTGAACACACAAATCCACAAAAAACAGATAAAGACCAAAACCAAGACAAGACCTGAGCAACATGAGGAAGCATGAGTGTATGACAAACAGGGTAACATCTCAGAAAAAAACTCAATGACGATTTGACAGCGGAAAAGGGGTAACATAGCAAACGACATGACAAAAGCATAGACAGGGTTATATATGCACTCGCACACAAGGGATGATGCTGTAACTAGAGACAGGTGAAACCAGAGCACAGTATTAATTAAACAAAAATGCAAGTGAGTCTGACAGAAGTGTTGACGGGTCATCGATAACGCAGCTCTGCGTGCCTCCACTCTCGGACTGTTCTGCACACTCTGGCTCCAAAGTCACAAGATTGTGCTGCCCGTATCCCTGGGAAAATAGCGTCAGCTTGGCCAATGCAAGGAAGTGGGGATGCTTAGTCCATATTTATATACAGTCTCTGGAACAGTGAGACAGGAAGTGAAACCTAAATTCAACAAGAAAACTGATTACAAAATAAAACAGGAAACACCAGAAAAACAAACAAGGTTACTCAAAACTATATATATATATATAGATAGATAGATAGATAGATAGATAGATAGATAGATAGATATAATTTTTGAGGTCAGGTCTTCTAAAGAGTATTTTACAAACTCAACAAACTGCTTTTACATGAATACATGAATCATAGTAATATAGTGACATACACACAGTAGTAGTTTAAAAATACATTCTCCTGGGCTAATATTTAAATGATACTTAAATCCAGGACTTAATATAATTTTATAAAACGTAAGAAGATTATTGGTTTAGATTTAATCCTGCCAAGCTGTCTATTGATTAGAAGAATATACGATTTTGAAAATTACTACAAAGCTTCAGTTTACTTGTCAGTTTTGTAGTTGTAGATATATAAAAGATATATACTTACTCTAATGTGCAAAAAGCATTTAAAAAAGGCAACTGGACTTTTTTATTTTTTTGAGAAGACGTTTTGCTACTCCCTACAAGTCCCTACAACTCTACAAGTCCAGTTGCCTTTTTTAAATGCTTTTTGGATATACCATGACCTGGATGACTGAGAACCTTCACAGACATCTAACTCTAATCTATATGTATGTTGATTTGATGTGTTTTCATTACCGACAGGTTCTTATTGTCACCTAATCTGAATGCTTCATTCTGGTCGATGGTCAGACCAACCAATGGGGCTTTCACTCTCTTCCTGGCTCTACATACCTGCGACACAGTAAGTTAAAGTAGTAAACATAGATACTGATGAAGACCAAGCCAGCTTTTGGTATGAGTGCATTTTATTTATTTTTTTAGCCAAGTGTCCATTTCGGGAGTTGCCCTCAACTGCAATATTTTGGTCTGTTAGCCCCAACATCGGAAATCCTATTCAAAGTAAATTGGAGCAAATCCACATGTCAAGGGTTTTCATTGGTTTAATTGGTTTAATCCATGTTTTACAAGGAAAAAACACCTGCTCATTATTACGACCAAAAGAAGTCTAAACCTTCACCTGTCCTCCATGTTTTCTTTCTCTCTCTCATCCTCAGGTGAATGCATATGGATTCATGACGGAAGACTACAGCAAATACTCTAACTACTATTTTGAGAAGCAGATTAGAACCAAGGTCATTTTCTACAGCAACCATGACTACATTATGGAGAAGAATTTGTGGAAAAATCTTCACAACAGGAAAATACTTAAGCTATATCAGAAAACTGAATCAGTGACAGAAAAGCCAGAGCAACACTAATACATCGAGAATTTAACATGTGTTAAAGCATATCCTTGGTAATATATACGATAGTAACCCCTTGTTTAAAGCAGTTTATTTTGTTTGGTTTTTGTTTCCAAATTTTTATAATCCAGAATCTGAATGAACAGGAAACATACACAGTTCAGGCATATCATTATGACCACCTGCCTAATATTGTGTAGGTCTCCCTTGTGCCTCCAAAACAGAGTGTCCTGTGGTGTCTGGCAACAGAATGTTGATAGTGGGGGCCTTTAGGTCCTATTGGTTGAGGTGAGGGACCTCTGTGGATCATCCGACAAAGACTTGATTAGGTTGAAAAACACCTTGTGCTGTTTTTCATGTGGGCAACCCCACTCTGCTACGGGGTGGGGGTGCCTGGTCTGGTCTAGGTGGGTGGTACATGTCTAAGTAACATCCACACCATTGCCAGGTTCAAACGTTTCCCAGCAGAACATTATACTGTCACAAGATGGCCAATGTTATTTACTTCTCCTCTCAGTGGTCATTATGTTATGCCTGATTGGTGTATAATATTGAGTTTTAGTTCGTAATTTTTATCCAGATAAGCTTATATACACAAAAAATTTAAGTTCTGTTTATTGTTTAATTGTATTTTTCTCTTTATCAACACTTTATGATTTCTGGTAGTGTGGTTATAAAAGTCCTATTTAGTGTCACGAATGTACTTTGTAGTTTCTTTGCAAAGGTTTTAATATTAAATGACACTTACGCATCTCTGGTGGAACCATGTCAGCCTATTGCTATGTTGCTTGCTCGTTTGCTCTTACAAAGGGTGACAGTTTCTGTTGTCAGTCACATTAGCAGCTAAAACTGGATATAATTTTACTTGTTCTATAATGATGTTACTGTTACAACCCAACACAATGTTTATTTTTCAATTTATGATATGACACCAACATGAATGTATTCCATGCTGTTGATGAGGTCTTGAGTTCATTAAGCCAACTTAAACGATATATACATTATACACATATTTGTTTTGGTTTTTTTGACACACTGAGCATTTTGAACTTTGCATAATGACATGTGTGTATATATGTTCCTGAAATTTGCCCAGGGCACTAAACACACTAGAGTCGCCTCTTGATATCTGTTCATCTCCCAAGACCATTTCATCTGCAGTAGAATCTGGAGCATGTCTGTCTATTGTTGCATGGTCTGGTACTCTTTTATTGTTGTGTTGAGCTTTTTAATATTGGAGATAGTACACCAGTGACTTATTAATGAACTTTATCTATAATACTACATTATCAGTAGTTAATTTAGAACTAGGTAAAGACATAACGTGAAAGACTACAGCAGTTTGTCTCTTGGAAATGATTATTGACAAATGTTAATAATTAAATATCAAAAATGGGGAATGTCTGCCACTTTAGGAACCAAAAATAAAACTGTAATTTTTTGACAAAATAAACAGTTAAATAAAATGTTAATTAGTTTATTTGTTTGTATCCCAGTTAGAATCTTGGAAGCAGGACATGTATAAGAATACCTTACTAACCAGTAACTGAACATAAATATCATTATTCCAGACACAATACACAATGAAAGAGCAGTAAATATTGAAGTGTGTTTGGGCATAGAGTGGACTTTATTTTATTTATGAACAGTTCCGTGGTGGTTAGCACTGATGCCTCACAGCAAGAAGGTCCCGGGTTCGAATCCAGCCCGGCAAGGGCCTTTTTGTGTGGAGTTTGCATGTTCTCCTTGTATCTGCGTGGGTTCTCTCCGGGTACTCCAGCTTCCTCCCACCGTCCAAAGACATGCTGCTTAGGTTAATTGGTGATTATGAATTGGCTGTAGGTGTGAGTATGAATGGTTGTCTGTCTCTCTGTGTTAGCCCTGCGACAACCTCTCTCCACCGAAAAGAGATCCTTCCAGTCTAATCAACGCTCTATTACTGTCATCTATTGGTCCAACCGTGCTACTGCATGAAATTATTTAGTGGACAAATAGCTAATACTGCTCCAAAAAGAGGTTAATATTAAAAATAAAATACAATAAAAAACAAATGTGACCACATTTTGTATGGGTCACACATTCCCCAACAAAAAAATCAGAACTCCACACTTTTCCATAAAACCACAACAAATATACACAGTCCTGAGGTTTTCTTTTCTTGTGTTTATGTAAATATGTGTGTTAATATGCAAAGGAAGGGACAGTGTATGCCATCATGACAGGGTAGGGCAGTGGTTGGTATAGTGCATGATAAGGTGTGTAGTTTTTGTGCCCCACAAAGTCCAACAGTGTTCACAGACCCCTGAGGCTGGTAGGATGGCTGGCCAGGTGATTCATATGTCAATGTCTTTGGGGGTCTCCTGTCTCGTACTGGTCGCTTGGCTGAGTCACACAGAGGGGTGGTAAGTCTGTCAAAGTCAGTGTCACATCTGGCTGGACCATTTTCATGTTGATGTTCAGTGTCCTGCTCAAAGTCATTTCCTGCTGTTCGTTCATACTCATTGTCACTTATCTGTTCAAGTTCCTGTTCACTGGATTGTTCTTGCTCCATCAGTACATGTTTCTCTGGTGTGATCCTTGACTGCAGTCTTGCTTCTCCAGATGGTGTGATCAACCGCGCTTGCTCATGTGAGGATGGTCTCTGGGGCACATAGGGAATTGTGGTATGTGGCCTTTGTAACTCAGCTGGCCCGGACACTCTTAACCAGTATCGTGTTCTAGGGACATCATCAGGCGAATCACTGCTGGGACATGGTTCTCTCTGTCCACGCTTTGCTTATTTTCTTTGGTTGGTGTTTTGTTCTTGGACTGTTCAGGCATACTCACAGGTAAGTTATTTACAAGTTGGAGGAGGTTGTTCTGTTGTTCTGGAGCAACTCATCTTCTGCAGGGTCGTGAACAGGGCATTTTCAAATTCCATGCCTTGGTCATGGTGCAGCCTGCCCAGGAACCCAAACCAAGGAATAAAGTCATTAAATATTCTCTCTGCAGTTGTTCTGCCTGATTTATTCCGTGTTGCATACACTTGGGCAAACCTCCTGAAGTTTTCAATAGAGACAATCTCCTGCTAACCCAATAACTCACTCCGCCCCCAGATGACCCTTGTCATTGTGCAGATGCTTAAGTACGAGGGACCAATACTCAACAGGTAGGACCAGCTTCTGTACAGCAAACGAGACTCCATGTACAGCTTTCCCCATTCATGCATCAGCCTTTTCACAGGGACACTTCCTTTCCTCTGGTCTTCATTGGTGAGCGCTGCTTTTGACTGTTTAAGCTTTATGATCTCATTAATAACCACATCTTGCCTCTGAGCTCTAATCAGTTCACTCTGGCTGATGGCAGGTAATGTCATTGTACATGGTGAGTGTGAATTTTGGGTCAGGTTAAGAAGAGCAGCATAGGCAACATCACTTTTAACATCCACATTGACTTTTCCTGGTCTGTACTTCATACTGAACTTAAAGTCAGCAAGCTCTCCAACCCATCTGCAACCCGGATTCAAAATCCCGATAGAACAGTACAGGTGGGTGTGACAGGATATCAATAAGCTGCTCAAGGACGGTCTGGTGGCCATGGGTCCACTGGATGGGAGTCTTTGAGGGCAGCTGTGCTCCTTTATTCTTTTGTCCCTCAGCTGAGATGCCACTGATGGAAGAGGATTTTTAACAGCTGTTCTGTAAATGGGTACTGTACATGATTAACAACGGCTTATACACTTTTTTATTAAGTGTTGTTAATCAAAAAGTGACACCCAGAAATCTCATGAATGTGGAGAAATGCTTTGCCACAAGATTCTTAGTCAAACATCTACTAAAAATTCATGCTTCTCACCAGTTTCCATACACAGTTATTGCCGACTGTCCGGTTGTCTGCCGCTCTTCTTCCTCCCTCTCGCCGTCCCGTCTGCTTCACGTGTGGTTGTGTGTCGTTGGCATTTCAATCAGAGCCCTCCACGTTTAGCTGCCGTATCACCGCTCGGCTTTAGGCTAGACAGAGAAGAGGCGAGATTGAGTCCGTGCCAGGTATTAGACAGGAAAAAGCATTCACAGTCGCAGAATCGACTCAGCAGGGATTCTTACCTCATCAGCTTTTTACTCTCAAGTGGCCACGAAGCGACTGACATGACTGTGCAGTGTTGCCTACTCGGTCCCACTTTTCCCCCTCCTCCTCCTCCTGCTGCTGCCCCGTTATTCCGCATTAGACGTGTGATCTTCAGGTGTCACGGCAGGTGCTGATTGCACCTCCAGTCGTCACCTTTGAGCGTCAGTTAATCCTCCCGAGGAGTCACGTCTGCTCGGCCACAAGGAGGAGCCAGAGTAATGCAACGCTGGGGCCTGTGCTGACAGGACGGTCAGCTCCTAAACTGCTCGGTCACACAAGAACAGAGAGGGTGAGGGGAACACGTGAATATGTCTAGTGATATGTGTTATTAAATAACACTAGACATGTGACATCTGTTATCACACATCACGTGTCTTGTGATATGTGATGACAGATGCTGGGAAGGAGCACTGTTGCACTGATGCCATTGTCTGAATAAAGCAGTACCTGTGATCTCTCATTTAATGATTTAATGAGTAACTGGATCAACAATCATTGATTAAATACTAGACAGGAGCATTAATGTTTAAAGCAGAATAACACCAGTCGCATACACCGATTAGCCACAACAATAAAACCACTGACAGGAGAAGTAAATAGCATTGATCATCTTGTCACAATTGGATGTTCTGCTGGAAAACCTTTGGACCTGGCATTCATGTGGATGTTACTTAGACATGTAGCACCCACCTAGACCAGACCAGGCACAACCACCCCATAGCAATGACACTCCTTGACAGAGATTTAGGAACAACTCAAAAAACATGAAGAACAGCACAAGGCCTTGACCAGCTCCCCCCCCCCCCCCCCCCCAGACACCACAGGACACCTTCAGAAGGCCTAACACCTTCAGAAGGCCTAACGCCATTCTCTGATGAGTCACAACTGTTTTGGAGCCACCCTGCAATATTAGCAGGGTGGTCACAATGTTATGCCCGATTGGTGTATCTTATCTTTATTTGCATTTCTGGCTGGATTGAGCAAGGCGTGTCGTATGAAGGACACTTCTCATTCAAGGGTTGATACTTGTGGGCAAAAATAATATATATAATAAAACTATATATATATATTTTATAATAATCGCTTCAGATTGTGTGTGTTGTTGCTGCAGCTGTCTGTGTTCTGTGTATCAGTGCACGTTGTCAATAGTTCATTAAAAGTTTGCTCCAGCGATCAACAGCGCGCAGGATTATTTGTTTTGCTCGCCTCACAATATGCCGTTGATTTGTGTCTTCTCAGGGTGCAACGTGAGCAGCTGGCCACCATCTTCCAGCTGCTCAAAGACAACAAGGAGACGTTTTGGGAGGTGTCCGACAGAGACATAGAGGAGCAGCTCCGACTCTACTCCATCTGAGACTCCTCTCTCATATATTCCACAGGACGTGGGCTCTTTCACCTTCATGCGCCACTGAAGGACTTCTCCATATACTCACATGAACTTGTTCGCAGTATTCAGCACAGATGTATACTCTACTCTTGCAGCAACCGCCCTCATTGGTGTATAAATAAAACAAGGTCCGTTTGTTTTATTGCACCACTATTTTTGAAATCTGTATGAAACCCGCAAGATTACTTCTGCATAACGCCCCTGTTGCTGTGTAATAAACCAGATGCCTGTAAAGCTAGGTGTGTGATTGATGTCATTTTATTGACCTTCTTTGCTTCATGCCAAGCAACCCTGCCCACCTACATCATCATATGGATCTAGTGGGTACATTTCAGGAGAGAAAGACACTCCTCTGGTTCATTCGACTCAAAAGTCTCCACTTCTCAGGGATGGCAGTCCGAGCCACCAGGGCCTTTTCTCTGTTAATTGTGATAACACTTAGCATTCATTTTTTTATTCTATCATGGGAAGGCTCAGTAAAAAACTTAAGGTAAGTTGTGCTTTTGCATTTTGCCCAGAAATAGCACACAAGAAAGGAAGCTATAACATTTATATTTTTTGCAGGTAAATTATAAGATAATTCTGTACATTTTTTTCTGTACATTTATAAAATGCCTCTTATGTTACACTTTGTTTTGTGAAATTTTCAGCTGGAAAACTTTCTCAGGAAAAGCCAGACACACAAAGGGAAACATGTCACATGTAGATGACTCAACGCTCTCTGGGAAAAAAGGAAACTCAACTCCACGTCCTGCTGTGTTTACCACAACACGCCAGGCGAAAATAACTATTTTAGCAAAACCAAACCCAATGACAACACCAAAAACGGATCAAATGAGCACTTCTACAAATGCAGCCGCAGCTGAGACGCCAATGCCCATCCTCTCCAAGAAATCCTTCAACAAGCTTCCAAAGTGGGATTTTGAGGATGTTTATAACCAGGATGCCCCACCTAGACAGACAGTAAGCATGCGGTGACAAGATAGAACAGAATCTGTTTAAATGCATTAACTTAAAGTTTGTGGGTTAGCACGGCTGAAGACGGCTGGTGACTTTAGCGTCACCTGCATGCATTTATTGTTTGCAGTGGATGAATCAATTTATTTAAATGGTGACTGTCATTTCTCTAATTGTTTGACCACCTTCTTTTCCCTTCTCTATCATCTGACAATGTTTGGTTTATTTCATAATTTAAGATTTTATCATTTTTAGACTTGTGCCCAGTCTCTGCGAAACTCAAAGGATGAGAGCTTCAAGAAGGCTTTTCTTCCCAACATACGTTTGTTTCTACACAAAGACAACATCAACATGAGCGAATGGAACCGACTTTCACATTTTAACAATCCTTTTGGTTTTATGGAGTACAAGTATGACGGTAGGTATTTATGTGTGTCTGTGTCAAGGCAGTAGGCTGATGAATAGCAGCCATAAAGCAATACTGGAAACAAATTGTTTTTGAATTCATGTTCTTCTTTCTGGATATATATAACCCAGAAAGCCAAATGATAAATGTGAAAATTTGAGACCAGTAAGTCTTCTATGTTCAGATCTAAACATTTTCTGCAAAATTCTGACAAAAAGATTAGATTTTATTCTCCCAGGATTTATTAATAACAGATCGAACACATTCATTATGAGCCTAGATGGGTTTTAAACATACATGCCAGGAGAGCAGAACCGGACCCTGCTTTCCTGTCATAAGATGCAGAGAAAGCTTTTAACAAAGTGGCAAAGTCCTACCTGTTTGTAGTACTCAACCATTTTGGCCTCTGTGAAAATGTTTGTAACTGGGTGACACTTTTGTAAAAAGAACCATATGCTGAGATAATCGCTATATTTATCTTTATTAGTCATCAGCAGGATGGTAAACACACAACTTTATTACTCCATTAAACACGCACAGAGATACTGCCACACCCATAACTATCCCACCCTGAACAAAGACAGTATGAAATAATACTCTCTTTCTCTAAATAAGATGTAAACGGGGATGAAACTTCTACAGCTCAGTCCACCTCCCTTGTTCAGAGAGGGATTTTCCAATTTAACATACTATAGGGCTTATTTTAAACCATCTCTCTTCTCTGGTTAAAATGCGTACATTGCTGTCCTCAAAGGAGTGTCCTTTGGCCTTCACGTGTTTTTTTTTAATTTGCAGATGTGATGCCTTCACTGAAGCTGATTCCAAAGCCAACAGAGCCTCTGCTCCTTCCAAAACCAGGAGGTGATGGCTGTGTGCGCTGCGCTGTGGTGGGTACAGCAGGAATCCTCAATGGCTCCAAAGCTGGCGCAGAGATCGACTCTCATGATTATGTTTTCAGGTAAGAAAGAGGATGGGAAGAAAATCAGTTATGTATTTTGTCAGGCCCCACCTAATGTGCTCTAAGGTTTCAAAGCCAATCAGTTGATGGAAATTGTCATTACAATCAATCATGTATGTCAGTTAAAATTTATTTAATTGTAATGAAATACCAACAGATATTCTCCAGTGGAAATAGTAAGCATCCCCTTGGCTTCAAATTCCCTCACAACATTTGCATGCGATTAAAATCTGTCCAGGGCGGCACAGTGGCGAGGTGGTTAGCACTGATACCTCACAGCGATCCATGGGCCGGCTGGGCCATGTTTTCCAGTGGCAAAGAAAAAGGGATCAAACCTGTTGGTAGCATTTGTTATCCATTACATGTTGCTATTGAGGTGAATAACTGGCAGATTTTAGTATCATATGTTTAGAATGAGCTTCCTGTTAGATGTATCCCATTATGGCATCATTTGATGCAAAAATAAATGGATGGATGGACTGATTGATTAAGTTAATTAATCAATCAGTTATTACACATTTGAGTATGTGTGCACTATCTTCTATGAAAATCCAATATTATTGGATTAATATATAAGATTTTTGCTATTTTTATTTTGGTTGCCAATTTCATATAAAATGGTATTAGTGGAGCTCATCCCTGACCTATTAATTCTTTCTACACTATAAAAAAAAATTGTTATGTTTACTGGGCAGTTTACTGTTGTACTCACTGTGCCCTATATATTACAGTAAAGGTCTACCTACCTGTGTGCTGTTTCAAAGTCCACTCCATTGTAAAGGAAAACAAAACTGTTGGAGGAGTAACTCATCTTTTATGTTTTATTTACCCTCATGTTAAGATGTCTAACATCACAGCAGAAATAAACCTGTTTATAGCTTGGTACAAAATGATTTTTGTTCAAGGCCGAACAACTTTTCAGAAGGTTGCAACAAATGCGTGTAAACATGAATATCTCCACGCAATGCAACTGCAACCCATCAAATAGTGAGATTTTCAGTCTGTTGCAAAGGGGTGGACCAACAGAACAACATCATTCATAATGCTACTAAAATTCAAAGGATGGTCACTAAGACCTGAACCATGAGAAATTAAAATGAACAAAAACACAATGCAGATAATATACAGCATTATACATATGTATAGTTGCTTTATATAGGAAAACAATAAGCTTAATATCAGGGTACAGAAAAACAATGTTATGTATTGGTTTGCTCTAGCCTACAGTGTGGCTTTATTGTCAGCACCATTTCTTCTGGACGGTGAAGGCCACGGCCTTCCAAAATATCGTCACCCTGTTAAAATAATCGCCTAACTCATTTTTTCAAGTTTTTCAGGAAACACAAAAAACTTCACCAAAAGGCTCACACACTTGCTATAGGCCATCATCTTAAAGGGGTAAAATCACATGAACTGATCAACTGAGGATGTTGGCGATTTTACCATAGGTGGCCGGTGTCATGAGGAGATGATTTCGGCAAAAAAATTTGTTTTGAATTGTTTGTGAGGCAGAAGGCCACAGCCATCCAAAATATGTAAAGAGGGATAGTAGTGCTTACTCAGAAGTCAGTACACTTGAGTATTATGTAAATGATGTAACCAATCAACATCTGCAAAGCCTCTTGTTTTGAATTGTTTGTGAGGCAGGATGAATGGTGCCGTGACCCAGGGTTATGAGGAAGACGTAGGAAACAGAACATCTGTGTACGTTCACACGGCCCACTCCATCACCACATCACTATATTTGTTCAAGAAGTACGGCTACACGTCTGCCCCTCATGATGAGGTACTGAAACTTAAGATGGTGTAATGTTGTTTATACTCACAATGAAGATAACGTCTGTCTTGTTCTTTGGCAGGGGATAAAGTACGTCATGATTCCTGAAGGATTGAGGGACTTCCAGTGGCTGGAGGGGCTTCTGAAAGGAGAAAGAGTCCGTGCTGGCCCGTACCACAAAAAGCTGTAAATATTTTCTTTTTTTTTCTTCATCTGTGCTAAAATAACATAACTTTACGATTCCTCAGTGTTTCCTCTTATGTTTTATAGAGTCTTGTATGTGACTTAAATAGTTTTTATGGTGTTGGATTGAAATAAATTGAGAAAGCAAGACATTTTTACATTTAAAAATAAATCTTCATAATGATTACTTACTGTACGCATTGTTCATTTAAAAAGAAAAAAATCTTTGACACTGAAAGTATATTGTATCATTGAATTTCAAAACAGATTTACAAAATTGAAATACACGTATGACTAAGCAAATGTAGAGTTTAAAAATACACTTTTGTTCTCCAAGCCATTATGTTGGTCATTGTTACTATGACTTCCATCAGACTCAGTAGAGCCATTCAACTGATTTTCAGTTCAAACTCTTTGTTGTTGTGCTCTGATAAAGCAGGCGTGCGCCCATATGTCAACAGCTACCAATAATCTTGACAAAATCAACTGAAGAACACCCAGTCCTGCCTCAACGTTGTACAAACATAAATGAAATTCATCAGCTTGTTCCTTCATTTTCAACTGTTGCTTTCCTATTTTAACCCTCCAGGCCAAGGACGTACTACTCAGGGCAGTACAACGAGAGCCGCTTCTACGTTCTGCACCAAGACTTCCTCCGATACGTACGAAACAGGTCAGCCTCCTGTCAAACACCCATCCAAACTTTCTGTGGTTTAAACTGTATGCTTTTGTAAATGTATCTGTAATGGTAACAAACAAAAGTCATTCTTTTATAAAACAATTTTCATTAAATGTATGACGTACTTTTCTTGTAATAACTTTTCATTACTGTTACGGTTATGTAGCAGTAGGACCTAAATGCAGGGAACAAAAGAAAGAAACAAAGCTAACTTTTGAAAATGAAAACTGAAAATTTACAAACAAGAAAAAAAGGCGCTGCAGGAATGGCAGGATCTGAACACACAAATCCAAAAAAACAGATAAAGACCAAGACGAGAACTAAGGAACATGAGGAAGCACGAGTGTACGACAAACAGGGTAACATCTCAGAAAAAAAACCCAACGACGACTTGACAGAGGTAGCAGAACAGGGGTAATGTAGCAGACGTCATGACAAAAGCAAAGGCAGGGTTATATATTCACTCACACACAAGGGCTGATGGAATAACTATAGACAGGTGAAACCAGAGAGCAGTATTAATTAAACAAAAACGCGAGCAAGTCTGGCAGAAGTGTGGACGGGTCGTCGATAACGCAGCTCTGCGTGCCTCCACTCTCGGACCGTTCTGCACACTCTGGCTCCAAAGTCGGAAGATGGCGCTGCCCGTATCCCCAGCCAATGTAAGGAAGTGGGGACGCATAATTATATAGAGTCTCTGGAACAGTGAGACAGGAAGTAAAACCTAAATTCAACAAGAAAACTGATTACAAAACACCAGAAAAACCAAACAAGGTTACTCAATACATTCAAAATTCAACATCATGACACATTGGAACGTTACAACCTCATAACATGAATATGTTTTTTATAATTTTGAGGTCAGGTCTTCTAAAGAGTGTTTCACAATGAACCTCAACAAAGTGCTTTTACGTGAATTCACGAATCATAGTAATACAACGATATATGCATAATATACACAGTAGTAGTTTAAAAATACACTCTCCTGGGCTAATATTTAAATGATACTTAAATCCAGGACTCCATATAATTCCACAAAAACAAAGAAGATTATTCAAACAAGTGTGGCTTTCTGTGAAACAGATGTGTTGCCATGTATCATCTGTGTAACACGCAGTCACCAAAAGCATTTAATCCTGCCAAGCTGTCTGTTGATTAGAAGACTGTAAGATTAAAATGACCAATATAACAAATGCTGCACACAACAGAAAAGGGAACCAATAGATTTTTTTTTTCTTGTCAATTTTGGAGTTGTAGATTGTCTTTTCATATAGGTAAACATGAATCTAACTCTATGTGTGTGTTGATTTGATGTGTTTTCATTACCTGACAGGTTCTTATTGTCACCTAATCTGAATGCTTCATTCTGGCCGATAGTCAGACCAACCAATGGGGCTTTCACTCTCTTCCTGGCTCTGCATTCCTGCGACACAGTAAGTTAATGTAGTAAACATAGATACTGATGAAGACCAAGCCAGCTTTTGGTATGAGTGCATTTTATTTATTTTTTTAGCCAAGTGTCCATTTAGGGAATTCCCCTCGACTGCAATATTTTTTGGTCTGTTAGCCCCAACATCGGAAATCCTATTCAAAGTAAATTGGAGCAAATCCACATGTCAAGGGTTTTCATTGGTTTAATTGGTTTAATCCATGTTTTACAAGGAAAAACACCTGCTCATTGAGCTCATTATTATGACCAAAAGAACTCTAAACCTTCACCTGTCCTCCATGTTTTCTTTCTCTCTGTCATCCTCAGGTGAATGCATATGGATTCATGACAAAAGACTACAGCAAATACTCCAACTACTATTTTGAGAAGCAGATTAAAACCAAGGTCATTTTCTACAGCAACCACGACTATAATCTGGAGAAGAATTTGTGGGAAAATCTTCACAACAGGAAAATACTTCAGCTATATCAGAAATCTGAATCAGTGACAGAAAAGCCAGAGCAACACTAATACATCAAGAATTTAACATGTGTTGAAGCAAATCCTTGATAATATATACAATAGTAACCCCTTGTGTAAAGCAGCTTGTTTTTTTGTTTTTTGTTTCCAAATTTTTATAATCCAGAATCTGAAAGAACAGGAAACATACACAGATCAGGCATATTATTATGACCACCTGCCTAATATTGTGTAGGTCTCCCTTGTGCCCCCAAAACAGAGTGTCCTGATGGTGTCTGGCTACAGAGTGTTGATAGTGGGGTCCTTTGGGTCCTATTGGTTGAGGTGAGGGGCCTCTGTGGACCATCCGACAAAGACTTGATTAGGTTGGGATCTAGTTTATTTGAAGCAAGGTCAACACCTTGAGCTGTTTTTCATGTTTTCTGAGTTGTACCTACCAGGCTGAACAGGCAACCCCACTCTGCTACGGGGTGGGGGTGCCTGGTCTGGTCTAGGTGGGTGCTACATGTCTAAGTAACATCCACACCAATGCCAGGTTCAGAAGTTTCCCAGCAGAATATTATATTGTCACAAGATGGTCAATGTTATTTACTTCTCCTGTCAGTGGTCATTATGTTATGCCTGATTGGTGTATAATATTGAGTTTTAGTTTGTAATTTTTATCCAGATAAGCTTACATACACATACATTTTAAGTTCTGTTTTATTGTTTAATTTTATTTTTCTCTTTATCAACACTTTATGATTTCTGGCAGTGTGGATATAAAAGCCATATTTAGTGTCACAAATGTACTTTGTAGTTTCTTTGCAAAGGTTTTAATATTAAATCACACTTACGCATCTCTGGGTTACATATTGGCTTTAAATCTAAATTGTAGTGCATCCTTGAGCTCACGTTGTCTTCATGTCAGTCAGAGGCGGATTTAAGTATCGGCGACATGTTCAGACGCCCAGGGCGGCATATTGCCATGGCAACTCAGGTTGATAGCAGGTGCAGAGTGGTGGAGAGAGGCAATCTATCCAGAAGCAGACCTCTACAGTAGACTACTATGTTTTCAAAATGACACCACAAAGCACTGTCAAATAAACCACACATGAAGTAATTTATAGTACTGCTAATATAGACCCATCACTTCGCAGACAGAACTTGGTTGTCTGATGGGTAATGCAGTTATTCTCCACTGCCAAATTAAGACCATCGAGATGAAGAGGTCAAAGACAACAGGTACTACTGTCATCTGCTTGTGAGTATTATGATGGTATCATGCATATAATAATGAAATAGGATGGATAGTGGAACCATGTCAGCCTATTGCTATGTTGCTTGCTCGTTTGCTCTTACAAAGGGCGACAGAACTGGGCATAATTTTACTTGTTCTATAATGATGTTACCGTTACAACCCAATACGATGTTTATTTTTCAACTTATGATATGACACCAACATGAATGTTTTCCATGCTGTTGATGAGGTCCTGAGTTCATTAAGCCAGCTTAAAAGATATATACATTATACACATATTTGTTTTTGGTTTTTTGACATATTGAGCATTTTGAACTTTGCATAATGACGTGTGTATATATGTTCCTGAAGTTTGCCCAGGGCGCTAAACACACTAGAGTCGCCTGTTGATATCTGTTCATCTACCAAGTCCATTTCATCTGCAGCAGAATCTGAGGCGTGTCTGTCTATTGTTGCATGGTCTGGTACTCTTTTATTGTTGTGTTGAGCTTTTTAATATTGGAGATAATACACCAGTGACTTATTAATGAACTTTATCTATAATACTACATTATCAGTAGTTAATTTAGAACTAGGTAAAGACACAACATGAAAGACTACAGCAGTTTGTCTCTTGGAAATTATTATTGACAAATGTTAATAATTAAATATTAAAAATGGGGAATGTCTGCCACTTTAGGAACCAAAAATAAAACTGTAATTTTTTGACAAAAATAAACAATTAAATAAAATGTTAATTAGTTTATTTGTTTGTATCCAAGTTAGAATCTTGGAAGCAGGACATGCGAATACCTTACTAAGCAGTCGCTGAACATAAATCTCATTATTCTAGACACAATAGACAATGAAAGACCTTCGGTGATCAGCTAAAACCTATGAAAATCCTACGGTGCAATGGTCCACAACCTCCCAACCAATCACTAGAACCAAGGACTGCCACTGACTCCCATCAGTGAAGGCCAAGTGTGACATTGCCTCACATCGCTTTTGTCTGAACCAAAAAGTGGCACTTGAACACATCACAAAGACTATTTCCTTGCTGCCGAGTATGTTCTGCGCCTCCATGAAAGGAAATAACTCTTCATACCAGCAGGTGGCAGTAGATGAACAGTAACTATTAGCTCAGAAGTTTGGAAGAGCTGCCACCCATCTAGTTTGATGATCATGTTCCTGTGAAAATATTTGTGTAGTTTAACCTTAAGAATAAATAAAGACAGAAGAGATGCAAGAGAGTAAGTGTGAAAGAATTTCATTGTCATCAATTCAACTTGTTGAATCAGTTGAAAAATCACCGACAGGGGTCCAACTAGTTCCATCACTCCAGGATTAAAGGGGGTTGCCTGGATGGGATGAAAAGGGTCGAAGGGAAGGGATGAAAGGGGGTCGAATGGGATGGGATGAAAAGGGATGAAAAGAGTTGAGGGGATGGGATGAAAAGGGTTGAAGGGGATGGGTAACAGTAACAATTACATCTAACTTGCAGTAAAAAAGCAAATAAGAACTTGAAATGTTTTCCTCAGAGTCAAATTTTAGCTCAACTGTAATGTAATAGAAGTGAGCAAATTAATAATAAAACAATATTATATATCATAGCTCTTGAAGGGTGGTTAATAAAGCATAGAAGACCTGTTACAGCTTTGTTATCGGTGTATTCATCTAACATCCTGCTAGAATGAAAATATTTTTTGAACATCTTTAAATTCACCTGCTCTATATTTTTATTTTAATTTTTTATTTTTTTGCAATTAAAAAAATATCAAATACAGGTATTTTTGGGGGGAGGGGTGTACAGAACAAATTTTGCTAATTTTTTGCAGATGCCAGAAAAGTTGCTTCAGATTGTGTGTGTTTTTGCTGCACATATTCTCACGGTGCAACGTGAGCAGCTGGCCGCCATCTTCCAGCTGCTGAAAGACATCAGGGAGATGTTGGAGAGGTGTCCGACAGAGACATAGAAGAGTAGCTCCGACTCTATTCCATCTGAGACTCCTCTCTCGTGCATTTTTTTTTTTTTCCTGTCCCATCCACCTATCGTACACACAAAGGTAAAGATTTTGCTGGAAATATTCAAATTGGAGACAAACAAGGCCTCAAAGATATAAAGGAGTGCTGCTTTTTCAGTTTTGTTTTGTACCTTGGTCAAAAATAGTTTTATTTATTAATTTTTTTTAAATAATTATATGAACTTTGTGGTAATTAAATCTGTATAAAACTTGTGAGATTACGCTGAACTTTCTTGAGAAAGTGGAGAAACTGAGGAGGGACATTGAAAAATGGAGGACTCTTCCTCTTTCTATGGTGGGTCGAATAAAAACCATCAAGATTTTTTTGGCACGATCTTTTTTCAAGTCTTTGGATTCGATAGTTCTATCTTTTATTTGGGGCTTTAAAGCTCACAGAATATCAAAAACTCATTTACATAAACCGGGGAAAATGGGTGGGTTAGGACTGCCATATTTCCTGCATTACTACTGGGCAGCGAATTCTAGAGCCCTTGTCTATTGGCAGGAAGGATATAATATGGAGGTATCTGCCAAGACTCCCCCCTGGGTTGCCATTGAAATGAGTGATGTCGACAACAGTTCTCTTCCAGCACTTCTCTTCTCAACACCCAGACCTCCTGCAACTGTCAAGATGGATAATATGATCATTTTCAATTGCTTAAAAATATGGCAGCAAATTAGGAAGGACTGCAGACTACCAGACTATCATAACTTCCCTGTTGGTGTGTAATAAACCAGATGCCTGTAAAACTAGGTGTGTGTGATTGATGTAATTTTATTGACCTTCTTTGCTTCATGCCAAGCAACCCTGCCCACTTACATTATCTTTTTTTTTTTTTTTTGGTTTGCTATGGGTAGTCAGCCAGAGACTTCAGTCTCAAGATGTAAATGGGACTATTGACCGGTAGCCCTCACCCCGATAATCATGAAGTGCTTCGAGAGACTGGTCATGGCCCGCATCAAGGACTGCATCGATGTCACTGTGGACCCGCACAAGTATGCATACAAGAAGAACCGATCCACAGATGATGCCATATCTACTGTGGTACACACAGCCCTCACCCACTTAGAGAACAAGGACTCTTATGTTCGCATGCTCTTTGTTGATTTCACATCAGCCTGCAACACCATCATACCACAGACCCTGGTACAGAAACTGACAACGCTCGGACTGAGCGCCACCCTTTGCTGGGTCCAGGACTTCCTAACAGACAGGCCACAGTCTGTTCACCCTCAGCACCGGCGCCCTCCCCAGGGTTGTGTGCTGAGCCCCCTCCCTGCTCACACACGACTGCTCAGGGATACATCCAAGCTGTCTGATTGTGAAGTTCGCGGACAATACAGCTGTGGTTGGATTCATCGCTAACAACGACGAGTCCACTTACAGGAAGGAGGTGGAACACCTGGAGGGTTGGTGCAGAGAAAACAACCTCTGCATCAACGTGAAGAAAACCAAGGAGATCGTGGACTTCAGAAGGGGCAGACACCTCCCCCCTCCCCTGCACATCGGAGGGACAGCGGTGGAAGTGGTCTCCACCTACAGGTACCTGGGCGTCCACATCAATGACGACCTCACCCGGAGCACCAACACTTCCTGCCTGATTAGGAAGGCACACCAGCGCCTCTATTTTCTCAGGAGGCTGAGGTGCGCCGGACTTGGGAGCTCAGTCCTGACATCCTTCTACAGATGAGTGGTGGAGAGCGTCCTGTGTTCCTGCATCACCGTGGCACGGCAGCTGCTTTGCGGCAGAAAAGAAGGGACGCAGTCTGTACACCACCACGGACATTTACACCTCCAGATGCAGGAAAAGGGACACCTGCATCAGGAAAGACCCCACCCGCCCCGCACGCAAACTGTTTGTCCCTCTCTCTTCAGGCAGGAGACTGTGGAGCATTAAGAGCAGGACCACCAGACTGACGAACAGCTTCCTCCCGGAGGCTGTGAGACTGTTGAACGCTGGAGGACCTCCATAGCACCCCACCCCCCAACATCCACCCCCCACAGACACAGCAGCACATAATGCAGGTGTGTGTTATTCCCTCATTATCCCATTTACAAAGAGCAGATAAAAGGTCTAGAGTTCATTTCAAGTGTGCTATTTGCATTTGGAATCTGTTGCTGTCAACTCTCAATATGAGATCCAAAGAGCTGTCACTATCAGTGAAGCAAGCCATCATTAGGCTGAAAAATCAAAACTAACCCATCAGAGAGATAGCAAAAACATTAGGTGTGGTCAAATCAACTGTTTGGAACATTCTTAAAAAGAAAGAACGCACCGGTGAGCTCAGTAACACCAAAAGACCTGGAAGACCACGGAAAACAACTGTGGTGGATGACAGAAGAATTCTTTCCCTGGTGAAGAAAACACCCTTCACAACAGTTGGCCAGATCAAGAACACTCTCCAGGAGGTAGGTGTATGTGTGTCAAAGTCAACAATCAATAGAAGAATTCACCAGAGTGAACACAGAGGGTTCATCACAAGATGTAAACCATTGGTGAGTCTCAAAAACAGGAAGGCCAGATTAGAGTTTCCCGAACAACATCCAAAAAAGCCTTCACAGTTCTGGAACAACATCCTATGGACAGATGAGACAAAGATCAACTTGTACCAGAGTGATGGGAAGAGAAGAGTATGGAGAAGGAAAGGAACTGCTCATGATCCAAAGCATACCACCTCATCAGTGAAGCATGGTGGTGGTAGTGTCATGGTGTGGGCATGTATGGCTGCAAATGGAACTGGTTCCCTTGTATTTATTGATGATGTGACTGCTGACAAAAGCAGCAGGATGAATTCTGAAGTGTTTCAATATTATCTGCTCATATTCAGCCAAATGCTTCAGAACTCATTGGACGGCACTTCACAGTGCACATGGACAATGACCCGAAGCATACTGCGAAAGCAACCAAAGAGTTTTTTAAGGCAAAGAAGTGGAATGTTATGCAATGGCCAAGTCAATCACCTGACCTGAATCCAATTGAGCGTGCATTTCACTTGCTGCCCCAAGAACAAGCAGGAACTGAAGACAGCAGTAGAGGCCTGGCAGAGCATCACCAGAGATGAAACCCAGCGTCTGGTGATGTCTATGCGTTCCAGAATTCAGGCTGTAATTGACTGCAAGGATTTGCAACCAAGTATTAAAAAGTGAAAGTTTGATTTATGATTGTTAATTTGTCCCATTACTTTTGGTCCCTTAAAAAGTGGGAGGCACATATACAAACTGTGTAATTCCTACACCGTTCACCTGATTTGGATGTAAATACCCTCAAATTAAAGCTGAAAGTCTGCAGTTAAAGCACATCTTGTTTTTTCATTTCAAATCCATTGTGGTGGTGTATAGAGCCAAAAAGATTAGAATTGTGTCGATGTCCCAATATTTATGGACCTGACTGTATTTTCTGACACACACACACTACTCAAGAGGAACAAACTGTGGGCTAATTCAGTGCTGGGTACTCATGTTACTGCCACCTTTGTGTCCAAAGGGGAGAGGGGTTCAGGGGGTGTGGGCGGAGGATGACTGGGGGAGGGAGGGGAAAGCAGAGAGGGAAGGCTGGGGCTCTGGGTTGGGGGCGGAACTGAAAGAGCTCCAGTTGTTGGTAGTAGTGTAAAACCCAGATCTTGTGAGGGATTCGGATCAGTCTGAGTCACTCACTGATATAAACCGGGTTGTGCGAGTCACTTGAGTCACTTGACCCGAAATGGTCCGACTGCGTAAGAAAGTGTACATTCACACGAGACATAATAAAGCATAGTAAACACCTTAAAACGGATTATTACAGTTACCTGTTATTGCCGTTTATCAGTTGTGATACATAGCCACTGAAAATCATATCAAGTAGCTTACATAAGCCAAACTTAAAGTTCAAAATTAGGCTGTGCAAAAAATAAATAAAAATGAATGAGGACAGGGTCACTACTACGAAATAATATTTTATTTTCTTATGGTCTAGAGTGTATGTGGAGTAGATGCAGAGTAGTCCATTAATTCACTCACAACATAGGCTCCAGTGAGATTCAGTATCATAACGTTACAGTCTAGAAGAAAATTAATGGTCTAAATTTTGAAATATATTCAGTTTTTGTCCATCTTTAGACTGGCTATATGTGGCAACAGATTAAGAGTATTTGTGTTTTCTCTGAGATGAGAATGATCCCTGAGTCGGTTAAGTTTCGTTTCTCTGCCGACCAAGTGAGTGGCTGTTGACTCCCTGCTCTCAGTTAAGTAGGGACTCATGACTCGAGTGGCTGAGTGCCTTAGTTCGTAGCTGCTTGCTAGTGGTCAAGTCAAGTACATTTTGATTCTCTGCCGAGTGAGATATAAGATGTTTGAATGGTGCCGTTTATTATACACTGAACAAAAATATAAACGCAACACTTTTGTTTTTGCTCCCATTTTTCAATGGTCCAGTCAGTATCTGGTGTGACCACCATTTGCCTCACGCAGTGCAACACATCTCCTTTGCATAGAGTTGATCAGGTTGTTGATTGTGTCCTGTGGAATGTTGGTCCACTCCTCTTCAATGGCTGTGCGAAGTTGCTGGATATACTGGTCGTATATGCCGATCCAGAGCATCCCAAACATGCTCAATGGGTGACATGTCCAGTGAGTATGCTGGCCATGCAGGAATTGTGTACAGATCCTTGCAACATGGGGCCATGCATTATCATGCTGCAACATGAGGTGATGGTCGTGGATGAATGGCACAACAATGGGCCTCAGGATCTCGTCACGGTACCTCTGTGCATTCACAATGCCATCAATAAAATGCCCCTGTGTTCGTTGTCCATAACATATGCCTGCCCATACCATAACCCCACAGCCACCATGGGCCACTCGATCCACAACATTGACATCAGAGAACCGCTCACCCACGCTGTCTGCCATCTGCCCTGAACAGTGAAAACCGGGATTCATCCATGAAGAGAACACCTCTCCAACGTGCCAGACGCCATCGAATGCGAGTATTTGCCCACTCAAGTCGGTTACAGTCAGGTCGAGACCCCGATGAGGACGATGAGCATGCAGATGAGCTTCCCTGAGATGGTTTCTGACAGTTTGTGCAGAAATTCTTTGGTTATGCAAACCGATTGTTGCAGCAGCTGTCCGAGTGGCTGGTCTCAGACGATCTTGGAGGTAAACATGCTGGATGTGGAGGTCCTGGGCTGGTGTGGTTGCACGTGGTCTGCGGTTGTGAGGCCGGTTGGATGTACTGCCAAATTCTCTGAAGTCTTCTTTGGAGACGGCTTATTGTAGAGAAATGAACATTCAATTCACAGGCAACAGCTCTGGTGGACATTCCTGCTGTCAGCATGCCAATTGCACGCTCCCTCAAAACTTGTGACATCTGTGGCATTGTGCTGTGTGATAAAACTGAACATTTTAGAGTGGCCTTTTATTGTGGCCAGCCTAAGGCACACCTGTGCAGTAATCGTGCTGTCTAATCAGCATCTTGACATGCCACACCTGTGAGGTGGGATGGATTATCTCGGCAAAAGAGAAGTGCTCACTATCAAAGATTTAGACAGATTTGTGAACAACATTTGAGAGAAATGTTTTTTTTTGTTTATATAGAAAATGTTTTAGATCTTTGAGTTCAGCTAATGAAAAATGGGAGCAAAAACAAAAGTGTTGTGTTTATATATTTGTTCAGTGTATATCAATCAAATGTGAGACAGAGAAAAGAAGACTGGTGGACCAGAGAGACATGACAAGGATTAAAGTAGGATGTGGACAACCCAAACAAAGTTTCAACCCAGCTGACCTGGACCCAAGCGGGAAGAGAGCAAAAAGTAGAGTTGCAAAGACGACTGAGGACTTGCCTGAGCAAGTGACCGAAACTGAAGATAGGTGAATGACTAAGAAGGCTTGCTCACTCCCTGAACGAGGGACAGGAATACTGAGGCAAACCAGACAGACAAGAGCAGGATGAGGAGGAGTTGAGTGTTGTAAAAGAGAACAGAGAAAAGGAGAGACAAAGAGAAAGATTAACAGTGTGCCTGAGACACAGTCAGGGGGAGCAAATTGAGAGGAGGAGGAATGTGAAAACACTAGAAGGATCAGTGTAGACATATTGTAATTAGGACACGTGTCATTAGCGTTTCACAAGGTGAGGTATGAGGGGACAGTTCGCAAAGTCATTCTTCTCTTTGATGATCACTCTCGTATTTTTGGGGGGCCTGCTGACCAGTCTCACCTGGTTCATTTTCGACAACAAGTAAGTATGCAATTACCTCTCTACCAGGAAGCACAAACACAATCTCCTTAATACAGCTGAGTTTTACTATTTGGGATGTGGATCGCGCTAAAAAGCCCTGCTGGGATTTGACATTAGATGATGCTGATGTAGCAGTGGGAGAGAAACAGGAGTCTTGGGAGTTTCCACCCAAGTTTTCTTCACTCTTTGCAGTTTTTTTTCCAACTACTTTTCCACTTACGTCCTTTGACAAAATGCACATAGCTGTGGAAGTATTGTTGGTGTTAGGTATTAGGAGTTCACACCATGAAATGACGCTAACTGTGTTAAGATTGACCTATGAAATCTATTTAATACAGTATAAATTGTCCATCAATGCTTCTAAGATGACATTATGACTTATGACTTTTTGTCTTTATTGGTTTGAGGGACAAGTGCAAGACCTTAAGTTGACTGTAATATAAATCAGAGATGAACACAGAACTAATACTAAGCACTCTAAGAGTATGAAGATCAGCTAAATTTAAAATAAGCAACAGGCTGAGTTGTCTGACGTCTCACTTTCATAGTGTTATAATGATGCTATCTTGGATAAGTCAAAAGCAGAAAACAGCCTCAACACGATCACTTAAAAGTTAAATATTAGATGATATAGCTATATCAGGATGGACTCTGAGTTTAGTCCTGCAGGTAGAGCATTTATTAAGAACAATAAAGATAACTAGACAAAAGGGCCCATGCCGTGGTGAAGTCGTCCCCGAGCGGGACGCAGAGGCATAAGTCACCAGTACCGCCCCCTATAGACCGTATTGCATGAAACTTGGTGGGCTTGTAAGGAGTCATCCATAGATTATTGTTGTCAAATTTCAAGCAGTTGACTGTGGTGGTTTGTGAGATATAAACATGTAGGCGTTGTAGCACCCCGTACAGCCCGAATTTCCCAAACTTGCCATGATTGTACGCAACCATATTATAATGACTGTTGTAAAGTTTCATAAGGATTGGGTGAATACTTCCAAAGTTATAGGCCTTAAAGTCATATGAAATGTTTCCGTGTCACTTGTAGCGCCCCCCGTTGACGTAATGTCACGCAACTTGATGGGCGTCTACACAATATGTTACAGATTGTGTATACCAAATGTCATGAAGTTAGCTATTGCACTTTTCATGATCTTTGTCCATAAATGATACAGTCCAAGTTTGGTGAAAATTGGATGAAAGGGCTAGGAGGAGCTCATTTTGCTTTGAGGTGCAATTTTTTCAAAATGGCGGAAAGAAATGGCAATCCAGAAATGGGCGTGGACTAGTCCATAAGAACCAGTGATATGTAAGGAATCAATGGGTCACAGTTCTCGAGATATGAGCCAAAACGTAAATTGGCTTAATATATCACCACCTAGCTGCAGGCATGTTTATTGACACCTTGGCAAAGTGACATTCTAGGACTTCTATCAAGTTACCAGGTTTGATGCCTTTCACCCTTGCAGTTTGTCCTGGGTAGACACTTTAGCTACGCAGAAAAAGATACATATTATAATAATGAGAAGAAGAACAACAACAACAAAAACTGCAACAAAATCAGTAGGGATCCTGCAGCTTCATTTGCATGGACCCCTAACGAGTCAGACAGGTTCACATGTTACTAGTCTAGTTGGATCAGATATTTCTAAAGGTCTGTTCTGGAAATTTGAAAACATGAAGAGGGAGACACAACTGTTCAGAAACTTGCCGCAGACAGTGACAGGCAGATATCTCGTGCTGTGGCAAAGGTCTCTATGCGTGGGTTTGTACACTTGCAGGATTTTACTCCCTCTCCCACCTGTTTTTATGTGTACATGCTATAGAGTTTTATGAGTAGAGTATAAAGAGATTTATGTGAAGGCAGGTAGATGTTTGCATGGGAATATTTTCTGATAACCTGCTGTCTTAACTAATAATACTTTATGGCATTTTCATGACTCACTTCTCAGTAGATATGAGCAACAGAGTAAAATGAGTGAAGCCAAGAAGATGGCTCAGAGGCAGATTACTTATTTTATTTTGATTTCTCGAATCTGTCCTGTCTTTCCTCAGTCATGTGGAACCTCTGCAAATTCACCTGCCTCCCCAAGAGAAGAGACCTCTGAAGCCCCCTGTCCTCTGTAAAGGCTGCAGGTGAGAGCAAACTTTCGTCATGGCATTTCCTTGTGCTTCCTCTTTGTTTATGCCATCATCAAATGAAGTCATGTCAGCACCAAAAGAGACAACACACCTGACTGTGTGCTTCAATGTGTGTGTCGCAGGGAGGTCATCGAAAAAGTAATGCAACGTTACTCAAAAACCTGGAAGAAGCGGGAGGACAATTACCAAAACTTCAGGTAAGGGAATCTTTTGTCTTTTCTGTTACATTTAAGAATTTCTAGATACAAATCGGTCATACCCCCTCTCCCCCCCAACAAAATCTTATAGTAGGATAGCAAACTGTTGTTGCATGCACAGTGTGTTGTAATTCCGGTGGGAAGGTCCATGCAAAATAATACTTTCAGCCAATTTAAGAATTGAATGAAGAACAGCTGGTGATGTGGAAGGAGAAGTGGAAATAAAAGCATGCATCGAGACAGGAACTCGCGGGCGAGGTCTAAATATAGCATGTATAAACTTCGCATGAGTTATGGTACGAGGGATTTCACCTGAAAAGATCGCTTTTACTCAACACGGACTTTTCATTGCATAAAAGAAGAATCTGTTGCATCTATTAAACAGTTACAACCGTTTCAAAAGTCTTTCTGATTCCCCAGCTCTCGACTGCACAGTAAGTGCAATGGTTTCTCCGAAGCCATCATTACCCAGGCGAACACTCCAGTGGGCTCAAAGCTTGTTTATGACGGGGAGAAGAAGAGGACTCTCCAGGTGACCCCGGAGATTTTCAGGACCTTTATGAAGGTATGTTTTTTGTCGCTGCTTTGTGAACACTAATTCGTCATGCATTGCCTGTTTGACACTGCTAAAAGCACAACACACAGGGGGCACCCAGATTTGAACTGGGGACCTCTTGATGCACAGTGAAATGCTCCACCACGGAGCTATACCCCCACCTCTGAGAGCTGTCACATTAGGATGATGTCAATAAATACCACAACACACTTGATTTTTACAGTGTAAACACTGACATATAATAATTGTAATATTTTTTAATCACTCAGAAAAACTTGTCATGAACTTGATCATCAGTATTCATTACTGTCATATCATTAACCCAGAACATTGAGTAAATAACAGACCTAAATGTAGGGCACCTAATAATAAAGACAGCTGTTAAAACATGACTAAGTATGAGTCAGTGGTGACTTCTATTTTCCCCCAACTTCCTCTTGTTTGGAGGATTCTGATTGTGGCTTTGACCTCAGCCACGTACATGTATTTAAGCTGTTTAACTTAGACAGGCTTGCTTGCTCACAGTTGCTCAGTTGCACATAAAAATAAAACAATTAAAAGATAAAAATAAGATAAGAATAGTCGTAAAAGAATATGAAACCACATATTGGGGCGGCACAGTGGTTAGCACTGTGTCTCTGTGTTGGCCCTGCGATGGACTGGCGACCTGTCCAGGGTGTCTTGCCCGATGACAGCTGGGATAGGCTCCAGCAGACCCCCACGATCGTTAACAGGAATAAGCGGGTATAGAAGATGATGAAGATCTCCACATATTGAGGTGAAACGCAGGGAAAACTATCATCGTAGAAATGTGAATGTATGAGAAAAATGTGTCCACATCAAATACACCAAGCATACAACATATAACAAGCAAGCATATAACAAGCATACACTGAAAGCAGAAACGCATCCACTCAAAAATATATTAACCATAGCGTTAGAAGTGTTAATTTTATATCTCCCCCAAAAGAGCTTTTGGAGGTTTTTAGTTTGTTCCTCAAGGGCCTGCAGTGAATCTGTCAGATGAGATAAATAGACTGCATCTCATTTCAAAATCTGTAGTCCCTTCACCGAAACCGAACAGGTTCATCATATCTGTACTACATCTCTGCCAAATGTGGCAAAAAAAATGCATTATTTTGCCGAAATCGAAATAATAATTTAATTGGGGGAGATATCAAATGAATTCCGAGCACTCACTGTCAAAAACATAAATATGTTGGTGAGGACACCACATTGACAGCAAGCCGTAAAACATGCACCACTAGGCTCACCAAGATATGGTCGACATTTCTGTTTATCACCAAAACTTCGCATTTATATGGGTCCTGTTTGGTTATTTGGATCTCATTTGCAAATGATATCCAGCTTTGCTCCTATACCATAGGGATTTGTCTTACACAACACACACACTCACAAAAAAACAAATGCGTTATGTTGTTGTTTTGTCACGTGTTTTTGTTTGGTGTTCATTTAAGGACCACCCTTTCTCAAAAAAAACAACTTGTGCTGTTGTTGGGAATGGTGGGATCTTGACAAACAGCAGCTGTGGGAAAAGGATTGATTCAGCTGAGTTTGTTATGAGGTGAGAAAGGTGTCCCGAGTGGGGGACAAACATAGCTGGCAGTGATAATCAACATAATAAACTCTTATTTGTGGAAATTCTATTTACTTTTTATGTCGTGTTTGTTGCTTGTTCAGGTGCAACCTACCACCTTTGGAAAATGGATACGAGAAACATGTTGGCGTCAAGACTGACCTTGTGACTGCAAACCCGAGCATGCTCATGAACAAGTGAGCGAGGCAATCAGTGTGTGTCACCTTACGTAAAATATATTTAGTCTTGTTGCTTCACAACAGCTGTTTATTTCCAGGTATGGGGCTCTAGCGGAAAGGCGGCGTCCATTTATAGAGGGTCTGCGCACCTATGGCAGCTCCATGCTGGTCCTTCCTGCCTTCTCATTTGGCTACAACACTCCTGTGTGTCTGCGGGCTCTGTACACCATCGAGGACTTTAATAGCCCCATGCAAGCTGTCTTCTGCAACCCTGAGTACCTTGATTGTCTGGCTCTCTTCTGGCGCTCTATGGGTCTGAAGTCGCCCCGGCTCAGCACTGGCATAATTATGGCCAGCATAGCACTGGAATTCTGTACCGATGTGAATCTGTACGGATTCTGGCCATTCGGTAATCACCCACACGACTTCCGTCCCCTGACTAACCACTACTATGATGACATAAAAACCACGCAATTCCATGCCATGCCGGTTGAGTTCGACCTCCTGTTGCAGCTGCACAGTGAGGGTGTGCTCAGGCTTCACCTGAGAGACTGTGAGAATTAGTTCCCAGGGAAAAATGACAGCCTATAGAGTAAGGGCAACCTTTCGTAGCATAAAGGCCATAAAGACATTTGTAATTAAATCCAAATGCAACAATAGGAAGATTTTAACATTTTTGTAAACCGTCTCCTGGTGTATCTATCACTGTATTTATTACCATAAATCTTCCAGCTGGAATCCGGATTTTTTCTTGATTGAAATGGGATGCTGTTGTTAGGTCTTTGTCTACAGTGCCGTGCCTTATGTTAGTTGCTAATGACACCTTTTAGATCCAACTATTTTGAAAAGTATCAAATACCTCCTCTCTATGGTTATGGTCTGGCTAGATGTTTCTGTTATAAAACATGTAACATATTTAACCACTTAAAAATATTCTGGTAACAGTTGAGGGTAACTTTGTGGTTTTCACTTAAAGACAAAGCATGGCTGCTTTACGTGGGCTGTCAGAGGACATTAGGTGACGCTTGGAGCCAAGAACTGAACAGTGACGCCACAGAAAGAAACAAGAATTGTAATGCAACTAAACGCATCTAAGGGGGTCTTTGCTCACAGAGGTCGCCATGGCGAGCTTGTGTTAACCCTTGTCACCACAGTGACCAGACAAGGATAAGCGCTTTACTGCCTCAAAGTGGCAAAACTTGTACAGGAAGAAGGCATTTATGAACTGTGCACTTTTTCATAAAGACTATAACTGACCATGATGCCTTTCATGCTGACACTTTTTGAATATTAACAATGCTTTTTGGCATATACAGAGAGATAATGTACAAGATTTAGACCAAACTCTTGGTGAGCCAATTGTAGATATACTATGTGTAATTTTGTTTTATTTGTGGACAGAACGAGTCCAAAGTGAAGTAAAAGATAATAAACATTTGTCTGAGAAAGTCATTTGTATCCGTGGCTGCAGTTGAATTCACTTGTCCAACGAGGCAGCGAGAGCTTTTCCCAGACGTCTCATTTTGTATGATTTGTCTCTGAGTTATTAAGTGGACAAACCCTGCCAAGATTTGTCATTCGAATACAACATTTCTTCTTACAAACAATGTGTTCAGCCAGCTCTGGGGCACAGTTTGTGCTCAGTGTTCATTTTATGAGTAGTGCACCATATGATACAGTGATTTAAAAGAATTTAGCGTTTTTTCCCTCATTTTAAACTTGATGTATTAAATATGTAGGGCACTTGCGGTTCATGAGTCATTAGTATTATTTCTGTTCATCATTAGGCCTCATATTTTTTATTTATATATCATGTTATATTATATCATATTTTTATGATATTAGTTCTGTTCATCACCACACTTTCCACTCTCCACTCTTACCATGTGGACAGCACATTTCAACATGAATCAGGACGTACTAGGGCAGTTTGTTTCCCCCTGCTCCTTCTCATAATGGAAGCATGTGTGCATTGTTTCTAAATTCATGCAGGGTCAGTGCATCCAGCCAGTTAGGCCATTAACAGCATCAAATGCTAGTTCCTTTTTAGAGGAAAACAGCCCACTGCCACAAGTTGCCATCCTGGACATTGCTCCTGGGATAGCCCATGCGTTTGTAATTCTCCTGATAGGACTGCAGAGACCTCCTGCTCTGCACCAATCAAAGTCACACACACATCTCATGCTGACAACAATAACAGGACAATACAATATACTGTGTTTTCATAGTAGAAAGCCTTTTACTCTTGATATTTATTTTCCTCTATGGACCTAAAACAAAAGATGCAGAGACTTTGGTCGATTCAGTTTATTTATTTTATAGGAAAATAAGTATTTTTTCACATGCAATTCAAAAGTATTGATCATTGAATATGAAAAAGGAAAACTTGGAAAGGTACCAGATACCAGAATGGCACTCAAAGAAATGTCAAAGAAATGTACATTTTACAAAAGGCTTTGGTAAAAAAACACACATGTATGAATCTGAGTTTCTACTGGTAATGCCACTGTTTTTATTGTCCCATCCCACATAGGTGATTATACGAAACAGGTAGGGAAACAAGATGCTCTCGATGGTGCAGGTGTAAACGTTCCTGAGCACCTTGAGAGGGAGCTTAAAGTCTCTGAGGCATCTGAGGAGGTAGAGAGGCTGTCTGGCCTTCTTCACGATGGTGTTCAGGTGATGAGTCCATGACAGGTCCTGTGAGATGGTCACTCCCAGGTATCTGAAAGTGTCTACTCTTTCCACCTCAGAGCCACAGATAATAAGTGGATGGAAGTCACTCTGCTGTTTCCTGCTGAAATCCATGATCAGTTCCTTTGTTTTGCTGACATTCAGCAGGAGGTGGTTCTCCTTCAAGTGGCAGCTTTGAGCATCAACTCGAAGGATTGTCGGTTCTCAAACCTTATCCACATAATTCTCACTACACTACCAGTACTGGAAATCCTTCCTAAAATATTATAATTAAGTGTGGCGGAAAAACATATTTTCCTTGACCAACATAGCCATGTAGCTAAACCACTAAACCTAAAGGATTAGAGGCTTGTTCTGGACTTTTTCTCTTTCTAATTGTACAAAACCTTTGTTTATTCCTGTAACAGAATTGCCACATACCTCAAAATACACACTGATGCACTTATGTATGACTGTCAGTCATACATAAGTGGACTAGGCCATGCCCATTTCCGCCTGCCATTTTTTATGCCATTTTGAAAAATCAACTCCTCCTAGCTCGTTCATCCAATTCTCACCAAACCTGGCATGTATGATTTATGGACAAAGATAATGAAAATTCTTCAAAAGAACTTTAGCAGGGTTATTGATTACAAAGTTAATGGCTAATTAATTTTTACAGCACTGCACAATATAACTCCAAAGCTAATATTTTGTGAAGTATACACCCAAACTTAATCAAACTTCATATCATTGATAATAATATGATTCTGTACAAGCACCCCAAATTTTGTGAACCTTGCTCTCTAGGGGGCGCTACAGAAGCAACATTTCAATATCTCAAAAACTGCAATAGCATGCAATTTGCCATACACAATCTGTACAATATTGTGTAGATACGCATCAAGTTGCATGACATTACTTCTACAGGGGGCTCTACAGGTGACACAGAAACATTTCATATGACTTTAAGGCCTATAACTTTTGAAGTATTCACCCAATCCTTATGAAACTATAGCAGCTGTCATTATAATATGCTTCCGTACAATCATGCCTCTGCGTCCTGCTAGGGAACGACTTCACCACAGCATGGACCCCTTCATGATCGATTGCGATCATCTAGTTGAAATTAGGTCTACACTTTGAGATCAAAGTGATCTGTTGGGATGTGTGACGACCCCTCCCTCTTTTTGGGTCGTCTTTGTGTTTTTCCTCTTGCAGGCTCACTTCAGGAAGATGGGCGGAGCTGCTGATGTCATGCACCTGGGTAGCCTGGGCCCAGGCCCAGGTTATTTAGCTGGCTCCTCATTCACACATGTCTCTCTCTCTGACCACTTGCTGCCTGTTTGGTTTGGTTTGTGTTTCGTTGTTTTATCACCACACCACACCTCATTTACACACAACACTGCATGAATTACTGACTTTACAGATTGCAGACTTCTTTATTATGTTGCTTTGGGTAATAAAGTTCAGTTTAAAGTTACGTTAAAAGTGTGTGGTCTCCCACTTTGTCTTGCTCTCTGAGCCAGGGCTATGACAAAATGGGTTCTCGTTCATTTCTAGAGTGTAATTAGACTTACTATTGAGTAGGTTTTAGTCAGTTTGTGCCAGTCTGTTGGTTCATTTGGGACTGTTGTTTGTTCAGGGTGGTAGATTTTCAAATTGCCGCCCTGTTTTGGTGACTGGTGCAATTGTTGGGAGATTCACACATGTATGACTAATTTGAGGTTGCAGTGACTGGTTAAGAGAGCAATGGTGGTCTTTTGATTGTTTTAATCCACTAAATTGATAAATACTTTCCAGATTTTCTTGTGTGAGCTGGTAAGGGAGAGCCATTGCTTATAGGAGTTTCCCCTGGTAGGAAAAGGGGTGAATCCTGCTTAGAGGTTTCATCTGGTTCATTTCTAGGCCGGTAGTGAACGTGGGTAGAGCAAAGCTCGGGAGCATCTCCGTGGCTGTGGGAAAGTGGTCAGTTGCTCGGGTACCAGCTCGTAGGCTTTTAGCACTGCAGCTTTCACCTTAACATAGACTCTACTGTCTGATGAACTCAATGCAGAATATGCTTCCTGTGCCTTTCCAGTAAATACACATTGAAGCAACAAGGTGCGTTCAAAGTCTGGCCACTCACAGGTTTCTGCAACCCGCTCAAACAAGGAAAAGAAAGTGTCAGAATCTTTCTCATTGAATTTTGGCACCAACCTTAACTTTATACCTACATCACATCTAGGAGAAGGTTCACTAGCCCCCACACTGTCCCTGCCTGAACTATCATGAAACTTGCCTTCCTTAATCAGGTTCAACTTGTAGTGTTCCAACTCTAACTTGGTCTGTTCTGTTTTAAATTTCATTTTTTCAAGTTCCAATTGTATTTCAAGCTCCTTTTGTTGTTTAAGTTTCTCATGTTCCAGTTGCAATGTTAACAACTCTTTCTGTTGTTCAAAACTTAAGGCTGCATTGGTCACTTTGGGCAGAAACTCCTCCCTTTTGAGAACTCCAGCCTCCACCAAGTTTGCTTTCAAAATGGCTTTGATATTTTCTTTCAACCGTTTATCACCAATCTCTGTATCATAATGCTCAGCTATTTTCAAAAGCTGGTCTTTAGTGCATTGATCGAGAAGGTGATCAGAAGGAGAGTGAAGAAACTCATCTACCAAAGCCATTGTCAAACCCCTAATTTAAGGTACAAATTAGGCAAACACCAGTTTAATCCACAATATATTTCCCAATTACTTTATGCAAACCAGCATGTAGAGAAACCAAAAATCACAAGGAGAATTCCCCCCTAAACTTACCTAACACAAAAACTTACCTAACTAACTCAACCCTAGTCTTCTGGCAGTCACATGTGGGGGGTATTTATGCACGCCAAACCAGTGGAGTGAAGAAAGCAACCAGCAACTGACCACTTTCCCACAGCCACGGAGATGCTCCCGAGCTTTGCTCTACCCACGTTCACTACCGGCCTAGAAATGAACCAGATGAAACCTCTAAGCAGGATTCACCCCTTTTCCTACCAGGGGAAACTCCTATAAGCAATGGCTCTCCCTTACTCCCTTTCTGCCCAAAGTGACCAATGCAGCCTTAAGTTTTGAACAACAGAGTTGTTAACATTGCAACTGGAACATGAGAAACTTAAACAACAAAAGGAGCTTGAAATACAATTGGAACTTGAAAAAATGAAATTTAAAACAGAACAGACCAAGTTAGAGTTGGAACACTACAAGTTGAACCTGATTAAGGAAGGCAAGTTTCATGATAGTTCAGGCAGGGACAGTGTGGGGGCTAGTGAACCTTCTCCTACATGTGATGTAGGTATAAAGTTAAGGTTGGTGCCAAAATTCAATGAGAAAGATCCTGACACTTTCTTTTCCTTGTTTGAGCGGGTTGCAGAAACTTGTGAGTGGCCAGACTTTGAACGCACCTTGTTGCTTCAATGTGTATTTACTGGAAAGGCACAGGAAGCATATTCTGCATTGAGTTCATCAAACAGTAGAGTCTATGTTAAGGTGAAAGCTGCAGTGCTAAAAGCCTACGAGCTGGTACCCGAGCAACTGACCACTTTCCCACAGCCACGGAGATGCTCCCGAGCTTTGCTCTACCCACGTTCACTACCGGCCTAGAAATGAACCAGATGAAACCTCTAAGCAGGATTCACCCCTTTTCCTACCAGGGGAAACTCCTATAAGCAATGGCTCTCCCTTACCAGCTCACACAAGAAAATCTGGAAAGTATTTATCAATTTAGTGGATTAAAACAATCAAAAGACCACCATTGCTCTCTTAACCAGTCACTGCAACCTCAAATTAGTCATACATGTGTGAATCTCCCAACAATTGCACCAGTCACCAAAACAGGGCGGCAATTTGAAAATCTACCACCCTGAACAAACAACAGTCCCAAATGAACCAACAGACTGGCACAAACTGACTAAAACCTACTCAATAGTAAGTCTAATTACACTCTAGAAATGAACGAGCCCCCATTTTGTCATAGCCCTGGCTCAGAGAGCAAGACAAAGTGGGAGACCACACACTTTTAACGTAACTTTAAACTGAACTTTATTACCCAAAGCAACATAATAAAGAAGTCTGCAATCTGTAAAGTCAGTAATTCATGCAGTGTTGTGTGTAAATGAGGTGTGGTGTGGTGATAAAACAACGAAACACAAACCAAACCAAACAGGCAGCAAGTGGTCAGAGAGAGAGACATGTGTGAATGAGGAGCCAGCTAAATAACCTGGGCCCAGGCTACCCAGGTGCATGACATCAGCAGCTCCGCCCATCTTCCTGAAGTAAGCCTGCAAGAGGAAAAACACAAAGTTTTTCCTCTTGCAGTAATGAATTACAGTAATCCAGCCTCAGAGATACAAATGTGTGCAGTGTTAGCTGCAGAAACTGTCAGTATAACGAGCAATCAACATAGCAACAGGCTGACATGGTTCCACTATCCGTCCTATTTCATTATTGTATGGGAGTGACAGAAACAACTTATACCTTCTCCCGATCCCTCTGGACAATCTCACCCCCTCCTCAACCCGGGTACCTACAGGCCTCCTTCTCTGTTATTGAGAAGGAGGCCCTGGCATTAATCTGGGGGTTACAGCATTTTGATGTGTATACTGGTTCAGGAACTCCTCTTGTAGTGTACACAGACCATAATCCCCTTACCTTTTTGCGTTCTTTGCAAAATCCAAATCAGCGGTTAATGAGATGGGCACTATTTTTACAGCCTTATCATTTGGATGTTCGCCATATAAAAGGCAGTGAAAATGTAATGGCTGATGCCCTTTCTCGTGCCTTCTAGTGGTTAAAGGAGTTATTGCTAATGTCACCATATTTTTGCTTTTTCCTGTTTTCCTTTTGGGCTGTCTGGTGCTCTCTTAAAAATGCTCCTGTAGGTACCCGGGTTGAGGAGGGGGTGAGATTGTCCAGAGGGATCGGGAGAAGGTATAAGTTGTTTCTGTCACTCCCATACAAGCTGTGGAAGGTTGTCATTCTGTCAATGCTGTTAAGAGAAAACTGTGGATGTGGTCCATTTTTGGTATTGATAGAAGTTCTGTATTTTGTAAATAGTTGACATACTTTGGCAGAGTACCTAGTAGGACTCCGCTCTTATGTGGGGGGGTGTGACGACCCCTCCCTCTTTTTGGGTCGTCTTTGTGTTTTTCCTCTTGCAGGCTCACTTCAGGAAGATGGGCGGAGCTGCTGATGTCATGCACCTGGGTAGCCTGGGCCCAGGTTATTTAGCTGGCTCCTCATTCACACATGTCTCTCTCTCTGACCACTTGCTGCCTGTTTGTGTTTCGTTGTTTTATCACCACACCACACCTCATTTACACACAACACTGCATGAATTACTGACTTTACAGATTGCAGACTTCTTTATTATGTTGCTTTGGGTAATAAAGTTCAGTTTAAAGTTACGTTAAAAGTGTGTGGTCTCCCACTTTGTCTTGCTCTCTGAGCCAGGGCTATGACAGATGATATGGTACAATTAGGTCTTTCAGATACGATAAAGCTAGTTCTTTAAGGGCCTTGTATGTAAGGAGGAGGATTTTAAATTCTATTCTAGATTTTAAAGCCAATGAAGAGAAGCTAAAACTGGAGTAATATGATCTCTCTTGCTAATTCCTGTCAATGCTCTTGCTGTGGCATTTTGAATCAGTTGGAGGCTGTTTAAACAGCTATTTGGACAGCCAGACAGTAATGAATTACAGTAATCCAGCCTCAGAGATACAAATGCATGAACTAGTTTTTCAGCATCACTCTGAGACAGGATGTTCCTAATTTTGACGATATTACGCAGGTGACAGAAGGCAGTCCAGTTGACTTGCTTTATGTGCGATTTAAAGGACATATCCTCGTCAAATATAACACCATGGTTTTTCACAGTAGTACTGGAGGCCAATGTAATCCCATCCTAAGAAACCAGGTGATTAAATAACGAATCTCTGAGATGTTTAGGGCCCAATAAAATGACTTCTGTTTCGGGTCATCCAAGACTTTATGTCTTGAAGGCATGCTTGGAGCTTAATCAGCAGTTCGTTTCATCTGGTTTTAGGGAGAAATATAGCTAGGTGTTATCTGCACAATTTGGTTGTCTGATGGGTGATGTAGTGATTCTCCACTGCCAAATTAACACCATGGAGATGAAGAGGTCAAGGACAACATGTACTGCTGTCATCTACTTATGAGTATTATGATGATATCATGCATATAATAATGAAATAGGACGGATAGTGGAACCATGTCAGCCTGTTGCTATGTTGATTGCTCGTTATACTGACAGTTTCTGCAGCTAACACTGGATATAATTTTACCTGTTCTATAATGATGTTACTGTTACAACCCAATAAGATATTTATTTTTCAGCTTATGATATGACACCAGCATGAATGTTTTCCATGCTGTTGATGAGGTCCTGAGTTCATTAAGCCAACTTAAAAGATATAAACATTATACACATATTTGTTTTGTTTTTTTGACATATTGAGCATTTGGCATAATGACGTGTGTATATATATTCCCGAAGTTCGCCCAGGGCGCTAAACACACTAGAGACACACAGACCCCTACACATTTATATTCCTCACAGGGTGTTCAGGTCCACTGGACCCGGGGCTAATAAATGTCTGTAAACTGGGAAATTGTAGGTACTGTCTACCTTCAATATGTGCACCTGTGTGTGTGGGTGTGTGAGAATTTTGGGCCATCCCACACAAGGTTGCAACAGTGTTGCAAAATTAAAGTACCGACACCTGTCTGCTCTCACATTCCCACTCATTTTACCCTCTGTATAGCGAGAACCAATTTTATTTTCTCATACTTTATACCAGCTGCAAATTAGGTGAGGGGGACAATATACAGTATATAGCTTTGCCAGCATGGTTTCTTATCACAAATGATCAAGATGAAGATTCTCTGCACAGAGAATTAATTTTGGAAGCGAGAGAAACTTTTGATGATGATTTAGATGAAGAGGTTTCCAAAGGTGAGGATCATATTTCAGAAAAGTCAGAGTCTGACAGTGACTTGGAAGACGAGGATGAGACAGACCATCAACTACTTCCAAAATGAAGACGAGCCATAGGGCCAGCCTGTCAGCAACCAGCCCCAGGAACAGCCCATCCGCAGACAGCCCATCAGCAACCAGGACTAAGACTAGAACAAGCCCACCATCAGCTAGCAGGTGAAGAAAGGTGGATGTCAAAAAATGTTGATCACATGGCTGCCAATGTGATCAAGATGCAACCAGGTCCAACACGGATGGCAGTGACTCATGTACAGGACATCAAGTGTTCTTTTGAGCTTCTTATTCCAGATCCCATCCAGAAAATAATTCTGGATTGCACTAATTTAGAAGGAAGGTGTGTTTTTGGAGAGAGGTGGCAGGAGTTGGACCAAACCCATTTACAAGCCTATTTCGGGGTTCTTATCCTTGCTGGAGTTTTCAGGTCCAAAGGGGAATCCACGGAATCCCTGTGCGATGCAGATACTGGCAGAGAACTTTTCCGTGCCACAGTGTCTCTTGAAAACTTCCACATTCTTTCCAGGATTGTCCGCTTTGATAACCGAGATGACAGACCAGCTCGACGACAGAGAGAAAAGCTAGCTGCCATCAGGACTGTGTGGGACAAGTGGGTGCACCGCCTCCCGCTGTGTTACAACCCTGGGCCTAATGTCACCATTGATGAGCAGCTGATACTATTCAAGGGCTGCTGCCCCCTTAGGCAGTACATACCGTCTAAACACAACATCACATGCAACAGTTTTTTCTACCTCGCACAAGCTGGGACAGGAGCTCCTAAAGAGGAAGCTGACCATGGTGGGAACAATACAGAAAAACAAGTCTGAGCTCCCACCCCAACTGCTGACTACAAAGAACAGCCCTGTCAACTCTTCCATGTTTGTGTACACGGCTGACACGTCCTTGGTATCCTATGTGCCAAAGAAAGGCAAGAATGTGACACTCATGAGCACACTGCACAGGGATGGGAGAATCTGTGACGAGGAACATCAAAAAACAGAGATCATCATGGACTATAATGCCACAAATCAGTGTACCGCAACAACCAGATCTGTGCTGACAAGATAGTTGGCTATACACAGGGGAAATAGAATGATATGGGGTGTGGTCTAGTTCCTGAAGTTAAAATAACTTCATAACAAGAGAAATAAGCTTCTTCACTTTGGTGTCCTTTAAACATGAAGCTACAGATTAAAGTAGCGTAAAAACGGACAATGCGTTTTATTTTTTTTATGCTAAACTAGCCAGTATGCCCTGGCTTACAGTAACAATTGCACAATGTCTAACTTGCAGTTAAAAAGCAAATAAGAACTTAAAATGTTTTCCTCAAAGTCAAATTTTAGCACAACTGTAATCTGGCAGAAGTGAACAAAATAATATATGTAATAAAACAATATATACATTAGATTAGATTAGATTAGATTAGATTCAATTTTATTGAAACCTATGTACAGGTGAGACCATATATACAGGTGAATGAGCAGGATATACACAATGATTGAATGAAGTACTATAAACATATTATACAGATGGATTTGTTCGTTAAATGTGAGTAGACTATAAACATGAACTATAACATAATTTACAATAAAGGAGATGGGCAGATGATAAATTAGATGATACAAGCGATACAAACGATACAAACGATACAGACGATACAGACGATGCTATGGAGCCGGCAGGAATCTAGTACGTCTCCCATGGAGCTCTGAGTCGAGCCTGCCACTTCCCTGTCAATCAAAAAAAAAAAAAAGAAAAAGAAAGGGGCGGGCTACACAATAGTCAATCAGAAGCACTATTGTATCTGGGTAAGATAACGCAACAACCAATGAAAAAAAAATATAAACATTGTTATCCCAGAATTGTTCACATGATTCTGCTACAACCAACTTCTGGCAGAACAAATACACACAGACCAGGGAACTATAAATCTAAAGTTTTTTACTGTAGGAAGCACCAGCTCCAATCACTGGTGCTCTATCTGCCACCAAAAGAACTCCTGTGCCCATCAAGGTGTGCGGGATGTGACAAGGCACATAGAAAGTAAGCGGCACCAGGCCAAACAGCAGGCACTGAAGTCAACCAGCACGGTCAAAAACTTTAACTTGCCAGTGACTGTAGAAATTAGTGTCCAAGAGGCATATATGAGACATTCATCCATGACATGGACAGAATACTGCTCTGTAATGTATTTTTGTTGTTACTAAAACTGAGAGCAGTTATTAATAACAACAACACTAATAATAATATTATTAATGAAAGAACACCATTCCTGCGACGGATGTCACTCTTGCCTGCATTCCAAACTACAGAGCCCTGCAAACTGTTGCCCTGTGTCAGAGTATAGTGAGCAAACAACACAGCAACAAGCTGACGTAGTTCTCATAAGTACACATAGATGGCAGCAGTGTACCTTTATCTTTTTTCTTCTTTTCTAAACTGGGCACCGGATGCTTTGACCGCTTCATTTCCATGGTGTTAATTTGGCAGTGGAGAATCACTACATTACCCATCAGTCAACAGTCAGGACTAAACCAATTCACCCTGATGGTGTAAACTGCTTTAGTATTAATTTCATTATTTACTTGTATAGGCTCATAACTTCTGTTATTGGCCTAAATTAACAGAATAATAAATTGATAAATGAACTGATTTGTGGTATATTTGACAGCGTTTCATGGCATCATATTAAATACATTGTAGTCTACTATAGAGGTCTGCTACTCGATAGATCAGCATTAACTTCCGCTTCCCACCTGCCCATGGTCGCCCATACCTAAATCCGCCTCTGCTTTCACCTAATTCAAATTTATTATAATTCAATTCCTGACAGAGAAGACCCCTTTTGGTCCCGAAATCATTTGTAGTAAGAATTTATAATATTTATTTATTTTATTAAATCTGTATGTTATAGGACCTTTAGTATCAAAATCAAACATGGCCACCTCTGCTGTGTCTTCATGTGAGAAAGTCTTAATCATAAATCCCATTGAAAGGTGAACAATTTCCAAAATGTGTTGATCGCGATATCACTTGAATCCTCGCAATCTAAAACACCTGAAAGGTCAAGCTATAAAAAGAGTCTCGGTTACCTGTGGAAAGGATCACATTCAATCTGAAAGACAAACAGCAAATATTTCAAAGCATATTTTTTACCTTTATAAAGTACAGACAAGGATATGTACCTTACATTGGATACGTATTTGGGGGTGGTGGTGAACGTTACCTCTGTAAATCATTTTGTTCTATACGAATATAGAACATATATGCCAGTATTGATGACTGTAAAGTTCCCCGTTCCCCTTTCTTGTTTTTTTTCCTTAGTTTTTATGAAATTGTGTAATCCTGCTTGTCCATGGGTTAATATGTAAGTACTAACATATTTATCTAATCTCTGTGAAGGTTCTCAGTCACCCAGGCCATGGTATATCCAGACAAAACAAGCTGAAATAAGGTTAACTGGACTTGTAGAGTTTCTTGACGTTTCATCCAAGTAACTTCTTTCGTACTATAAAAACTGGCGGGGAGTTTAAATAGGAACATCTGTGAGTGCTGCTCATCAGTAACTCACATGACTAGTGATGACCAGATACTTAAGCCTCTAAGTACTGCGGGACATAGATGCCGTAACCTACATATGTAGCCAACGTCGGTGCGAGCCAAATACTTGTGTGTTCGTCGGTGTGACTCGCTCTGGAAAAACGCCACCTAAATGCTAGTCAGCCAGAGACTTCAGTCTCAAGATGTAAACGGGGGTGAAGCTTTTTGGTGACGGACATTGCAGATTGATGGCACATTACATCTCAGTCCACCTCCCTTGTTCAGAGAGGGATTTTCCAATTTAACATATGGCTTATTTTAAACCATCTGTTTTCTCTGGTTAAATGCGTACATTGCTGTCCTCAAAGGAGTGTCCTTTGGCCTTCACATGTTTTCTTTTTATTTGCAGATGTGATGCCTTCACTGAAGCTGATTCCAAAGCCAACAGAGCCTCTGCTCCTTCCAAAACCAGGAGGTGATGGCTGTGTGCGCTGTGCTGTGGTGGGTACGGCAGGAATCCTCAATGGCTCCAAAGTCGGCGCAGAGATTGACTCTCATGATTATGTTTTCAGGTAAGAAAGAGGGTGGGGAAAATTTTTTTTATTTTATTTTTACTTTTTTTGTCAGTCCCCACCGAGTGTGCTGTAAGGTTTCAAAGCCATGGAAATTGTGGTTATAATCTATCATGTATGTCAGTTAAAAATGATTTAATCATAATAAAATACCAACAGATATTCTCCAGCGGAAACAGTAAGCATCCCCTTGGCTTCAAATTCCCTCATAACATTTGCATGGGATTACAATCTGTCCATTTCTTCTCTCTGATCCGTGTCTTGGTGGAATTGTTGGTGTGCTCAGAATCAATATGTTGCTGAAATGTTCCTCAACTTTCAGACAGCTGTCACAAGAACATGTAATGTTGATTAGTTTGTCCAGAGCAAACAGAGATTATGGTTTGCTGTCTTAGAAGCACAAGCGGCATCAGTCGTGGATGACGAGGTGCATGCGTGGCAAAATCTGTGGTGGCACTAAAACTGGTAGCATGCTGAGTATTGAAGTGCCGTTTTCAACTCACGGCTACGGTCTGCATACATAATAAGCAAGTTGTCTTACCATTGGTGTGGTTTGCTAAAAAATAAAACAAACTGATCAGTCCAGTCAGATTTGAACTGGAGGTTTTCCTGGTTGACTTTGCGTTTTTTCCTGCAGGCCATGGCTGCGTCTTACGCATATTGATTAGTTGACGGGCGGCTAAGCTAGTTAAGGAGCATATACAGCTGCATTATGTCATGTATTATAACGCCAGCGTGTTCTACGCGTTTAGGTTGATGGTCGAGAGTACAGCGTGGAGCGAGGTCAAAATAAAGCAGTTCATCCTTTTTTTACAGCCTTGTACAAAATGTTTTTTTTTGTTTTGTTTGAGGTTGACTTTTTATATAATTTAACAATTTGACTTGCATTCGAGATTAAAATTACTGCCAAGATGGTGACAGCCAGTGCCAGCACACTGAGCTTCAAAACTCTTAAAAGCTCTTAAAGAAATGATTCAAAACAACTTTTCAGAAGGTTGCAACGCCTTTGTGTAAACATGAATATCTACATGCAATGCAACTGCAATCCATCAAATTGTGAGAGTTTCAGTCTGTTGCAAAGGGGTGGAGCAACAGAACAACAACATTCATAATGCTACTAAAATTCAAAGGATGGTAACTAAGACCTGAACCATGAGAAATTAAAAGGTGCTCTCTGTTTACGGCATGTCGCGCAAAGTTAAGTTGAGCATTTGGGCTTAGGTATCGGATCGGACGGGCTATAGTTATTTTTTCGATGTTCGATCCTGATATTTTGACCAATATCGGGCCGATACCGATCCTAAGTATCGGATCGAGCCATCCCTAAATTTGTCAGTCAACCTGTGAAGGTAACATTCACGATCTTTAGTTGATAAACCTGTGGCATAGCTTGACAAGCTGTTTATCTCCACCATACTTCCGTTGCCAAAATGTGCACACATACAGTACGTTCTATGTCATCAATGTGTACAAAGAGAAAAAGGGTCTATATAGCTTTGCCAGCATGGTTTCTCATCACAAATAATCAAGATGGCCAAAAGATTCTCTGCACAGAGGGCCTTGGAATTAATTTTGGAAGAGAGAGAAACTTTTGATGATGATTTAGAGGAAGAGGTTTCCGAAGGTGAGGATCCCATTTCAGAAAAGTCAGAGTCTGACAGTGACTTGGAAGACAAGGATGAGACAGAGCATCAACTACTCCCAAAATGAAGATGAGCCATAGGGCCAGCCTGTCAGCAGCCAGCCCCAGGACCAGCCCGTCAGCAGCCAGCCCGTCAGCAACCAGAACCAGGACTAGGACAAGCCCACCATCAGCTAGCAGGTGAAGAAAGGTGGATGTCAAAAAATGGCGAAATTGAATGGTCTTGTTCCCCGAGAAATGTGCCATCCCACATGGCTGCCAATGTGATCAAGATGCAACCAGGTCCAACACGGATGGCAGTGACTCATGTACAGGACATCAAGTCTTCTTTTGAGCTTTTTATTCCAGATCCCATCCAGAAAATAATTCTGGATTGCAGTAATTTAGAAGAAAGGTGTGTTTTTGGAGAAAGGTGGAAGGAGTTGGACCAAACCCACTGACAAGCCTATTTCGGGGTTCATACCCTTGCTGGAGTTTTCAAGTCCAAAGGGGAATCCATGGAATCCCTGTGGGATGCAGAAACTGGCAGAGAACTTTTCCATGCCACAATGGCTCTTCCACATACTTTCCAGGATTGTCCGCTTTGATAACTGAGATGACAGACCAGCTCAACGACAGAGAGACAAGCTAGCTGCCATCAGGACTGTGTGGGACAAGTGGGTGCACCGCCTCCCGCTGTGTTACAACCCTGGGCCTAATGTCACCATTGATGAGCAGCTGATGCCATTCAAGACCGCTGCCCCCTTAGGCAGTACATACCGTCTAAACTTGCCAAATATGGTATAAAGATCTGGGCTGCCTGTGATGCCATTTCCTCATATGCCTGGAACTTGGAGGTACACACAGGGAAACCTGATGGAGGGTCCTCTGAGAAAAATCAAGGAATGAGAGTTGTCCTTGACATGACTCAGGGACTCAGTGGGCACAACATCACATGCGACAGTTTTTTTCTACCTCGCACAAGCTGGGACAGGAGCTCCTAAAGAGGAAGCTGACCATGGTGGGAAACAAGTCTGAGCTCCCACCCCAACTGCTGACTACAAAGAACAGCCCTGTCAACTCCTCCATGTTTGTGTTCACGGCTGACACGTCCTTGGTATCCTATGTGCCAAAGAAAGGCAGGCAGCTGGCCGCCATCTTCCAGTTGCTGAAGGACAACAAGGAGTCGTTTGGGGAGATGTCCGACGGAGACATAGAGGAGCAGCTCCGACTCTACTCCATCTGAGACTCCTCTCTCCTGCATATATTCCACAGGGAGTGTGCTCTTTTACTTTCATGCACCACTGAAGGACTTCTCCAAATACTCACATGAACTTGTCCGCAGTACTCAACACAGATGTACACTCCACTCTTGCACCAACCGCACTCACTTTATTTTCCTGTCCCAACCACCTATCGTAAATGTAAATATTCTGCTGGAAATATTCTAATTGGAGACAAATAAGGCCTCACATGTATAAAGGAGTGCTGCTTCTTTCAGTTTTGTTTTGTGCTTTGGTCAAAAATAGTTTTATTTATTAAATTTTTTTAAATAAAATGATCAACTTTGTAGTAATTAAATCTGTGTAAAAACCCACAAAATTACTTCTGCATAATACCCATGTTGCTGTGAAATAAACCAGATACCTGTAAAGCTAGGTGTGTGTGATTGATGTCATTTTATTGACCTTCTTTGCATCATGCCAAGCAACCCTGCCCAATTACGTTATCAAATGGATCAAGTATGTAAATTTCAGGAGAGAAAGACGCTCCAAACAACTTGACTCTGGTTCATTCAACTAAAAAGCCCCCACTTCTCAGAGATGGCAGTCCGAGCCACCAGGACCTTTTCTCTGTTAATTGTGATATCACTTTGCATTAATTTTTTTATTCTACCATGGGAAGGTTCAGTAGAAATCTTCAGGTAAGTTGTGCTTTTATATTTTGCCCACAAATAGCACACAGAAAGGAAGCTATAACTTTTATATTTTTTTGCACGTAAATTATAAGATAATTCTGTACATTTCTTTTTGTACATTTATAAAATATCTCTTATGTTACACTTTTTTTGTTAAATTTTCAGCTGGACAACTTTCTCAGGAAAAGCCAGACACACAAAGGGAAACAGGTTACATGAAGATGACTTTACACTTTCTGGAGAAAAAGGAAACTTGACTCCACGTCCTGCTGTGTTTACCACAACACACCAGTCGAAAATAACTATTTCAACAAAACCAAACCCAGTGACAACACCAAAAATGGATCAACTGAGCACTTCTACAAATGAAGCCGCAGCTGAGACGCCAATGCCCATCCTCTCCAAGAAATCCTTCAAGAAGCTTCCAAAGTGGGATTTTGAGGATGTTTATAACCAGGATGCCCCACCTAGACAGACAGTAAGCACGCTGAGACAAGATAGAACAGAATCTGTTTAAATGCATTAACTTAAAGTTTGTGGGTTGGCACGGCTGAAGACTCCTCAGCAGCTTTAGCATAACCTGCATACATTTATTGTTTGCAGTGGATGAATCAATTTATTTGAATGATGACTGTCATTTCTCTATCATCTGACAATGTTTGGTTTGTTTCATAATTTAAGATTTTATCACTTTTTTAGACTTGTGCCCAGGCTCTGCGAAACTCAAAGGATGAGAGCTTTAAGAAAGCTTTTCTTCCCAACATACGTTTGTTTCTGCACAAAGACAACATCAACATGAGTGAATGGAACCGACTTTCACATTTTAACAATCCTTTTGGTTTTATGGAGTATAAGTACGATGGTAGGTATTTATGTGTGTCTGTGCCTAGGCAGTATTCAATGTACAGGGCTGATGAATAACAGCCGTAAAGCAATACTAGAAACAAATTGTTGTTGAATTCATGTTCCTCTTTCTGGATATATATAACCCAAAAAGCCAAATGATAAATGTGAAAATTTGAGACCAATAAGTCTTCTATGTTCAGATCTAAACATTTTCTGCAAAATTCTGACAAAAAGATTAGAGATTATTCTCCCAGGATTTATTAATAACAGATCAAACGCATTCATTTTGAGCCTAGATGGGTTTTAAATATACAGGCCAGGAGAGTAGAACCGGACCCTGCTTTCCTGTCATAAGATCCAGAGAAAGTCCTACCTGTTTGTAGTACTCAACCATTTTGGCCAACCATTTTTGTAACTGGGTGACACTTTTGTAAAAAGAACCATATGCTGAGATGATCACCATATTAATCTTCATTAATCATTAGCAGGATGGTAAACACACAACTTTATTCCACCGTTAAACACGCACAGAGATACTGTCACACCCCTAACTATCCCACCCTGAACAAAGAAGGAACTAAGATTACTCTCTTTCTCTAACTAACTAAGGGGATCAGATAACTACTGAAATGTTAAACATGTAAATAAAGTGCAGGAGCTGATAAAGACATAAATATATAATCATCTTAAATCCTAAAATAATATTGCACAACCTAATATTGCACATATTATAATAAAATTATATTCTGAAAATAATCAAAAATAAATGATGTGTTGGATTGTAACAGGATAAAATGTGCTGGGTTATCATTATAAAAACAATGTGAAATCATATCCAGTTAATAGATGGACTGATAGATATCCAGTTGATAGATGCAAAATGTTGCCTCGTGTCAGATGTGGTAGGAATTTATAATATATTATTTATTTATTTATTTTAATCTGTGTCTGTTCAATTACCACTCACTTGGGGGGGAGGAGGACAAAAAGGAAAGGGACTGAAAGACGGGGGGCAGCCAGTTTCCTGATTTCCTGATTCTCTGACCATTCATGGGTGCAATAATAATGTGCAGTTGGTATTTTTCCTTTCAACCATGTGCAATCACAATATTTATGCAACAGCCATGTATGTACAGTCACATATTTATTACTATTCTTTTTCTGGGTGTTGGGTATTTGGGGTTTAATTCGTGTACATGGATGACTGACAGTGCTGTATGCGATGGAAATGTCAATTTCCCTGCGGGAGACTTCAGTCTCAAGATGTAAACAAGGGTGAAACTTCTTGGTGACGGGCGTTGTAGATTGATGGCACATTACAGCTCAGTCCACCTCCCTTGTTCAGAGAGGGGTTTTCCAATTTGGCTTATTTTAAACCATCTGTCTTCTCTGGTAAAAATGCGTACATTGCTGTCCTCAAAGGAGTCTCCTTTGTCCTTCATGTGTTTTCTTTTTATTTGCAGATGTGATGCCTTCACTGAAGTTGATTCCAAAGCCAACAGAGCCTCTGCTCCTTCCAAAACCAGGAGGTGATGGCTGTGTGCGCTGCGCTGTGGTGGGTACGGCAGGAATCCTCAGTGGCTCCAAAGTTGGCGCAGAGATCGACTGTCATGATTATGTTTTCAGGTAAGAAAGAGTGTGGGAAGAAAATCAGTTATGTATTTTGTCAAGCCCCACCTAATGTGCTCTAAGGTTTCAAAGCCAATTAGTTGATGGAAATTGTCATTACAATCAATCATGTATGTCAGCAAAAATTTATTTAATCATAATAAAATACCAACAGATATTCTCCAGTGGAAACAGTAAGCATCCCCTTGGCTTCAAATTCCCCCACGACATTTGCATGCGATTAAAATCTGTCCATTTCTTCTCTTTGATCCGTGTCTTGGTGGTTGAAATGTTCTTCAACTTTCAGACAGTTGTCATAAAAACATGTAAAGTTGATTAGTTTGTCCAGAGCAAACAGATTATGATTCGCTGGCTCAGAAGCACAAGCAGCATCAGTCCTGGATGACGAGTGTGTGCGTGGCAGAGTGTTTGCTTAGAGTGTGTCAACAAAGGAGAAAGTCTGGGATGTTTAAACATCCTTCATTATGATGGTTTATGGGTTTGTGCATCTAATACTTCACTTTCTCTCTTCCTTACTCTCTGTGTCAAATAAAGGAAAAATTAAATCGATAGAAGTGGTGTACTTCTATTCTAAATTTGAGCTATCTCCATCAGAATGCCAATGCAGCACTTTGACTCTTGAAGTACTTGCAGCATGGTCCACCAATTAATTTTACCCGGGGGCTGAATAGTGTGAAGCATGTCAAGCCAAGGAGTTGTTTTTTGTGGAGATGCTGTTTATGCTGCTATTACTATCATTAGTGGTAGTAGTACTATACAGTAATTGTTATTTCTAGCAGTAATAATAATATTCATTTACGTCTGCGGTTGACAAAGCCTGTTTTGAAACCAGGGGGAAAAAAAGCACTCTTGAAACAAAGTAAGTTCAAAATCACTGTTTTCAGGATGTAAATTCAAATGTGTGGACCATGTTCTGGACCAGTGACAGACAACCACCAATAACATCAATAACAAAAAATTCTTGTATTATTTTAATGTCTTTGTTTAGTATTTAAAGTGTAGTACTGTCTTTTCCACCATTTCTGTTCTCTCTTTGCATCTATCTATTCTTTGAAATTAATTTCTGTATCAAGTGTAAAATGTGATATATATCAATGAAGTTATTAGTAGTGTTGTTGTTTCACTCTCCAGTCAGTGAGAGAATGACAGTGATGATCTAAGGCAGTCCTTGTGAAGTAGCTGGCATTAAAACTGGCAGCATGCTGAGTGTTGAAGTGCCGCTTTCAACTCACGGCTACGGTCTGCATGCATAATAAGAAAGTTGTCTTAGCATTGGTTTGGTTCGCGAAAAAATAAAACAAACTGATCAGTCCAGTCAGATTTGAACTGGAGGTTCAACAATTCTGTTTAAATTTAAACATTTTAAAATCAGCAAAACACTTACTAACCCATAAGTCAATACTCAACTCTACAGGCTCCATAATGGACAGAGATAAAATGGTTTCCAGTGGCAAAGAAAAAAGGATCAAACCTGTTGGTAGGATTTGTTAGACATTACGTTAGGCCTTTACTATCACATGTTTAGAATGTGTTTCCTATTAGATGTATCCCATTATGGCATCATTTGATGCAAAAATAAATGAATGTATGAAGTTAATTAATTAATCAATCAGTTATTACACATTTGAGTATGTGTGCACTATCCTCTATGAAAACCCAATATTATTGGATTAATATATAAAATTTTGCTATTTTTATTTTGGTTGCCAATTTTATATAAAATGGTATTAGTGGAGCTCATCCCTGACCTAAACTTTCCCCTTCGTCATTTTCATCCATTATTAATAGAGGTATGTTGTACTTGTGTTCTGTTGGGGAGTTTGTTTGTTTGTTACACTTAGATCCAGTTATATCCTCATAAATCTATTCAAGGTTTCTTTCTACATTATATAAAAAAAATTGTTATAGTTTACTGTTGGCCTGTTGTATGTACTCAAATATTTAACTTATTACTGTGCCCTATATATTACAATAAAGGTCTACCTACCTGTGTGCTGTTTCAAAGTCCACTCCATTGTAAAGGAAAACAAACTGTTGGAGGAGTAATTAATCTTTTATGTTTTATTTACCCTCATGTTAAGATGTCTAACATCACAGCAGAAATAAACCTGTTTATAGCTTGGCACAAAAAGATTTTTGTTCGAGGCCGAACAACTTTTCAGAAGGTTGCAACAAATTCGTGTAAACATGAATATCTACACGCAATGCAACTGCAATCCATCAAATAGTGAGATTTTCAGTCTGTTGCAAAGGGGTAGAATAACAGAACAACAACATTCATAATGCTTCTAAAATTCAAAGGATGGTAACTAAGACCTGAACCATGAGAAATTAAAATGAACAAAAACACAATGTATATAATATACAGCATTATACATATGTACTGAAATGAAGACATGGGAGCCAGCTTAGTTGCTTTATATAGGAAAACAATAAGCTTAATATCAGGATACAGAAAAACAATGTTATTTATTGATTTGCTCTAGCCTACAGTGTGGCTTTATTGTCAGCACCATTTCTTCTGGATGGTGAAGGCCACAGCCATCCAAAATATGTAAAGAGGGATAGTAGTGCTTACTCAGAAGTCAGTACACTTGAGTATTATGTAAATGAAGCAAATGAAAATGTAACCAATCAACATCTGCAAAGCCTCTTGTTTTGAATTGTTTGTGAGGCAGGATGAATGGTGCCGTGACCCAGGGTTATGAGGAAGACGTAGGAAACAGAACATCTGTGTACGTTCACACGGCCCACTCCATCACCACATCACTATATTTGTTCAAGAAGTACGGCTACACGTCTGCCCCTCATGATGAGGTACTGAAACTTAAGATGGTGTAATGTTGTTTATACTCACAATGAAGATAACGTCTGTCTTCCTCTTTGGCAGGGGATAAAGTACGTCATGATTCCTGAAGGATTGAGGGACTTCCAGTGGCTGGAGGGGCTTCTGAAAGGAGAAAGAGTCCGTGCTGGCCCGTACCACAAAAAGCTGTAAATATTTTCTTTTTTTTTCTTCATCTGTGCTAAAATAACATAACTTTACGATTCCTCAGTGTTTCCTCTTATGTTGTATAGAGTCTTGTATGTGACTTAAATAGTTTTTATGGTGTTGGATTGAAATAAATTGAGAAAACAAGACATTTTTACATTTAAAAATAAATCTTCATAATGATTACTTACTGTACGCATTGTTCATTTAAAAAGAAAAAAATCTTTGACACTGAAAGTATATTGTATCATTGAATTTCAAAACAGATTTACAAAATTGAAATACATGTATGACTAAGCAAATGTAGAGTTTAAAAATACACTTTTGTTCTCCAAGCCATTATGTTGGTCATTGTTACTATGACGTCCATCAGACTCAGTAGAGCCATTCAACTGATTTTCAGTTCAAACTCTTTGTTGTTGTGCTCTGATAAAGCAGGCGTGCGCCCATATGTCAACAGCTACCAACAATCTTGATAAAATCAACTGAAGAACACCCAGTCCTGCCTCAACGTTGTACAAACATAAATGAAATTCATCAGCTTGTTCCTTCATTTTCAACTGTTGCTTTCCTATTTTAACCCTTCAGGCCAAGGACGTACTACTCAGGGCAGTACAACGAGAGCCGCTTCTACGTTCTGCACCAAGACTTCCTCCGATACGTACGAAACAGGTCAGCCTCCTGTCAAACACCCATCCAAACTTTCTGTGGTTTAAACTGTATGCTTTTGTAAATGTATCTGTAATGGTAACAAACAAAAGTCATTCTTTTATAAAACAATTTTCATTAAATGTATGACGTACTTTTCTTGTAATAACTTTTCATTATTGTTACGGTTATGTAGCAGTAGGACCTAAATGCAGGGAACAAAAGAAAGAAACAAAGCTAACTTTTGAAAATGAAAACTGAATATTTACAAACAAGAAAAAAAGGCGCTGCAGGAATGGCAGGATCTGAACACACAAATCCAAAAAAACAGATAAAGACCAAGACGAGAACTAAGGAACATGAGGAAACACGAGTGTACGACAAACAGGGTAACATCTCAGAAAAAAAAACCAACGACGACTTGACAGAGGTAGCAGAACAGGGGTAATGTAGCAGAAGTCATGACAAAAGCAAAGGCAGGGTTATATATTCACTCACACACAAGGGCTGATGGAATAACTAGAGACAGATGAAACCAGAGAGCAGCATTGATTAAACAAAAACACGAGCAAGTTTGGCAGAAGTGTGGACGGGTTGTCGATAACGCAGCTCTGCGTGCCTCCACTCTCAGACCATTCTGCACACTCTGGCTCCAAAGTCGGAAGATGGCGCTGCCTGTATCCCCAGCCAATGTAAGGAAGTGGGGACGCATAATTATATAGAGTCTCTGGAACAGTGAGACAGGAAGTAAAACCTAAATTCAACAAGAAAACTGATTACAAAACACCAGAAAAACCAAACAAGGTTACTCAATACATTCAAAATTCAACATCATGACACATTGGAACATGAATGTGTTTTTTTATAATTTTGAGGTCAGGTCTTCTAAAGAGTGTTTCACAATGAACCTCAACAAACTGCTTTCACATGAATTCACGAATCATAGTAATACAACAATATATGCATAATATACACAGTAGTAGTTTAAAAATACACTCTCCTGGGCTAATATTTAAATGATATGACTTCATATAATTCTACAAAAACTAAGAAGATTATTCAAAGAAGTGTGGCTTTCTGTGAAACAGATGTGTTGCCATGTATCATCTGTGTAACACGCAGTCACCAAAAGCATTTAATCCTGCCAAGCTGTCTGTTGATTAGAAGACTATAAGATTAAAATGACCAATTATAACAAATGCTGCACACAACAGAAAAGGGAACCAATAGATTTTTTTTTACTTGTCAATTTTGGAGTTGTAGATTGTCTTTTCATATAGGTAAACATGAATCTAACTCTATGTGTGTGTTGATTTGATGTGTTTTCATTACCTGACAGGTTCTTATTGTCACCTAATCTGAATGCTTCATTCTGGCCGATAGTCAGACCAACCAATGGGGCTTTCACTCTCTTCCTGGCTCTGCATTCCTGCGACACAGTAAGTTAATCTGGTAAACATAGATACTGATAAAGACCAAGACAGCTTTAGGTATGAATGCATTTTTTTTCATTTATTTTTTTTTTTGGAAGCAGTTTCATACCCAGCTTTAGGACACAACTGCAATATCTTGTTCTGTTAGCCCCAACATTGGAAATCCTATTCAAAGTAAATTGGAGCAAATCCACGTCAAGGGTTTTCATTGGTTTAATTGGTTTAATCCATGTTTTACAAGGAAAAAACACCTGCTCATTGAGCTCATTATTATGACCAAAAGAACTCTAAACCTTCACCTGTCCTCCATGTTTTCTTTCTCTCTCTCATCCTCAGGTGAATGCATATGGATTCATGACAAAAGACTACAGCAAATACTCCAACTACTATTTTGAGAAGCAGATTAAAACCAAGGTCATTTTCTACAACAACCACGACTACAATCTGGAGAAGAATTTGTGGGAAAATCTTCACAACAGGAAAATACTTCAGCTATATCAGAAATCTGAATCAGTGACAGAAAAGCCAGAGCAACACTAATACATCAAGAATTTAGCATGTGTTGAAGCAAATCCTTGGTAATATATACGATAGTAACCCCTTGTTTAAAGCAGTTTGTTTTTTTGTTTTTTGTTTCCAAATTTTTATAATCCAGAATCTGAATGAACAGGAAACATACACAGATCAGGCATATTATTATGACCACCTGCCTAATATTGTGTAGGTCTCCCTTGTGCCCCCAAAACAGAGTGTCCTGTGGTGTCTGGCTACAGAATGTTGATAGTGGGGGCCTTTGGGTCCTATTGGTTGAGGGGAGGGGCCTCTGTGGACCATCCGACAAAGACTTGATTAGGTTGGGATCTAGTTAATTTGAAGCAAGGTCAACACCTTGTGCTGTTTTTCATGTTTTCTGAGTTGTACCTACCAGGCTGAACAGGCAACCCCACTCTGCTACGGGGTGGGGGTGCCTGGTCTGGTCTAGGTGGGTGCTACATGTCTAAGTAACATCCACACCATAGCCAGGTTCAAAAGTTTCCCAGCAGAACATTATATGGTCACAAGATGGTCAATGTTATTTACTTCTCCTGTCAGTGGTCATTATGTTATGCCTGATTGGTGTATAATATTGAGTTTTAGTTCATAATTTTTATCCAGATAAGCTTACATACACAAAAAATTTAAGTTCTGTTTATTGTTTAATTGTATTTTTCTCTTTATCAACACTTTATGATTTCTGGTAGTGTGGTTATAAAAGTAATATTTGGTGTCACGAATGTACTTTGTAGTTTCTTTGCAAAGGTTTTAATATTAAATGACACTTACGCATCTCTGGTGGAACCATTTCAGCCTATTGCTATGTTGCTTGCTCGTTTGCTCTTACAAAGGGCGACAGTTTCTGTTGTCAGTCACATTAGCAGCTAAAACTGGATATAATTTAACTTGTTCTATAATGATGTTACTGTTACAACCCAATACGATGTTTATTTTTCAACTTATGATATGACACCAACATGAATGTATTCCATGTTCATTAAGCCAACTTAAACAATATATACATTATACACATATTTGTTTTTGGTTTTTTTGACACACTGAGCATTTTGAACTTTGCATAATGACATGTGTGTATATATGTTCCTTAAATTTGCCCAGTGTGCTAAACACACTAGAGTCGCCTCTTGATATCTGTTCATCTACCAAGACCATTTCATCTGCAGCAGAATCTGGAGCATGTCTGTCTATTGTTGCATGGTCTGGTACTCTTTTATTGTTGTGTTGAGCTTTTTAATATTGGAGATAGTGCACCAGTGACTTATTAATGAACTTTATCTATAATACTACATTATCAGTAGTTAATTTAGAACTAGGTGAAGACATAACGTGAAAGACTACAGCAGTTTGTCTCTTGGAAATGATTATTGACAAATGTTAATAATTAAATATTAAAAATGGGGAATGTCTGCCACTTTAGGAACCAAAAATAAAACTGTAATTTTTTGACAAAAATAAACAATTAAATAAAATGTTAATTAGTTTATTTGTTTGTATCCCAGTTAGAATCTTGGAAGCAGGACATGTATAAGAATACCTTACTAACCAGTAACTGAACATAAATATTAGGGATGTAACAAATTACCGATATGAATCGGAAATCGGTTTTGATTTAAAAGATGTGAGTGCATCGATACACAAGCCCCTGGACCGATCTAAATGTACCACGAACCGGTCGATGGCCCGATTACAAAGTTATGAATCGGGTTATTACCGTAATTTCCAGACTATAAGGCGCACCCGACTATAAGCCGCACCCAAGCCCCTGGTGTTTTAATGTTTAATTACCGTAAGGGTTTCTTCTACCACGGAGGGTATTGTCGGGACAGAAATGACTGTTTGGAAACGCAAAGCGTCCCATTTATTTACATTTGAGAAACACAATAAATCTTTCAATCAATCAATGATCAAACTTTCACATCTTTGACATTACAAACAGCATTCGTGCAGTGCACAAATAATACAACGGTGCGCTCCTAGCGCACTTCCTGCAGTCATAGTACCGTAGTAGTGCAGTATAACAAAAAACAAAGCTTACAACGCTTGACGAGGCAATAACGTTAAATGGCTAAATTTAATTCGTTTTTAAAAGTGCTTGCCTGTAACACGGCAGCAAACGTGCAGTAACCCGCTGCTCAACTAAATAACCAGCATCTTTTTCGAAAACAGCCAACACAGCAGTAAAGATGCATTAACACGGCCGTTTACTGTATCAAAATAACCAGCCTACTATACCAGAAAAGTCAGCCAGATCGATCGCCTTTAACTTAAAAGCAGCTCTCGTACTGCATTTGGACTCACTTGGTTTGTTTTGCTCTCGTTACCTGGCGCGAACTGTCTGTCTCGCTCCTGCGCTTCCATGATAGTGCGCCCCTGGTGACCGTTAGCTGTAAGAATCCATAATTCGTTGTATAAACCGCAGGGTCCAAAGCAAGTGACAAAAGTAGCGGCTTATAGTCCGGAATTTACGGTATATCAGCAATACAGCTGGAAGCCCCGCTTGCTTATTCTCTTTCTCTCTCTCTTTTCCGCAAAAATCTCGCGAGACTCTATTAAACTTATCACTATGAAGGTAAACAATATCACATTTTTAGGATTGATTTAGGATCATTCATAATGTAAAATGTCTACTTTAAACAAGGAACTATATCGGATTACTCTCTAGGCAATTGAATCAGGTCAACTGGACTTGGTTTTTGTCTGTGTCTGCGGGCTAGTCAGACTTGCTGCTAGTCTCTCGAACTGATGAAGCCACTTGGATAAGGAGCGAAACGTCTTCACAGACAAAAACCAAGTCCAGTTGACCTGATTCAATTGCCTAGAGATGCCTTTGACCTGGACAAATGAGAATTTGCACAGACTCATCGGATTACATCATATTGCACTGAATCGTACCGAATCGTATCGGATCGGATCGGATCAAATCCTACCGAATCGAATCGAATCGGTTGTTTTTAAAATGTATCCTTCCTGAATCGTTTCGTACCCCATGTATCTAGATACGTATCGAATCGTCTTATATTGGAGAGATGCACACCCCTAATAAATATCATTATTCCAGATACAATACACAATGAAAGAGCAGTAAATAATAAGTGTGTTTGGGCATAGAGTGGACTGTATTTTATTTATGAACAGTTTCGTGGTGGTTAGCACTGATGCCTCACAGCAAGAAGGTCCCGGGTTCGAATCCAGCCCGGCTAAGGCCTTTCTGTGTGGAGTTTGCATGTTCTCCTTTTATCTGCGTGAGTTCTCTCCAGGTACGTCCAAAGAAATGCTTCTTGGTTAATTGGTGATTATGAATTGGCTGTAGGTGTGAGTGTGAATGGTTGTCTGTCTCTCTGTGTTAGCCCTGCGACAACCCCTCTCCACCGAAAAGAGACGCTTCCAGTCTAATCAACGCTCTATTACTGCCATCTATTGGTCCAACCGTGCTACTGCATGAAATTATTTAGTGGACAAATAGCTAATACTGCTCCAAAAAGAGGTCAATATTAAAAATAAAATACAATAAAAAACAAATGTGACCACATTTTGTGTGGGTCACACATTCCCCAACAAAAAAATCAGAACTCCACACTTTTCCTTAAAACCACAACAAATATACACAGTCCTGAGGTTTCCGTTTCTTGTGTTTATGTAAATATGAGTGTGGGCATATGTGTGTGTTAATATGCAAAGGAAGGGACAGTGTATGCTATCATGACAGGGTAGAGCAGTGGTTGGTATAGCGCATGATAAGGTGTGTAGTTTTTGTGCCCTACAAAGTCCAACAGCGTTCACAGACCCCTGAGGCTGGTAGGATGGCCTTTGTAACTCAGCTGGCCTGGACACTCTTAACCAGTATTGTGCTCTAGGGACATCATCATCATCATCAGGTGAATCACTGCTGTGACATGGTTCTCTCTGTCCACGCTTTGCTTATTTTCTTTGGTTGGTGTTTTGTTCTTGGACTGTTCAGGCATACTCACAGGTAAGTTATTTACAAGTTGGAGGAGGTTGTTCTGTTGTTCTGGAGAGACTCATCTTCTGTAGGGTCGTGAACAGGGCATTTTCAAATTCCATGCCTTGGTCGTGGTGCAGCCTGCCCAGGAACCCAAACCGAGGAATAAAGTCATTAAATATTCTCTCTGCAGCTGTTCTGCCTGATTTATTCCGTGTTGCATACACTTGGGCAAATCTCCTGAAGTGGTCTATGCATACGAAGATGTAGTCATATCCCCCTTTGCTCTGTTCTAGGTGCATGTAGTCTATGGACACAAGCTCCAGGGGTGCACTGGTCGTGATTGTTTCCACTGGTGCTCTGTCATGGGCCACAGATTTCATGGGTCACAGGTTTCAATAGAGACAATCTCCTGCTAGCCCAATAACTCACTCTGCCCCCAGATGACCCTTGTCATTGTGCAGATGCTTAAGTACGAGGGACCGATACTCAACAGGTAGGACCAGCTTCTGTAAAGAAAACAAGACTCCATGTACAGCTTTCCCCATTCATGCATCAGCCTTTTCACAGGGACACTCCTGTCTTCATTGGTGAGCACTGCTTTTGACTGTTTAAGCTTTATGATCTCATTAATAACCACATCTTGCCTCTGAGCTCTAATCAGTTCACTCTGGCTGATGGCAGGTAATGTCATTGTACATGGTGAGTGTGAATTTTGGGTCAGGTTAAGAGGAGCAGCATAGGCAACATCACTTTTAACATCCACATTGACTTTTCCTGGTCTGTACTTCATACTGAACTTAAAGTCAGCAAGCTCTCCAACCCATCTGCAACCCGGATTCAAAATCCCGATAGAACAGTACAGGTGGGTGTGACAGGATATCAATAAGCTGCTCAAGGATGGTCTGGTGGCCATCAGCCCACTGGATGGGAGTCTTTGAGGGCAGCTGTGCTCCTTTACTCTTTTGTCCCTCAGCTGAGACGCCACTGATGGAAGAGGATTTTTAACAGCTGTTCTGTAAATGGGTACTGTACATGATTTACGATGGCTTATACACTTTTTTATAGTGTTGTTAATCAAAAAGTGACACCCAGAAATCTCATGAATGGGGAGAAATGCTTTGCCACAAGATTCTTAGTCAAACATCTACTAAAAATTCATGCTTCTCACCAGTTTCCATACACAAATATGTCATTTCCACTCGTCTGTTTTGCTGACTGTCCGGTTGTCCGCTGCTCTTCTTCCTCCCTCTCACCGTCCTGTCTCTGCTTCACGTGTGGTTGTGTGTCGTTGGCATTTTTTATTCAGAGCTAGGGTTGCAAAGGGGTGGAAAATTTCCGGTAAATTTCCGGTAAATTTCCAGAAACTTTCCATGGGAAGTTAAACTGGGGAATTTTGGAAATATTCCAAATTAGAAACCTTCCATGGGAATTATGGGAATTATGGGAATTATTGGGAATTTATAGGAATTAACTGGAAATTGGGGGTAATTTAAACAAACTGTATCATATCCAAACATAAATGTAAATATTTTTTGTCATAAGCAGACATCCATGCAAAATAATACAAAAACATGACATTTCAACAGATTTATTTCAGTAGAACTTTAGTTTTTATTCTTGTATGAACAATTATTTTAATGAACAACCAAAACATGAATGTTGAGTAAATACTCACCCCTCCCCCACCCAATCAAAAAGTAAAATGACCCCCACTCCCTCCAGCAAAGTCCCATTCAACATGTAAAACAAAAGCCTCTTCCGTCAAGCTTCGCAAGCCTAGTTTCTGCATGTTCTGCATTTTTGCCAAAACCTTTCAGGCAATGGCCTCTTCCTAGGCCTCATCAACATCCTCCATGTTCACCTCCTCAACATCCGACTCCAATGACTCCTCTTCAGTGTCACTGTCCAGCCTTGTTGAGGATGGCTCTGTGTCAGGTTCAAAGAGCCTTAGGTTTGCCCGAATGGCCACCAGTTTTTCCACTCTCACGTTTGTGAGCCTGTTGCGAACCTTTGTGTGTGTGTTCCCGAACAGTGACCAGTTTCGCTCAGAGGCGGCTGATGATGGTGGGATTTGGAGGATGATGGAGGCTATAGGTGCAACGGCCTCAGATCCACAAAGTCCCTTCCACCAGGTGGATGCAGATATGTGCTGGCATGACTGCCAGATTCCATCCCCTTCCCAAAGGCCAGTCTTGGTTCGGTACTTCGCCAAACTGCCCAGAACCTTGCCTTTATCAAGGCCCAGGTGGTCTGACATGGCTGTAATGACAGCATAAGCACCGTTAATCTCTTCTCCAGAGAGAATGCCCCTGTCATATTTTGGGTCCAGCATGTATGCTGCTGCATGCACTGGCTTCATGCAGAACTCCCGGCGCTTCTCCATTGACTTGACCACAGCAGTTTCCTCTGCTTTGAGTAGTAGGGAAGTGGGCAGGACCGTCTGGATTTCTTCTTTGAGGTCAGCAAAGAGACAGTGGACATCTGATAAGATGGCATCATCACCCTCTATCTTGGCAATTGCTGCTGCAATTGGTTTGAGGATTCTCAGGCTGCTAGTCACTCTTTCCCAGAACACATCATCTAACAGGATTCTCTTGATGTCACCCTCAATGCCTGCAGTCTGGGATATGGCCATCTCCTGCAGAGACTCCTTTCCCTCCAAAAGACTGTCATACATGATGACAACACCACCCCATCGTGTGATGCTGGGGAGCTTCAGTGTGGTACTCTTGTTTGTTTCGTTTTGCTTTGAGAGATAGGTTGCTGAAGCTACTTGTTTGCCCTTCACATACTTCACAACTTGTTTAGCTCTCTTGTGTAGTGTGTCCATTGTCTTCAGTGCAATGATGTCTTTCAGGAGAAGATTAAGAGTATGGGCAGCACAGCCAATGGTTGTTATATGAGGGTAGGTCTCCTCCACGTATGCCCAGGCAACCTTCATGTTTGGTGCATTGTCAGTGACAAGTGCGAAAACCTTCTCTGGTCCAATGTCATTGATGACCGCTTTCAGCTCATCAGCAATGTAGGGGCCTGTGTGTCTGTTGTCCTTTGTGTCTGTGCTCTTGTAGAATACAGGTTGAGGGGTGGTGACAATGTAGTTGATAATTCCTTGTCCCCGAACATTTGACCACCCATCAGAGATGACTGAAATACAGTCTGCTTTGACAATGGTTTGTTTGACCTTTGTTTGCACTCTGTTGAACTCCTCATCCACCAAATGATTAGATAGGGCATGTCTGGTTGGGGGGGTGTATGCTGGCCGGAGAACATTCAAAAATCTCTTCCAGTACACACTGGATGGCAGTATCAGGGGTGAGCCAGTTGCGTAGACTGCACGAGCAAAACATTCATCTGCATTTCTCTGGCTACGTTCATCCATTGAATCAAAGAATCCTCTGATGCCAGAGGGGCCAGGAGCTGATGAGAGGCTATCTGACTCTGATACAGCAGATTCATTTCCCCCTGGAGTGGAACTCTTGTCTGCTGATTGTTTTGAGCCTTGAGGAACTTTTTGGCACTTTGCAATATGTTGCTGCATTTTTGTAGCATTCTTCACGTATGTCTTTCCACAATATTTACACATATACAAAGACTTTCCTTCAACATTAGCTTGTGTGAAATGCTTCCACACATCAGATGGCAAACGTGGCATTTTTCTGTAGAATAAAATAACCAAAAAGCTTGTAAAAACACTAAAGCAATGGCATGAACAGAAATATAGTTGGCTAAACAACTGGAATGGTCTTCAAAATATTTGACAATTGATGTATAAATTCTTGTATGGTTACAGAAAACCGTCTTGCAGGAGTCAGAAGAAACAGCATCAAATTTGAGGGAGCTACCACCATAATTAGCTAGCCTCTTAAATGGTCAATGAAATGAAAAATAGCTTTCATTTAGCACCTAACTTACCAGATAGTTAGCTACTGTATTAATACATTTTTATTTAATATTTGCAAGTTAAACATTAATAACGTTATAGATCAAATATATTTACCCCATGATATTATCAAAACTTACTTGACTTTATATAGTCCGCGGGCTCAAATGTGTGGCTTCAATAGTCTTGTGCTTTGAGCTCAAAAGTGTGGCCTCCAGGCTTCAAGAAATCACCTGTGCATGTGATGGAGGAATGCACAGTGCATGTAGGGGGCGTGGCCTCAATAGCCCTGCAGTAAGCAGTGTGCATGTGATTGAGGAGTGTACTTGCATTAAATCTAGTTGTTTTAGCCAAGACTATGCTACAATATATTCCCCCCAACTATATTTAAGTTCCCTGTTAAGGGCCAACCTTCAATTTTGTAAATTTCTTATTTATTCCTGTTTATTCCCATATATTCCCGTTAATTCCCGTTAATTCCCATATATTCCCGTTAATTCCCATGGAAAGTTTCCAAATTTGAAAATTCCCGGAATTTTGCAACCCTATTCAGAGCCCTCCACGTTTAGCTGCTGTATCACCGCTCGGCTTTAGGCTAGACAGAGTAAGGCGAAATTGAGTCCGTGCCAGGTATTAGCTGACGCGTAAATGCCACGAGACAGGAAAAAGAAACCGCGGTTTTCATTTATTTAGTTTTTTCTGTGATGTCTCTGCATGCCCTGCTCTTATCATTGCAGGATACACTCCAACAGAGATTTTAACTGTCTGTAAGCCTGAAAAAGGAGTGTAAGAGCCACATATTCTTTAAGAGGGTTGTTTTCCTCCGAGCCACCGGGGGTCAGTGAAGTGTCATGCGTGGCTGAGTGTCATGCGGCCGAAGGTGGCTACAGGTGTTTTAAGTTTGGCTGAATTATGTGTTTTGTTTGCTGTAGTGGAGGAGACCAACAGTTTTTCGACTGTGCTTGAGTTTATTATTTCAACCATTTTGTTTTTCACTATAATCAAAGGCACCGTCATAGGAAATAAAAAGGACATTTAAGTAAACAACGGGAAATGGACTATTGATTATTATTTTATTTTAAACCGAGTACACGTCCCAACACAGCCTCAATCCACTATCAGCCAGTAGCGGCTAAATAAAGACTAGCCACTACAAGGAGCATACATGAGGTAAAGTATGAGTTATTCTCACCCGTATGTCCCAGGAGAGTCACTTTCTGGCCATTGTGTGAAAACTCCGCAGATTTGCATTCACAGTCGCAGAATCGACTCAGCAGGGATTCTTACCTCATCAGCTTTTTACTCTCAAGTGGCCACAAAGCGACTGACGTGACTGTGCAGTGTTGCTTACTCCTCCTCCTCCTGCTGCTGCCCCGTTATTCCGCATTAGACGTGTGATCTTCAGGTGTCACCTCCAGTCGTCACCTTTGAGCGTCAATTAATCCCGCCGAGGAGTCGCGTCTGCTCGGCCACAAGGTGGAGTCAGAGTAACGCAACGCTGGGGCCTGTGCTGACAGGAGGGTCAACACCTAAGCTGCTCGGTCACACAGGAACAGAGAGGGAGAAGGGAACACGTCAGAATATGGCTAGTGACATCTGTTATCACACACCACGTGTCTTGTGATATGTGATGACAGATGCTGGGAAGGAGCACTGTTGCACTGATACCGATGTTTGAAAGCAGTACCTGTGATCTCTCATTTAATGATTTAATGAGTAAGTGGATCAACAATCATTGATTAAATACTGGACAGGAGCAATAACATTTAAAGCAGAATAACGCCAGTCACATACACCGATCAGCCACAACATTAAAACCACTGACAGGAGAAGTAAATAACATTGATCATCTTGTCACAATACAATGTTCTGCTGGGAAACTTTTGGACCTGGCATTCGTGTGGATGTTACTTAGACATGTAGCACCCACCTAGACCAGACCAGGCACAACCACCCCATAGCAATGACACTCCTTGACAGAGATTTAGGAACAACTCAAAAAACATGAAGAACAGCACAAGGCGTTGACCAGGCGTCCAAATTCACTAGATCCCAAACTGATCAAGTATCTGTGGGATGATCCAGAGGCCGCTCCTCTCAACCCATAGGACCCAAAGCCCCCCCCACACACACACACACACTAACAACATTTTGTTGCTAGACACCACAGGACACCCTCAGAAGGCCCAACACCATTCTCTGATGAGTCACAACTGTTTCGGAGCCACCTGCAATATTAGCAGGGTGGTCATAATGTTATGCCCGATCAGTGTATCTTATCTTTATTTGCATTTCTGGCTGGATTGAGCAAGGCGTGTCATATGAAGGACACTTCTCATTCAAGGGTTGATACTTGTGGGCAAAAATAATATATATAACAAAACTATATATATATATATTTTAGAATAATCGCTTCAGATTGTGTGTGTTGTTTCTGCAGCTATCTGTGTTCTGTGTATGAGCACACGTTGTCAATAGTTCATTAAAAGTTTGCTCCACCGATCAACAGCACGCAGGATTATTTGTTTTGTTCACCTCACAATATGCCGTTGATTTGTGTCTTCTCAGGGTGCAACGTGAGCAGCTGGCCGCCATCTTCCAGCTGCTCAAAGACAACAAGGAGACGTTTGGGGAGGTGTCCAACAGAGACATAGAGGAGCAGCTCCGACTCTACTCCATCTGAGACTCCTCTCTCATATATTCCACAGGACGTGGGCTCTTTTACCTTCATGCACCACTGAAGGACTTCTCCAAATACTCACATGAACTTGTTCGCAGTATTCAACACAGATGTACACTCTACTCTTGCAGCGACCGCCCTCATTGGTGTATAAATATAACAAGGTCCGTTTGTTTTATTGCACCACTATTTTTGAAATCTGTATGAAACCCACAAGATTACTTCTGCATAACACCCCTGTTGCTGTGTAATAAACCAGATACCTGTAAAGCTACGGTGTGTGATTGATGTCATTTTATTGACCTTCTTTGTTTCATGCCAAGCAACCCTGCCCACCTACATTATCATATGGATCTAGTGGGTACATTTCAGGAGAGAAAGACACTCCTCTGGTTCATTCGACTCAAAAGCCTCCACTTCTCAGGGATGGCAGTCCGAGCCATCAGGGCCTTTTCTCTGTTAATTGTGATAACACTTAGCATTAATTTTTTTATTCTATCATGGGAAGGTTCAGTAAAAAACTTCAGGTAAGTTGTGCTTTTGCATTTTGCCCAGAAATAGCACACAAGAAAGGAAGCTATAACATTTATATTTTTTTTGCAGGTAAATTATAAGATAATTCTGTACATTTCTTTTTGTACATTTATAAAATGTCTCTTATGTTACACTTTGTTTTGTGAAATTTTCAGCTGGAAAACTTTCTCAGGAAAAGTCAGACACACAAAGGGAAACATGTCACATGAAAATGACTTGACACTCTCTGGAAAAAAAGGAAACTCGACTCCACGTCCTGCTGTGTTTACCACAACACACCAGGCAAAAATAACTATTTCAACAAAAGCAAACCCAGTGACAACACCAAAAACGGATCAAATGAGCACTTCTACAAATCCAGCCGCAGCTGAGACGCCAATGCCCATCCTCTTCAAGAAATCCTTCAACAAGCTTCCAAAGTGGGATTTTGAGGATGTTTATAACCAGGATGCCCCACCTAGACAGACAGTAAGCATGCGGTGACAAGATAGAACAGAATCTGTTTAAATGCATTAACTTAAAGTTTGTGGGTTAGCACAGCTGAAGACGGCTGGTGACTTTAGCGTCACCTGCATGCATTTATTGTTTGCAGTGAATGAATCAATTTATTTAAATGGTGACTGTCATTCTCTAATTGTTTGACCACCTTTTTTTGCCTTCTCTATCATCTGACAATGTTTAGCTTATTTCATAATTTAAGATTTTATCATTTTTAGACTTGTAACCAGTCTCTGCGAAACTCAAAGGATGAGAGCTTCAAGAAGGCTTTTCTTCCCAAAATACGTTTGTTTCTGCACAAAGACAACATCAACATGAGCGAATGGAACCGACTTTCACATTTTAACAATCCTTTTGGTTTTATGGAGTACAAGTACGACGGTAGGTATTTATGTGTGTCTGTGCCAAGGCAGTATTTCATGTACAGGGCTGATGAATGAACAGCCGTAAAGCAATACTGGAAACAAATTGTTGTTGAATTTGTGTTCTGCTTTCTGGATATATATAACCCAGAAAACCAAATGATAAATGTGAAAATTTGAGACCAATAAGTCTTCTATGTTCAGATCTAAACATTTTCTGCAAAATTCTGACAAAAAGATTAGAGATTATTCTCCCAGGATTTATTAATAACAGATTGAACGCATTCATTATGAGCCTAGATGGGTTTTAAATATACATGCCAGGAGAGTAGAACCGGACCCTGCTTTCCTGTCATAAAACCTAGAGAAAGCTTTTATCAGAGTGGCAAAGTCCTACCTGTTTGTAGTACTCAACCATTTTGGCCTCTGTGAAAATTTTTGTAACTGGGTGACACTTTTGTAAAAAGAACCGTATGCTGAATCTTTAATCATCAGCAGGATGGTAAACACACAACTTTATTCCTCCATTAAACACGCACAGAGATACTGTCACGCCCCTAACTATCCCACCCTGAACAAAGACAGTATGAAATAAGATTACTCTCTTTCTCTAACTAACTAAGGGGATCAGATAACTACTGAAATGTTAAACATGTAAATAAAGTGCAGGAGCTGATAAAGAAATGAATATATAATAATCTTAAGTCCTAAAATAATATTGCACAACCTACTATTGCACAAACTATTATAATAAAATTCTATTCTGAAAATAATCAAAAATAAATGATGTGTTGGATTGTAACAGGATTAAATGTGCTGGATTATCATTATAAAAATGATGTGAAATCATATCCAGTTAATAGATGGACTGATAGATATCCAGTTGATAGATGCAAAATGTTGCCTTGTGTCAGAGGATAGTGAGCAAACAACACAGTAACAAGCGTAACACGCAGTTGTCATAAATACTCATAGATGACAGCAGTGTACCTTTATCTTTTTTCTTCTTTTCTAAACTGGGCACCGGATGCTTTGACCTCTTCATTTCCATGGTGTTAATTTGGCAGTGGAGAATCACTACATTACCCATCAGTCAACAGTCAGGACTAAACCAATTCACCCTGATGGTGTAAACTGCTTCAGTATTAACATCATTATTTACTTGTATAGGCCCATAACTTCTGTGTTATTGGACTAAATTAACAGAATAATAAATGAATTGATTTGTGGTATATTTGACAGCGTTTTGTGGTGTCATTTTAAATACACTGTAGTGTACTATAGAGGTCTGCTATTTGATAGATCAACGCTCTCTTCTGCTTCCCACCGGCCTATGGTTGCCCATACCTAAACCCGCCTCTGGTTTCACCTACTTAGAAATTCAAATTTATTATAATTCAGTTTAGTGTTCTAAATTTGACTGACAGAGAACGATTGCAAAGCCTGAATTTGCTGGACAGCAGATGGAAGCTTTAAACTTTGGGAAATAAGACAAATTACAGGGTTAACCCTAACCCTTTTGGTCCCAAAATCATTTGTAGAAGGAATTTATAATATATTTTTATTTTATTTATTTATTTTAATCTGTATCTAATAGGACCTTTAGTATCAAAATCAAACCACGTAGCCAACATTGGTGCGAGCCATTTAAACTCGTGCGCTCGTCAGTCTGGCTCGCTCTGAAAAAACGCCACCAAAACGCTGGTCAGCCAGAGACTTCAGTCTCAAGATGTAAACGGGGATGAAACTTCTTGGTGACGGGCGTTGTAGATTGATGGCACATTACAGCTCAGTCCACCTCCCTTGTTCAGAGAGCGGTTTTCCAATTTAACATACTGTGGGGCTTATTTTAAACCATCTCTCTTCTCTGGTTAAAATGCGTACATTGCTGTCCTCAAAGGAGTGTCCTTTGTCCTTCACGTGTTTTCTTTTAATTTGCAGATGTGATGCCTTCACTGAAGCTGATTCCAAAGCCAACAGAGCCTCTGCTCCTTCCAAAACCAGGAGGTGATGGCTGTGTGCGCTGCGCTGTGGTGGGTACAGCAGGAATCCTCAATGGTTCCAAAGTTGGCGCAGAGATCGACTCTCATGATTATGTTTTCAGGTAAGAAAGGATTAGGATCAATATGTTGTTGAAATGTTCTTCAACGTTCAGACAGCTCTCATAAGAACATGTTGATTAGTTTGTCCAGAGCAAACTTATCAAAAACGCCTTGTCTTTGCCTAGTGTCAAGTGAGATTAAGGTTTGCTGTCTCCGATAGAGTCATCAGTCCTGGATGACGAGGTGTGTGTGTGGCAAGATCTTTGGTGGCAGAGTTGTGTTTGCTTAGAGTGATGCTGTTTCTGCTGCTATTACTGTCAGTAGTAGTAGTAGTGCTATACAGTAATTGTTATTTCTAGTAACAGTAGTAGTAGTAATAATATTCATTTAGGTCTGGGGTTCACAAAGCCTGTTTTGAGCATCAGACCAGGAAAAAAAACACTCTTGAAACAAAGTAAGTTCAAAACCACTGTTTTCACGATGTAAATTCAAATGTGCGGACCATGTTCTGGACCAGTGACAGACAACCACCAATAACATCAATAACAACAAATTCTTGTATTATTTTAATGTCTTTGTTTAGTATTTAAAGTTTAGTGCTCCCTTAGTACTGCCACTGTTTCTGTTCTGTGGTATATACCAAACTGATCAGTCCAGTCAGATTTGATCTTCTCCTGCAGGACATGACAGTGTCTTACGTATATTGATTAGTTGGCAGGGGGCTAAGCTAGTGAAGGAGTATACAGCTGCAGTACATCATGTGTTATAATAACAGCACGTTCTTCGCGTTTAGGTTGATGGTCCAGGTGTACAGTGTGGAGTGAGGCCAAACCAAAACAAAGCAGTGGGTTGGTTTTTTTTATGACAATACACGGACATTTGGCTTTCCGCGGGATGCTAATTATAGATTAGATTAGATTAGATTAGATAGATACTTTATTTTTTTGAAAAATCAGTATCCAGCAGCTTCATCACATAAAAAAGACATTTAAGTTATATAATATCGGCCACAGTCCAGTTGTTCCCTCACAGGGAGGCGTTGTACAGTCTTATGGCCTGAGGAACAAATGACCTCCTCAACCTGTCCGTGGAGCAGGACAGAGACATTCTGTTTCGGTAGAATATTGGCGGATAGTAATCAAGAGGCTGACGGATCTAATTTTTAAAGCACATGTAAAAATATAAAAATGCAATGCATAAGAGCTATTTATATCTTTAGTTTTTGGAGCCTATGAGCTCTATTGAGTTACTTTTATATTAGGGCATTGAACGAGAGTTTAAACTGATCATGAGGAAAAGCTTTATAATGACGAAGCAGAAACAATTCTGTTTAAATTTAAACAGTTTAACATCACCAAAACACTTACTAACTCATGAGTCAATACTTAACTCTACAGGCTCCATAATGGACAGAGATAAAATGGTTTTATGTTTTCCAGTGGGAAAGAAAAAGGGATCCAACCTGTACCATTTGTTAGGCTTTGCATGTTGCGATTGAGTTTTCAAAAATGAATAACTGACAGATTTTATATCATATGTTTAGAATGTGCTTCCTATTAGATGTATCCCATTATGGCATCATTTGATGCAAAAATAAACGGATGTATGGCGAGGTGGTTAGCACTGTGATAGACTGGAGACCTGTCCAGGGTGTACCCTCTCACCTGATGACAGCTGGGATAGGCTCCAGCAGACCCTGCAACCCTTCACTGAACAAGCGGTTACAGAAGATGAATGAATGAATGAATGATTACACGTTTGAGTGTGCGTGCACCCTTATGAAAATCCAATATTATTGAATTAATATATAATATTTTGCTTTTTTTATTGTGGTTGCCAATTTTATATAAAATGGCATTAGTTATTCCCCTTCGTCATTTTCATCCATTATTAATAGAGGTATGCTGTTTTTAAATGTTGTACCTGTGCTCTGTACTTTTGTTTTGCAACCTGCTGGAGAGTGAGTTTGTTGTTGTTTTGTCTGTTGTTGCACTTCAAACCAGTTATATCCACACAAATCTATGCAAGTTTTTTTTTTTATAGTTTATAAAAAAAAAAAAATCATTAATAAAAGAAATCAAAATCAATTATAGTTTACTGTTGGCCGGTTGTATGTACTCAAATCTTTAACTTATTACTGTGCACTATATTTTATAGTAAAGGTCTATGGAGCGAAATTAGTCTCAAAATGGTCACAAATGCATGATCCACACGTGAAACATGACATTCACAAATGCGTACAACGATTTGTGTGTGAATTTTGGGGGTGACAAATGCGTACCAAGCAATCTGAACGTGTGTGATTGTATTGCAAATTCACAAATCAGATCGTTCAACTTCACAAAGCTCATCCTTTTCATTTTCAAAAGACTTCCTGTGCTTACGAGTGTCTAAGCCTATGCATACGGATCGGCAGATACGGATGGATCATGTTTCACTTGTGGGTCACGCACTTGTGACCATTTCGAGACTAATTTCACACCATAAAGGTCTATTTATCTGTGTGCTGTTTCAAAGTCCACTCCACTGTGAAAGAAAAACTAACTGAGGAGTAATTCATCTTTTATTTACCCTCATGTAGTGATTTTTGTTCAAGGCTGAAGTTTTATAGAACTTAACAATTTAATTGCTTTAAAGCTTAACGTTACTGCCAAGATGGTGACAGCCAGTGCCAACACACTGAGCTTCAAAACAACTTTACAGAAGGTTGCCATGCCTTTGTGTAAACATGAGTATCTGCACACTGTGCAACTGCAGTCCATCAAATAGTGAAATTTTCTGTTGCAAAGGGGTGGAGCAACAGAACAACAACATTCATAATGCTACTAAAATGCAAAGGATGGTAACTAAGACCTGAACCATGAAAAATTAAAAGGGAACGAAAACACAATGTATGTAATATACAGCATTATACATATGTACTGAAATGAAGACATGGAAGCCTGCTTAGTTGCTTTATATAGGAAAACAATAAGCTTAATATCAGGATACAGAAAAACAATGTTACAGAAAAACAAAGAAAAACAAAGCCTACAGTGTGGTTTTATTGTCAGGACCATTTCTTCTGGACGGTGAAGGCCATGGCCTTCCAAAATATGTAAAGAGGGATAGTAGTGCTTACTCAGAAGTCAGTACACTTGAGTATTATGTAAATTAAGCAAATGAAAATGCAACCACCAATCAACATCCTGAAAAGCCTCTTGTTTTGAATTGTTTGTGAGGCAGGATGAATGGTGCCGTGACCCAGGGTTATGAGGAAGACGTAGGAAACAGAACATCTGTCTACGTTCACACGGCCCACTCCATCACCACATCACTATATTTGTTCAAGAAGTACGGCTACACGTCTGCCCCTCATGATGAGGTACTGAAACTTAAACAAAGATGATGTTGTTTTTACTCTCAATAAAGATAACGTCTGTCTTCCTCTTTGGCAGGGGATAAAGTACGTCATGATTCCTGAAGGAATGAGGGACTTCCAGTGGCTGGAGGGTCTTCTGAAAGGAGAAAGAGTCCGTGCTGGCTCGTACCACAAAACGCTGTAAATATCTTTTTTTTTTTTCTTCATCTGTGCTAAAATAACATAACTTTACAGTTATATAGACTGTTGTATGTGACTTAAATAGTTTTTATGGTGTTGGATTGAAATAAATTGAGAAAACTTACAAGACATTTTTACATTTAAAAATAAATCTTACTTACTGTACGCATTGTTCATTTCAAAGAAAAAACTCTTTAATTGACATTGCATTTCAAAACAGATTTACAAAATTGAAATACATGTATGACTAAGCAGATGTAGAGTTTTAAAAATAAATTTTTGTTCTCCAAACCATTATTTTGATCATTGTTACTGTGACGTCCATCAGACTCAATAGTGCCATTCAATCGATTTTCAGTTCAAACTCTTTGTCCTTGTGCTCTGATACGGCAGGTGTGCGCCCATATGTCAACAGCTGCCAACAGCTGCCAACAATCTTGACAAAATCAACTTAAGAACAATGTGCAACCTGGGACGTGTTCCCAGTCCTGCCTCAACGTTGTACTAACGTAAAATGACCATCTTTCGTCAGCTTGTTCCTTCATTTTCAACTGCTGCTTTTGTATTTTAACCCTCCAGGCCAAGGACGTACTACTCAGGGCAGTACAACGAGAGCCGCTTCTACATTGTGCACCAAGACTTCCTCCGATACGTACGAAACAGGTCAGCCTCCTGTCAAACACCCATCCAAACTTTCTGTGGTTTAAACCTAAATGTATGGAACAAAGAAAAGAAACAAAGCTAAATTAATGAAAACTTACGAAACAAGAAAAAAGGCGCTGCAGGGATGGCAGGATAATCTGAACACACAAATCCAAAAAAAACTAAACAGATAAAGACCAAAACCAAGACGAGAACTGAGGAACATGAGAAAGCACGAGTGTAAGACAAACAGGGTAACATCTCAGAAGAAAACTCAATAACGACTTGACAGAGGTAGCACAACAGGAGCAACATAGTAGACAACATGACAAAAGCAAAGGCAGGGTTATATATGCTCTCACTCACAAGGGTTGATGGAATAACTAGAGACAGGTGACACCAGAGCACAGTATTAATTAAACAAAAACACAAGGGAGTCTGGCAGAAGTGCGGACGGGTCATCAATAACACAGTTCCGCGTGGTTCGGACCGTTCTGCAGACTTTGGCTATAAAATCACAAGATTGTACTGCCTGTATCCCCAGGAAAATAGTGTCAGCTTAGCCAGTGTAAGGAAGTGGGGATGCGTAGTCCATATTTATATACAGTCTCTTGAACAGTGTGACAGGAAGTAAAACCTAAATTCAACAAGAAAACTGATTACAAAATAAAACAGGAAACAACAGAAAAACAAGGTTACTCAAAACATTCAAAATTCAACACCATGACACAGAACGTTACAACCTCATAACATGAATATGTTTTTTATAATTTTGAGGTCAGGTCCTCTAAAGAGTATTTTACAATGAATCTCAACAAGCTGCTTTTACATGAATTCATGAATCATAGTAATACAACGATATACGCATAATATACACAGTAGTAGTTTAAAAATACATTCTCCTGGGTTAATATTTAAATGATACCTAAATCCAGGACTTCATATAATTTTACAAAAACTAAGAAGATTATTCAAAGAAGTGTCTCTTCCTGCGAAATGTGTTGCCATGTAGCATCTGTGTAACACCAGCTTTTAATCCTGATTAGAAGACTATAAGATTGAAATCACCAATTATAACAAATGCTGCATACAACAAAAAAGGGATCCAATAGATTTTTTTTTTCAGGAAAATTAGTACAAACCTTCAATTTACTTGTTAATTTTGGAGTTGCAAATAGTCTTTTCATATATGTAAACATGACTCTAAGTCTAATCTATGTGTATGTTGATGTGTTTTCATTACCTGACAGGTTCTTATTGTCACCTAATCTGAATGCTTCATTCTGGCCAATAGTCAGACCAACCAATGGGGCTTTCACTCTCTTCCTGGCTCTACATACCTGCGACACAGTAAGTTAATGTAGTAAACATAGATACTGATAAAGACCAAGCCAGCTTTAGGTATGCCACTTAGGTATGAGAGCATTTATTCATACACCCAGCTTTAGGTCACAACTGCAATATCTTGTTCTGTTAGCCCCAATATTGGAAATCCTATTCAGTAAATTGGAACAAATCCACATGTCAAGGGTTTTCATTGGTTTCCACAAGGAAAAAACACAAGAACTCTAAACCTTCACCTGTCCTACATGTTTTCTTTCTCTGTCATCCTCAGGTGAATGCATACGGATTCATGACAAAAGACTACAGCAAATACTCCAACTACTATTTTGAGAAGCAGATTAAAACCAAGGTCATTTTCTACAGCAACCATGACTACATTCTGGAGAAGAATTTGTGGGAAAATCTTCACAGCAGGAAAATACTTAAGCTATATCAGAAATCTGAACCAGGGACAGAAAAGCCAAAGCAACACTAATACATCAAGAATTTAACATGTGTTAAAGGAAATCATTGACTCAGGTAATTTATACAATAGTAACCCCTTGTTTAAAACATTTGGGTTTTTTGTTTTTTGTTTCCAAATTTTTATAATCCAGATTCTGAATGAACAGGAAACATACACAGATCAGGCATAACAATATGACCACCTTCCTAATATTACGTAGGTCTCCCTTGTTGCATCCAAAACAGTTGTGACTCATCAGAGAATGGACATGGACCTTCTGAGGGTGTCCTGTTGTGTCTGGCAACAGAATGTTGTTAGTGGGGGGCCTTTGGGTCCTGTGGGTTTAGGAGACAAATACTTGATCAGTTTGGGATCCAGTGAATTGCTATGGGGTTCGGGTTGCCTGGTCTGGTCTAGGTGGGTGGTACATGTCTAAGTAATATCCACACGAATGCCAGGTCCAAAAGCAGCACATTGTATTGTCACAAGATGGTCAATGTTATTTACTTCTCCTGTCAGTGGTCATAATGTTATGCCTGATCGGTGTATAATATTGAGTTGTAGTTCAGAAATTTTAAATACACTTAAATTTTAAGTTCTGTTGAGTAGGCAAAACATGTTATTGGAAGTCACTAGTTCAGATGGAGATGGGAAGAAGCAGCAGGTTTGTGTGTGTGGCTGGCAAAAGATAACAACGATGAAGGGCCTCAGAATCCATCAAGGGAGGAAAAAGTGCTTTGCAGAGGGAACACAGGGACCCTGCATTGATAGCTACTTCTTAAGAAGTGCATTAAGTCAGTCGGTTGAAGTCCAGCGACAGGAAGTAACCCACAGTTCGCAGGACCCCTAACGTTGAGGCAGGTACAAGCACTGAGGCAGACAGAGAGGCCAGCCAGCTAAAGAGGGAGAAAATTAGCGGTCAGAAATCAAGGATCAAATGGCCAGGTGCAGCTGATAGTAGGCAGTGGGAGGACATCAATAGCGATTTGGTTAGTGCGCTAGGTAGGCTTAAAGGGACAGCGGGGAGTAAGTTGGAGAAAATGGGAGATCTCATTTATCATTATAGTAAGGAAAGGTTTGGTGTGGTTGAAAAACGGAAGAAACGAGGGACAGGTAGTTAGATCTAGGCGTCAGCAAGAGATCGATAGGCTCGTCCAGGAGAGGAGACTCCTTAAGAGGCAGTGGAGGAAAGCTACAGATGAGGAGAAGACAGGTATTGATTGTTTACAGGCAGATGTGAGGGAGCGGTTGGCAGCATTAAGAAGGGCGGAGAACATTAGGAAAAATAGGAAAAGGAAAGAGCGGGCTAGAGTAGCATTTTATAAGGACCCATTTAGGTTTGTGAAGTCACTATTTAGCAAGGAAAAGAATGGTAGCCTCACGGTACCAAAAGAGAAACTTGAGGAGTATTTGGAGGAGGTGCATAAAGATACGGACAGGTTTAGAAAGTTGGCACTACCCTCTGACATTCCACCTATTGGTGAAATAGGTAGCCAGTGTGATGACAGCCCGCCAAGGTGGGCAGAGGTTCAAGAAGTGGTAAGGCGCGCAAGAGCCTCTTCAGCCCCGCCCCTAATGGGGTCCCCTACCGGCTGTATAAGAGTGCACTAGATGTGCTGAGATTCTTGTGGAAATTGATGAAGGTAGTAGGGGTGGGAATCTCTTGGCACCTCACGATTCGATTCGATTCCGATTCAGAGGTCAACAATTCGATTCTAAAACGATTATCGATTAATCTCGATTTTTTTTTTTAATGTACATTTCCATGCGTGATTTTAAATTTTGTGACTTTTCGAACTTTATAGCTACCCTTCCCGCTTCCATCAAAGTGTCCAAAACGTTTGATTTGGTTTCACTGTACAGCGTTGGTATTGCTGTGTCTGTGAAGTATCGCCGAGAAGGTATTTTGTACCTCGGCTCCAGCGTACGCACCATGCCCCGAAAGCCCTCGTTCTCCACAACTGAGTATGGCCTTAAATCCATTGCAATAAATCTTGCAATGGACTTAGTAATCCGTTTTGCCCTCTCCGAGTTCGGTGGCAGCTGTACTGCCTGATCAATTGTCCTCTGGCTGGCATCAGGAACGGGTCCCCTTTTTTCTGTCAACTCTGGATGGTAGTGCGAAATGTGGCTTTGCAAATTCGTTGTATTTGCGAAGTATTTGATTTGAATTCCACAGACCTTACAAACGGTGTAAGTCTTGTCCATCTTGCCTCCAACCTCATAGAATCCAAAATGCTGCCATACGGCAGCTTTTAAAGAAGCCGGTGCAGGTCGTATGAGTCTAGCGCTCGCCATTGCAGCCATTTTATCGCCGCTTAAACTTTTTTGCATGTAAACAACTCGCACGTGTGTTAAGTGCGCATGCGTGTATAGCAGAGAATCAGCAGGCCAGAGAGTAGAGTTTTCTGTTGAGCTCCGCAGCAGGCGCACAGAATATTGCAGCGGGCGAACTAATTAAAAATTTTCATTTTAACTTATTTAAAATCGAGACAGAATCGTTCAAGATAGACTCGAAATCCATCGGAGAATCGATTTTTTTCCCCACCCCTAGAAGGTAGTATGGAAGAAACAGGTTATTCCCAAGGCATGGCGCAGGGCAAGGGGGATTTTTATTCCCAAAGAGAGGGACTCATTGGAAATAAGCCAGTTTAGACCAATTAGTCTACTTAATGTTGAGGGGAAGAGTTTCTTCAGTGTTGTGGCACAGAGGTTGTCCAGTTACTTGGTGAAAAACAGACTAGTTGATACGTCGGTGCAAAAGGCTGGGATCCCCAGCTTCTCTGGATGCTTAGAGCACACCAGTATGATCTGGCACCAAATTCAGTTAGCAAAGCAAGAGAAGAGAGACCTGCATGTTGTATTCTTAGACCTGGCTAATGCTTTTTGGTCAGTACCACACAGTCTGTTATGGGAAGCATTTGACTTCTTTAGAGTTCCAGGTAGTATAAAAAACTTAGTCAAAGAAGATTGCTGGATAAGCTAAACAGCAACCTGCAGTGGGCTAGGATGAAAGTGAAGCCTATTAAATCTAGGAGTATTTCTATTGTTAAAGGAAAGGTAGTGGATAAGAAGTTTGTTATAAATGATGAGGTGGTTCCCACAGTGCTAGAGAAGCCAGTGAAGAGTTTGGGAAGATGGTATGATGCAAGTCTCAGTGATAAGGCGCAGTTTGAAGGGTTGAGGCAGGAAACGATTCAAGGCATTTCAAGCATAGAGCGGTCAGGGTTACCAGGGAAGTTAAAATTATGGTGCTTGCAATTTGGTTTACTGCCCCGGCTAATGTGGCCGCTAACAGTGTATGAGGTTGCCCTGTCAAAGGTAGAAAAGTTAGAAAGGATGATTAATTCATCCATCAGAAAATGGCTCGGTGTCCCAAGCTGCTTGAGCGGCACAGCCTTGTATGGGAAAGGCATATTGGAGCTCCCAGTTACCAGCCTAACAGAGGGGTTTAAATGTGCTTAAGTTAGACTGGAAATGACTCTCACTCAGTCGAAGGATCCAGTGGTTAGGAGTGCAGCGCCCACTGTTAAGACAGGGAGGAAGTGGAACCCAAAAGAGGCAGTACAGCAAACACAGGCAGCCCTTAGGCATAGGCACTGTACAGCAAGGGCGTGGAGGCTTAGGGCTGTGCACAGGGAAACCTCTGTGGAGCAAGGCATCAGCAGTAGAAAGGAGAAAGATGGTAGTGGAAGAGGTACAGAAACAAGAGGAAGCAGTAAGACGCACTAAGGCAGTGTCGCAGGCTAAGCAGGGTCAATGGGTGAACTGGGAGAGTGTGGAGAAAAGGAAGTTGAAGTGGAGAGAGCTTTGGAGCATGGAGGCCAGCAGGATTAGACTTATGATAGGGACTACTTATGATGTGTAGGTTAAGCTAGCCAGCGACATTTGGTTAGCTTATATTTCACAAGGTTTGAGTCTCTGCTGCTGAGCGGGCCATACAAGCCAGCAGCATTTACTTAGTTTATTTAGATTGTAGGTTAAGCGTCATATCACATGACTGTAGGTTTGTTAGGGTTTCTCAGTTGGACAAGGCCTCTAAATGTGTTTTGCCTGGGATTTTGGCACAAGGGATTGTAACATCTAGACTTAGACTTAGACTTAGACAGACTTTATTTGTCATTTTGATTTTCATCAAAAAGAAATTTCGGTACAGCGGAGCCTCGTACCAGCGGGATCCGCCAGCGGAGGAGACGGAGACGGTGCGACAGAAAGCGGAAGCGGGGGTGCCGTGCGGGGCTAATAGCTAAGCTAATCTAATCCTGTGTATTAATGAATGTTGTTGTTCTATTGTTTAATTGTATATCTCTCTTTATCAACACTTTATGATTTCTAGCAGTGTGGTTATAAAAGCTCACGTTGTCTTCATATCAGTCAGAGGCAGATTTAGGTATGGGCGACATGCCCAGGACGGCATACTGCCATGGCAACTCAGGTTGATAACAGGTGCAGAGTGGTGGAGAGGGGCAATCTATCCAAAAGCCGACTTCTACAGTAGATAACCATGTTTTTAAAATATCACCACGAAGCACTGTCAAATAAACCACACATGAAGTAATTTATTCTACTGTTAATATAGACCCATCACTACACAGACAGGACTGAACCAGTTCCCCTTGATGGTGTACACACTGCCTTTTGTTAATTTAATTATTTTACATAAACCGGAAAATTCTGACTGTTGGCTGATGGGTAATGTAGTGACAACAGGTACTGCTGTCATCTGCTTGTGAGTATTATGATGATATCATGCATGTAATAATGAAATATGATACCATGTCAGCCTGTTGTTATGTTGCTTGCTCGTTATACTCCTACACAGGGCGACGGTTTCTATTGTCAGTCACACTAGCAGCTAAAACTGGATATAATTTTACCTGTTCTATAATGATGTTACTGTTACAACCCAATACGATATTTATTTTTCAACTTATGAAAATGACACCAACATGAATGTTTTCCTTACTGTTGATGAGGTCCTGAGTTCATTAAGCCAACTTAAACGATATATACATTATGCACATATTTGTTTTTGTTTTTTGACACAAATTGAGCATTTTGAACTTTGCATAATGTCATGTGTGTATATATGTTCCTGAAGTTCGCCCAGGGCACTAAACACACTAGAGTCGCCTCTGATATCTGTTCATCTACCAAGTCCAGCAGAATTTGGAAACGTTGCATGGTCTGGTACTCTTTTATTGTTGTGTTGCACTATTTCATATTGGAGATAGTGCACCAGTGACTTATTAATGAACTTTATTATACTACATTATCAGTAGTTAATCATTTCCAAGAGACAAGCTGCTGTAGACTTTCACATTGTGTCTTTACCTATCTCTAACTTATTGACAAATGTTAATAATTAAATATTAAAAATGGGGAATGTCTGCCACTTTAGGGACCAAAAATAAAACATGTAATTTTTTGACAAAATAAACAATTAAATAAAATGTTAATTAGTTTGTTTGTATCCCAGTTAGAATCTTGGAAGCAGTACATGTATAAGAATACCATACTAAGCAGTAGCTGAACATAAATATCATTATTCTCGACACAATAGACAATGGAAGAGCAATGAATAAGAAGTGTGTTTGGGCATAGAGTGGACTGTATTTTATGTCTTTCTCACTGGATTTAAATGAAAAAAAAAAACTCCACAAACAGGGCAGAACAATGTCTTGGTGGTTACCACTGATGCCTCACAGCAAGAAGGTTACGGGTTTAAATCCAGCCTGGCTAGGGCCCTTCTGTGTGGAGTTTGCATGTTCTCCCTGTATCTGCGTGGGTTCTCTCCGGGTACTCCAGCTTCCTCCCACCATCCAAAGACATGCTCCTTAGGTTAATTGGTGATTATAAATTGGCTGTAGGTGTTAGCGTGAATGGTTGTCTGTTTTTCTGTGACAGCCCTGCGATAGACTGGCGACCTGTCCAGGGTGTACCCCGCCTCTCGCCCAATGACAACCCCTCTCCACCGAAAAGAGACGCTTCCAGTCCAATCTACTACTGCCACCTATTGGTCCAACCGTGCGACTGTATGAAATTATTTAGTGGACAAATAGCTAAGACTGCTGCAAAAACAGGTCAATATTAAAAATAAAACACAATAAAAAACAAATGTGACCACATTTTGTGTGGGTCACACACTCCCCAGCAAAAAAAAATAAGAACTCCTCACTTTTCCTTAAAACCACAACAAATTTTATATACGGCCCTGAGGTTTTCTTTTCTTGTGTTTATGTAAATATGAGTGTGTGCATATGTGTATGTCATCATGACAGGGTAAGACAGTGGTTGGTATAGCGCATGATAGGGTGTGTCATTTAACATGGGGGCTGAGGGCATTCTCCATGGTGGCAGTGTTTGTGCCCAACAAAGTCCAACAGTGTTCACAGGACCCTGAGGCTAGTAGGATGGCTGGACAAGGGATTCATATGTCAATGTCTTTGCGGCTCTCCTGTCTCGTACTGGTCACCTGGCTGATTCACACAGAGGGGCAGTAAGTCTGTCAATGTCAGGGTCACATCTGGCTGGACCATTTTCATGTTGATGTTACTCATAGTACAAACCAGGACAATGTCACCGCGCTGCAGAACCACTCTCCTCACTTGACAGTCATATTGCCTCTTCCCTTGTGCACTGGACTGCTGGCTGTTCTGAGCTGCTATCCTGTAAGCCTCTTTCGTCCTCACAGCCCATTTGTCTGCATACACTTGTGCTCTTCTTCACTGGACAGGCCAAAGAGCAGATCTACTGAGGAGTGAGGATGGCGCACAAACATGAGGTAGTGGGGTGAGAAACCTGTGGCCTAATGTCTACTGCAATTGTATGCATGCACAACCTGTGGTAAGTGTTCTTTCCAGTTACTCTTTTCCTCCTCTTGAAGTGTTCTCAACATCTGGAGTAATGTTCTATTAAATCTCTCGCCAGGGTTTCCCTGTGGATGGTACAGGGTTGTTCTGAAGTGACTCAGCTTCTGCATATCATTCCATTATAATTTCACTCAATATCACTATATCCAACATCCATTTATTTTAAGATATTATATATATTTTAACCATCCAGGCCTACATTATTCATGATTAGGATAATTCCATAACTTCTGTATGTATCCATGGGATGAAAAGGGTCAAAGGGAAGGGATGAAAGATGGTTGAACGGGATGGGATGAAAAGGGTTGAAAAGAGTTGAGGGGATGGGATGAAAAGGATTGAGGGGATTGGATGAAAGGGGGGTGTGGGCATGGGATATAAAGGGTCATGGGGAAGAGAGGAAAGGGGGTCGAAGGGGATGGGTAACAGTAACAATTACATCTAACTTGCAGTAAAAAAGCAAATAAGAACTCGAAATGTTTTCCTCAAAGTCAAATTTTAGCTCAACTGTAATCTAATAGAAGTGAGCAAATTAATAATGAAACAACATTATATATCATAGTTTTTGAAGGGTAGTTAATAAAGCATAGAAGACCTGTTTTACAGCTGTGTTATCGGTCTATTCATCTAACTTCCTTCTAGAATGAAAATGTTTCTTGAACATCTTTAAATTCACCAGCTCTATATTTTTATTTTTATTTTCATTGATTGTTTTTTTATTTTTTTGCAATTAAAAAAAATATCAAATACAGGTATTTTGTGGGGGGAGGGGTTTACAGAACTAATTTTGCTAATTTTTTGCAGATGCCAGAAAAGTTGCTTCAGATTGTGTGTGTTGTTGCTGCAGATATTCTCACGGTGCAACGTGAGCAGCTGGCCGCCATCTTCCAGCTGCTTAAAGACATCAGGGAGATGTTTGGAGAGGTGTCCAACAGAGACATAGAGGAGCAGCTCCGACTCTATTCCATCTGAGACTAATCTCTCCTGCATTTATTTTTTTTCCTGTCCCATCCACCTATCGTACACACAAAGGTAAAGATTTTGCTGGAAATATTCAAATTGGAGACAAACAAGGCCTCAAAGGTATAAAGGAGTGCTGCTTTTTCAGTTTTGTTTTGTACTTTGGTCAAAAATAGTTTTATTTATTACATATTTTTAAATAAATACATCAACTTTGTAGTAATCAAATCTGTATAAACTTTGCGAGATTACGTCTACATAACTTCCCTGTTGGTGTGTTGTAAACCAGATACCTGTAAAGCTAGGTGTGTGTGATTGATGTCATTTTATTGACCTTCTTTGCGTCATGCCAAGCAAACCGGCCCAATTACGTTATCATATGGATCAATTGAGTACATTTCAGGAGAGAAAGACACTCCTGTCTAAACAGCTGACTCTGGTTCATTCAACTAAAAAGCCTCCACTTCTCAGGGATGGCAGTCCAAGTTACCAGGACCTTTTCTTTGTTAATTGTGATATCATTTAGCAGTATTTTTTTTATTCTATCATGGGAAGAAGGTTCAGTATTATAAGATAATTTTGTACATTTCTTGTTTACACGTGTGGTGGTTAGCAGTGATGCCTCACAGCGAGAAGGTCCCGGGTTCAAATCCATGGGCCGACTGGGCCTTTCTGTGTGGAGTTTGCATGTTCTCCCTGTGTCTGCGTGGGTTCTCTCCGGGTACTCCGGCTTCCTCCCACCATCCAAAGACATGCTCATTAGGTTCACTGGTGATTCTAAATTGGCCGTAGGTGTGAATGGTTGTCTGTCTCTCTGTGTTGGCCCTGCGATAGACTGGTGACCTGTCCATGGTGTACCGTGCCTCTCGCCCGATGACAGCTTGGATAGGCCCCAGCAGACCCCCGCGACCCTTAACAGGAATAAGCAGGTACAGAAGATGAATGAATGAATAACCTTAAGTCCTAAAATAATATTGCACAGGCTATTATAATAAAATTATATTCTTAAAATAATCAAAAATAAATTATGTGTTGGACTGTAACAGGATTAAATGTGCTGGGTTATCATTATAAAAAACAATGTGAAATCATATCCAGTTAATAGATGGACTGATAGATATCCAGTTGATAGATGAAAACTCAGGGCTCTCAAGTCTCACGCATTGAGCGTGACAGTCACGCTTTTCGGTCTTTTGTCACACACTCCCGCCACACATTGTATTTCTCAAGCACTATTGTATTTGGGTAAGATAACAATGAAAAAAAAAACGTTGTTATCCCAGAATTGTTCACGTGATTCTGCTACAACCAACTTCTAGTAGAACAAATACCAAATACATAAACTATGAATCTAAAGATTTTTACTGTAGGAAGCACCAGCTCCAATCACTGGTGCTCTATCTGCCGCCAAGAGAAATCCTGTGCCCGTCAAGGTGTGCGGGATGTGACAAGGGACAGTAAGGGGCACCAGGCCAAACAGCAGGCACTGAAGTCACCAGCACAGTCAAAAACTTTTACTTGCCAGTGACTAAAGAAGTCCAAGAGGCATATATGAGACATTCATCCATGACATGGACAGAATACTGCTCTGTAAAGTATTTTTGTTGTTACTAAAACTGAGAGCAGTTATTAATAACAACAAAAACACTAATAATAATATTATTAATGAAAGAACCCCATTCCTGCGACGGATGTCACTCTTGCCTGCATTCGAAACTTGAGAGCCCTGCAAACTGTTGCCGTGTCAGAGTATAGTGAGCAAACAACACAGCAACAAGCTGACGTAGTTCTCATAAGTACACATAGATGGCAGCAGTGTACCTTTATCTTTTTTCTTCTTTTCTAAACTGGGCACCGGACGCTTTGATCTCTTCATTTCCATGGTGTTAATTTGGCAGTGGAGAATCACTACATTACCCATCAGTCAACAGTCAGGACTAAACCAATTCACCCTGATGGTGTAAACCGCTTTAGTATTAACTTCATTATGTACTTGTATAGGCCCATAACTACTGTGTTATTTGCCTAAATTAACAGAATAATAAATTAATAAATGAATGGTGGTATATTTGACAGCATTTCATGGTGTCATATTAAATACATTGTAGTCTACTATAGAGGTCTGCTATTTTATAGGTCGGCATTATCTATCGTAGCAAATATTTCAAAGCTTGTAAATTACACCTGGAGGGTTGGTGCAGAGAAAACAAACTCTGCATCAACGTGAAGAAAACCAAGGAGATGATCGTGGACTTCAGAAGAGGCAGACACCTCCCCTCTCCCCTGGACATCGGAGGGACAGCGGTGGAAGTGGTCTCCACCTACAGGTACCTGGGCGTCCACATCACTGACGACCTCACCTGGAGCACCAACACTTCCTGCCTGATTATTAAGGAACACCACCACCTCTATTTTCTCAGGAGGCTGAGGCGCGCCGGACTTGGGAGCTCAGTCCTGACATCCTTCTTCAGATGAGTGGTGGAGAGCGTCCTGTGCTCCTGCATCACCGTGGCACGGCAGCTGCTCTGCAGCAGAGAAGAAGAGAAGAAGTTAGTTAGTTAGTTAGTTAGTTAGTTACCTTGGTGATCCAGCCAGCAGTGCTACCACGTGTCGTGCAGAGATGTACCTTCCACTGCCCCCCAACTGAGACACACTTACCAGAGGATATCAGTTCATACAGTTGGCAAGGTTTTACGCTAGAATAAAAGAAGCTTGTGTGTGTTGTGTGTAGGTAAGAGTTTGGGGGTATTAAGTGTCCTTCTGACTGGATGGAAAGCCTCTGCCCCTCTCCCACTCCGTCACTTGTTGGTTTTGAACATGTTTTCTGACACACACACACTACTCAAGAGGAACAAACTGTGGGCTAATTCAGTGCAGGGTGCTCATGTTACTGCCACCTTGTTGTCCAAAGGGGAGAGTGTGGGTGTGGCGGTGTGGGCGGAGGATGACTGAGGGAGGGAGGGGAAAGCAGAGAGGGAAGGCTGGGGCTCTGGGTTGGGGGCGGAACTGAAAGAGCTCCAGTTGACGGTAGTAGTGTACATCCCAGATCTTTTATGGGATTCGGATCAGTCTGAGTCATTCACTGATATGAGCCGGGTTGTGCGAGTCACTTGAGTCACTTGAGTCACTTGACCCGAAATGGCCCGATTGCGTAAGAAAGTGTTTCCAGTACATTCACTGGAAGACATAATAAAGCATAGTAAACACCTAAGAATGGATTATTACAGTTACCTGTTATTGCCATTTATCAGTTGTGATACATAGCCACTGAAAATCATATCAAGTAGCTTACATAAGCCAAACCTAAAGCTCAAAATTAGGCTGTGCAAAAAAGAAATAAAAATGAATGAGGACAGGGTCACTACTACGAAAGAATATTTTATTTTCTTATGGTCTAAATGTTACACTGATTTTGCACTTGTTGAGGCCCACACTGGAATTGAAACATCGAATACATTACAAATACAGTCTTTTTTTCCTTTCATTTTAAAAGGTCACTCAGCTGCATCAACACACCCAAAGTCACGTCACAAACTCTTCAAAAATGGTGACATCCATTTGCACATTACTTTAAAAACGAGAGGAAATAAAACACATTGTCAACTCAAATGTGTATTCTGTTTTATTGCTTCTTCCTGATAGACTGCACGCGATAACAAAGACAGGAGGGAGACTCGCTTCAGTGATGGTGATGCGGATCACACGGTGTGGCGTTTCTGTTAATTCATGCACCTTTACTCAGCGTATGGCAGAATCGCACGGTGGTGGCAAGAGATCTGGCTCGACATCCTTCATCCAGGGCCCATCATTCACAATGTCAATGCTGCATAACAAATTACAACCTTAAGAGGAACTTGGTGTGTGTGTGTGTCCATGTGTATGTGTGGGTGTATTTGTGTTCCAGTTCAGTGTCTGTGTTTAATTGCATTTGAGCATGATTATTCTTGTTTGTTCATATGGGAGGATTCTGTTTCAGTACAACCAAGAGAGAGTTTAACAATTACCTTTTGATAGTTGTGTCTGCATTTTTATTGCCTTTTATGCACTCCAGTAAACCAGTAAAAAAGTTTATTAAATATCTTGTTTATTAATTTTTTTATAAACCTTCTAATAAAGTTAAAAAAAAAAAAAATTTGAGAGGTTGTTGAAAACTGCAACATCCAAGAACCAAATCAGGTAACAGATAAGTTACAAAAAACATTTCTTTGTTCCCTTTTTCTGGCACAGCTTGAAGCCAGATGATAAGTTTTTGTTTCTATGTCTATCAAGGCCAGAATGGCAGCTAAAAGGATCTATTTTTGCCGCGTATCAGCCTCCTTATTACAAATCAAATATGTGAGTTTTGCATGATTTTCATGAATGAAACAGGGGGGCAATGTTTGAATCAAAATCTTAGCTCAAGTCATTTAATTAGTGTCCCTCAAATCCTGACGAAAATGATTCTTGAAAAGATAACTAACTGTATAATCAATGAAAAAGTCTTTGTTAACTACTTTAATAAGCTGTGAATATTTTGTCAAGGATAAATGTCGTAAATGCAGTCTTCAGCTTCTTCAGTATGAGGATCTTAACGGTTGGTCTGATAAAACAATAAAGACACAAGTCGAGTCAAGTCGGGTAGTACATTTTGTTTCTCTGCCGAGTGAGATGTAAGATGTTTGTATGGTGCCGTTTATTGATTATATAGCAATCAAATGTGGTAGGGCTCAACTGAGCCAGTTAAATAGACATCTAGATTCATGATTCATGAGTCTTCTTTGGTAGCCGGTTCAATGTGGACAACCCAAACAAAGTTTCCACCCTGACTGAGAAGGCTTGCTCACTCCCAGAAGGAGGATGAGGAGGAGCTGAGTGTTGTAAAAGAGAACAGAGAAAAGGAGAGACAAAGAGAAAGATTAACAGTGTGCCTGAGACACTTTCAGGGAAAGCAAATCAAGGGGGGGATGTGAAAACACTAGAAGGGGCAACAGATTAGCATTTTACAAGGTGAGGTATGAGGGCACAGCTCTTGAAGTCACTCTTCTCTTTGATGATCACCCTCCTATTTTTGGGGAGCCTGCTGACCGGTCTCATCTGGTTCATTTTCGACAACAAGTAAGTATACAACTACCTCTCTACCAGGAAGCACAAACACAATCTCCTTAATACAGTTGAGTTTTACTATTTGGGATGTGGATCGTGCTAAAAAGACCTGCTGGGATTTGACATTAGATGATGCCGATGTAGCAGTGGGAGAGAAACAGGAGCCTTGGGAGTTTCCACCCACGTTTTCTTCACTCAGTTTTTTCCAACTTCTTTTCCACTTATGTCCTTTGACATAGCTGTGGAAGTATTGTTCGTGTTAGGTATTAGGAGTTCACACCATGAAATGACGATAACTGTGTTAAGATTGACCTATGAAATCTAGTAAATACAGTATAAAATGTCCATCAGCGCTTCTAAGATGACATCTTAGGACTTTATGTCTTTATTGGTTTGAGGGACCAGTACAAGACCTTAAGTTGACTGTAATAAAAATCAGAGATGAACAGTGAAGAAGATAAGCTAAATTTAAAATAAGCAACAGGCTGATTTGTCTGACGTCTCACTTTCACAGTGTTATAATGATGCTATCTTGGGTAAATCAAAAGCAGAAAACAGCTTCAACACAATCACTTAAAATCGGCTGCACCCTATAGACCGTATCCCCCCTTACTTGGTGGGCTTGTAAGGAGTCATCCACTGATTATTGTTGTCAAGCAGTTGACTGTGGTGGTTTGTGAGATATAAATGAAACTTGCCATGATTGTAGTTTCATAAGGATTAGGTGAATACTTCCAAAGTTATAGGCCTTAAAGTTATATGAAATGTTTCCGTGTCACCTGTAGCGCCCCCTGTAGACGTAATGTCATGCAAAATGATGGGCGTCTACACAATATGTTACAGATTGTGTATGACAAATGTCATGAAGTTAGAAATGTTGCTTTTGTAGCGCCCCCTAGAGACTAAGGGTCACAGAAGTTTGGGTTTGATTAAGTTTGGGTATATACTTCACAAAATATGATCTTTGGACTCTATCTTAGATAGATAGATAGATAGATAGATAGATAGATAGATAGACAACTTTATTGAGCCCTTTGGGAGGTTCCCGCAGGGAAAAAGACACGGCATAAAAATTAATTAGCCATTAACTTTGTAATCAATAACCCTGCCAAAGTTCTTTTGAGAACTTTTCATTATCTTTTTCCATAAATGATACATGGTGAAAATTGGATGAACAGGCTAGGAGGAGCTCATTTTGCTTTGAGGTGCATTTTTTTCAAAATGGCGGGAAAAAAAGACAGGCGGAAATGGGCGTGGCCTAGTCATTAGAACCGGGGCTAATATATATAATTGTTCATTTATGGCATAAATGAACAACGATTCCTTATATAACTACTTGCAGGATTTTACTCCCTCTCCCACCTGCTTTTATGTGTTTATGCTATAAAAAGTTTTATGAGTAGAGTATAAAGAGATTTATGTGAAAGCAGGCAGACAACCTGCTGTCTGAGCTAATAATGCTTTATGGCATTTTCATGACTCACTTCTCAGTAGATATGAACAACAGAATAAAAGGAGTGAAGCCAAGAAGAAAGAGGGCTCAGAGGCAGATTACTTATTTTATCTTGATTTCACTAATCTGTCCTGTCTTTCCTCAGTCATGTGGCACCTCAGCAAATTCACCCGCCTCCCCAAAAGAAGAGACTTCTTCTGCCCACTGTCCTCTGTAAAGGTTGCAAGTGAGAGCAAACTTCATCATGTTGTCTCCTTGTGCTTCCTCTTTGTTTATGCCATCATCAAATGAAGTCATGTCAGCACCAAAAGAGACAACACACCTGACTGTGTGCTTGAATGTGTGTGTCGCAGGGAGGTCATCGAAAAAGTAATGCAACGTTACTCAAAAACCTGGAAGAAGCAGGAGGACAATTACCAAAACTTCAGGTAAGGGAATCCTTTTTCTTTTCTGTTACATTTAAGAATTTCTAGAAACAAATCGATCATACACCCTCCCCCCCAACAAAATCTTATGGTAGGATAGCAAACTGTTGTTGCATGCACAGTGTGTCGTAATTCCGGTGGGAAGAGGGCTCAATAATAGTTTTATGCCAAAATAATAGTTTTAGCCAATTTAAGAATTGAATGAAGAACAGCTCGTGATGTGAAAGGATAAGTGGAAATAAAAGCATGCTTTGAGACAGAGGAACTTGCGGGCGAGGTCTAAATATAGCATGTATAAACTTCGCATGAGTTATGGTACGAGGGATTTCACCTGAAAAGATCGCTTTTACTCACCATGGACTTTTCATTGCATAAAAGAAGAATCTGTTGCATCTATTAAACAGTTACAACAGTTTCAAAAGTCTTTCTGATTCCCCAGCTCTCGACTGCACAGTAAGTGCAATGGTTTCTCCGAGGCCATCATTACCCAGGCGAACACTCCAGTGGGCTCAAAGCTTGTTTATGACGGGGAGAAGAAGAGGACTCTCCAGGTGACCCCGGAGATTTTCAGGACCTTTATAAAGGTATGTTGTTTGTTGCTGGTTTGTGAACACTAATTCGTCATACATTGCCTGTTTGAGGTTGCAATTGTTTCTCAAATGTCATGGGTTAAATCACATGTTGGCAGGTTGAGAAGACAATCAAACAGAAAAAGAGCTGGAATCGCTCTGTTCTGCAAAACTATACACACAAACAAACACTAGCTAAAAGCACAACACACAGGGGGCACCCAGATTTGAACTGTGGACCCCTTGGTCTGAGGTGGATCAGTTTTGGGAGAGTTCAAGAACAGACCCAAGCTGATCATGAAGAACCTTAGGGGCCATCCAGAATTGAACTGGGGACATGTTGATCTGCAGTCAAATGCTCTACCACTGAGCTATACCCCTATACCAAGCATAAACTGAAAGCAGAAAAGCACCCACTCAAAAACATATCCACCATAGTGTTAGAAGTGTTAATTTTATATCTTCCCCAAAAGAGCTTTTGGAGGTTTTTAGTTTGCTCCTCAAGGGCCTGCAGTGAATCTGTCAGATGAGATAAACAGACTACATCGCATTTCAAAATCTGTGGTCCCTTCACCGAAACCGAACAGGTTCATCATATCTGTGCTACATCTCTGCCAAATGTGGCAAAAAAAATTGCATTATTTTGCCGAAATCTAAATAATAATTTAATTGGGGGAGATTTCAAATTAATTTCGAGCACTCACTGTCAAAAACATAAATATGTTGGTGAGGACACCACATTGACAGCAAGCCGTAAAACATGCACCACTAGGCTCACCAAGATATGATCGACGTACAGGTTTACCACCAAACCTATATGGGTCCTGTTTGGTTATTTGGATCAGATTAGACACAATTCTTTGGCAGGGTTATTGATTACAAAGTTAATGGCTAACAATTCCAGACTCCAGATTTCATTTATGTCATTATGTTGTTATTTTGTCACGTGTTTTTGTTTGGTGTTCATTTCAGGACCACCCCTTCTCAAACAAAACTTGGAAAACTTGTGCTGTTGTTGGGAATGGTGGGATCTTGAAAGACAGCAGCTGTGGGAAAAGGATTGATTCAGCTGAGTTTGTTATGAGGTAAGAAAGGTGTAGCGAGTGGGGGACAAACGTAGCTGGCAGTGATAATCAACATAATAAACTCATATTTGTGGAAATTCTATTTACTTTTTATGTCGTGTTTGTTGGTTGTTCAGGTGCAACCTACCACCTTTGGAAAATGGATACGAGAAACATGTTGGCATCAAGACTGACCTTGTGACTGCAAACCCGAGCATGCTCATGAAAAAGTGAGCGAGGCAATCAGAATGTGTCACCTTACGTAAAATATATTTAGTCTTGTTGCTTCACAGCAGCTGTTTATTTCCAGGTATGGGGCTCTAACGAAAAGGCGCCATCCATTTGTAGAGGGTCTGGGCACCTATGGCAGCTCCATGCTGGTACTTCCTGCCTTCTCATTTGGCTACAACACTCCTGCGTGTCTGTGGGCTCTGTACACCATCGAGGACTTTAATAGCCCCATGCAAGCCGTCTTCTTCAACCCTGAGTACCTCAGTTGTCTGGCCCTCTTCTGGCGCTCTATGGGTCTGAAGTCGCCCCGGCTCAGCACTGGCATAATTATGGCCAGCATAGCACTGGAATTCTGTACCGATGTGAATCTGTACGGATTCTGGCCATTCGGTAATCACCCACATGACTTCCGTCCCCTGACTAACCACTACTATGATGACATAAAAACCACGCAATTTCATGCCATGCCGGTTGAGTTTAACCTCCTGTTGCAGCTGCACAGTGAGGGTGTGCTCAGGCTTCACCTGAGAGACTGTGAGAATTAGTTCCCAGGGAAAAATGACAGCACATAGATTACGGGCAACCTTGTGGCATATAGGCCATAAAGACATTTGTAATTAAATCCAAATGCAACAATAGGAAGATTTTAACGTTTTTGTAAACCGTCTTCTGGTATATCTATCACTCTATTTATTATCATAAATCTTCCAGCTGGAATCTGGATTTTTTCTTGATTGAAATGGGATGCTGTTGTTAGGTCTTTGTCTACAGTGCCGTGCATTGTGTTAATTGCTAATGACACCTTTTCGATCCAACTGAATGTATTTTGAAAAGTATTAAATACCTTTGCCATGGCGAGCTTGTGTTAACCCTTGTCACCACAGCGACCAGACAAAGATAAGTGCTTTACTGCCACAAAGTGGCAAAACTGTTACAGGAAGAAGGCATTTATGAACTGTGCACTTTTTCATAAAGACTATAACTGACCATGATGCCTTTCATGCTGACACTTTTTGAATAATAACATTGCTTTTTGGCATAGACAGAGAGATAATGTACAACATTTAGACCAAACTCTTGGTGAGCGAGTTTTAGATATACTGTGTGTAATTTTGTTTTATTTGTGGACAGAATGAGCCCAAAGTGAAGGAAAAGATTTTTAATGCTAAGCTAGCCAGTATGCCCTGGCTTACAGTAACAATTACATAATGTCTAACTTGCAGTAAAAAAAAGCAAATAAGAACCTAAAATGTTTTCCTCAGAGTCAAATTTTAGCTCAACTGTAATCTGGCAGAAGTGAACAAAATAATATATGTAATAAAACAATATATATATATTAGATTCAACTTTATTGTCATTACACATGTACAAGTGCAGAGCAGCGAAATGCTGTTTAGCATCTAACCAGAAGTGCAATAGGCAGTAAGTGCACGTGGCATAAATAGTTTGGTATATAAGTAGTATGGTACAGGTTGTTTTTTTACAGCATATGTGGACACTCTTTACAGATCAAAACCTATGTACAGGTGAGACCATATATACGTGAAGACTCCTCAACAGCAGTCAACTGCATGCATTTATTGTTTGCAGTGAATGAATCAATTTATTAAAATGGTGACTGTCATTTCTCTAATTGTTTGACCACCTTTTTTGCCTTCTCTATCATGACAATGTTTAGCTTATTTCATAATTTAAGATTTTAACATTTTTAGACTCGTGCCCAGTCTCTGCAAAACTCGAAGGATGAGAGCTTCAAGAAGGCTTTTCTTCCCAACTTAAGTTTGTTTCTGCACAAAGACAACATCAACATGAGCGAATGGAACCGACTTTCGCATTTTAACAATCCTTTTGGTTTTATGGAGTACAAGTACAATGGATTTTTTGTTTCTGGATATACAGTATATAACCCTGAAAGCCGAATGATAAATGCGAAAATTTGAGACCAATTAATGTTCTATGTTCAGATCTAAATATTTTTGTCATCAATACATCAATATAATCTGATTACATTTTTGCAAAATTCTGACAAAAAGATTAGAGATTATTCTCCCAGGATTTATTAATAACAGATTGAACGCATTCATTATGAGCCTAGATGGGTTTTAAACATACATGCCAGGAAAGAAGAACAGGAACCTGATTTTCTGTCATAAGAGAAAGCTTTTAACAGAGTGGCAAAGTCCTACCTGTTTGTAGTACTCAACCATTTTGGACTCTTTTTTGTAACTGGATTACACTTTTGTAAAAAGAACCATATGCTGAGATAATCTCTATCAACATTTTTCCTTTCAATTTTGGTGCATTTGTACGACTTAAATAACCCTTTATGTAGGTAACTTAAAAACAGTCAACAGTTCTAGATCTTCTGTAATGCCGCCGCCCAACCCCAACCCTGCCTGCATCGTGCCCCGATCATCCACATGTTTACATACAAAGGCAAATGTAATCCAGCTCAATACCAACGTGCCCGTTTAAACATTACAATTTCCTCATAGATATGCATACAGTAAGAAGGAACATTGCATTAAAAGGCAACGCAAGTATCATAACCCTGATTTCTTGGTGTGGACTTCTCCAGTCTGTCTAGGCCACGGCCCAGGGGCCAAAACAGGCCTGCCAGAGGGTCTTATCTGGCCCGCGGGATGAATTTGCAAATTACAAAACACATTAACTTCAATAAATTGCTATTTCAAGGGTTTACACAGATTTAGATTTAAGAGTTGTGGACATAACACAACACTGAGACCTAGAACTAAACAGAAATTGTATTTCTTTTTCTTAAGAAAAATCCAATTATTCATTAAATGTAAACATTTTCACAATGAACATCATTGCACTAAAACAAAGGGAAACATTTGGAGTTGTCATGATTCATAGGTAAATACACTATCGTGTTATTGGTCCGGCCCCCTTGACATCAAACTGGGTTATATGTGGCCCCTGAACTAAAATGAGTTTGACACTCCTGCTCTAGGCAGTGGGTGTAACGCAGGTTACAGTTTTGAATCTTCATTAATCATCAGTTGGATGGTAAACACACAACTTTATTCCCCCATTAAACACGCACAGAGATACTGTCACACCCCTAACTATGCCACCCTGAACAAAGACGGGTAGGTGTGTGTGTGTGTGTGTGGGGGGGGGGGGGGGGGGGGGGGGGTCATATAACTACTGAAATGATAAATGATAAAGGAGAAGATAAAGAAATAAATATATAATAATGTTAAGTCCTAAAATAATATTGCACAACCCATTATTGCACAAACTATTAAACTCTTAAAATAATCAAAAATAAATGAAAGAAAAATAAAGAAAGAGGAACAATTTCAGAAATGTGTTGATTGCGATATCACTTGAATCCTCACAACACCCAAAGCTACAAAAAGAGGTCTCGGTTATCTCTGGTAAGGATCATATTCAATCTAAAAGACAAAGAGCAAATATTTCAAAGCAGACGAGGATTTGTACCTTACGTTGGATACGTATATGAATATACTGCACATAGTGGTGTCAGTATTGATGGCTGTAAAGTTTCCCATTTCCCTTCCTTGTTTTTTTTCCTTTTATTGCCAAAAGTATTCACTCACCCATCCAAATAATTGAATTCAGGTGTTCCAATCACTTCCATGGCCACAGGTGTATAATCAAGCACCTAGGCATGCACACGGCTTCTACATACATTTGTGAAAGAATGGGTCGCTCTCAGGAGCTCAGTCAATTCCAGCATGGTACTATGATAGGATGCCAAGTCCCGCTGTGAAATTACTACTAAATATTCCACAGTCAACTGTCAGTGGTGTTATAACAAAGTGGAAGCGACTGGGAAAGACAACAACTCAGCCACAAAGTGGCAGGCCACGTAAAATGACAGAGGGAGGTCAGCGGATGCTGAGACGCATAGTGCGTAGAGGTCGCCAACTTTCTGCAGAGACAATTGCTACACACCTCCAAACTTCATGTGGCCTTAAGATTAGCTCAAGAACAGTGCGAAGAGCGCTTCATGGAATGGGTTTCCATGGCCGAGCAGCTGCATCCAAGCCACACATCATCAAGTACAATGCAAAGTATTGGATGCAGTAAAGCACGCCGCCACTGGACTCTAGAGCAGTGGAGACGCGTTCTCTTTGGTGGTTGCCAGGAGAACGGTACTTGTCTGACTGCACTGTGCCAAGTGTGAAGTTTGGTGGAGGGGGGATTATGGTGTGGGGTTGTTTTTCAGGAGCTGGGCTTGGCCCCTTAGTTCCAGTGAAAGGAACTCTGAATGCTTCAGCATACCAAGAGATTTTGGACAATTTCATGCTCCCAACTTTGTGGGAATAGTTTGGGGATGGCCCCTTCCTGTTCCAACATGACTGAGCACCAGCTCACAAAGCAAGGTCCATAAAGACATAGATGAGCCAGTTTGGTGTGGAAGAACTTGACTGGCCAGCACAGAGTCCTGACCTCAACCTGACAGAACACCTTTGGGATGAATTAGAGTGAAGACCGCGAGCCAGGCCTTCTAGTCCAACATCAGTGTCTGACCTCACAAATGTGCTTCCGGAAGAATGGTCAAAAGTTGAAGCTGTTATAGCTGCAAAGGGTGGGCCAAAATCATATAAACCCTATGGATTAAGAATGGGATGTCACTTAAGTTCATATGCATGTAAAGGCAGATGAGTAAATACTTTTGGCAATATAGTGTATGTAAGTACCAACATGTTTATCTAATCTCTGTGAAGGTTCTCAGGGGACTACAACGCGAAATAGACAGTGAAGAATATATGCCGTAACCTACGCACGTAGCCAACATTGGTACAAGCCATTTATACTTGTGCTCATGTCAGTCTGGCTTGATCTGTAAAAACGCTACCCAAACACTAGTCGGCCCTGTGTCTTTTTTGCCAGTCTGGTTCATTTTTCTTTCTACTTCCTGCTTCACTTTCAACCATGGCACCTGAAGCTTTCCCACAAAATTTCACCAAAGAAGAGTCAAACAAATATTTGTATCTTCGAACCTCCTCAGTTAAACTTCCTCGATGTGTTCCATCTTTATTGATCCAAAACAATCAATTGCGGAGTTGGAGAAGCAGCTGGAAATACTAAAGTGGGCTACTGCCAAACGGACCAATCACAGCTGTTGCGGTTTTCGTTGCAGACGTTTTCATTTCTGGAGAGGTGCACATCAGCTATGGTGCAGGGCCTGCGTATGCTCTGTGCTGTCGCTGTAGCTATGACGTCAAATTGACGCAGAAGCCTAAACCCCCTATTACCTGTAGTTGGGGGAAACTGTTTGATCCTGTTTTCTTTCCTTAATGAGTGGTACTCATTTCGACTGAAGTCTCAAGATGTAAACGGGGTGAAATGTCTTGGGGACAGGCGTTGTATGACGGCACATTACATCTCAGTCCACCTCCCTTGTTCAGAGAGGGGTTTTCCAATTTAACATATAGCTTATTTTAAACCATTTCAAGATTCAAGATTCAAGATTTTTATTGTCATTGTATTTCTACAACGAAATTTTGGTGGCACTTAAAAAACAGAAGACAAAACGAGACGAAACAGCTTGGACACAATATAATACAGTACAATAATAAGTAATTAAGTAAGTTAAACTAAGTTAAAATAAAGTATAAGTATAAAATAGAATATAAAATATTCAATATTTTATTTTATTTTGTTTTATTTTCCACAATTATTATACTATATCTATTGTTATCCCATTGTTACTGTGTAATCTCGGCTTCACTGAAAATGAGGACTACCCTCAATGAACCTCCGAGAATAAATAAAGATTGAATGAATGAATGAATGAATGAATTAAAAGTGTTGTAGAAATGTAAAAAGTGTCACAGTGGAAGGTGCATAGGTAGTAATTAAATAGTAACCAGAATTAAATAATGAAATAATGGAGGTAGCAGTTGTATCCAGTGTGTAAACAGTGTTATTGCCCATTTGCACATTTGGGGGGGGGGGGGGGTGATGGAGGCTACAGCTCTGGGAAAAAAGCTGTTTCTCAGCCTGTTTGTCCTTGCTTTAATAATCCTGTACCTCTTCCCCGATGGCAGTGGTACAAACAGTGAGTGTCCAGGGTGGCTGCTGTCCATGCAGATGGCTCGAGCTCTTCTCTGCATACGCTCAGCGTACACAGACTCTAAGTCTCGGAGCTCAGCTCCCACAATCCTCTGCGCCGCCTTCACCACCCGAGACAGATTCCTCTTCTCCTCTGCTGAGCAGCTGCTGTACCACACTGTGCAGCCCTGGCAGAGGATGCTCTCCACAGTGCTCCTGTAGAAGTGTCTGAGCAGTCGAGGAGCCAGACCCGCCTTCTTCAGCTTCGTCAGGAAGAACATCCTCTGCTGGGCCTTTTTCACAAGTTTGGAGGTGTTCAGTGCCCATGTCAGATCCTTGGAGATGTGCGTGCCAAGGAATCTGACAGAGTCTGCCTGTTCCACCTCCTCACCTCTGATGTGGAGTGGGGGTTGTGGCGCTCTCCTGGTCCTCCTGAAGTCTATGATGACCTCTTTTGTCTTGGTGGTGTTAAGGACCAGGTCGTTGTCTGAGCACCACTCCTCCAGGTGTTGGACCTCCTGCCTGTAACGAGTCTCATTGTTGTCAGCAATGAGGCCTACCACCGTAGTGTCGTCTGCAAATTTCACTATGGTGTTGGAGGAGTGAATGGGGGCACAGTCGTGGGTGAAGAGTGTGAAAAGGGCTGGACTGAGCACACAGCCCTGCGGTGTGCCTGTGCTCAGGATTATGGTGTTGGATGTCAGGTTCCCCATCCTGACATTTTGAGGCCTGTTGGTCAGGAAGTCCATAATCCATGAACAGAGTGTCATGAACCATCTGCCTTCTCTGGTTAAAATGCATACATGGCTGTCCTCAAAGGAGTGTCCTTTGGCCTTCATGTGTTTTCTTTTAATTTGCAGATGTGATGCCATCACGGAAGCTGATTCCAAAGCCAACAGAGCCTCTGCTCCTTCCAAAACCAGGAGGTGATGGCTGTGTGCGCTACGCTGTGGTGAGTACGGCAGGAATCCTCAATGGCTCCAAAGTTGACTGATGGAAATTGTAATTATAATCTATCATGTATGTCAGTTAAAATTTATTTAATCGTAATAAAATACCAACAGATATTCTCCAGTGGAAACAGTAAGCATCCCATTGGTTTCAAATTCCCCCACAACATTTGCATGCGATTGAAATCTGTCCGTTTATTTTCTGCGATCTCCATCTGAATGCCAATGCAGCACGTCAAGCCAAGGAGTTGTTTTTTGTGGAGATGCTGTTTTTGTTGTTATTTCTAGTAGTAGTAGTAATAATAATAAAGAGACCAGTTGACCAATTCCATGATTTTAAATTTGGAGAGCAATGCGGAGAGAGGCTCCCAAAGTTTGAGACAAGACAGGACGAGATGTGAGAAGCAAAGCTGGGAAGATAAGGGAGAGGGGAGAGAGAGAGAGATGCGTCCACCTTCGTTGAGTGCTGGAGAAGAAAACGGACATTTAAAAAAAAAAAAAAACAGACATTTGAAAAAAGCACAAAAGACGTACCAGTGACAACAAATCAGGAGCACACTGTCAGGACAGGTAAACCAAGAAGCTGTTTGGAGCCCTGTGAGGAAGGGGACCCCCAAATTTCTACCTTTTTGACATATTTTGCCAACCATAAACCCCTAAGTGACAGTAGGTGAATAGCAACTATTAGCTAGGAAGTTAAGAAGAGATACCACCCGTCTACAGTTTGATGATCATGTTTCTGTGAAAATATTTGTGTATTTTAACGCTAAGAATAAATAAAGACGGAGAAACAAGAAGAGCGAGAGAACAAGTGTGAAATAATCGGTTGAAAAATCATCGACAGGGGTCCGATCAGTTTCACCACTCCACCGCTGTGTGCGCTACACTGTGGTGGGTACAGCAAATGGCCAATCGCTAGGCTTGGTGTGTCCCTTACAGAGCTCTTCCATCATCATTTAAAGGAATAGTTTAACAGAACAGATCCACTAACAAAGACCACGCCTTATTGGTAGACAGGCTGTGAGACAAATGGCTGGGGGGATGAGAAGGGTTGAAGGGTATGGGAAGAAAAGGGATTGAGAGGATGGGATGAAAGGGGGTCGAGGGGAAGGGATAAAAGGGGTTGAGGGGATTGGATAAATGGGATGGAAGGGGGTTGTGGGCATGGATGAAAAGGGTTTAGGGGAAAGGATGAAAAGGGGTCAAGGGTATGGGATGAAAAGGGTTCAAGGGGATGGAATGAAAAGGGATCAAGGGGATGGGATGAAAAGGGGGTAGAAGGAGATGGAATTAAAATGGATGAGAAGGGGTCGAGGGGAAGAGATGAAAGGGGTTGAGGGGATTGGATGAATGGGATGAAAGGGAGTTGTGGGCATGGATGAAAATGGTTGAGGGGAAGGGATGAAAATGGTTGAGGGGAAGGGATGAAAATGGTTGAGGGGATGGGATGAAAAGGATGAAAGGGGGTCATGGGCATGGGTTGAAAAGGGTCGAGGGGAAGGGATGAAAAGGGGGAGAAATGTGTAGACTGATGATGGTAGAGGAACCCATGGAGTGAGACTCAGGGTGGGGGCAAATCTCAGGAAGTTTCGGATCTTTGTCCGTCTGGTTCCTACAATGAAAGGTGGAAAAGGAAAAGAGGATAGAGGATATTGAGAGTGGGGGTTGAGAGGCGAACAGAGAGAGTCATGTGCACAGTGTAGAAACATGTTTCCCTGTACAATGATATTCTTCTTTTGCCGTCCACCCGAATGCTTAACAATATAAAAAAAAATAATAATTAGATATAGACTATAAAAAGATACATATAATACAAAATATAAAATAACTAGTGCAAATATCAATATCAAAAAGTGAACAGTGCATTGTATGGCATCAGTAGTCCATGCTTTTAGTCAAAGAATCTAGACTCCTGTCAGCTGTTAAGGAGTCTGATGGCAGTGGGGTAAAAGGACTTCTTCAGCCTTGAGGTACATTTCACACTCCTGTACCTCCGGCCTGAGGGTAGGAGTGTGAACAGTCCTGATGGCTGATGAGGGCTCCTCTCCTTCCTTATGTCTACGAACATCTCCTTGGTCTTGTCTGTGCTGAAGGTGAGGTTGTTGTCCTCACACCATGCGACCAGACTGGCCACCTCCCTCCTGTAGGCTGCCTCGTCCCCGCCAGTGATGCGTCCAATCACTTCAGTGTCATCTGCAAACTTCAAGATGGTGTTATCCTATTTGTGGGTGAACAGGGGGTATGTTACACTAATTTTGCACTTGTTGCACGCTGAAATTGAATCAAATACATTACAAATACTGTCTTTTATTCCTTCCATTTTAAAAGGTCACTCAGCTGCAGAAACATAACCAAAGTCACGTGACTAAACACTTCAAAAATGGTGACATCCATTTGCACATTACTTTAAAAACAAGAGGAAATAAAATACATTGTCAACTCAAATGTGTATTCTGTTTTATTGCTTCTTCCTGATAGACTGCACACGATAACAAAGACAGAAGGGAGACTCGCGTCACTGTTGATGCGGATCACACGGTGTGGTGCTTCTGTTGATTCATGCACCTTTACTCAGCACACGGCAGAATCACACGGTGGTGGCAAGAGATCCGGTTCGACATCCTTCAACCAGGGCCCATGATTCACAATGTCAATGCTGCAACAAATTTCAACCTTCAGAGGAACTTGGTGCGTGTCTGCATGTGTATCGGTGGGTGTGGGTGTGTATTTGTGTTTCAGTACTGTGTTACTGTTTATATTTGCACTGAGCGAGTGTGTATTTGAGCATGATTTTTCTTGCTTGTTTATATGGAAGGATTCGGTTTCAGTACAACGCTTTGTTAACAATGAACCCATTCTGTTATGAAGTGCAGTTAATTAAATGTTAAATAAAATCTGTACCAATGAACTTTTAAAATATAAACAAAGTGTATTTGTTAGTATGATTTGTTTTTTTTAAATGACCATATATAATATTTATATTGGCTAATACTTGATCATTCATTCGACTCAACATCCTAAACCACACATGTCAAACTCAAGACCCATAATTGTATCCGGCCCGCAAGATATAAAATATTTTATATCTACCAGAACTGACCCGCAGGTATTTTACGTGCATCAAGCAGGTACGTACGTCAATTAGCTCCTCCTCCCAACTTTATTGACAAACTTGTCAGATTCTCATTGTTGCCTTGGCAACCGCTCAGCGTATCGGTGGCAGCGTGGCACTCTGAAGTTCGTACGGTGGACCAATAACACTAAAATATGTTAACGGAGATTCTGACACAAAGACGTAGTAACAATGTACCAGTTAGCAGCGTTACTATGTCTTTGTAACCAGTTAGCAGACCAGTTAGCAGGCAACGGGCTAAATCTGTTAGCCTACTGTTCCACGGTAGCACACACGGCTAACAGAAAACATACTATAAATGACAACATCACTGAAGGTAAACCCCAGTCTGTTAACATACATGCTAACATACAGACACACTGAAAGTGTCCGTTAGCCAAATAACAGCAGTATGTTCAACATGGCATTAGCATGCTAATTTAGCCCCATGGTTAGCACTGCTGATTGAGTTTGACACCACTGTCCTAAACAATCAATCAAATAAAAAACAAAAGTCTCATAAAAAAGGCTATGCCCATGCACTGACATCTTCCGGCAAAAGCACAACCAGATATGATGTCATAATGTCACATACCGTATCAGTCTCAGGAGATGATTGGGGTATGAAGAACTTTGACACTGACGCTTGGGTCTTCTGTGTTCCACCGTGCGCTACCGAAAACACTGGCAGACACATTTATTTTACAGTCGGCCTTACTCATCTTCACTGACGCTGTTCAACCAAGGATGTGCCTCTTCCCACTCACGTCTGTATTTTTGCAAGCGTTTTCGCTTTTGAGGACGTGGTGGAGAATCGGGTGTAGTGGACATTTTTAAAAGGCATGGGTTTTGTGAGTAGCGCCGTGTGTGGTATCTGTCTCTAGGCAACCGGGACAGCGTCACACGCAGGTAGCCAGGTACAGACACACAGAGGAGGGGAGTCCGGGGAGGAGGGGAGGCTTTTGATCATTATTGGCTCAATACGGGACGCAACATTTAATTGCCAAATAAGGGACGATTCCGTATTTTGTGGGACGGGTGGCAAACCTAGCCCCGTCAAATTTTAGCTCAACTGTAATCTGGCAAAAGTGAGTAAAAATAACATATATAATAAAACAGTTTGTATATTTATATATGTGCGTGTGTGTTATAAAGCATAGAAGACCTGTTTTGCAGCTGTATTATCAATCTGTTCATCTAACTTCCTGATATTTCTTGAACATCTGCTTTAAACTGTACATTTATTTACATTTCTCTTCCTCATTCCACAGAGCATGGGCTCTTTTACATTCATGCACCACTAAAGGTCTTCTCCAAATCATGAACTTGTTCGCAGTACTCAACACAGATGTACACTCTACTCTTGCACCAACCGCCCTCATTAGTGTAGGTTTGTTGTGATGCTTCACATTTTTTCATGTCCCATCCACCTATCCTATCGTACACACAAATGAAAATATTTTGCTGGAAATATTCAAACTGGAGACAAATAAGGTCTCAAATGTATAAAGGAGTGCTGCTTCTTTCAGTTTGGTTTTGTGCTTGAGTCAAAAACGATTAATTGCATTTTTTAAAAATAAAATCATCAACTTTGTAGTGATTAAAAACCCGCAGAATTCATTCATTCATTCATCTTCTGTAACCGCTTGTTCCTGTTAAAGGTCGCGGGGTCTGCTGGAGCCTATCACAGCTGTCATTGCTTCATGCCAAAAAAAACCTGTCCATTATGTTAGCAAATGGATTAAGTGAAGAGAGAAAGACACTCCTATCCAAACACTTGACTCTGGTTCATTCAACTAAAAAGCCTCCACTTCTCAGGGATGGCAGTCCAAGCCATCAGAGCCCTTTCTCTGTTAATTGTGATATCATTTAGCATTCATTTGTTTCTTCTATCATGGGAAGGTTCATTACAACACTTCAGGTAAGTTGTGCTTTTGCATTTCGCCCAGAAATAGCACACAGAAAGGAAGCTATAACATTTATATTTTTTTGCAGAAAATAATAATTACATTTATTTTTGTACATTTATAGAATGTCTCTTATGTTACACTTTTGTTTGTTAAATTTTCAGCTGGAAAACTTTCTTGGGAAAATTCAGACACACAAAGGGAAACATGTCACATGAAGATGACTTGACACTCTCTGGAAAAAAAGGAAACTCGACTCCTGCCGTGTTAAACACAACACACCAGGCGAACATAACTACTTCAACAAAACCAAACCCAGTGACAACACAAAAAAATACAAATACAGCCACAGCTGAGACGCCAATGCCCATCCTCTCCAAGAAATCCTTCAAGAAGCTTCCAAAGTGGGATTTTGAGGATGTTTATAACCAGGATGCCCCACCTAGACAGACAGTAAGCACGCTGAGACAAGATAGAACAGAATCTGTTTAAATGCATTAACTTAAAGTTTGTTAGTTGGCACGGCTGAAGACTCCTAAGCAGCTTTAGCGTCACCTGCATGCATTTATTGTTTGCAGTGAATGAATCTAAATGGTGAATCTAAATTTATTTAAATGGTGACTGACATTTCTCTAATTGTTTGACCACCTTTTTTTGCCTTCTCTATCATCTGACAATGTTTAGCTTATTTGATTATTTAAGATTTTTATCATTTTTAGACTTGTGCCCAGTCTCTGCGAAACTCAAAGGATGAGAGCTTCAAGAAGGCTTTTCTTCCCAACATACGTTTGTTTCTCCACAAAGACAACATCAACATGAGCGAATGGAACCGACTTTCACATTTTAACAATCCTTTTGGTTTTATGGAGTACAAGTTTGACGGTAGGTATTTATGTATGTCTGTGCCAAGGCAGTATTCCAACAGCCGTAAAGCAATATTGGAATTTTTTTTTTGTTGAACTCATGTTCCTCTTTCTGGATATATATAACCCTGAAAGCCAAATGATAAATGTAAAAAATTGAGATCAATAAGTCTTCTATGTTCAGATCTAAAAATGTTTTTTGCAAAATTCTGACAAAAAGATTCGAGATTATTCTCCCAGGATTTATTAATAACAGATTGAATGCATTCTTTATGAGCCTAGATGGGTTTTAAATATACATGCCAGGAGAGAAGAACAGGACCCTGCTTTACTGTCATAAGATCCAGAGAAAGTGGCAAAGTCCTACCTGTTAGTACTACTCAACCATTTTGTAAAATTTTTGTAACTGGATGACACTTTTGTAAAAAGAACCATATGCTGAAATAATCACTATCAACATTTTTCCTTTCAATTTTGGTGCATTTGTATAACTTAAATAAGCCTTATGTAGGTAAAGAGTCAACAGTTCTAGATCTTCGGTAATGCCGCTGCCCAACCCCTGCCTGCATTATGCCCCGATCATCCGCATGTTTGCATACAAAGGCAAAAGTAATTCTTTAGGCTCAATACCAACGTGCCCGTTTAAACATTACAAATTTCTCATAGATATGCATACAGTTAGAAAGAACATAGTATTAAAAGGCAACATAAGTATCATAACCCTGATTTCTTGGTGTGGCCTTCTCCAGACCCTCTGGGCTATGGGTGTTACGCAGGTTACAGTTTTGAATCTTCATTAATCATCAGCAGGATGGTAAACACAGAACTTTATCCCTCATTAAACACACACAGAGATACCGTCACACCCCTAACCTTGCCGCCCTGAACAAAGACAGGTAGGAACTAAGATTACTCTTTTTCTCTATCACATGTGAAATCTAGTGATGGGAACGGCAGTTCTTTTGACTGTACTGAATCACTAGAATCAGTTCATTAAAATGATTCGTTCAAAAGATTCGTTCACCGAATCGTTCCGTCCTTAGCAGGTGCCCTGATTGATGTCACACGCATCCACATCTGGTGGTTGCCAAGGCAACCGTTCAGCATATCTGTGGTCGGCAGCCCGGCGATCTGCGACATCAGTCCATACGGTTGACCAATAAAAGTTCAAATCACAAGCATTAGAGCACTATACTAAAATATATGAATGGATATTCTGACACAAAGACGTAGTAATGTTGTACTAATTAGCAGACAACGGACTGAATCGATTAGTCTATTGTTCCACGGTGGCACTTAGTACAGCCAACAGAAAACTTACTAAAATACAAATGACAACACCACTGCGGCTAAACACCAGTATGTTAACGTACATGCTAACGTCCGTCAAATAACAGCATGTTTAACATTAGCATGTTAGCTTCTAGCCTCGTTTTATTCTATACAGTTTATACTACACGGTGCTACACGGATGTCAACAAGCCAGCGCTAATTACAGCAGTACAGTTACTAAACGTGAACCAAGTCCCCTGCCCTGAGTGGCAGTTCTATCTGTGTGTTCAGCAGTACGCGAGTGAGTGACACAGGCCTCGTGATTCGCTGTAAGATTCTAGGATCACTAGAATCGCGAACGTACTGCACGTTCGCGGCTGAGCTCAACTGAACTGAGAAAGGAACGAATCAGTTCATGAAGTGATTCCATTCAGTACGTTCACTCAAAAGAATCATTCGCGACCGACGCAACACTAGTGAAATCGTATCCAGTTGATATTTGGACTGACTGTTGCCCTGTGTCAGAGTATAGTGAGCAAACAACAGAGCAACAAGCTGACATGGTTCTACTATCCATCCTATTTCATTATAACATGCATACAACATGCAATAGATGACAGCAGTACACCTTTATCTTTAGCACATTCTTCCTCTTTTTTTTATTCTTTTCTAAACTGGGCTCCGGATTCTTTGATCTCTTCATTTTTATGGTTTTAATTTGGCAGTGGAGAATCACTACATTACCCATCAGTCAACAGTCAGGACTAAACCAATTAACCCTGATGGTGTAAACTGCTTTAGTATTAACTTCAAATCATTTAGTTGTATACGAATATAGAGCAAATATGTCAGTATTGATGACTGTAAAGTCCCCCGTCTCCCTTCTTTTTTTTTTTCCTTAGTTTTTGTGAAATTGTGTAATCCTGCTTGTCCATGGGTTAATATGTAAGTACTAACATATTTATCTAATCTCTGTGAAGGTTCTCAGTCACCCAGGCCATGGTATAGCCAGACAAAACAAGCTGACATAAGGTTAACTGGACTTGTAGAGTTTCTTGAAGTTTCATCCAAGTAACTTCTTCAGTACTATAAAAACTGGCGGGGAGTTTAAATAGGAACATTAGTGAGTGTTGCTCATTAGTAACTCACATGACTAGTGTCAACCAGATACTTAAGCCTCGAAGTACTGCGGGGCATGGATGCCGTAACTTACGTACGTAGCCAACGTCGGTGCGAGTCAAATACTTGTGTGTTTGTCAGTCTGTCTCTCTGGAAAAACGCCAACTACACGCTAGTCAGAGCTGTGTCTTTTTTGCCAGTCAAGTTAATTTTTGTTTCTACTTCCTACCACACTTTAAACAATGGCAACTGAAACTTAGACGAGTCATACAAATGTTTGTATCACCAACCTTTCCTCGATGTGTTCCATCTTTTTTGATCCAAAACAATCAATTGCGGAGTTGGAGAATCAGCGGAAATACTAAAGTGGAAATACGCTACTACCAAACGGACCAATCACAGCTCTTGCGGTTTGCGTTGCAGACGTTTTCATTTCTGGGGAGGTGCACATCAGCTATGGTACAGGTGTAACAGGTCCCAGGCAGAGTACCTGTACACAGATAAGGTTCCTGTAAAACAGGAGAAAGAATGAGACAGGCGACCGTTTGCTTCTGTTCAGTGCAGCTTCGCTCAGTAGAATGAGGAAGTAAACAAAAGTCCAAGGAATCCAAAAGGAGAAACAACTAGCCACACTGCCCCCTACTGGTAACACTGAAAGGCTCTCTGCTTCTGCTCTCACCAAGAGCTAATAATTGACCATTTTGGCACTTTTTAAAACATTTCTTTCACAGAAAAAATATTTTCAAAATAAAACAAACAAAATTACATAAAATGTGACCTTACATTTCATGGGCGTCACACAGTGTCTGCATATGCTCTGTGCTGTCGCCAGTAGCTACAACTTCTTGGGGGCGGGCGTTGTATGATGGCACATTTCATATCAGTCCACCTCCCTTGTTCAGAGAGGGGTTTTCCAATTTAACATATAGCTTATTTTAAACCATCTGCCTTCTCTGGTTAAAATGCTTACATTGCTGGAGTGTCCTTTCCTTCACGTGTTTTCTTTTAATTTGCAGATGTGATGCCTTCACTGAAGCTGATTCCAAAGCCAACAGAGCCTCTGCTCCTTCCAAAACCAGGAGGTGATGGCTGTGTGCACTGCGCTGTGGTGGGTACGGCAGGAATCCTCAATGGCTCCAAAGTTGGCGCAGAGATCGACTCTCATGATTATGTTTTCAGGTAAGAAAGAGGGTGGGAAGAAAATCTGTTTTTTTTTTTTGTCAATCCCCACCGAGTGTGCTGTAAGGTTTCAAAGCCAATCGACTGATGGAGATTGTAATTATATTCTATCATGTATATTCTATCATCTATCAAAATTTATTTAATCATAATAAAATACCAACAGATATTCTCCAGTGGAAACAGCAAGCATCCCCTTGGCTTCAAATTCCCCCACAACATTTGCATGCTATTAAAATCTGTCCATTTCTTCTTTTTGATTCGTGTCTTGGTGGAGTTATTTGTGTGGTCAGGATCAAATATGTTGTTGAAATGTTCTGTCACAAGAACATGTAAAGTTGATTAGTTTGTCCAGCGCAAACAGAGATTATGGTTTTTTAGCTCAGAAGCACAAGCAGCATCAGTCCTGGATGACGAGGTGTGTGTGTGGCACAGTTGAGTTTGCTTAGAGTGAGTCAACAAAGGAGAAAGTCTGGGATATTTAAACATCCTTCATTCTGATGGTTTATGGGTTTGTACTTCATTTTCTCTCTTCCTTATTCTCCGTGTCAAATAAAGGAAAAAAATGAAACTGATAGAAGTAGTGTACTTCTACTCTAAATTTGAGCAATCTCCATCAGAATGCCAATGCAGCACTTTGACTCTTGAAGTACTTACAGCATGGTCCACCAGTTAATTTTACCTGAGCGCTGAATAGTGTGAAGCATGTCAAGCCAAGGAGTTGTTTTTTGTGTAGATGCTGTTTTCATTGTTATTTCTAGTAGTAGTAATAATAATTATTTATTTAGGTTCACAAAGCCTGTTTTGAGCATCAAACCAGGAAAAAAAGCACTCTTGAAACAAAGTAAATTCAAAACCAGTGTTTTCAGGATGTAAATTCAAATGTGCGGACCATGTTCTGGAACAGTGAAAGACAACCACCAATAACATTAATAACAACAAATTCTTGTATTATTTTAATATCTTTGTTTAGTATTTAAAGTTTAGTACTGCCTTTTCCATTGTTTCTGTTCTAAGCAAGTAATAGGCAAGCTGTCTTAGCATTGGTGTGGTTCGCTCAAAAATAAAACAAACTGATCAATCCAGTCAGATGTGAACTGGAAGTTTTCCTGGTCGACAATACACCGACATTTGGCTTTCCACAGGCTGCTCATTCGTTATAGATCTCACAGATTAAACTATTTAGGCAGAACAGTACCCGATAGTAACCGCACCGTTACCATTAAAATTGTTCTCATTTTTAAAGCAGATGTAAAAATGTAAAAATGCAATGCTGTAAGTAATCTTTATCTTTAGTTTTTAGAGCCTATGAGCTCTATTGAGTTACTTTTTTATTAGGGTATTAAACTGGTGTTTAAACTGATCATAAGGGAAAGCTTTATAACAGTGAAGTGAAACAATTCTGTTTAAATTTAAACAGTTTAAAATCAACAAAACACTTACTAACCCATAAGTCAATACTTAACTCTGCAGGCTCCATAATGGACAGAGATAAAATGTTTTCCAGTGGCAAAGAAAAAGGGATCAAACCTGTTGGTAGCATTTGTTAAGCATTACATGTTGCTATTGAGGTGAATAACTGGCAGATTTTAGTATAATATGTTTAGAATGAGCTTCCTGTTAGATGTATCCCATTATGGCATCATTTGATGCAAAAATAAATAATAATAATAATAATAATACATTTTATTTAAAAGCGCTTTTCAAGATACTCAAAGACACTTTACATAAAAAGGACATCAAATTAGCAAAACAATGTGAAATATAACATCAAAAACACAATAAACTGAGCTAAACATTAAAAGCAATTTTAAAAAGGTGTGTTTTTGTCAGAGATTTGAAGGTAGGAAGGTCGGTACAGTCGCGGATGTGTTTGGGGAGAGAGTTCCAGAGGGAGGGGGCAGCTGCAGAGAAGGCTCTGTCGCCCCAGGTTCGATGCTTGGTCTTGAGTGGTGGAGTAAGGAGGTTTGCGTCACATGAACGGAGGCTGCGGGATGGATTGTGGCGATGGAGCAGGTCAGTGAGATAGGAAGGGGCCTGGTTATGGAGGGCTTTGTGTGTGAGGAGGAGGATTTTGAACTGAATACGCTGTGGAACTGGGAGCCAGTGGAGTTTCTGGAGGACAGGAGTGATGTGATCACGGGAGCGGGTGTGGGTGAGCAGACGTGCAGCAGAATTTTGGATGTACTGAAGTTTATTTAAAGTTTTGGATGGTGTGCCATAGAGGATGCTGTTGCAGTAGTCAATTCTGGAAGTGATGAAGGCGTGAATGAGGGTTTCAGCAGCAGAGAAGGAGAGTGATGGACGGAGTCGGGCAATGTTCTTGAGGTGGAAGAAGGCAGTTCTGGTGATTTGATTGATGTGATGATCAAAGGAGAGGTTACTGTCAAAGATGACTCCGAGGTTGCGGCTGTTGGGGGATGGAGACAAGGTGGAGTTGTCGATGGTGAGGCGGAAACTGTCTGTGGTGTTGTTGAGGGATTTGGGGCCGATAATGATTAGGTCTGATTTGTCACAATTTAGTTTGAGGAAGTTGATCTGCATCCAGGATTTGATGTCAGCGAGGCAATTGGAGAGAGTGGAAAGAGTGGCGGGAGTGATGGAGTTGGTGGAGATATAAAGCTGGACGTCATCAGCATAACAGTGGAAATGGAGACCGTGGTGGCGAATGATGTTGCCAAGGGGGAGCAGGTAAAGTATGAAGAGGAGAGGACCAAGCACCGATCCCTGGGGGACACCTTGGGACAGAGGAACAGTGGAGGAGGTGCAGTTGTTGATGTGGATGAATTGTTGTCGGTCTGAGAGGTATGATTTGAGCCAGGAGAGTGCAGTGCCAGTGATGCCGAGGGAGGACTCAAGGCGGGAGAGGAGAATGGTGTGATTTATGGTGTCGAAAGCTGCAGTGAGGTCCAGGAGGATGAGGATGGTGAGCTGGCCGGAGTCTGCGGAGAGGAGGATGTCATTGGTGACTTTCAGGAGGGCTGTTTCGGTGCTGTGTTGGGAACGGAAACCGGATTGAAATGGTTCGAACAGGTCATTTGAGCAGAGGTGGGCTTTGAGTTGTGTGGCGACAATACGCTCCAGTATTTTGGACAGAAAGGGGAGATTGGAGATGGGCCGGAAGTTCGACAAGATGTCAGGGTTGAGTCCAGGTTTTTTGAGGATGGGGGTGATAGCAGCCAGTTTGAGTGAACGGGGGACTGAGCCAGACCTGAGGGAGGAGTTGATGATTTCTGTGATGAGTGTGGAGATGGCTGGTAAAGAGTCCTTAATGAGGTGAGATGGGATGGGATCCAGAACACATGTAGAGGTTTTCATGCCTATCATAATTTTGGGCAGCTCCCCTGGTGACACGGGGGAGAACTGAGACAGAGGCTGAGAGGTGAGGAGGGGAGGAGCAGGTGAGGGAGTGGGAGTGCAGGCCGTGGGGGCAGGAGAGGAGGACAAGTTGTTGTAAATGGTGTCGATTTTTGTTTGGAAGAATGAGAGAAAGGAGTTGCATTTGTCAGTGGTGAATGAGTTGGAGGTATTGTCGCTGGGCTTGAGGAGTTTATTTACTGTAGAAAACAGAGCCTTGGGGTTGGTGGAGCCAGAGTGAATGAGGTGAGAGTAGTAGGTGGATCGGGCAGTACTGAGAGCATCCTTGTACTGCTGAAGGTAATCTGTATAGGCTTGTAGATGGACAGTTAAACCGGTTTTCTTGTGAAGTCTTTCAAGCTGTCGTTTTTGTGATTTCATTTTGTGTAGTTCAGGAGTGTACCAGGGGGCAGAGTGGGTGAAGGAGACAGTTTTAGTTTTGATGGGGGCTAGCTGGTTGAGACAGGAGGAGAGTGTTACGTTGTAGAATTTGGTGAGGTCAGAGGGATTGTCAGTTAACGGAGGGGGGGAAGCAGATATTTTACTAGCAAGAGAGGCAGAAAGGGCTGAAGGGGAGATGGATTTGAGGTTTCTGAAAGATATTGAAATATTGAAATAGATGTATGAAGTTAATTAATTAATCAATCAATCACTTATTACACATTTGAGTATGTGTGCACTATCCTTTTTGAAAATCCAATATTATTGGATTAATATATCAAATTTTGTTATTTTGAAAGTAATTCTGGGTCTCTGATTTTCATTATTTTTTGTACTTCGAGTAGGTCTTAAATTTAACCTATAATGGTCTTAAAAAAGTCTTAAAAAGTCTTAAATTTCACTTGCTCAAACCTGCAGAAACCCTGTTATTACTGTGCACTATATATTACAATAAAGGTCTACCTACCTGTGTGCTGTTTCAAAATCCACTCCATTGTAAAGGAAAACAAAACTGTTGGAGGAGTAATTAATCTTTTATGTTTTATTTACCCTCATGTTAAGATGTCTAACTTCACAGCAGAAATAAACCTGTTTATAGCTTGGCACAAAAAGATTTTTGTTTGAGGCCGAACAACTTTTCAGAAGGTTGCAACGCCTTCATGTTAACATGAATATCTGAACGCAATGCAACTGCAATCCATCAAATAGTGAGATTTTTCAGTCTGTTGCAAAGGGGTAGACCAACAGAACAACAACATTCATAATGCTACTAAAATTCAAAGGATGAAGACCTGAACCATTAGAAATTAAAAGGGAACAAAAACACAATGTATATAATATACAGCATTATACATATGTACTGAAATGAAGACACTTGAGTATTATGTAAATGAAGCAAATGAAAATGCAACCAATCAACATCCTGAAAAGTCTCTTGTTTTGAATTTTTGTGTTGCAGGATGAATGGTGCCGTGACCCAGGGTTATGAGGAAGACGTAGGAAACAGAACATCTGTGTACGTTCACTCGGCCCACTCCATCACCTCATCACCATATTTGTTCAAGAAGTACGGCTACACGTCTGCCCCTCATGATGAGGTACTGAAACTTAAACACTTAAACAATGTAATGTTGTTTTTACTCACAATAAAGATAACGTCTGTCTTCCTCTTTGGCAGGGGATAAAGTACGTCATGATTCCTGAAGGAATGAGGGACTTCCAGTGGCTGGAGGGGCTTCTGAAAGGAGAAAGAGTCCGTGCTGGCCCGTACCACAAAAATCTGTAAATATAATTTTTACAAGGATAACTTATTGTACGCATTGTTCATTTAAAAAGAAAAAATCTTTTCTTGACATTGAAAGTATATTGTATCATTCAATTTAAAAACAGATTTACAAAATTGAAATACATGTATGACTAAGCAAATGTAGAGTTTAAAAATACAGTTTTGTTCTCCAAGCCATTATGTTGGTCACTATGTTGGTTACTGTGACGTCCATCAAAGTCAATAGTGCCATTCAATCGATTTTCAGTTCAAATTCTTTGTCCTTGTGCTCTGATATGGCAGGTGTGCGCCCATATGTTAACAACTACCAACAATCTTGACGACAGTAAATCAACTGAAGAACGATGTGCAACCTGGGACGTGTTCCCAGTTCTGCCTCAACATTGTACAGACTTATATGAACATCTTTCATCAGCTTGTTCCTTCATTTTCAACTGTTGCTTTTGTATTTTAACCCTCCAGGCCAAGGACGTACTACTCAGGGCTGTACAACGAGAACCGCTTCTACGTTCTGCACCAAGACTTCCTCCGATACGTACGAAACAGGTCAGCCTCCTGTCAAACACCCATCCAACCTTTCTGTGGTTTAAACCGTATGCTTTTATAAATGTATCTGCTGTGGTAACAAAAGTGGCACGAGTCATTCTTTTGCAAAACAATTTTCATAAAATGTATGACGTACTTTTCTTGTAATAACTTTTCATTACTCCACCGTTTCAGCGTGTTACAGTTATGTAGCAGTAGGACCTAAATGCAGGGAACAAAAGAAAGAAACAAAGCTAATTTAATGAAAATTTACGAAACAAGAAAAAAGGCGCTGCACGGATGGCAGGATCTGAACACACAAATCCAAAAAAACAGATAAAGACCAAAACCAAGATGAGAACTGACTAACATGAGGAAGCACGAGTGTACGACAAACAGGGTAACATCTCAGACAAAAACTCAACGACGACTTGACAGGGGTAGCAGAACAGGGGTAACATAGGAAATGACATGACAAAAGCAAAGGCAGGGTTATATATGTACTCACACACAAGGGCTGATGCAATAACTAGAGACAAGTGAAACCAGAGCACAGCAATAATTAAACAAAAATGCAAGTGAGTCTGGCAGAAGTGTGGACGGGTCATCGATATCGCAGCTCCTTGTGCCTCCGTTCTGCAGACTCTGGCTTCAAAGTCACAAGATTGCGCTGCCTGTATCCTTGGGAAAATAGTGTCAGCTTGGCCATTGCAAGGAAGTGGGGATGAGTAGTCCATATTTATATACAGTCTCTCGAACAGTGAGACAGGAAGTGAAACCTAAATTCCATAGACATATATACATAGACGCCTCATTGAGCGGGTTGGCCCGTTGTTGCGATACGTCAACGTCGCCGCCATATTGGAGGAGGCAGCTCTGTCCCGCGAACGAATAAGAGTCAATGGAGTGAACTTTATTAAGCGTCTTCTACAAAGTACTATAAGTTAATGCCTCTCATTTACACATTCACGCACAAACGTATATATTCAGGAAACCGATAGGAACCAAAAACAACGTCTGTAACATTAATGTAACATTCATGTTTTTGGTTCCTATCAGTTTCCTGAATATATACGTTCGTGCGTGAATGTGTAAATGAGAGGAAATTACTACAAAGTTTCAATTTACTTGTCAATTTTGTAGTTGTACATATATAAAAGATATATACTTACTCTAATGTGCAAAAACGTTTAATAGCGGCAACTGGACTTGTAGAGAAGACGTTTTGCTACTCGGACGTTTTGCTACTCGGAGTGGTAAAACGTCTTCTCAAAAAAATAAAATAAAATCTCTACAAGTTCAGTTGACTTTTTTTTAAACGATTTTTGGATATACCATGACCTGGATCACTGAGAAACTTCACAGACATCTAACTCTAATCTATGTGTATGTTGATTTAATGTGTTTTCATTACCCGACAGGTTCTTATTGTCACCTAATCTGAATGCTTCATTCTGGTCAATAGTCAGACCAACCAATGGGGCTTTCACTCTCTTCCTGGCTCTGCATACCTGCGACACAGTAAGTTAATGTAGTAAACATAGATACTGATAAAGACCAAGACAGCTTTTGGCATGAGTGCATTTTATTTATTTATTTTTTTTTCTTTTTGAAGCAGCAACAAGTGTCCATTTAGGGAGTTCCACTCGGCTTCACACACAGATTTCGGTCACAACTGCAATATTTTGTTCTGTTAGCCCAACATCGGAAATCCTATTCAAAGTAAATTGGAGCAAATCCACATGTCAAGGATTAATTGGTTTAATCCATGCTTTACAAGGAAAAAACACCTGCTTATTATTATGACCAAAAGAACTCTAAACCTTCACCTGTCCTCCGTGTTTTCTTTCTCTGTCATCCTCAGGTGAATGCATACGGATTCATGACAGAAGACTACAGCAAATACTCCAACTACTATTTTGAGAAGCATATTAGAACCAAGGTCATTTTCTACAGCAACCATGATTACGTTATGGAGAAGAATTTGTGGAAAAAGCTTCACAACAGGAAAATACTTAAGCTATATCAGAAATCTGAATCAGGGACAGAAAAGCCGGAGCAACACTAATACATAAAGAATTTAACATGTGTTAAAGCAAATCCTTGGCTCTAAGGTAATTTATACGATAATAATAATATGCTGGGCTCAGTAGTTGGCTGTTGTGGAAAGGGGCTGCAGTGTTTTAGTCAGGAGCATCTTGCAAATATTATTGCACAAGGATGCAGCTGTTTATTAATTTTTTAAATTTTAGTTTTAGTTTATGCATTTGTGCAAAATTTATATTTCTTACAGTACATTTTGACTGTCTGTAAGCCAAAGAAGATTAGCGATATGAGTTACTGAGAGTAACTTTCTGGGTAAGAATTTGCACTCACAGTCTTAGGACTCGCCTCTGCTCGGCCACAAGGAGGAGTCCGTTTAATGTAACAATGGGACCTGTACTGACAAGATAGTTGGCTCCAAAACTGTTCATTCATTCAGTAACAGAAAGAATAAAGAGAACACGGGAGAACAGTAAGGATTTGTTTCTGTATTTATACGTTTTTAACGTTTCTTAACAAGCAGAAAGTCAGATCAAAAACCTTGCATGTTGTTGATCACTTGAACTTTTTAGTCATAAGACCTTCATCTTGTAAATAACTTAAAGGTCCAGACATGTCAAACCAGCAACAAAGAACTGCTTGTCATGGGTTCACCGTCAGGACAGGAAAAAACAAGCAACTGTTTGGGGTCCCATGGGAAAAAAAAAAAAAGAAAAAAAGCCCCTATATAGTATATGTGTATACCATTTAAAAGGTAACTAATCATCTCAGTCATAAAAAATTAAAATAGAAAGGTGTGCATTGTTTGGTTTAATTACTATATTAAAGAGTTTCTGTTAATTATTTATTCATCACACTGGACAACTTTAACAGTGTCCGAAAACCTGTTTCAAAAAAACAGACATTTGAAAAAAGCACAAAAGACGTACCAGTGACAACAAATCAGGAGCACACTGTCAGGACAGGTAAACCAAGAAGCTGTTTGGAGCCCTGTGAGGAATAGGACCCCCAAATTGCTACCTTCTTGACATATGTTGCCATGACAACCATAACCGCCCCAAAACCTATGAAAGTCTTACGGTGCAATGGTCCACAACCCCCCCAACCAACCACTAGAACCAAGGATTGTCACTGACTCCCATCAGTGAAGGCCAAGTGTGACACTGTCTCACATCGCTTTTGTCTGAACCAAAAAGTGGCACTTGAACACATCACAAAAACTATTTCCTTGCTGGCCAGTATGTTCTGCGCCTACATAAAAGGAAATAACTCTTCATACCAGCAGATGGCAGTAGATGAACAGTAACTATTAGCTCAGAAGTTTGGAAGCGCTACCACCCGTCTACAGTTTGATGATCATGTTTCTGTGAAAATATTTGTGTATTTTAACCCTAAGAATAAATAAAGATGGAAGAGATGCAAGAGAGTAAGTGTGAAAGAATCTCACTGTCACCAATTCAAGTTGCTGAATCGGTTGAAAAATCATCGACAGGGGTCCGACTAGTTCCATCACTCCAGGATACACGGCAAAAACTCACCAACTGTCCGGCATCAGCAAATGGCCAATTGTAGCCTTGGTGTGTCCTTTACAGAGCACTTCCATCATCATTTAAAGGAATAGTTTAACAAAACAGATTCACTAACAATGACCACACCTTTAACAATGCAGATAAGTTTATTGATAGACAGGCTGTGAGACAAATAGATGGAGGGATGAGAAGGGTTGATGGGTATGGGATGAAAAGGGGTCAAGTGGATGGGATGAAAGGGGTTGCAGGGATGGGATGAAAAGGGGTCAAGTGGATGGGATGAAAGGGGTTGCAGGGATGGGATGAAAAGGCTCGAAGGGAAAGGCTGAAAGGAGGTCAAACGGGATGGGATGAAAAGGGTTGAGGTGTGGGACAAAAAGGGATGAAAATGGTTGAGGGGATGGGATGAAAAGGATTGAGATGATTGGATGAAAGAGATAAAAGGAAGCGTGAGCAATAAAGGGTCAAGGGGAAGAGATGAAAGGGGGTCGAAGGGGATGGGATGAAAGGGATGAAAGGGGATCAAAGGGGATGGGATGAAAAGGGATGAGAAGAGGTTGAGGGCATGGGATGAAAAGGGGTCTAGGGGATGGGATGAAAAGGGGGAGAAATGTGTAGACTGATAACGGTGGAGGAACTCAGGGAGTGAGACTCAGGGTGGGGGCATATCTCGGGAATCTTTGGATTTTTGTCCCCCTGGTTCCTGTAATGAAGATGTAAGAGGAAAAAATTAGAACAGAGGGACGAAAATGGGAAATAGAATGATGACAAGAGAAATAAGCTTATTCTCTTGTGTCCTTTAAACATGAAGCTACAGATTAAATTACATAAAAACCAACATTTCGTTTTTATTCCTTATGGTAAACTGGCCAGAGTGCCCTGGCTTACAGTAACAATTACATAATGTCTAACTTGCAGTAAAAAAGCAACCTAAAATGTTTTCCTCAAAGTCAAATTTTAGCTCAACTGTAATCTGGCAGAAGAGAGTGAGCAAAATAATATATGTAATAAAACAATATTATATATTAGTTTTACAGCTGTGTTATCGATCTTTTCATCTAACTTCCTGCTAGAATGAAAATATTTCTTGAACATCTTTAAATTCACCAGCTCTCCGTCCATGTATTTTTATTTATTTTTTTTACAATTAAAAAAATGTCAATACAGGTATTTTTGGGGGGAGGGGGTTTACAGAACTAATTTAGTAAATTTTTTGCAAATTGTGTGTGTTGTTGCTGCAGATATTCTCACGGTGCAACGTGAGCAGCTGGTCCAACTCCATCTCTACTCCATCTGAGACTCCTCTCCCACGCATTTTTTTCCCCTGTCCCATCCACCTATCGTACACACAGAGGTAAAGATTTTGCTGGAAATACTCAAATTGGAAACAAATAAGGCCTCAAAGGTATAAGAGACTGCTGTTTTTTCAGTTTTACATAACCAGTGTTGGGTATAGTTACTTTGGAAAGTAGTTAATTAGGTTACAACGTTACCATCAATTAAAAGTAATCTGTTACATTACAGTGTTACCTATGAATAAAAGTAACGCGTTAGAGTACTCATGCGTTACCAAAAATTAAAAGCCGTTTGCAGCGCCTCGCACATGCTGCAACTTAACTGACACGGACACACAGCCTCCTTTAAATGCACCGAGAAGTCCTGACAATGAATAACGTCATTCATCCAACCAAATTAACTCTGCAGGATAACAATACCAGGGTGATAGAGTGGTGCTTGGTTACAAGATGTTTTTTTTTTTAAATTGGAAGTGGAATTTTTTGCGGTCGACAGAAGCACACACACACACACACGCCCACACACACACACACACACACACATACACATACACACGCACACACAGGTAACGTAGGTCAACAGGGCACAAAAGCCAGGCTGTAGTCGGAATTTTTCTTTCCTTATCCGGAGTAATTCTTAAAGCAACGGATTACTTAAAAAAAATAACGAGGTTACTGATTGCTTAACGCACGAAACTAACGCGTTACACGAAAAAAGTAATTAGAGTACTCTAACGCATTACTTTGTAACGCGTTACCCACAACAGTGGTATTGTTATCCTGCAGAGTTAATTTGGTTGGATGAATGACGTTATTCATTGTCAGGACTTCTCGGTGCATTTAAAGGAGGCTGTGTGTCCGTGTCAGTTAAGTTGCAGCATGTGCGAGGCGCTGCAAACGGCTTCTAATTTTTGGTAACGCATGAGTACTCTAACGCGTTACTTTCATAGGTAACGCTGTAACTTAACAGATTACTTTTAATTGATGGTAACGTTGTAACCTAATTAACTACTTTCCAAAGTAACTATACCCAACACTGAACAATACCAGGGTGATAGAGTGGTGCTTGGTTACAAGTGGAATTTTTTGCGGTCGACAGAAGCTTTTCACCAACGCGGAGTGTACATTTTACCGTTAAGTTGTTCTTGTCCTTTTCGCTGGCGAATTGAAAATAATGTGCGTACTTCCACAATTCAAAAGCTGTCCTCTCTGCCATCTTGCCGGTGGTTTGAAAACACTCACACACACTCACACACACACATACAGGTAACGTAGGTCACCAGGGCACAGACGCATCATCACAGCACTGCGCCTCCGCTGACACCCGCAGGTGGCACAGTAGGCTACTGTCAGACAAAAGCTGTCGTCGGAATTTTTCTGTCCTTATCCGGAGTAATTCTTAAAGCAACGGATTACTTTTTTTAAAAAAAAAATAACGAAGTTACTGATTGCTTAAAGCACGAAACTAACGCATTACGTTACAAGTTACACGAAAAAAGTAATTAGAGTACTCTAACGCATTACTTTGTAACCCACAGCACTGTACATAACTTCCCTTTTGGATGCCTGTAAAGCTAGGTGTGTGTGATTGATGTCGTTTTATTGACCATATTTGTTTCATGCCAGACAACCCTGCCCAGTTACGTTATCAAATGGATCAAGTGAGTAAATTTCAGGAGAGAAAGACACTCCTGTCCAAACAACTGACTCTGGTTCGTTCAACTAAAAACCCTCCACTTCTCAGGGATGGCAGTGCAAGCCACCAGGACTTTTTCTCTGTTAATTGTGATATCACTTGGCAGTATTTTTTTTGTTCTATCATGGGAAGGTTCAGTAAAAAACCTCAGGTAAGTTGTGCTTTTGTATTTTGCCCAGAAATGGCACACAAGAAGGAAGCTATAATATTTATATTTTTTGCAGGTAAATTATAAGATCATTTTTGTACATTTTGTACATTTATAAAATGTCTCTTATGTTACACTTTTTTTGTTAAATTTTCAGCTGGACAACTTTCTCAGGAAAAGACAGACACACAAAGGGAAACATGTCACATGAAAATGACTTGACAATCTCTGGAAATAAAGGAAACTCGAGTCCACGTCCTGCTGTGTTTACTACAACACACCAGGCGAAAATAATTACTTCAACAAAGCCAAACCCAGTGACAACAACAAAAACGGATCAAATGAGCACTTCTACAAATCCAGCCGCAGCTGAGACGCCAATGCCCATCCTCTCCAAGAAATCCTTCAAGAAGCTTCCAAAGTGGGATTTTGAGGATGTTTATAACCAGGATGCCCCACCTAGACAGACAGTAAGCACGCTGAGACAAGATCGAACAGAATCTGTTTAAATGCATTAACTTAAAGTTTGTGGGTTGGCACGGCTGAAGCAGCTTTAGCATCGCCTGCATGCATTTATTGTTTGCAGTGGATGAATCAGTTTATTTAAATGGTGACTGTCATTTCTCTAATTGTTTGACCACCTTTTTTTTCCTTCTCTATCATCTGACAATGTTTAGCTTATTTAATTATTTAAGATTTTATCATTTTTAGACTTGTGCCCAGTCTCTGCGAAACTCAAAGGATGAGAGCTTCAAGAAGGCTTTTCTTCCCAAAATACGTTTGTTTCTGCACAAAGACAACATCAACATGAGCGAATGGAACCGACTTTCACATTTTAACAATCCTTTTGGTTTTATGGAGTACAAGTATGATGGTAGGTATTTATATGTGTCTGTGCCAAGGCAGTATTTCATGTACAGGGCTGATGAGTAACAGTCGTAAAGCAATACTGGAAACAAATTGTTGTTGAATTCATGTTCCTCTTTCTGGATATATATAACCCTGAAAGCCAAATGATAAAATATGAGACCAATAAGTCTTCTATGTTCAGATCTAAAGCTTTCAAAAAGATTAGAGATTATTCTCCCAGGATTTATTAATAACAGATCGAACGCATTCATTATGAGCCTAGATGGGTTTCAAATATACATGCCAGGAGAGAAGAACCGAAACCTGCTTTTCTGTCATGAGATCCAGAGAAAGCTTTTAACAGAGTGGCAAAGGCCTACCTGTTTGTAGTAGTCAAACATTTTGAAATGTTTGTAACTGGATGAAACTTTTGTACAAAGAACCATATGCTGAGATAATCACTATCAACATTATTTCTTTTAATTTTGGTGCATTTGTACGACTTAAATAACCCTTTAAGTAGGCAGGTACATTTAAAACTGTCAACAGTTCCAGAACTTCGGTAATGCTGCTGCCCAACGACAACCCTGCCTACACCGTGCCCCGATCAAGTAATCCTTATAGCTCAATACCAACGTGCCCATTTAAAAGAAGGAACATTGTATTAAAAGGCAACGTAAGTGTCGTAACCCTGATTTCTTGGTGTGGCCTTGTCCAGACTCACTGGGCTATGGGTATTATGCAGGTTACAGTTTTGAATCTTCATTAATCATCAGCAACTCAGCAGGACGGTAAACACACAATTGTATTCCTCTATTAAACACGCACAGAAATACGTCACACCACTAACTGTGCCACCCCCAACAAAGACACGTAGGAACTAAGATTACTATCAGATAACTACTGGAATAATAAACATGTCAATAAAGTGCAGGAGCTGATAAAGTAATATATATTTATAGATTATATAGATTTTATATATATATATATACAGTATATATATATATATATATATATATATAGTCCTAAAATAATATTACAAAACCTAAAACACAACACAAAGTATTATAATAAAATTATATCCTTAATTTCCATACATGCATTTTGACACAATTAAAACAAATGTAATTTTGCAATAATTTATCGAACTATTATATCTATTTCCATGTATGCTTATATTTGCAGATGTGATGCCTTCACTGAAACTGATTCCAAAGCCAACAGAGTCTCTGCTCCTTCCAAAACCAGGAGGTGATGGCTGTGTGCACTGCGCTGTGGTGGGTACAGCAGGAATCCTCAATGGCTCCAAAGTCGGCGCAGAGATCGACTCTCATGATTATGTTTTCCGGTAAGAAAGAGGGTGGGAAGAAAATCAGTTATTTTTTTTAGTCAATCCCCACCGAGTGTGCTGTAAGGTTTCAAAGCCAATCAACTGATGGAAGTTGTCATTACAATCTATCATGTATGTCAGTTAAAATTTATTTAATCATAATAAAATACCAACAGATATTCTCCAGTGGACGCAGTAACCACCCCCTTGGCTTCAAATCCCCAACAAGATTTCCATGGCATTAGAATCTGTCCATTTCTTCTCTTTGATCCCTTTCTTGGTGGAGTTGTTGGTGTGCTCAGGATCAATATCTTGTTGAAATGTTCTTCAACTTTCACACAGTTGTGAGAAGAATGTGTAAAGCTGATTAGTTTGTCCAGAGCAAACTAATCGAAAACGCCTTCTCTTTGCCTAGTGTCAAGTTTCTGTGAGATTAAAGTTCACTGGCTCAGAAGCACAAGCGGCATCAGTCCTGGATGACGCGGTGCGTGTGTGGCAAGATCTTTGGTGGCGTTGTTGTGTTTGCTTAGAGTCAACCATGTCAAATCAAGTAAAAATTAGGAAAAAAACCCCAGTGGTTTCTCTTTGATGCAGTACCTACAGAAGTGGTGTCCTAGTAGTAATAATATTAATTTAGGCCTGAGGTTCACAAAGCCTGTTTTGAGCATCAAACCAGGAAAAAAAAGCACTCTTGAAACAAAGTAAGTTCAAAACCAATGTTTTCAGGATGTAAATTAAAATGTATGGATCATTGCATTAAAACAGGAAGCATGCTGAGTGTTAAAGTGCCGCTTTCAACTCACGGCTACAGTCTGCATGCATAATAAGCAAGTTGTCTTAGCATTGGTGTGGTTGGCTAAAAAATAAAACAAACTAATCAGTCCAGTCAGATTTGTACTGGAGGTTTTCCTGATCGACAATACACCAATATTTGGCTTTTCACGGGCTGCTCATTCATTACACATCGTTATAGATCTTAAAGTTATCTTTACAGGCTCCATAATGGACAGAGATAAAATGGTTTCCAGTGGGAAAGAAAAAAGGATCAAACCTGTTGGTAGCATTTCTTAAGCATTACATTAGGCCTTTAGTATCATATGTTTAGAATGTTCTTCCTATTAGATGTATCCCATTATAGCATTATTTGATGCAAAAATAAAAGGATGCATGAAGTTAATTATGAAAATCCAATATTATTGGATTAATATATAAAATTTTGCTATTTTTATTTTGGTTGCCAATTGTATGACATTAAAAATGGCATTAGTGGAGCTCATCCCTGACCTAAACTCTCCTCTTTGTCATTTTCATCCATTATTAATTTGAATTATTTATTTATTTATTTTTCGGCAGGATGAATGGTGCCGTGACCGAAGGTTATGAGGAAGACGTAGGAAACAGAACATCTGTGTACGTTCACACGGCCCACTCCATCACCACATCACTAAATATGTTCAAGAAGTACGGCTACACATCTGCCCCTCATGATGAGGTACTGGAACTGAAACGAAGATGGTGTGATGTTGTTTATATCCACAACATAGATAACCTTTGTCTTCCTCTTTGGCAGGGTATAAAGTACGTCATGATTCCTGAAGGAATGAGGGACTTCCAGTGGCTGGAGGGTCTTCTGAAAGGCGAAAGAGTCCGTTCTGGCCCGTACTACAATGTGCTGTAAATATCATTGTATATTCTTAGCAGAAGATCTAATATTTGCACTATATATATACAGTATATATACACACACACACACACTACCGGTCAAAAGTTTTAGAACACCCTAATTTTTCCAGTTATTTATTGCAATTCAAGTCGTGCAAGTCCAATGAATAGCTTGAAATGGTACAAAGGTAAGTACTGAACAGCCAGAGGTTAAAAAAAAAAAGGTTTGGTTACCCAAAACTGAAAAATAATGTACATTTCAGAATTACACAAAAAGGTCTCTTTCAGGGAACACGAAGTGGGTTAACAATTTAAAGCTGTTCTGCAGCAATGAAAGCTGAATCAGCCTTCAAAGCTGGTGCTACTAATTCTTAAAGGTGTTCCATTTTTTCTTGATTACTTACAACCCCCTCTGTCTGAATAAAAGCAGTTTCGGAACACACTATGGTGCCAGACCCTCATGAGCATCAGGTGAACAGTATTGTACTGCAGAAACTAGTGTGTTGCTACAAAAATGGCAAGAAGAAGGCAATTAACAATGGAAGAGAGACCATCAAGACACTTAAAAATGTAGGTCTTTCTTACAGGGAAATTGCAAAGAAAGTCAAGGTGTCCATGAGTACAGTTTTCTTCACCATCAAAAGGCACTCAGAAACTGGGGGAAACTCTGACAGGAAGAGGTCTGGCAGACCCAAAGCCACAACTGAATCAGAGGACAAGTTTCTGAGAGTTAAAAGCTTGCGTGATAGGCAGGACAACAGCTTCAAGCACAGCTTAATAGTGGTCGTAGTAAGCAAGTCTCAGTTTCAACTGTGAAGAAAAGACTTTGAGCTGCAGGTTTGACAGGACGAGTTGCAGCAAGAAAGCCATTGCTAAGATGCCAGAATAAAACAAAGAGGCTCGCCTGGGCCATGAAACACCACCATTGGACTACTGAAGACTGGAAGAAGGTATTATGGACTAATGAATCAAAATTTCAAATCTTCGATTCATCACGCAGGATCTTTGTACGCCATCCAGTAGGCGAGAGGATGGTTCCACAGTGTGTGACATCAACTGTCAAACATGGAGGAGGAAGTGTGATGATCTGGGGCTGTTTTGCTGGATCCAGGGTCGGTGACTTGTACAGAGTGAGAGGCACCCTGAACCAAAACGGCTACTACAGCATTCTGCAGCACCATGCAATACCCTCAGGTATGCACCTAGTTGGTCAGAGGTTCATCCTACAGCAAGATAATGACCCAAAACACAGGTCCAAGCTATGCCAAAACTACCTCAGGAAAAAAAGAACAAGATGGTAAGCTTGAAAACATGGAGTGGCCAGCACAGTCTCCAGACTTAAACCCCATCGAGCTGGTTTGGGATGAACTGGACTGAAGAGTGAAAGCCAAGCAACCTACAAGTGCCACACATTTATGGGAACTTCTGCAACAGACTTGGGAAGAACTTTCTGAAGAATATTTGATTTCTATTGTAGAAAGAATGCCACGAGTGTGTTCAGCTGTTATATCTGCCAAAGGTGGCTACTTTGATGAGTCAAAAGTTTAGAATACATTTTGGTCTATAAATTGATTCCATGAATTCTTTTTCAGCTAAAATTGCCTATTTGTTCTATGCTTTCATTTCAGAATGCAATGAGACACTAAACTGAATAATTTTCAGTAGAAAACTGGAAAAAGTGTGGTGTTCTAAAACTTCTGACCGGTAGTGTATATATATATAAGTCAGTTGCCCAAGTCAACATCAAATGCGGCATATACCAAGGAGATGCGCTATCAACACTGCTGTTCTGCATAGGCCTGAACCCCCTCAGTCAGATCATCACAAAGAGTGGTTACGGGTATCAATTCCAAAGTGGAGCAACAATTAGCAGAAGGGGTTGACCTACCAGAGGGCAACATAGGTGATATCCAAGACAGTACCTTGGTATCCCACAGGCTAATGGAAACCACAAGGAAGCTGCAAGGAAGTCAACCACAACCAAATACCTCCAGAGAGTAAGGCATGTCCTGAAAAGTCAGCTGAGTGGCAGGGACAATATCCAAGCCATCAACATGAATGCAATACCAGTCATCAGATACCACGCTGGGATCATAAGCTGGCCAAGAGTACATCAGAAAAATGGCCACAACGGATGAATTGCTAAGTGAATGTCTCAGGCAACAGAAAAACCCGATAAGAGTGCAGAGGAAGAGGAGCAGATCACCTGAAGGGACAAGCCCCTACATGGCATGTACCACCGCCAAATTGAAGAAGTGGCTGATATCGAGAAGACCTACCAGTGGCTGGAAAAGGCTGGACTCAGAAACAGCACAGAGGCACTGATCATGGCAGCACAAGAACAGGCCCTAGGTACAAGAGCCATAGAGGCCAAGATCTACAAGAGTAGATCAGACCCAAGGTGCAAACTATGCAAAGATGCCCCTGAGACAGTCCAGCACATAGTAGCAGGGTGTAAGATGCTAGCTGGGTCAGCATACATGGAGAGACACAACCAAGTAGCTGGAATAGTGTACAGGAACATCTGTACCCAGTATGGAATAGAAGCACCCAAATCCCAATGGGCCACACCACAGAAGGTGGCTGAGAACAACAGGGCCAAGCTTCTGTGGGACTTCAGCTTCCAGACAGACAAACAGGTCCTGGCTAACCAACCGGACATAGTGGTGGTAGACAAAGAGCAGAAGAAGGCGGTGGTGATAGATGTGGCAATACCAGCAGACGCCAACATCAGAAGGAAGGAACATGAAAAGGTTGAAAAGTACCATGGGTTGAAAGAACAGCTGGAGCAGATGTGGAAGGTCAAGGCGAGCACGGTCCCCGTGGTAGTAGGAGCACCCGGGGCGGTGATCCCCCAAACTGGGGGAGTGTCTCCAACAGATCCCAGAAACAACATCAGAAACCTCAGTCCAGAAGAATGCAGTCCTAGGAACAGCTAAGATACTGCGCAGAACCCTCAAACTCCCAGGCCTCTGGTAGAGGACCTGAGCTTGAGGATGACACAGATACCACCCCAAGAGGGTGAGAGGGATGTTTATATATATATATATATATATATATATATATATAGATATATAGATATATATCTATATATATTATTATTTTATTTTTTTTACTTAAACACTATTAAAAATGCTATTTCCTAAAACATCTGTGCTAGAATAACATAACTTTACAGTTCCTCAGTGTTTCCTCTTATGTTGTATGAAGTCTTGTATGTGACTTGGCAATAATAGTAGTTTTTATGGTTTTGGCTTGAAATAAATTGAGAAAACTATCATGACATTTTTACATTTATTTTTTTCACAAAGATAATTTATTGTACGCGTTGTTCATTTAAAAAGGAAAAAATCTTTAATTGACATTGAAAGTATATTGTATCACTGAATTTCAAAACAGATTTACAAAACTGAAATACATGTATGACTAAGCAAATGTAGAGTTTAAAAACACACTTTTGTTCTCCAAGCCATTATGTTGGTCATTGTTACTGTGGCGTCCATCAGACTCAATAGTGCCATTCAATCGATTTTCGGTTCAAACTCTTTGTCCTTGTGCTCTGGTACGGCAGGCATGCGCCCATATGTCAACAGCTAACAACAATCTTGACAGTAAATCAACAGCAGAATAATGTGTAACCTGGGACGTGTTCCCAGTCCTGCCTCAACGTTGTACAAACATAAATGGCCATCTTTGATCAGCTTGTTCCTTCATTTTCAACTGTTGCTTTCCTATTTTAACCCTCCAGGCCAAGGACGTACTACTCAGGGCAGTATAACGAGAGCCGCTTCTACGTGCTGCACCAAGACTTCCTCCGATACGTACGAAACAGGTCAGCCTCCTGTTAAACACCCATCCAAACTTTCTGTGGTTTAAACCATATGCTTTTATGAATGTATCTGTTGTGGTAACAAAAGAGGCACAAGTCATTCTTTTGCAAAACTATTTTTATAAAATGTATGACGTACTTTTCTTGTAATAACTTTTCATTACTCCACCTTTTCACTATGTTACGGTTCTGTAGCAGTAGGACCTAAATGTGTGGAACAAATGTAAGCAGACGATATGACAAAGGCAAAGGCAGGGTTATATATGCACTCACACACAAGGGCTGATGGTATAACTGGAGACAGGTGAGCACAGTATTAATTAAACAAAAAAATTTTTTTTTTTTTTTGAGAAAACGTTTTACCGAGTAACAAGAAGTCTTCTCAAAAAAAAAAAAAAAAATCTCTACAAGTCCAGTTGCCTTTTTTAAACTCTTTTGGATATACCATGACCCGGATGACTGAGAACCTTCACAGACATCTAAGTCTAATCTACGTGTGTGTTGATTTGATGTGTTTTCATTCCCCGACAGGTTCTTATTGTCACCTAATCTGAATGCTTCATTCTGGTCGATAGTCAGACCAACCAATGGGGCTTTCACTCTCTTCCTGGCCCTGCATACCTGTGACACAGTAAGTTAATGTAGTAAACATAGATACTGATAAAGACCAAACCAGCTTTTGGTATGAGTGCATTTTTTTTTTTTTTGAAGCAGCACCAAGCGTCCATTTAGGGAGTTCCACTCTGTTTCACACCCAGATTTCGGTCATAACTGCGATATCTTGTTATGTTAACCCCAACATTGGAAATCCTATTCAAAGTAAATTGGAGCAAATCCACATGTCAAGGATTTTCATTGGTTTAATTGGTTTAATCCATGCTTTACAAGGAAAAAACACCTGCTCATTATTATGACCAAAAGAACTCTAAACCTTCACCTGTCCTCCATGTTTTCTTTCTCTCTCTCGTCCTCAGGTGAATGCATACGGCTTCATGACGGAAGACTACAGCAAATACTCCAACTACTATTTTGAGAAGCATATTAGAACCAAGGTCATTTTCTATGGCAACCATGATTATGCTATGGAGAAGAATTTGTGGAAAAAGCTTCACAACAGGAAAATACTGAAGCTATATCAGAAATCTGAATCAGGGACAGAAAAGCCGAAGCAACACTAATACATCAAGAATTTAACATGTGTTAAAGCAAATCCTTGGCTCTAAGGTAATTCATACGATAGTAACCCCTTGTTCAAAGCAGTTTGAACACAACATTTATGAATTATTTAACTTATGATATGACACCAACATGAACGTATTTCATGCTGTTGATGAGGTCCTGACTTCATTAAGCCAACTTAGAAGATATATACATTATACACATATTTACCCAGGGCCCTAAACCTACTAGAGCTGCCTCTATCTGTTCATCTACTAAGTCCATTCCATCTGCAGCAGAATCTGGAGCGTGTCTGTCTATTGTTGGATGGTCTGGTACTCTTCTATTGTTGGGTTGTGTTGTGTCGAGCTATTTGATGTTGGGGATAGTTGGGGGTGTTGGGGACAATGTTGGGACTATAACTTATGATATGGCACCAACATGAATGTTTATCATCCACCACAGAATCCAGAGAGTGTCTCTCTGTTGTTGGATGGTCTTGTACTCTTGATAGTACACCAGCGACTAATGTAATTAATGAACTTTATCTGTAATGCAACATTATCAGTCGTTAATCATTTCCAAGAGGCAAGCTGCTGTAGCCTTTCACATTTTGTCGTGACCTAGTTCTGAATTATTGACAGTAAATAAGAAGTGTGTTTGGGCATAGAGTGGACTGTATTTTAGGTGTTTCTCATTGGATTTAAATGAAAAAAAAAACTCCACAAACTTTAAACTAATCCTGAATAAAAATCATAGTGACCTTGTAGTTCTCCCATCATACATTAAAAGCTGTAGCCCACCGGGACATACGTTTCTAAAAGATTTCAACCTTTCTGTGCATTTGAATGTTCTCTCTGTGCCTGTGTGGGACAACCATTCACACTCACATGCACACCTACGACCAATTTAGAATCACCAATTAACCTAACGAACATGTCTTTGGACAGTGGGAGGAAGCCAGAGTACCCGGAGAGAACCCACGCAGACACAGGGAGAACATGCAAACTCCACACAGAAAGGTCCAGTCGGCCAGGATGAATTTGCAAAGTGTGAAAATTACATAAAACAGGGGTCTTCAATGTTTTTCAAGCCAAGGACCCCCAATCAGGGACCCCCTGTTATATATTGTATAGACTGTGTTTTACTGGGCTGAGAGCCCATAAACATACCTTGTAATCGTATTTTTATTTTAAACACGTGCAAGGTACAGCGAGTAGGGTGGCTGTGCCATTTATAAACACACCTTGTCAACTGAAACCAATGCCAATATCAACATGTGTCAATTGCATGATAAGTTACAAGTTATTCAAACTGACATTTTTCTTTTTAACATGAATGTGGAAAATGAGTGATAGCGTATTGGTGCCACTACCATGCATAAACATGGTACATTTTGACTGTCTGTCAAGATTAGTGATATGATTTACTGAAAGTCACTTTCTGGGCAAGAATTTGCACTCACAGTCTGAGGACTCACCTCTGCTCGGCCGCAAGGAGGAGTCAGTTTAATGTAACAATGGGACCTGTACTGACAAGATAGTTGGCTCCAAAACTGTTCATTCATTCAGGAACAGAAAGAGTAAAAAGAAAAGGGGAGAACAGTAAGGATTTGTTTATGTTGTTATACTCTTTTAATGTTTTTTAACAAGCAGAAAGTCAGACCAAAAACCTTGCATGTTGTTGATCATTTGAACTTTTTAGTTATAAGACCTTCATCTTGTTAATAACTTAAAGGTCCAGACCAGTGGCGTCGTTAGGCCTGTTTTAGGGGGACTGAAGCCCCCCTAAAATATTCTTAAGCCCCCCTAAATAGTTTGGTGTTGTTTTATTAATTTTTTTTTTTATTTTTTTTTTTTAACAGAAAAATGCCGACAAATTCAATATAACGCGGCCAGCATATAAGTTTAAATAAATAATCATATAACCTGCCATTAAGGACTTAAATGTGATCATATATCTGTAAGTTTCCCATCACTTCGTAGTGTACGGTAGAGAGAGCCCTTTTGGTACGTTGTTATCCAAATCCTTGTTCAGAACGCCCACATTACTGAAAATCCAGTCCACGTTTTTCCTGCGACCTTGCTTGCGGCTCGGTACCGGCAGCCACCCAGAGCCAAACAGAACACCTTTAGGAGAAGAACATGAATGGATGGATGGATGCGCAAATGGATATAAGAAAGTTTTTCAGGAAAGTAAGTATTCATCACTGCTGGTAGTAACAATTAGTTAGCTCCAGCCCCCAGCTAACAGCAGAAAGTCCCATGTAATTAATGAAATTCTCCATGTTTGACAAATAAAAACCTGGCTTACACACTACAGACAATCTCTGCGCACGTCTTACCTTTGTTGTTTTGGGTCAAAAGTTACATCCCAGCTGTAAAAGAACGCTGCTACTTAGCTAGCTAGTTAGTCTGAAATGCACTTTGAAGGTCCTGGTTGTTTAGAGTTCAGTGTGCGCTCTCTCACCATATCTTTGGGGTGACTTCCTTCTGGAGTATCAGCTGTGTTTCTTACTTTACGCATGGATGCACACCGTGAAACAGGAGCTGAGCTCATTCACGTATGATTATCATCAGTGGATAATAATAATAATAATAATAATTACACTAATAATAATCACTCCACCACCCCTATTGGCCTGTAGGAGTCAGGGCAGAGGAGCACAGGGCAGAGGAGCACAGTGAGTGAGAGGGGAGACAGTCTTGCAGTCATGTCAATTGAAAAAGCCGAGCTTCAGCATCTGAGTCACAGCAGAGTGATAAACCGATTTGCCACCCTTAAAAACAGACGGCATTCTTTGATGCTTCCACCCACCAAGTAACTTGCAACTGTAGCCATTTTTTTCTTGTTAATGCTGTAAACATTCTTCTACTGTGCAAACCTTTGTTTATTGTTGTACTGTATTAAAAAAAACAGACTGATAATAAATACTAATAAATAACTACTAATAACTGAGAAATAATTTCTCAGTCTTTGCTAGCTGTTTGTGAAATTTTGTGCTTGTGCGCTCGTTTGCTCACATCCTGTACATCTCCTTGGGGCTAAGCCCCCCTGTCCTTAAAACTTAGTGACGCCTCTGGTCCAGACATGTCAAACCAGCAACAAAGAACTGCTTGTCAGGGGTTCACCGTCAGGACAGGAAAAAACAAGCAACTGTTTGGGGTCCCATGGAAAAAAAAGAAAAAGAAAAAGAGCCACTATATAGTATATGTGTACACCATTTAAAAGGTAACTAATCATCTCAGTCATAAAATGATAAAATAGAAAGGTGTGCATTGTTTTGTTTAATTACTATATTAAATAGTTTCTGTTAATTATTTATTCATCACACTGGACAACTTTAACAGTGTCCGAAAACTGACGTGTTTAAAAAAAACAGACATTTGAAAGAAGCACAAAAGACGTACCAGTGACAACAAATCAGGAGCACACTGTCAGGACAGGTAAACCAAGAAGCTGTTTGGAGCCCTGTGAGGAATGGGACCCCCAAATTGCTACCTTCTTGACATATGTTGCCATGACAACCATAACCCCCCCAAAACCTATGAAAGTCCTACGGTGCAATGGTCCACAACCCCCCCAACCAACCACTTTTGGATTGTCACTGACTCCCATCAGTGAAGACCAAGTGTGACATTGCCTCACATCGCTTTTGTCTGAACCAAAAAGTGGCACTTGAACACATCACAAAAACTATTTCCTTGCTGGCCAGTATGTTCTGCGCCTACATAAAAGGAAATAACTCTTCATACCAGCAGATGGCAGTAGATGAACAGTAACTATTAGCTCAGAAGTTTGGAAGCGCTACCACCCGTCTACAGTTTGATGATCTTGTTTCTGTGAAAATATTTGTGTATTTTAACCCTAAGAATAAATAAAGATGGAAGAGATGCAAGAGAGTAAGTGTGAAAGAATCTCATTGTCACCAATTCAAGTTGTTGAATCGGTTGAAAAATCATCGACAGGGGTCCGACTAGTTCCATCACTCCAGGATACACGGCAAAAACTCACCAACGCTCCAGCATCAGCAAATGGCCAATTGTAGCCTTGGTGTGTCCTTTACAGAGCACTTCCATCATCATTTAAAGGAATAGTTTAACAAAACAGATTCACTAACAATGACCACACCTTTAACAATGCAAATAAGTTTATTGATAGACAGGCTGTGAGACAAATAGATGGAGGGATGAGAAGGGTTGATGGGTATGGGATGAAAAGGGGTCAAGTGGATGGGATGAAAGGGGTTGCAGGGATGGGATGAAAAGGGGTCAAGTGGATGGGATGAAAGGGGTTGCAGGGATGGGATGAAAAGGCTCGAAGGGAAAGGCTGAAAGGAGGTCAAACGGGATGGGATGAAAAGGGTTGAGGTGTGGGACAAAAAGGGATGAAAATGGTTGAGGGGATGGGATGAAAAGGGTTGAGATGATTGGATGAAAGAGATAAAAGGAGGCGTGAGCAATAAAGGGTCAAGGGGAAGAGATGAAAGGAGGTCGAAGGGGATGGGATGAAAGGGATGAGAAGAGGTTGAGGGCATGGGATAAAAGGGGTCTAGGGGATGGGATGAAAAGGGGGAGAAATGTGTAGACTGATGACGGTAGAGGAACTCAGGGAGTGAGACTCAGGGTGGGGGCAAATCTCGGGAATCTTCGGATTTTTGTCCCCCTGGTTCCTGTAATGAAGATGGAAGAGGAAAAAATGAGAACAGAGGGATGGTGAGGGTGGGGGTTACAAGACGAAAATGGGAAATAGAATGATGACAAGAGAAATAAGCTTATTCACTTGTGTCCTTTAAACATGAAGCTACAGATTAAATTACATAAAAACCAACATTTTGTTTTTATTCCTTATGGTAAGCTAGCCAGTGTGCCCTGGCTTATAGTAACAATTACATAATGTCTAACTTGCAGTAAAAAAGCAACCTAAAATGTTTTCCTCAAAGTCAAATTTTAGCTCAACTGGCAGAAGAGAGTGAGCAAAATAATATATGTAATAAAACAATATTATATATTAGTTTTACAGCTGTGTTATTGATCTTTTCATCTAACTTCCTGCTAGAATGAAAATGTCTTTAAATCTTTAAATTCACCAGCTCTCCGTCTGTGTATTTTTATTTATTTTTTTTACAATTAAAAAAATGTCAATATAGGTATTTTTGGGGGGAGGGGGTTTACAGAACTAATTTAGTAAATTTTTTGCAAATTGTGTATGTTGTTGCTGCAGATATTCTCACGGTGCAACGTGAGCAGCTGGTCCAACTCCATCTCTACTCCATCTGAGACTCCTCTCCCACGCATTTTTTTTCCCTGTCCCATCCACCTATCGTACACACAGAGGTAAAGATTTTGCTGGAAATATTCAAATTGGAAACAAATAAGGCCTCAAAGGTATAAGGGACTGCTGTTTTTTCAGTTTTACATAACCAGTGTTGGGTATAGTTACTTTGGAAAGTAGTTAATTAGGTTACAACGTTACCATCAATTAAAAGTAATCTGTTACGTTACAGTGTTATTACATCTATTTCCATGTATGCTTGTATTTGCAGATGTGATGCCTTCACTGAAGCTGATTCCAAAGCCAACAGAGTCTCTGCTCCTTCCAAAACCAGGAGGTGATGGCTGTGTGCACTGCGCTGTGGTGGGTACAGCAGGAATCCTCAATGGCTCCAAAGTTGGCGCAGAGATTGATTCTCATGATTATGTTTTCAGGTAAGAAAGAGTGTGGGAAGAAAATTAGTTATTTTTTCTTTGTCAATCCCCACCGAGTGTGCTGTAAGGTTTCAAAGCCAATCAACTGATGGAAATTGTTATTATAATCTATAATGTATGTCAGTTAAAATGTATTTAATCATAATAAAATACCAACAGATATTCTCCTGTGCACGCAGTAACCACCCCCTTGGCTTCAAATCCCCCAACAAGACTTCCATGGCATTAATATCTGTCCATTTCTTCTCTTTGATCCCTTTCTTGGTGGAGTTGTTGGTGTGCTCAGGATCAATATGTTGTTGAAATGTTCTTCAGCTTTCACACAGTTGTATGAAGGACGTGTAAAGTTGATTAGTTTGTCCAGAGCAAACTAATCAAAAACGCCTTCTCTTTGCCTAGTGTCAAGTTTCTGTGAGATTAAAGTTCACTGGCTCAGAAGCACAAGCGGCATCAGTCCTGGATGACGAGGTGCGTGTGTGGCAAGATCTTTGGTGGCGGTGTTGTGTTTGCTTAGAGTGAGTCAAAGGAGAAAGTCTGGGATGTTTGAAGGACCTTCATTTTGTTGGTTTCTGGGTTTGTGCATCTAATACTTCACTTTCTCTCTCACTTTCTTACTCCCCATGTCAAATAAAGTAAAAAAAATTAGGGAAAAAAACAAAACAGTGGTTTCTCTTTGATGCAGTACCTACAGAAGTGGTGTACTAGTAGTAATAATAATATTCATTTAGGCCTGGGGTTCACGAAGCCTGTTTTGAGCATCAAACCAGGGGAAAAAAAAGCACTCTTTAAACAAAGTAAGTTCAAAACCAATGTTTACAGGATGTAAATTAAAATGTATGGACCACTGCATTAAAACAGGTAGCATGCTGAGTGTTGAAGTGCCGCTTTCAACTTACGGCTACAGTCTGCATGCATAATAAGCAAGTTGTCTTAGCATTGGTGTGATTCGCTAAAAAATAAAACAAACTAATCAGTCCAGTCAGATTTGTACTGGAGGTTTTCCTGATCGACAATACACCAATATTTGGCTTTTCATGGGCTGCTCATTCGGTATAGATCGTTATAGATCTTAAAGTTATCTTTATCTTTAGTTTTTGGAGCCTATGAGCTCTATTGAGTTACTTTTTTATTAGGGTATTAAACTGGTGTTTAAACTGTCCATAAAGGAAAGTTTTATAATGATGAAGCAGAAACAATTCTGTTTAAACAGTTTAAAATCAGCAAAACACTTACTAAACTGTAAGTCAATACTTAACTCTACAGGCTCCATAATAGACAGAAAAAATGGTTTCCAGTGGGAAAGAAAAAAGGATCAAACCTGTTGGTAGCATTTGTTAAGCATTACATTAGGCCTTTAGTATCATATGTTTAGAATGTTCTTCCTATTAGATGTATCCCATTATAGCATCATTTGATGCAAAAATAAAAGGATGTATGAAGTTAATTATGAAAATCCAATATTATTGGATTAATATATAAAATTTTTGCTATTTTTATTTTGGTTGCCAATTTTATTGCATTAAAAATGGCATTAGTGGAGCTCATTACCTAAACTTTCCTCTTTGTCATTTTCATCCATTATTAATTTTATTTATTTATTTATTTATTTATTTATTTATTTATTTATTTATTTTGAGGCAGGATGAATGGTGCCGTGACCGAAGGTTATGAGGAAGACGTAAGAAACAGAACATCTGTGTACGTTCACACGGCCCACTCCATCACCGCATCGCTAAATATGTTCAAGAAGTACGGCTACACGTCTGCCCCTCATGATGAGGTACTGGAACTGAAACGAAGATGGTGTGATGTTGTTTATATTCACAATATAGATAACGTTTGTCTTCCTCTTTGGCAGGGGATAAAGTACGTCATGATTCCTGAAGGAATGAGGGACTTCCAGTGGCTGGAGGGTCTTCTGAAAGGAGAAAGAGTCCGTTCTGGCCCGTACTACAATGTGCTGTAAATATTATAGGTGTGTATATATATATATACAGTGGGGAAAATAAGTATTTGATACACCGCCGATTTTGCAAGTTTCCCCCCTTATAAAGAATGGAGAGGTCTGTAATTTTCATCATAGGTACACTTCAACTGTGAGAGACAGAATCCTTGTTGGTTGGTAGGTGATCAAATACTTATTTCATGCAATAAAACATAAATTAATTATTTAAAAATCATACAACGTGATTTTCTGGATTTTTGTTTTAGATTCTGTCTCTCACAGTTGAAGTGTACCTATGATGAAAATTACAGACCTCTCCATTCTTCATAAGGGGGGAAACTTGTAAAATCGGCGGTGTATCAAATACTTATTTTCCCCACTGTATATATACACATATACATACACACATATATTAATAATTTAACACACATGGGTTAATAATTTAAAGCTGTTCTGCAGCAATGAAGGTTGAATCAGCCTTGAAAGCTGGTGCTACTAATTCATAAAGGTGTTCCAACTTTTCTTGATTACTTACAACCCCCTCTGTTTGCATAAAAGTAGTGTTGGAACACACTGTGGTACCAGACCCTCATGAGCATCAGGTGAACAGTATTGTACTGCAGAAAGTAGTGTGTTGCTCCAAAAATGGCAAGAAGAAGGCAATTAACAATGGAAGAGAGACCATCAAGACACTTAAAAATGTAGGTCTTTCTTACAGGGAAATTGCAAAGAAAGTCAAGGTGTCTGTGAGTATAGTTTTCATCACCATCAAAAGGCACTCAGAAACTGGGGAAAACTCTGACAGGAAGAGGTCTGGCAGACCCAAAGCCACAACTGAATCAGAGGACAAGTTTCTGAGAGTTAAAAGCTTGCGTGATAGGCGGCTCACAGGACAACAGCTTCAAGCACAGCTTAATAGTGGTCGTAGTAAGCAAGTCTCAGTTTCAACTGTGAAGAGAAGACTGCGAGCTGCAGGTTTGACAGGAAGAGTTGCAGCAAGAAAGCCATTGCTAAGATGCCAGAATAAGACAAAGAGGCTCGCCTGGGCCATGAAACACCACCATTGGACTACTGAAGACTGGAAGAAGGTATTATGGACTGATGAATCAAAATGTCAAATTTTCAATTCATCACGCAGGATCTTTGTACGCCGTCAAGTAGGCAACAGGATGGTTCCACAGTGTGTGACATCAACTGTCAAGCATGGAGGAGGAAGTGTGATGGTCTGGGGCTGTTTTGCTGGATCCAGGGTCGGTGACTTGTACAGAGTGAGAGGCACCCTGAACCAAAACGGCTACCACAGCATTCTGCAGCGTCATGCAATACCCTCTGGTATGCACCTAGTTGGTCAGAGGTTCATCCTACAGCAAGATAATGACCCAAAACACAGGTCCAAGCTATGCCAGAACTACCTCAGGAAAAAAAGAACAAGATGGTAAGCTTGAAAACATGGAGTGGCCAGCACAGTCTCCAGACTTAAACCCCATCGAGCTGGTTTGGGATGAACTGAACTGAAGAGTGAAAGCCAAGCAACCTACAAGCAAGCCCGGATCCTGAACCGGGCCTATCCTTGTTTGGTCACGCCCACCACATGGCATCACGCCAGCATCTGTGCACATTCTGCACAACACGCCTGCCGTCGCAGTCACACTAAATGATGGACCTTAGTGGCAGCGGCAAGGGCCTTGGTGGTCAGAAACGACGAGATGATCTATGGCAGGGGTGCTCATTACGTAAATCTCGATCGACCGGTAGATAGCCACTGAAAACTTTTTTTAGATGTTAGTCTAAAACATTTATCTGTTGCAACTCCAAAACAAACAGCAAGACAAACGTTCATCTTTATTTATTTTTACTTTATATTTGCAACATGCCCTCAGTTCAGCGGCACACATCCACAGCCACGCACAAATTCAACAACAACTCAAGACTACCGTATTTCTTAAAGAGACAGCGCTATTTTTGTAAAGGTGCAGTGCACCAGTTTTTCTTGATAAAAATAAAAACAAAGCTGGATAGAGCTTTTAACACTGTAGCACCAATTAATATGACTATATATACACTGTTACCATTTTATCTGTGTGTAATGCATAATCCTTATAGTAGATCAGAAAGTATTTGCTGTTGGGTGGAAAACTTGTCTGTCTAAAACCATTCCTTTATTATTGTAATTACGAGTGAAAATACTTTCTTTTTTTCTTTTAACTAAAATTGACTAAAACTAGACTAAAACCTTTTTGAGTTTTCGTCGACTAAAACTAGACTAAAACCATCACATATAGAAATGACAACTAATAAGCATTTTCGTCCAAAAGACTAAGACTAAATCTAAAATGGCTGCCAAAAACAACACTGGAGTAGATCTCATTAAGTGTGTGATGAGTTATAAATTTATAGCCTACCCAAAGAGTGTTTGTTTTGCTGTCTTTGTCCGGGCGATGATGACGGGGCCGTACACACGTAAACATGTACACACATAGATGACAGTTGAAAAAAAAAAAACAGATGACAGATGACCGCGAAATTTGAATCTACACAGTTGTAGATTGTACAAGTTAAAAGGAGCAACATGCAAATGGAGTCAAAGAATGTGTGTGTGCGTGCGTGCGTGCGTGCGTGCGTGCGTGTGTGTGCGTGTATTACCGGCCTCAGACCTAGGGGAATCTGGGCAGGTATAAGGCCACAGGCTAAATAGCACTGTGGGTTAGAAAGCAGTGGAGACGAACAAAATTAATCTTTCTCAAGCGCTGGACGTTTATTTCTTTAAAGTGAACCATACAACGGATCAGAGGCTACATTGGACTACTTATATGAAATACATTACAATACAAACAAACTATTATATAGTTATATAGAATACTATAGAGGATTTAACTGTTTGTGTGACTGTTAATCAATCACCAACACAACGCATCGGTCTGCCGTTTGCGTGTGTGTCAACAGGCACGCGCACATCCACTAACGGCGGCATAACCTCCATAGAACATTGACAGGCTCTGGCTAACGAAATGTATACTGAACAGAGCACCGGCAATAAACAAAATTATACCAAGTACAGGGAGACCAAAACATTATAGATTACACATACTGATGTTACCTATGTTAATCAACACAACACTGTTTACAGTCCGTACAGAAAAACGAAAGAACAAAACCTTCACTGACGGTTACAGGCTAATACATATACATATAAACACATCATAATAACCTTTCTTCACCAGACATGACAACATACATCACATAGGCAACCGTACTGGATATATTGATATATATTAACAGGGATTGGAAAGGTTTAAACATACCTGTGGGTTAGAAAGCAGTGGAGACGAACAAAATTAATCTTTCTCAAGCGCTGGACGTTTATTTCTGAGCGCTCGAGCTACCGTCTCCACTAGTCCAGGCAAAGTAGCGTTTTACGACAGACTAATTGTAAAAGAATTTTTTTTAGCATAGATCATTTCTATGAGGTGTCCAGAACAACATACTAAAAGTCCTAAGAAATCCTAGTTGAGGAAATATGTTAATTTCTCATCAATCCGAAATGTGTGCCATAAGGCCAGGTAACAATACCCCAATGGGGCTATTTTTTTTCCTTTACTCCGATCAAAATGAAACTTTACACAATGAAAGTACCCATGAAAAGTAACATTTTTTGTATTACAAGTTTCTTTGAAAATGTATTTTAATATGCAAATGAGCTATACACTAATCAAATATGCCCAAAATACAACCAAAAATTAACTTTTTTTACGACAGACTAATTGTAAAAGAATTTTTTTTAGCATAGATCATTTCTATGAGGTGTCCAGAACAACATACTAAAAGTCCTAAGAAATCCTAGTTGAGGAAATATGTTAGTTTCTCATCAATCCGAAATGTGTGCCATAAGGCCAGGCAGCAATACCCCAATGGGGCTATTTTTTTTCCTTTACTCCTATCAAAATGAAACTTTACACAATGAAAGTACCCATGAAAAGTAACATTTTTTGTATTACAAGTTTCTTTGAAAATGTATTTTAGTATGCAAATGACCTATACACTAGTCGAATATGCCCAAAATACAACCAAAAGTAAGTTTTTTGTATTACAAGTTTCTTTTGAAATGAATTTGAATATGCACATGAGCTTTACACTTTGAATATGTCCTAATTTGTATAGGCAGAAACACCATTCATATGTATGATAAATATATCGGCCCAATCTTCATCCAATCATCCTGCTGCTTTTAGACTGGCCTCTAACCTGAAAACTGCCTGGCTTGGTAGTACCTGCCAGGGGTATAACCCCCGCCGGTATAGTCTTCAGGGTCACAGAGGAACACAAGCCTCCCCACCACGACAAGGTAGCAACAAAAGGGGAGGTGTTTTTGTGTTTTTGGTGTTTTTAATTTTTTTTTATGTTTTTTTTTTTTTTTTTTTTTTTAAATCCAGCCTGGATCCTCGACCCCTTCTGGATTATTAGATGTTTGTTGCTTGTGAAATTCATGAAGAATTGAGTGGGCTGTGTCTCGCAAAGTGACCACACATTGATTTTCCAGGCCAGTCATCACATCTCCAAAGTGTTCCTTTATTTTGATTTTCATCCACTTTGCACAATATGGTTCACAATCTGTGCCTTGCAAGTACTCTGTCATCTTTACCATAAGGTCTTGAATAGTAATTTGTTCATCATCGTATTCTTCTAAAAAGTTTGCCACCTTTAGGAATGCTGTTGTTCTCTCATAATCTTCTGGTCTTCTGACTTTGAATCTTTTGGGTTTGTTGCCTGGGTTTGCAGAGAATTGACTCGGAATATTCTTCATATTTCGAAAGTTACTGTTGCATATGTTGTGGTACATTGCATCGGCTGCATGAAGGTCATGGACAGATGATATTCTCCCCAAAACTGCATTAGACCATTCATTGTTTCTTAAGTGGCAAACCTGCACAATCCTTTCCTGGAAGTCTCCTGTTCTTACCTGGTAGATATACATTTTCTCTCTGTGCTTATTTTTCTTATCTATTTCAGTTGGTTGTCCACAGAACAAGCAATGCTCTTGAAAATTGAAGTTCTATTCTGAGCGGAGATTATGTTTGATTTGTGGTTGTTGCAAAGATGGTAATACATTATCACGTACAATATTTTCTGCTTTACAATAGTTGCGGCGGCATTCGATGTGTACTCTGTTTCCAGGAATTGTCACTAAGCTACTTCCACGTTGAGCACTGGCACGGTTCACACCATTGCTGCCTTTTGCTCGTAGAACAACCGATGTGTTTTCATCACTGAATGACTCATTACATATTTTACACTTCTCCATTTCCCCTGTTTACATACATTACACACTGCATAAACAAAAAAAGAAAAGAAAACAGTGTTGTCAAGCAATGAAATTAGGCCCAATAGAATTTGCTAGTGCTGGCAAGCTAACGTTAGTTCATTTCAGTAGGCTAGGTGATGCTGGTGAAGGTGAAGTAGTTTTGGCCTTAAGCAAAATGTCTCTACAGTAAAATGTCTAGTTAGAAAGGAGTTGGTAACTTAAAATGTTCTGATTGGGTTTCTAGCCTAGATATTACTGTCGCTAGCTTCTCATAACACTGCAAAGCTACTTTACAAACGGTGGAAGTCTGATGTGTGGCCCGTCTGGTCTGAAATACTTGCCTACTACAAAAAGAGAAGCAGTTTTGGTGTCTGGCAAAATTATTTAAAGAGCTGGAATGTCTGGAAAGTGTGTCTGTCTGGTTTTCATCTGTCATCATGTGAGAGTGAATCGTTTCGTTTGTAAGAATGACATCTGCCTGTTATCTCGTAATCTTACCAACAATACCAATCATTTGTAAATCTACCAGCCCAAAATGTAATCTCACCACGTTACTAATGACTAAAATGGCAATTCTGACTTTCTATCATGTCATTAGGTTAGGCTTGTTCACAAATAAAAAAAAGCCTATATTCGCCTATAGCTCATTTGCATATTAAAATACATTTTAAAAGAAACTTGTAATACGAAAAATGTTACTTTTCATGGGTACTTTCATTGTGTAAAGTTTCATTTTGATAGGAGTAAAGGAAAAAAATAGCCCCATTGGGGTATTGCTGCCTGGCCTTATGGCACACATTTCGGATTGATGAGAAACTAACATATTTCCTCAACTAGGATTTCTTAGGACTTTTAGTATGTTGTTCTGGACACCTCATAGAAATGATCTATGCTAAAAAAAAATTCTTTTACAATTACTTCTATTTTTGGTTCCAAAATGAGTTAGTTTGCCTGGACTACACGGTAACCCACTATGGTGGTACAGTGAAACAGCGCCATCTAGCGGCATGAAGTGGAATAAATGGAACACTTAAATGTAATAAAATAAAAAAAATAGAAGGGGGTAACTGTGTTAATTAAATATAATAGGACATTTTCTCTACCCATTACACGTGCAGGCGTGCGTGTGAGGGCCTATAAGAGTCTGGCCCAGGGGCCTCTGAATTCTTAATCCAGCCTTGCCTACAAGTGCCACACATTTATGGGAACTTCTGCAACAGACTTGGGAAGAACTTTCTGAAGAATATTTGATTTCTATTGTAGAAAGAATGCCACGAGTGTGTTCAGCTGTTATATCTGCCAAAGGTGGCTACTTTGATGAGTCAAAAGTTTAGAATACATTTTGGTCTATAAATTGATTCCACGATTTCTTTTTCAGCTAAAATTGCCTATTTGTTCTATGCTTTCATTTCAGAGTGCAATGAGACACTAAACTGAATAATTGTCAGTAGAAAACTGGAAAAAGTGTGGTGTTCTAAAACTTCTGACCGGTAGTGTATATATATATATATATATAAAAGCCAGTTGCGCAAGTCAACATCAAATGCGGCATATACCAAGGAGATGCGCTATCATCACTGCTGTTCTGCATAGGCCTGAAACCCTCAGTCAGATCATCACAAAGAGTGGTTACGGGTACCGATTCCAAAGTGGAGCAACAATTAGCAGAAGGGGTTGACCTACCAGAGGGCAACATAGGTGATATCCAAGACAGTACCTTGGTATTCCACAGGCTAATGGAAACCACAAGGAAGCCACAAGGAAGTCAAACACAACCAAATACCTCCAGATAGTAAGGCAGGTCCTGAAAAGTCAGCTGAGTGGCAGGAACAAGATCCAAGCCATCAACATGTATGCAATACTAGTCATCAGATACCCCGCTGGGATCATAAGCTGGCCAAAGGAGGAGATAGAAGCCACAGACATCAAGACAAGAAAGCTCCTCACCATGCACGGAGAGTTTCACCCCAAATCCAGCACCCTAAGACTGTACACTAAGTGGAAAGAGGGAGGCCGAGGACTAGTGAGCATCAAAGCCACTATCCAGGATGAAACATCAAAAATCCAAGAGTACATCAGAAAAATGGCCACAACGAATGAACTGCTAAGTGAATGTCTCAGGCAACAGAAACCCGATAAGAGTGCAGAGGAAGAGAAGCAGATCACTTGAAGGGACAAGTCCCTACATGGCATATATCACCACCAAATTGAAGAAGTGGCTGATATCGAGAAGACCTACCAATGGCTGGAAAAGGCTGGACTCAGAGACAGCACAGAGTCACTGATCATGGCAGCACAAGAACAGGCCCTAGGTACAAGAGCCATAGAGGCCAAGATCTACAAGAGTAGATCAGACCCAAGGTGCAAACTATGCAAAGATGCCCCTGAGACAGTCCAGCACACAGTAGCAGGGTGTAAGATGCTAGCTGGGTCAGCGTACATGGAGAGACACAACCAAGTAGCTGGAATAGTGTACAGGAACATCTGTAACCAATATGGAATAGAAGTACCCAAATCCCAATGGGCCACACCACACACAAAAAAATGATTTGTAGAATTTACTTAAAAAAATCTTTGTAACAAATTGCACTCATTAAAACTAAGTAAATGTAATGCTGTAATATCAAGTACAACTTACTTGCCAGAATCAATCAAAATGTACTTGCTACTATCATTGACATTTATGAAAAAATTAAGTAAGTTTTACTTAACCATGTCAATACAGAAACACCATGGTCATGAAAATATGGAGTAAATCTTACATGTTTATAATAAGTAGATTTTACTAGATTTGTTTTTGTTTTAAGTACTCAGTTGTATTGAGAGGTCTTACACACCAAAATTATGTAAATGTTGCTTGTTTTGTTCTGATAAATGTTACTGAATGGCAAATTACACGGATCACACTATTGAAGTAAAAAGCAATTACACTTTTATTTTACCAATTCAAACAAAAATTCTCTATATAACAAACAAAATATCACTGATATTTCAAGTGAAGATACAACAAAAACACTGGGGTGCAGTCAATTTGATGGAATAAATATACAGACGAGCATCCATACCAACTGGACTTCAAGTACGGAAACTAGTACTGACAGAACCACAAAACCTCCTGAATCACTACTATTTTCCAGAAAATGTGACAAACACAGAGAGAGAGAGAGAGAGAGAGAGAGAGAGAGAGAGAGAGAGAGTCAGAGAAAGAGAGAGAGACTCAGAGAGAGAGAGAGCCTGCCTTCCTGAACGTCACTATTTTTTAGAACATGTGACAAACTTGGAAAAAAACAAAAAAAGAGTATACATTGGAATGACTTCATGCTTTTCATCAACTATACACCAATGGTTCAAGAACAGAGAACACTATTTGAAAGAGAGAGATGGAGGCAGACAGGTAATCAGATGGGTGACCCGTTACATCAAAATGATCTTTGAGTAAATGGAGGAGGGGGGGGGGGGTTTAAGACAGCAATTTGAATTTCAATGCTTGTACTTTTGGTGTCAGCTTCATCCTATCCAGTTCCAGGAAAATTTCTGAAACACCTCAAATGTGTAACGCAGTGGTTTGGGGTATGCAAGATTGAGGGCATAGATCAGTCCCATAAGTAACATGCAAGCTCTTGCAGTGTTTCCACATCCATGCAGCACCTCCCTGCCTTCAAGAATGATGGAGACATCAACTGGATCCTCTTCGGAATCACCATGGACGACCATAATCTTCAAAACGTGACCAGTAGGATCACTGCGGTGGTCCTCCTGCATACAATTGACAAGAAAAGACAATGCTAATGAGGAACAAAACCAAATTCCTTCAATCATTCATATCAACTTCATTTCCACAGTAAATCCTATTTAGTTCACTGTGAATAGGCTTATAGGTACATGTATGACGTTTGCAGCAAAAAAACCTGCGTGAAAATCAGTTAAGTATTCCGCGAGTTATGATTGATTAAATGCGCTGACACTTCACTGCGCCTGCTAAACAGATTACACTGAGTGGAACGGCTGCCCGGTCCAAGATGGCGGCCCCACGGCTCGTCAGCGCCAATAGGCAGTAGCGGTCGATGCGGCGTCTACTCTTTATTATGTCTATGGCTCACACCACCAGCCTGACGTGCCCAAATCCACCCAGAATTCATTTCTTCCTAATAAAACCAAGACCGTTCATTTTCCAAAAAAAAATGCCATGGCAAGATGGAGTTCGTGAAATATTTTAGAAAGGAAACTGAGAGGGTTATTTCTCCCTCTTTTAAATTGGAGCGAGCGTGGAGCGATTTCGCTGGAGCGGGAGGACTTTTAGGTGGAGATTGAGCGGAGCGGCCTGACGTGAATTTGAGCGGATGAGCGGCCGACTGAACAGCCACCTGAGCGAGGAGCGGGAAATTCGCACCGCTCAGCTCCGCTCACTAGCTCTGGTAGCGCTACATATGTGGACTTCAGTGAAATTATAGCTAGGCTAGCGCTGACTTAACAGTTTAAGGCTCAAGTCATAGCACTACATTGCCGCCAAAAGTTTCAGAAAGTACTTTGTTTCGACTGGACCTCAACCACAAACACTTAGATATAAAACCTTTATCGTTTTTGTTTTGAGAGAAGATATTCTAACTTAGAAGTTGCCGTGCTTATTATCAAGATAACCTCCAACTCACCTCAAACGTTTGCAGACGTTAACTGAGTAGCCTAACTTTTGATCACCCGATATCCAAACTAATTGTAGCCTACCGGAACTACGAACAGTAGCGCTAATGTGTGCTACTGTTCGTCAAGCAGACAATTATCAAATTACCAACATGTACACGAACTCCTATATGACCACAAATATAAAACAAAAAGGGAATACTCACTCGTTTCGACAGTCAGGTGCAGCAAAATGGCGACTTCTTCGGCGACAGGTCTTCAGTTCAAGTGTGCCTCACTACCACTAGGCATTGTCCAACGGCGCATGCGCGAATTCAAATGCGCGAAGCTTTATTTAGTAAAAGTTACTTAAAATTTTCAGGTGTTGGTAAATCATTTAGATACTACGAGTAAATATCTAGTAAAAAATACTCTTCCAAATCAAGAACATTTATTACATGAATATGTTGTATTATAGTTTCATGTTTTTTTCTAGTCCCCACTGAAACTTGATATTACACTGTAAGAATTGCTACATTTGAATAAGTAAATATTACAATGCCTAAAAGTAATTTTTTTCAGTGCACAGAAGGTGGCTGAGAACAACAGGGCCAAGCTTCTGTGGGACTTCAGCTTCCAGACAGACAAACAGGTCCTGGCTAACCAACTGGACATAGTGGTGGTAGACAAAGAGCAGAAGAAGGCGGTGGTGATAGATGTGGCGATACCAGCAGACGCCAACATCAGAAGGAAGAAACATGAAAAGGTTGAAAAGTACCATGGGTTGAAAGAACAGCTGGAGCAGATGTAGAAGGTCAAGGCGAGCACGGTCCCCGTGGTAGTAGGAGCACTCGGGGCGGTGACCCCCAAACTGGGGGAGTGTCTCCAACAGATCCCAGGAACAACATCAGAAGCCTCAGTCCAGAAGAGAGTAGTCCTAGGAACAGCTAAGATACTGCGCAGAACCCTCAAACTCCCAGGCCTCTGATAGAGGAGCTTGAAGATGACACAGATACCACCCCAAGAGGGTGAGAGGGACGTTTTTTTATATATACACTCCAGATCAAAATTTTAAGACCAGTTGAAAAATTGCAAGAATTTACATTTTGCACTGTTGGATCTTAAGAAGGTTCTAAGTAGTGCTTCAGAATGCAAAAAGAAGAAATGGGAGTGAGACAAGAAAAAAATTTGAGTAAGCAATTTATTGCAAACAACCATTAAACTGAAATAGGCTGTTCATCAGCTGATCAAAAGTTTAAGACCACATCTCAAAAAAAAAAAAAAAAACCCTAAAATAGAAATAAAATTTTCAAAAAAGGACTCAGTAATGAATAGCTGCACCATTCGTGTTAATCACCTCAAAAATTCGTTTCGGCATGCTTGATGCTAGTGTTTCCAGGAGGCTAGTGGGAATGTTGCTCCAAGTGGTGAAGATGGCTTCACGGAGGGTATCCACTGTCTGGAACTGGTGTCCATTTTTGTAAACTTCCCTTGCCATCCAACCCCAAATGTTCTCAATTGGATTTAGATCAGGGGAACATGCAGGATGGTTCAAAAGAGTAATGTTATTTCTCTGGAAGAAGTCCCTTGTCAGGCGGGCATTGTGAACTGCAGCGTTGTCCTGTTGAAAAACCCAGTCATTACCACACAGACGATGGCCTTCAGTCATGAGGGATGCCCCCTGCAACATCTCCACATAGCCAGCTGCTGTTTGACGCCTCTGCACAACCTGAAGCTCCATTGTTCCATTGAAGGAAAAAGCCCCCCAGATCATGATGGCGCCCCCTTGTCATGCCAGTAACGTTGGAAGCCATCAGGACCGTCAAGGTTTAAATTTTTCTCATCAGAGAATAAAACTTTCTTCCACCTTTCAATGTCCCATGTTTGGTGCTCTCGTGCAAACTCCAAACGGGCAATTTTGTGCCGTTGAAGGAGACGAGGTCTTTGAAGCCGTTTTTTGTTCTTAAAATCCTTCTCTCACAGATGCCGTCTAATGGTTATGGGACTGCAGTTGGCACCAGTGACAAGCTTAATTTGGGCCGAGGATCGTCCCGTGTCTTGACGGACAGCCAATTGGATCCTCCGGCTCAGGGGTGGTGAAATTTTTTTGGGTCTACCACATGACAGTGTGGGTACCTGACAGAAAATGACACTGAATCCACATTTTTGCGAAGATTTGGGCTTTTAAAGGCTGTGGTCTTAAACTTTTGATCAGCTGATGAACAGCCTATTTCAGTTTAATGGTTGTTTGCAATAAATTGCTTTCTCAAATCTTTTTCTTGTTTCACTCCCATTTCTTCTTTTTGCATTTTGAAGCACTACTTAGAACCTTCTTAAGATCCAACAGTGCAAAATGCAATTTTTCAACTGGTCTTAAAATTTTGATCTGGAGTGTATATATATATATATATATATATATATATATATATATATATATATATATATTTTTTATTTTTTTCTTTTTTTTTTTTCTTTTACTTAAACACTATTAAAAATGCTATTTCCTAAAATATAATTTTTAATAGTGTCCTACACAATCTTCATCATCTGTGCTAGAATAACATAACTTTACAGTTCCTCAGTGTTTCCTCTTATGCTATATGAAGTCTTGTATGTGACTTGGCAATAATAGTAGTTTTTATGGTTCTGGCTTGAAATAAATTGAGAAAACTATCATGACATTTTTACATTTATTTTTCCACAAAGATAACTTATTGTACGCGTTGTTAATTTAAAAAGGAAAAAATCTTTAATTGACATTGAAAGTATATTATATCACTGAATTTCAAAACAGATTTACAAAACTGAAGAATGACTAAGCAAATGTAGAGTTTAAAAACACACTTTTGTTCTCCAAGCCATTATGTTGGTCATTGTTACTGTGACGTGCACCAGACTCAATGGTGCCATTCAATCGATTTTCAGTTCAAACTCTTTGTCCTTGTGCTCTGATACGGCAGGCATGCGCCCATATGTCAACAGCTGCCAACAATCTTGACAGTAAATCAACTGAAGAACGATGTGTAACCTGGGACGTGTTCCCAGTCCTGCCTCAACGTTGTACAAACATAAATGGCAATCTTTCATCAGCTTGTTCTTTCATTTTCAACTGTTGCTTTTGTATTTTAACCCTCCAGGCCAAGGACGTACTACTCAGCGCAGTACAACGAGAGCCGCTTCTACGTTCTGCACCAAGACTTCCTCCAATACGTACAAAACAGGTCAGCCTCCTGTCAAACACCCATCCAAACTTTCTGTGGTTTAAACCATATGCTTCCATAAATGTATCTGTTGTGGTAACAAAAGAGGCACGAGTCATTCTTTTGCAAAACTATTTTATGAAATGTATGACGTACTTTTCTTGTAATAACTTTTCATTACTCCACCTTTTCAGCGTGTTACGGTTATGTAGCAGTAGGACCTAAATGTGTGGAACAAATGTAAGCAGACGATATGACAAAGGCAAAGGCAGGGTTATGCACTCACACACAAGGGCTGATGGTATAACTAGAGACAGGTGAAACCAGAGCATAGTATTAATTAAACAAAAATGTGAGTGAGTCTGGCAGAAGTGTATATAAAAGATATATAGTTACTCCAATGTGCAAAAGGCGTTTAAAAAAGGAAACTGGACTTGTAGAGTTTTTTTTTGTTTTTTTTGAGAAGACGTTTTACCGAGTAACAAGACGTCTTCTCAAAAAAAAAAAATAAAAAAAAAATATCTCTACAAGTCCAGTTGCCTTTTTTAAACGCTTTTGGATATACCATGACCCAGATGACTGAGAACCTTCACAGACATCTAAGTCTAAGCTATGTGTTTTCATTACCCGACAGGTTCTTATTGTCACCTAATCTGAATGCTTCATTCTGGTCAATAGTCAGACCAACTAATGGGGCTTTCATTCTCTTCCTGGCTCTGCAAACCTGCGACACAGTAAGTTAATGTAGTAAACATAGATACTGATAAAGACCAAAACAGCTTTTGGTATGAGTGCATTTTTTTTTTTGAAGCAGCACCAAGCGTCCATTTAGGGAGTTCCACTGTTTCACACCCAGATTTCGGTCATAACTGCGATATCTTGTTCTGTTAGTCCCAACATCGGAAATCCTATTCAAAGTAAATTGGAGCAAATCCACATGTCAAGGATTTTCATTGGTTTAATTGGTTTAATCCATATTTTACAAGGAAAAATCACCTGCTCATTATTATGACCAAAAGAACTCTAAACCTTCACCTGTCCTCCATGTTTTCTTTCTCTCTCTCGTCCTCAGGTGAATGCATACAGCTTCATGACGGAAGACTACAGCAAATACTCCAACTACTATTTTGAGAAGCATATTAGAACCAAGGTCATTTTCTACGGCAACCATGATTACGCTATGGAGAAGAATTTGTGGAAAAAGCTTCACAACAGGAAAATACTTAAGCTATATCAGAAATCTGAATCAGGGACAGAAAAGAATTTAACATGTGTTAAAGCAAATCCTTGGCTCTAAGGTAATTCATACGATAGTAACCCCTTGTTCAAAGCAGTTTGAACACAACATTTATGAATTATTTAACTTATGATATGACACCAACATGAACGTACTTCATTAAGCCAACTTAGAAGATATATACATTATACACATATTTACCCAGGGCCCTAAACCTACTAGAGCTGCCTCTATCTGTTCATCTACTAAGTCCATTTCATCTCCAGCAGAATCTGGAGCATGTCTGTCTATTGTTGGATGGTCTGGTGCTCTTCTATTGTTGTGTTGTGTTGTGTCGAGCTATTTGATGTTGGGGATAGTTGGGGGTGTTGGGGACAATGTTGGGACTATAACTTATGATATGGCACCAACATGAATGTTTATCATCCACCACAGAATCCAGAGAGTGTCTCTCTGTTGTTGGATGGTCTTGTACTCTTGATAGTACACCAGCGACTAATGTTATTAATGAACTTTATCTATAATACAACATTATCAGTAGTTAATCATTTCCAAGAGGCAAGCTGCTGTAGTCTTTCACATTTTGTCGTGACCTAGTTCTGAATTATTGACAGTAAATAAGAAGTGCGTTTGGGCATAGAGTGGACTGTATTTTAGGTGTTTCTCATTGGATTTAAACGGAAAAAAAAACCTCCACAAACTTTAAACTAATCCTGAATAAAAATCATAGTGACCTTGTAGTTCTCCCATCATACATTAAAAGCTGTAGCCCACCGGGACACACGTTTCTAAAAGATTTCAACCTTTCTGTGCATTTGAATGTTCTCTCTGTGCCTGTGTGGGACAACCATTCACACTCACATGCACACCTACGACCAATTTAGAATCATTTATTAACCTAACGAACATGTCTTTGGACAGTGGGAGGAAGCCAGAGTACCCGGAGAGAACCCACGCAGACACAGGGAGAACATGCAAACTCCACACAGAAAGGTCCAGTCGGCCAGGATGAATTTGCAAAGTGTGAAAATTACATAAAACAGGGGTCTTCAATGTTTTTCAAGCCAAGGACCCCCAATCAGGGACCCCCTGTTATATATTGTATAGACTGTGTTTTACTGGGCTAAGAGCTCATAAACATACCTTGTAATCGTGTTTTTATTTTAAACATGTGCAAGGTACAGCGAGTAGGGTGGCTGTGCCATTTATAAACACTGAAACCAGTTCCAATATCAACATGTGTCAATTGCATGATAATCATGCATACAAGTTATTCAAACTGACGTTTTTCTTTTTAACATAAATGTGGAAAATGAGTGATAGCGTATTGGTGCCACTACCATGCATAAACATGGTACATTTTGACTGTCTGTAAGCCAGAGAAGATTAGTGATCTGAGAGTCACTTTCTGGGCAAGAATTTGCACTCACAGTCTGAGGACTCACCTCTGCTCGGCCGCAAGGAGGAGTCAGTTTAATGTAACAATGGGACCTGTACTGACAAGATAGTTGGCTCCAAAACTGTTCATTCATTCAGGAACAGAAAGAGTAAAAAGAAAAGGGGAGAACAGTAAGAATTTGCTTATGTTGTTATACTCTTTTAATGTTTTTTAACAAGCAGAAAGTCAGACCAAAAACCTTGCATGTTGTTGATCACTTGAACTTTTTAGTCATAAGACCTTCATCTTCCCACTGACTCCTTTCCTACATGAAAGGAAATAACTCTTCATACCAGCAGGTGACAGTAGGTGAACAGCAACTATTAGCTAGGAAGTTAAGAAGAGATTTCACCTGTCTGCAGTTTGATTATCATGTTTCTGTGAAAATATTTGTGTATTTTAACCCTAAGAATAAATAAAAATGGAGAAACAAGAAGAGCAAGAGAACAAGTGTGAAATAATTTCATTGTCACCAATTCCTCTCCTTCCTTATGTCCACTAACATCTCCTTGGTCTTGTCCGTGTTGAAGGTGAGGTGGGGGCGGGGTCCTGCCCTGTATGCAGCCCATATGTTACTGTGCACATGATCCGATGGGTTTTTCTCACGGGTGGGAATGTCCAGATGTAGAATTTGGGGAATACAGTCTGTAGCTTGCACTGATTGAAGTTGCTAGTGGCAGCAGCATTAGGATGAACAGTCCCAAGAGTGCTGATGACATCATGGAGCTTGCAGAGCGCTGCCATGGAGTTGGTTGGCAGGAGAATGTAAACAGCGGCCAAAAACACAGCGGTGACACCGTCTCCAGAACGCTTTCCTGGGGTCATCTGGCTTACTCGAGGTCAGTGTTTCAGGGCCTTCCCGGTGGCTGCAGTGGTGGCTGCAATGAGTTCTAGCTCCGGTATAAAGCCAGTAAATTCAAAATGACTGTTTGATTTGGTGATGTTCAGCAATGCCTGCCTGCTGTATGTTAATAGTGCATGAGATTTGTGCAGTACAGAAAAAACAAAAGACACACAAAACAGAAGAAAAACTCAGCATTCGCAAGCGGCGTGAGCAAACAATAACTTTATAACAAGTGAAATAAGTTTCTTTATTTTAGTGTCCTTTAAACATGAAGCTACAGATTAAATTGGGATAAAAGCTGACATTCTTTAATTCTTTAATCTAGCAGAGGTGAGCAAGAATAATATATATACGTGTGTGTGTGTTATAAAGTGTAGAAGACCGGTTTTGCGGCTGTGTTATCAATCTATTCATCTAACTTCCTGATATAAGTTTTACATCTGCTTTAAATATCTCCCACATATATTCTACAGCCCTTACCTTCATGCACCACTGAAGAACTTCTCCAAATACTCACGTGAACTTGTTGGCAGTATTTAACACAGATGAACACTCTGCACTTGCACCAGCCGCCCTCATTGGTGTGTTTTCATGTGCCACTTTATTTTAAATAAAAACATCAACTGTGTAATAAATAATAATAATAATAATACATTTTATTTAAAAGCGCTTTTCAAGATACTCAAAGACACTTTACATAAAAAGAACATCAAATTAATAAATCATAAAAAGAACATCAAATTAATAAATCTGTGTAAAAAAAAAAAACACAAAATGACTTCTGTATAACTTCCCTGTTGCTGTCATATAAACCAGATACCTGTACAGCTAGGTGTGTGTGATTGATGTCATTTCATTGTTCTTTTTTTTTCATGCCAAACAACCCTACCCACTTACGCGGTCAAACGGATCAAGTGAGTACATTTTAGGAGTGAAAGACGCACCTGTCCAAACGACTGACTCTGGTTCATTCAACTAAAAAGGCTCAACTTCTCAGGGATGGCATTCCAAGCCACCAGGACTTTTTCTCTGTTAATTTTGATATCACTTTGCATTCTTTTTTTAATTCTGGCATGGGAAGGTTCAGTAAAACCCTTCAGGTAAGCTTTATATTTTGCCCAGAAATAGCACATTTCTTTTTTTATACTTATACTTCTATATTTTTTGCAGATAAATTATAAGATAATTCGGTACATTTGTTTTTGTATATTTATAAAATGTCTCTTTTGTTACTTTTGTTACTCTTCCCCCAGGAGAATTTTCACAAACGGAAACAGGTTACACGAACATGACTTTACACTCTCTGGAAAAAAAGGAAACTCAACTCCACACCAGGAGAAAATAACTTCTTCAACAAAACCAAACCCAGTGACAACACCAAAAATTACAAAAGAAGCCGCAGCTGAGACGCCAATGCCCATCCTCTCCAGGAAATCCTTTAACAAGCTTCCAAAGTGGGATTTTGATGATGTTTATAACCAGGATGCCCCACCTAGACAGACAGTAAGCATGCTGAGACAAGATAGAACAGAATCTGTTTAAATGCATTAACTTAAAGTTTGTTAGTTGGCACGGCTGAAGCAGCTTTCACGTCACCTGCATACATTTATTGTTTGCAGTGAATTAATCAATTTAATTGAATGATGACTGTCATTTCTCTAATTGTTCGTCCACCTTCTTTGCCTCATCTGACAATGTTTAGCTTATTTCATAATTTAAAATTTTATCATTTTTAGACTTGTGCCCAGTCTCTGCGAAACTCAAAGGATGAGAGCTTCAAGAAGACTTTTCTTCCCAACATACGTTTGTTTCTGCACAAAGACAACATCAACATGAGCGAATGGAACCGACTTTCACATTTTAACAATCCTTTTGGTTTTATGGAGTACAAGTATGAGGGTAGGTATTTATGTGTGTCTGTTTAAGGCAGTATTATGAACTGAAACTCAAATGTCCCGATCTTAAATAAACCAGATTTAATTTCCCAGGAATATTAAAAGCTTTTTTTGTCTTCCTTGTTTCATCCTAGATGACATGTTTACTGAGTCACTGTATTAAGTCCAATAAATAGTGTTTTTGAAGTTAATGTAATGTTTGAGTGGAGCTTGTACTTCGGCTCCAGAAAACCTGTGTTCTCTACAGAAATGTTCTGGCCATCCAGCACCATACACTCTGTATTCTCTCTGTAATATTTTTTGCCTTGAAGTTGTCACAAGGAAGGAAACTTTTCCCTGTCCGATTTTAAAAGTGCCCATATCAGCCCTGGTACCGATTTCTTGATACCTCTGGGGGGATACATATTAGTAGGCTCTGTCAAGTTGAGGCAAGCCTCTGATTACGCTGATAACTCCCTGACAAGTAACCCATTCTACTCGTATTCATTAAATTTTTTGAAAATAAGCCAAGCGGCGTATTCACGTGTTTTCCTTTTATTTGCAGAGGCGATGCCTCCACTGAAGCTGATTCCAAAGCCAACAAAGCCTCTGCTCGTTCCGAAACCAGGAGGTGATGGCTGTGTGCACTGCGCTGTGGTGGGTACGGCAGGAATCCTCAATGGCTCCAAAGTCGGTGCAGAGATCGACTCTCATGATTATATTTTCCGGTAAGAAAGAGGGTGGGAAGAAAATGTTTGATTTTGTTTTTTGTCAAGCTCCATTTAGTGCGTTTATAAGTAGGGGTGTCACGGTACAGGCGTGATGGTTTGATGCACGCAGTCATACGGTGAAAAGCTACGTCTGAGTGAGTAGCCTTTTAACAAAAAAAAAAAAACGTTATTAGCCTACAGAAGAAGAAAAACAGACGAAGAAGAAAAGTAATAGAGAGTGTGGAGCATGGATGGATGTACTAAGAGAAGTGTGGGTTTGTAAGAGCCGCCGGCTTAATTTAAATCACTAGGGGAACTCTTTGGTTTCCCGGTGCAACGTAACGGCGATGGCACGCGAGTGGTGGACCGGACAAAGATGTTTCGTGAAGGTGGAGTACATGTCAAACATGCTAACGCACATAAATCGGCATCACCCCGATATGTCCATTTTTATTTTTTTTTACTTTTATAACAGGAGCTGGTTTTTATCTATCAATTGGTGTTCGTTCAAAATAAATGAAAAAAGCTAGTCTTATGTGCGAGTTTTTGTTGCTTTTTTCCCTGTTGTACTGAATCGTGACCCCCCAAAACTAGGTACTTACCGAACCTTGACTTGTGTGTACCGTTACACCCCTAGTTGTAAGGTTTCAAAACTAATGGACTGACTGGACGTGTCCGTTAAGATGTACATTAGATAAGAGGTAGCAGCTATAGCACTTGTCACTCCCTGTATTAGCCAATATTGAGCTATGGTGGAGATTTGATTCCAAAAACAACAGTATCCATTATCTCTATTGACTTGACATTTGATCCTCTGCGACACAGATATAGGACTTGGAAAAGAAAGATACTCAAAGAGTTAATGTAACAGTACACCCTTGGTTTCAAAATCAACTATCACGTCCTTTAACAGATCCACCAGCAAATTTCTGACCATTCTTCCACCAAACATCCTTCTCTTGGAGCCAGTCCTTCATGGATTTATCGGTGAACTTAATATCTATATCTTGTTTAATATGTCCTTGAACTTTCAGGCAGATGGCCTCAGATTATATTCAAGTACTACATGATGCAGAATTTGCAGTTGAATCGGTGACTGGAGTGACAGTCCCAGGGGACATGCTTCACGGCTGGTTCAAGGATGTTTTGTCAGAAAGCTGTCGTCGGTGTTTATCAACCATGTCTACTGTGTGTCGCAGACAGTGGCGCCAGAGCGGGTGGTTTCGTGTTCAAATAGGCAGTTTTGAATTTTGAGGATGTATGAGATTACATATATTATTAGTAAATTTCCATTACAGCTTCAACTGTATTGTTTTTTACACTAGTGTGAGCAATCTGATATTTTGGCAGTTATTTGTGTCACAGATATTGAGTTATTTGTGTGTGTGTTGGCAGTTTTTGAACAACATTTGACCTGGAAACCATCAGCTATATCGACCAACAACTCTATGGTTGATTCGTTTGTCCATTATTGTCTGCGTGTTCATTGTTGATGCATGGACTTTGACTCTTGGAGACTTCTTTTCTCACCGAAACAGTCTTTACTTTGGCTGAATTTTCTGGCTTGGGATTAATTTGAATGTCACTTATTTTCATATGGAAAAGGTTCTCAATCATGCAGGTCATGGTATATCCAAAAATATAATAACTTAAAGAAGCTTCAAAAGGCATTTCAAAAAACTTCTCATGGCCATCCACACCATTCCATTTCAGAAGGCCTCAAAGGACTGTTTATATCTTGGCAAGATTTTATTAGTTTGAGCAGAATTTTTTTTCCACGGAATAAACCTGTTTTTCATTCTCTATTGTCGTTACTCTTTACCTGACTGGGAAACCGCTTACATATTTGTCATTGTCTTGGCATCTATGACTGATGCGACAGCTTCGTCGGGATATACAATGTACTCTTACACGGGTTCTTGCTGTCACACACCTGCGATATCTTACAATCTTCCTCTGTCTTTATCACTCTCTGTATCAAATAAAGGCAAAATTCTCCAGAACAAATTCCTGTTGTGATAAAGGTTGGACCCAGATAAGAAGAAAGCTGCCCTCACAATAGAAATGATTTTCACCGCACCCACGGCTCGTAATAGTGATACAGAAAAAAAACACTGGGTTAACAATAACAATCCATTGTGAACCTTCACATATTGCGCCCCCCCCCCCCCCCCCCCCCCCGTCTCACACACACACACACACATATTATTGTTCTTGTTTTTAAATTTTGTATTCATATATTTTTACTTCATAATTTCTGGAAAACAGATGAGAAATTTCCCTGTAGGATGTTTTATAGCAGACTTTATGGAAAATAGATTCTATTTTTATTTAATTCATTTGTCTGTCTCTGGTGACTTTCGAGCTAAAATTCAGTGACACACTTAGTAGTACAGCCATTTTACTCATTCACCTTCTTCCTGTTAGCTTGTTAAGAAAAGGATAGGTCAAGAGTTTTGGCATCATGCTAACCAAACCATCAGCTTGCGTATTCCACATTTGGCATGGCACATTTGGCATGGCACATTTGGCATGCCTTACAAGAGGGTAAGGTGTGCCGAATGTGCCATGCCCTGCCAAGGCATGAAGATAACAAGTTTTGTTTTCTCTATCAGAGCTACATGTCACAACAGACATACAAAAGAACCTGTTTTTTTCAGAACACAGAAAGACAAAAAATAATGACAGTATAAATATAACTAGACAATTCCCCTGCGGGAAATCGCGAGAGTGATGCAGTGGCCGCAGCAGTCTGCGATACCATGCTATATTGCTGTGATAGTACGATGCTACGATGCTACGATGATGCTACTATGCCAAGATGCTACAATGCTGAATGAATGAATTAATTTATTGATCATTGAGAGATACTCACGAGCACGAACGGGGGGACGAGCTTGAGAGCAGGGTCGGTGGGAAGGCTCCTCTCCGGCCGGGGGGGACGTCTGATGAAACATTAAGACCAAACACATACAGAACTCAGCAGTTAAGGAGAAAACAATAGATGTAACATTTCTAGAGCCATTTTCACGCAGACAGATGTCATTGTGGCACAGAAGCTTATCTACTGTGTAAATACCTCCAGGGGGGAAGGGGTGGACCTCAGCTCCTCCAGGTCGAGCCTCCTCCAGCGCTGCTTCACCGCCATGGAACGTCTGGACTTCCTAGGCATCCTGCTGACAAAAAATAGACAGAAAAAAAAAACAAGACAAAATACTTTTCAAAGCTTAACAGGCTATCAAACCTATCAAACTAACCTAAACCCTAACCTTTACCTAAACTCTAACTAACTAATGTAAAATAATCTAATCTAAGACAAATTAATGTAATATGTTATACTTAAATTAAATCTGTGTAGATGAAGGTGTGGTGAATGTATGTGTGTGGGTGAGGTGGCGATACTGCTCTGCGATGGTTGAGGGCGATGAATCAACGATGATCACTCTCAGCTGTCGAAGCACAGGAACCCTTTAATCCTATCAAAGACAATGCAAAAAAATTGAAATGTCTTTCAAATGTTATAAGTAAATGTAAGCAACAAGCTAATAACAAAGCAGACACATGTTAAACATCTGTAGTTGTCATAAAGTGTGTGTTTTCCTTATACTAAGATGCTATGATGCTAAGATACTACAATGCTAAGATGCTTTAATGATGCTACAATGCTATGATGCTAAGATGCTTTAATGATGCTACCATGATGCTACCATGCTATGATGCTTTAATGATCACCTGTTCATATAGTCATAATATAATCCATGTTTGACTACAAAAAGTAATGGTCACGTCAAGACAGGTATGAAAGTGTCTTTACTAAGTAGCATGTCTTTACTACCATGAGCAGCAGCTATAACAAAAAGCACAACTCAAATAGTCATTTAAGGCCTGGTTCCTTCTGACTGGATGGGTGTGAGTTTGATGTCATGCAGGGTACAACAAACCAAACAGGATGAGGAGGATGCAGTAGGCCTGGCTGAGAGAGAGAGACACTGAGAAGGGTCGTCCTTTACGCCCTTCTACAAACTGAAGGGCAGGTACAGGCAGCAGACCCCTCCCAGCTCCACCTGAAAGCCAGCATCAAATAAGGAAGAGAGTGGGAGGGATCTCACTAGGATCCCCAGACAAAGAACGAGCAAATCGTAACAATTGATCGTTAATCATAATAATTTTAACAATAAAACTCATTACTCCTACCTGAGCAATAGTTGAACAGTTTACGGCACAGTCTTACAGTTAGATAAACAATAATATTAAACTTAACACATCCAGGCTGTAACAAGGAATCAGCGATGAAGTGAAGACCTTCAAATTGTCCTGCGAGTCCAGCTCTTTGTCTCATGTTGGACGTCACTGCAGTCTGTCTGGATCAGCTGGAGGAAAACTATAGGCAGACAAATAGACATGTCAAATAATGTTATGTAACATACTTAATATAACTCTTATGAGTGTTCAACAGCTCATTATTTATTTAATTAAAAACATCATATTATATTAAATTACTCCAATTATATATATATATATACTGTCATTAATGTTGTTGCAAGCCATAAATGTTTCCTACTTTATGTGGTGGAATAATATATTTTTCAGTTTGACACAGTTTAATTTAAAAATATCTTCCCTTTAAATTGTAAAACTTCAACATTATTACTGTGATAAGCACCCGTTAGCAAGGCGGCGAATTAGCCGGCGGCTAACCCCACTAGCCTCCGCGTTAGCTCACGGCCAGCTGCCGCGGCTAATTCGTGTTTAACTCCCGCGGGTCCGCGGTTAAATCCCGGTTAGCTAGCGGTTAAATCCCGGTTAGCTCGCGGTTAGCTCGAGGCTAGCTCGCGGTTAGCTCGAGGCTAACTCCGCGGTTGAGTCCGCGGCGGTTAGCTAGCGGCTAGCTAGCTCCGTTAGCTCCGCTAGCTTGCTAACATACATGAGCTATGCTGGAAGGCTAGTCGTCGGCTAAATCACTGGGCGGCTAGTAGTTAGCGTCTGTTACCAGTTGAGGTATTCACTGACCTAATAAGATGAAGGAAACGGGTCAGGGATGTTGTGTCAGGAGTTTCAGCAAAGCAGCCAGATATAATTTGTGTTTAAAATAAAGGAAAAGGTCACAATGTCAGGTTCTGGCCCCCTACAGTACTGCAGTAATGGTTTGGGGGGTTTTAATGTTTTGGCAGATCATGTTTTCCACTGAGAGCTCTTTTCCCGCCTCTCGTCCCCAGCAGCTGCGTGTGTGAACGTGTGTAAGCTGGTTGGGGTCTGGTTGTCATGGCTACCAGGGTCAACTGCTCCTGTTCGAATGTCAGTTGGAAGACGGGGAAAGAGAGAGAAAATGCTGAAAAATCGCCTCGAACAGGAAGGACTTGTGGCCAAACCGTATTTCCAATCATTGAACCGACTTAACTTTGGGCATCTTGAGGCTTTCCTGAACGTCTACATATGCAGTTTGTGGGTAAAATGAAGAAATGTGACCTATTAAAGCGATTCAAAGAAAGGTTACGTCTGCTTTCCTCCAGAAATTTCCCTGCCTTTTTAACATGGCAGTCTATGGAGCTGTGGGTGGGTGTTGCTGGCGCATCTTTGTGTCTGACGCCAAAACTATAAGACTTACAGCTTTAGCAGACGAATTTGAGTGAGAAGACACATTTTCCTACGTTTCTATGTATAAATTATGTCTGTCGTGTGAAATTTGTGGCCACGGGAGCAGTTTCTGTGCAGTTTTTTGACTAACTTTCTTCTCCCCTCCTCACTCTAGCTGATGATGTCATCCACTCTAGCACAAACATTCCGCGCAATACACACCCATTATAAACCCTGAAATTTGAGTAAAAATCTACACAACTCTGAGGCTTCATAGTTTAAAAACGGTAAAAGTTGTCGACAAGTGAAGTGAATCTCTGAAGAGAAGGCAAGAGTACCTACGTTTTAAAGTTTAAATGAAGTCTCTCGGTTAAAGTATGCCAGAGCAGTTCATTGTTGAAAATGTCTGTTGAATTTTTTTTTTTTTCGGGCTTCTCCATTCATTTCAATAGGGAAATTTGTCGCAGTTTTTTCGCGACTACGTCACGATAAAATCTTGTTTGAAAGAACTGTATAGAAGCACACCGAGTCCGATCGAGACGCACGTTTTGATGTATTTTGTGTCTGTGTGCGACGAACGGTATTTGAGTTGAAAGGTTTCGAAAATGCGTAGGAAAAAGTTTAATAATAATAATAATAATAATAATAATAAGAAGAAAAACGTAGTGAAGAACAATAGTTTGCAGTGCTTCGCACTGCAAACTATTGACCCCCATAGCTTTGCTATGAGGGGGGTCAATAGTTTGCATTGCGTAGCACTGCATCACTAATAAGAAGAAAAACGTAGTGAAGAACAATAGTTTGCAGTGCTTCGCACTGCAAACTATTGACCCCCATAGCTTTGCTATGAGGGGGGTCAATAGTTTGCATTGCGTAGCACTGCATCACTAATTATAGTGCAGTCACAGGCCATGATGCTCACAAGGGAGTTGTTGAATCAATACTCACGCAATGTCCTTAGATGTGAGCGACTGCGAGTTCAGGAGAAAAAAAAGTAAACAAAGTTCATCCAAACCAAACCACAGAAGAAAGAGAGGGTGTGAAAGGCACATATAGAAATACCATGGGTTAGCAATCACAACAACCCAGGAGTCATTCATGACTCCTTGTGAACCACTCCCCAAACACCAACACATGAAGACGTTCGTCTGGAAGCCGTCACAGTTCTTGTAGAGACTCAACGAAAGCAAATGCAAAGAAAATTCAATAAAATATATGATGATTAGATTTTATTCATGGAAGATGAAATATTTAACTCAGGTGATGCTCGTCAACTCTTCATTTTCATGGTGCGGAATATGAAAAATGACCAGAGTTGATGTTTTGCATTTAGACTGAAAAACTGTCAAATGCACCTGGAAGCTGCTCATAAGAGACCAGAACAATGAGCTGAAAGATGCTAAGAAAAAGTCCTTAAGGCTGCAAAGTCCCAGCAGATTAGGCACCAATAACACTTAAATGAATGACAATGATCGAGCATAAACGGCATAAAAAGGAGGAGCTGTGGAGGAGGTTTTAAGGTTTTATTTGTCATTACAGAACATGAGGTGCATGAAAAGTGCAAAAAAAAAAAAAAGGTGTGAATACCCCCTGAGATCGCATTTGAGACATCGGATCGAAGGTGGTCTGGGTCACTTTTGTCTGCATTCTTTTGACCTCCTACTCAACAGGGGAGTTTTGACTAATTCATTCAGAAAATTTTAGAGACAGCCACTGTTAAAATATTCTACTGTAAGATCATGTTGCCGTCTGTTTGAATATAGAGCGCGAAACTGAGATGACACATGTTAAGGTACTTGAAGCTGGTCACTTGCGATCGGACAACGTGGCCTGGTTGAGCCAACGTACTAATCACTTGTACATATCAGCTAGTATGATAATGAAATGGGCATTATATTTCATGCTGTGTGTTAATGTCAAGATGAGGATATGTTGCTACTACTACTGAGAACTTACTAGACTGGTCCAACGTCTGCTCCACAAAGTTTACCAGTCGCTGCCAGACTGTCACCGTCCGCCCATGAAACAATAATGTTTTTACAGTGGAGACAGGTATTTATCTCTGATTGGAAGGCGAAAACTGAACATGATGTTAACCTTCATGTTCTTTGACTTGTTTATTATAACCTAGCCAGGTCCTACATTTAAACATCACATTAAAAAATGTGAACTTTTTATCTGTGTGAACTGAACTTTGAACTAGCTCTTGTTTAGTGTGAACTTTCACAACACTGGAGGCTGATAAAACTTTACTCACAGCCCTTGAATGTCTAGCACAGGGATGGGCAACCTAAATGATGGAGGGGGCCACAATTTTTCATCGACACTACCAGAGGGCCACATAGGACCGCGCACTTAACCAGATATGATAAAACTGCCATTTAAAATATGTTTGTGTGTGTATAATTAGAATATATTTATATATATATTTATAATTATATATATATGTGTGTGTTTATTGAAGCAAACAAAAAATAACCACTTACTGTGATTTATTTATTTATTTTTAATTAAGTTGTGCATTTTTACACCAAGAAACAGTTTAACATTTCCCCTACCCACTCTACCTCGCCACTATCAGCAGTGGGCACTGGTAAAAAGCCGCCTTTGTTTGCGTACTTTTGATTTAAGGTCCGCTACAATAGCAGCCCTTGCAGCTTCAGTATACTTGTCGTATTTAGCTTTGTGCAACGTGTTGTAGCGGCAACTTAAATTGAAATCTTTCATGGCAGATAACGTCTCTAAGCAGACTAAGCACATAGGTTTGCCTTTACATTCTGTGAACAGATAACCTTCTTTCACCTGAAAGACGCGATTTTTTCGATCAAGTTTTCTCTTTCCTCCGCTCTTAGCCACGGCGCAACGTCTCGTCTTCACTGGTAGAGAAGACCCGGTGGAAGCGCGTGCGAGGCGGCGTCTGCATTACAGGCGTTATCTAGTCGCCAACTGTGTCATTACAACTGATTCAGTGCCGCAGAGGATACAGTTTTATGATTTTCAAAAATGAATCTAAGGGCCACGTCGAGTGAGGTCGCATACTGCCCACGGGCCGCCAGTTGCCCATCCCTGGTTTATGTTATGCGTAAACCTGTAAGACATGATTGGTGTGTATATATGCTGACAGAGCTGGAACGGTTTTCTTTTGTGCATTACCGTCACACCTTGCGCAAGTTTTTATTTATTTCTTTTCTTTACCTTTCCAAAAGGAGAGTTGAGAGTTGGAGGGAAAAAAGGCACTGATTTAGCCATGTTTCATTCCTGGTGATGTCGTCATGATCTGATTTCTTTGTCCTTCCCTGCACTCCTTGCACAACTTTTCTAAGAATGGTATTTCGATCTGATCTGAAATGAGAGCAGGAAATTACAGAGACAAAAATACTGTTTTAACCATAAAGGCTGTGTTATTCCTGTTGACGCTGATGTGATGTGGGTATAAGTTCATCTTATTTAACTCATACCCAGTGTTCTTTGTTTTACCATGCACTCCTTTTGTTGCTGTATTGTTAGCTGGATCACAGTTTGTAAAAATGGTTGCATATAACTCTGAAAACAGGGAAACCTTGAGCACCAGTTCAGGACAAGGCTTAAAATTAAATTTGTAATGGAAGAAAAACAACAGTAGAACTCAGGGCTATGTTTAATAGTGAAAGTAAGAGCATTTCCACATGTACAATGTGAAGGGAACTCAAGGGATTGGGACTGAACAGCTGTGTAGCCTTAAGAAAACCACTAATCAGTGAGGCTAAGCGGAAAAAAATTCTTCAGTTTGCTAGGGAGCATAAAGATTGGATTCTGGAGCAATTTAAGAAGGTCATGTGGTCTGATGAGTCCAGATTTACCCTGTTCCAGAGTGATGGGGGCATCAGGGTAAGAAGAGAGGCACATGAAGTGATGCACCCATCATGCCTAGTGTCTACTGTACAAGCCTGTGGGGGCAGTGCTATGATCTGGGGTTGCTGCAGTTGCTCAGGTCTAGGTTCAGCAACATTATGTGTCCAAAGAATGAGGTCAGCTGACTACCTGAATATACTGAATGACCAGGTTATTCCATCAATGGATTCTTAATGCAGTCAATGGTTATTCAAAAAAGCAGTACAGATCCTGGTGGAAAAAATATCACAGGCTGCGGATGGATGGGCAGGTCAGTCAGAGATTCTGTTGAACAAGAATAGCTCAAAGCTGCTCATTGAGAAAAAAAAAATAAAAAAACAGAAAACATTAACGCGAACTGTTCCTTTAAGAGTCTATGAACTTAGTTTAAAATTAAAAAATGTGAACTATGAACTTGAACTAGTTCTTGTTTAGTGTGAACTTGCATAACAATGGAGGCTGATAAATCTTTACTCACAGCCCTTGAATTTCTAGCAGGTTAAGAAGATGGAACGACTTTTGACCATTGTGCCCATTGTTTATGTTGTTACATAAACCTGTAAGACACGACTGGTATGTCTATTGTTCTGACAGAGTGGGAACAGTTTTCTTTTGTGCATTACCATCACATCTTGCGCAAGTTTTTACTGAGTTGAGAGTTGGAGGAAAAAAGACACTGAATAACCATGTGTCATTCCTGATGACGTTGATGTGGCTGATAACTGCTTTCAGGCATGAGTTCATCTGATACCCAGTTTTCTTTGTTCTTCCCTGCACTCCTTGCACAACTTTTCTGACAATGGTATCTTGAGCTTGAGGAAATTACAGAGATAAAAATAGCGTTGTAACCACTAAGGCATAAGTGGGTATAAGTTCATCTTATTTAACTCATACCCAATGTTCTTTGTTTTGCCATGTTCTCCTTTTGTTGTTGTATTGTTAGTCAGATGACGCCACAGTTTGTAAAAATGGTTGCATATAACTCTGAAAACAGGGAAACAAGGCTTAAAATTAAATTTGTAATACACTGCCTGGCCAAAATAAAAGTCGCCACCTTGATTTAACTAAGCAAATAGGTAGGAGCCTCCTATTGGATAATTACTGCATGGGTGATTATCTTTCAGCTGGCAATAAATTATTTAATCCCAACTGATGCAATGAGTAGCTTCTCATTTCTTAAACAACCATGTCTAAAGACACATCCTGTGGTCGTGGAAAAGATGTTAGTCTGTTTGAGAAGGGTCAAATCACTGGCATGCATCAAGCAGAGAAAACATCTAAGGAGATTGAAGAAACTACTAAAATTGGTTTAAGAACTGTCCAACACATTATTAAAAACTGGAAGGAAAGTGAGGAACCATCGTCTTTGAGGAAGAAATGTGGTCGGAAAAAAATCCTGATCGTTCGTGGTTGGCAATCACGTTTGCTGAAATCAAATTTAAACAAGCTTTTTGTTTTGCCATGCACTCCTTTTGTTGTTGTATCGTTAGCCGGATGATGCCACAGTTTGTAAAAATGGTTGCATGTAACTCTGAAAACAGGGGAACCTTAAGCACCAGTTCAGGGCAAGGCTTAAAATTCAATTTTTAATACTATAGTTACGTCTTGTTATGAATCAGTCAATATACTGGAGTATTATGTCAAACAAGCCAGTGAATATTCTAACACAGGTCCGTGCTTGACAATCCTCTGTTTTTCATCTGCAGGGTGAATGGTGCTGTGACCCAGGGTTATGAGGAAGATGTAGGACACAGAACATCTGTGTACGTTCACACGGCCCACTCCATCACTACATCTCGATATGTGTACAAGAAGTACGGCTACACGTCTGCCCCTCACGATGAGGTACTGAAACTTAAACGAAGATGGTGTGATGTTGTTTATACTCAAAAAAAGATAACATCTGTCCTCTTTGGCAGGGGATAAAGTACGTCATGATTCCCGAAGGAATGAGGGACTTCCAGTGGCTGGAGGGTCTTCTGAAGGGAGAAAGTGTCCGTGCGGGCCCGTACCACAAAACTCTGTAAATATCTTGCTATCTTTCAGCTGACAACAAGTTATTTAACCCCAACTGATGCAATGAGCAGCTTCTCATTTCTTAAACAACCATGTCTAAAGACACATCCTGTGGTCGTTGAAAAGATGGGAATCATTGGGATGCATCAAGCAGAGAAAACATCTAAGGAGGAATGCAACACTGGATGGAAATAAATCTGGTGACATTGCAGAAGCTTATCAAAACAATGCCACAACAAATGCCTGCTGTAATCAAAGCTAAAGGTGGTACAACGAAATATTAGAGTGTGTGGCGTTTTGTTTGGCCAGGCAGTGTATTTACTGAATTTTAAAAAGGAATCACAAACTTTAAGCTTAACCCCTTGTCGCCGAATGTCGCAAATTCACGACACACTGTTTGTGCATGTGTGTGCATCAGACTCAATAGTGCCATTCTGTCGGTTTTCAGTTCAAACTCTTTGTCGTTGTGCTCTCATACAGCAGACATGCACCCATATGTCAGCAGCTACCAACAATCTTGACAGTAAATCAACAGCAGAATAATGTGTAACCTGAGGCGTGTTCCCAGCCCCGCCTCAATGTTGTACAAACATAAATGAACACCTTTCATCAGCTTGTTTTCAACTGTTGCTTTTGTATTTTAACCCTCCAGGCCAAGGACGTACTACTCAGGGCAGTACAACGAGAGCCGCTTCTACGTTCTGCACCAAGACTTCCTCCGATACGTACGAAACAGGTCAGCCTCCTGTCAAACACCCATCCAAACTTTCTGTGGTTTAAATCGTATGCTCTTATAAATTAAACTGTAATGGTAACAGGTGAGTCAAGTCCCAAGTCAAATCCCAAATTCTGAATCCTGGGCGTCACAAAGTCATAATGCATCGTTCACTAAATGTACTGGCATGAATTGGCTTTAAAGTATTTTTTCATGGAATAATATTTAATGGTTATTGAAGCTGAATTCCCTTTTATGTATTTTAATACAGTATGTTTTTAATCATTTCGAGGTCTGCTCTGCTAGTTTTACAAAACAACATTGTGAAGGTGTCACTCTCGGCTCTGGGTAACTGATGACATTTCTCACTATTCTCAGAATTTGTACAAACCAGTCAGTAAATGAAAAATGATCAGAAGATTAATCCAAAAATGAAAATAATCATCAGTTGCAGTCCAGTGTAAAATAGTCCAAAGTACATTTTTACAGTAGCCTACATTTTCATGATTATACTTACTTAATTAAATGCAGGACTTATCTGGATCAGGGTTAAGGTTAGGGCTAACCCTACATATAGAGTATAACTATTTATAAACTACATCACATGTCTATGACGTGCAATCACCAAAAATCCTGACGAGCAGACGTCTATTGTTTAAAACGGCACAATGTGAATTTTATACGTACATGTTCATTTGATTTTTTTTTTTTTTATTATTGCCCCACAGATTCTTATTGTCACCTAATGTGAATGCTTCATTCTGGCCGATAGTCAGACCAACCAATGGGGCTTTCACGCTCTTCTTGGCTCTGCACACCTGTGACACAGTAAGTCAACATTACAAATCACGAGAAAATACCAGATAACACAGCATGACCCACTGGTCCTTGTGGTGCGGTTCTTTGCCTTTACAGTTCCAAGTTGTGAAAAAGTGGGCAAGTCACAATCAGCTTGTTCATTTGGAGTTTATGGAAGTGCACCTGATTGTAGCAGCTTTTTGAATCCTGTGACTGGTATGGGATTAATGTCAAGTCATGAGGCTAAGCTGGAAAAAAAACCCAAAAAGTTGGTAATCAAAACAAATTCTGCAAGACTGAAACTATGTTTTTACAGGTTTACATGGATTAATCATGTATTATTATAATACGTACCTCAAGCACTTCATGACAGTTTTGCCATGATTTGCCAAATGCCGACCTGTCTGTTGTGAACTTTGTTCATGTGGACGTTTATATGCAGGATTTGATACGATCTGGCTCCTTCAGAGTTACATGTAGGGTTTTGTGCTGTTTAGAACTTACTCCCTCAGGTTATGATAATTAATGAGGTGGGATTGCGAAGAAGGTGGTAGCAGCCCGCTGAAGTTGTGGTAGAAAACTTTGCAAGACCAACAGAAGAGCCCCAAAGATGGAAGAGTTGGGCCAGTACGTTGAGGCCGCAGTGCTGTTTTACTCCACCTAAACTGTAATTGCTGCAAAGGGACATCAGAGAATACTAAAGTCGAATGCATCACACATTTGCTAGCTGTAATAGCAGCTTTAAGGCTTCAATCATGAGGTTGTATCATAGATATGTTATTGTTATTGTGAGGCTGGGACAAATCCATGACAACTAGGATTCCAGTGGTTTTCCATATAAGCAGAAATATTACGTGTGCCCTACCAGTGGCATCCATGGATGTCAAAGGGCCTGATCATGAGAGATAACAGGTAAGCAAACCTGCATTAGGCATGGCAATGCTGTTTATACACACAGATCTTGTCCTGCCGGTCCCAACAATCAAAATAAAATCTTAAAGCCAACTGTAAAGAGTCCACAGTGCCAAGTGCTTTACTGGCTTTGCAGTTTGACATGTAATCCATATTTTCCAAGGGGAAAACCCCTGATCATTGAGCTCATTATTACGACCAAAAGAAGTCTAACCCTCCACCTGTCATCCGTGTTTTCTTTCTTTCTGTCCGTCATCCTCAGGTGAATGCATACGGATTCATGACGGAAGACTACAGCAAATACTCCAACTACTATTTCGAGAAGCAGATTAGAACCAATGTCATTTTCTACAGCAACCACGACTACATTATGGAGAAGAATTTGTGGAAAAGTCTTCACGACAAAAAAATAATTAAGCTATATCAGAAATCTGAGTCGGGGACGGAAAAGGCGAAGCAACACTAATACATCAAGAATGGCAGTAGCGGAATTAAGACGTTAGGGTGTGTTTTCCCTTACATAGGGTGGATAACAATAATATCTTTTAAGACATAATGAGGCTGTCAGATTAGTTGTGATAATTGTGTTTTTTGTTTTTTGTTTTTTTTTTACTGTTTGTGGTTTTTCTTAACAGACCGCGTCTGGGAGGAAGTGAAAGTTCAACAATTTGAAAAAACAAACAAACTGCGAAGCACCAGACATAATTTTTGCCCCAGTACTAATTTGTATGGCAAGTTGTGAAGTAAGAATATAATTATGGATGTGAGGGAGTGGGACAGGTATGGCACTGTCTGACTTTGCACTTCTGTGTACATCGTTGTGTTGCACTTTCTGACAAAAATGCCACCCAGTCACTTTTATTCGTTGGTCTTTTTGATGCACTGATCCTCACTTGGTCGTTTATTGTTGTTTGTGCCCTAGGCAAATATATATATGTATGCTATCCCCGTAGTTCAAAGTATTGGTGCGTGTCATTAGGGTAGATGGGGGGGTATTGTTGATGCACTGAATGTCCTTCATGGGTCAAGGGGGTTTTCACATGAAGAATTTAAAGTCAAAAGCCAAAAGGCCTGTTTCTCGGGTTATTATTGGTACGTTATCTTTTGCGGGTTTAAAGTTAAGTGTGATTTCCTTTATATGGAAGTGGTTTTCACTCTTTGTTGCTATGGTTCACATGAAATAACAAAATATACTTGATTAATTGTGCGCAACATAATAATACTCGTGAGAAATAGGGTGCGCCGTTGTGTAGAGGGGTATGTAAGATTATTATTTATTACGCATGTCAATGTTTTCTTGGAGTTAATGAGTTGGTACTCTCTTTGTTTTTTGAAGTAATGTCTCCTTGCAAGCCGGACGCACAGCTACACGGTGCAGTAAAAGCTTTCAGTCAGTGAAACATAAACTGTGAACGAACAGAAGTAGTTGACACTCATCTGTCAATATGAATAGTGCCTCACTGCTGCATGGTTGCATGCATGGTTGTTGTAAGACTCGTATAATATCTGCAATGAAGACTTTCTTTGAGGGTATTTAATAAAGATGTTTTTGCAAAACTTTCAGACATCACAGTGACTTTTTGGATATAAAGCATCAACACACGACACCCAACAGTTTGCAAACATTTTATCTTGTTGGATATTTGTGGAAAGCCGTGTCATGTTATAAGTGTAATTTGTTGAGCTATGGGAAAAACAAACTGCCTCGTGAGACGATTAAACTCTGATTAAAAGCTTGTGCAGAATTTGAAGATGGTGGCCGATGGCATTCTTGAGATATTCAGTTTGATTCAAAGGCATTTTTTTTTCACAAATGGGCCAGGCAGATATCACAATAACCTAATTCCCCCACCCACAGTTGACGCCGTAGACTGTAAAGAAAGTGGACGCCATGACAACACAAGAGAAGCCAAAGCACGTCGAGCTCCCCCTGGTACTACTATACAGGCTGCAACATAGACCATAAATAAAGCACTAACGTAGACGTCAAATAAGATTTTCCAAAGATGTTTTTTTTGTTGTGTTTGGTAGTTAATATAATGCTGAGATGTGTGTTTGTAGCTTGTATCATTGGTTGCCTTAGTACTTGTGTTTTCCCTGATTGTGACATGCGTTTCGCAATTTCTGCACCTGATTGATAAACTGTTGAAAGGCTCTTGGATCGATGGCAAAACTAACAATTAGTCTTTCATACATATAAAGTTGGCGGCAGCTTGTGATTATTGAAGTTAAATGCTCATTAACATCACATGACTTATCAGTTTGTTGAGACAAGTCGTACGATTTTCTGCATGCTGTAGGTTTGTCACGTGCTCGTACTCCCACGGTACAGTGTCACACTTTCCATATGTTAACAGTCCAATTTTAAAACATACAAATTTTGTAAATTCCTGCATAAAAATAACTTTTTCATTTTCATCAAACAAATGACAGATTCAACAGATATTATACGCTAATATAAGAATTTAGTGAATGGTTGCCTGTCTCTCTGTGTTAGCCCTGCGATAGACTGGCGACCTGTCCAGGGTGTACCCCACCTCTCGCCCGATGACAGCTGGGATAGGCTCCAGGGTACAGAAGATGAATGAATGAATGAAGCTTGTGATTGTTAGTCAAATTCTCATAATCTCATATGCAACAAATCAAACAAGCCAACAAAAACATCAACGAAATTGTGTTACAACAACATTGTTCTCAACATGTCTTCACTGGAAACAGGGTCTGCTATAATCCTCACACGATACAGGTTTTCCAGTTGCGATCTTCCGCAAACATACGCAAACCTTTCCAAAGAGTATAAGCACATACATTGAAACCAAGCCAAGTCAAGCATTCCCGTGGTGTAGTGTCACTCTCTGTACTCAGTAATAGACCCATTTTAAAACGTACACTTTGATTTTTTTATATATATAATTTCCCTCTAGAAAATATATAATTATTAAATCTTTTTTTTTAATCTTATTTTAATCTTTTTGGGGGGTATTTAACTCCTGAGTTTCAGAAGCACGTGTGCAAACCTTTCCAAAGAGTATTAGCACCAGAGGTGGACAGAGTACACACCTTCACTAGCTACTTGAGTAAAAGTACAGATACTCCTTGTCAAATATTAATCCAATACAAGTAAAAGTAGCTTAGTCAAAATATTACTTAAGTAAAGTACTAAAGTATTTGCTTAAAAAAATACTTGAGTAAAAGTATTTAAAAAGTATCTCAGGAAATACAGGAAAGGAAAGTAGCTTCATTGTCATTATACAATCCACTCTACAATCCACAGCCTCACTCTTTCTCTTGCAGACAGCCTCTCTCTCTCTCTCACTACAAGCTCATACAATTCCGTTTAAAATGTTCATCAGCAATTTAACAAACATTAAGCTAGCTAACGTCAGTAGCTACTTTACATACCGCGACTTGCTTTTTCATGTTGGAAGACGAGTTCTTGTAGGCCGTGATATAATTTGTTCGCGGTAAGCACAGCAAACATTTAAACTGAAACGAATCACTTTTTGTGGCAAAAATCTCAAACATGGGTTTGAGATAAGGCCACGGGAGTTTCTCCAGGTGTTTCTCCAGTTTCTTCCTGCATTGTATGGATTGTATGGCATGACGTAGCGAATCAGCGAATCAGCAGAAACAGTTTATTTTCTCAGAATTTTGAAAAAAAATAATACTAATAATAAAAAAAATAATAATCAGCTGACGTAAGATCAAAAGTAGCGAGTAACGAGAGCATCAACAGAAATGTAGTGGAGTAAAAAGTACAATATTTGTCCTTCAAATGTAGTGGAGCGAAAGTAAAAGTATCCCCCAAAAATAATACTCAAGTAAAGCACAGATACTCAAAAACTGTACTTAAGTACAGTACTCAAGTAAATTTACTTCTTTACTGTCCACCACTGATTAGCACGTACTTTGAAACCAAGCCGAGTCGAGCATTCCCGACTCGGCTTGTAAAAAATTACAAAGATAGTAATTAAATGAAACTGTGTTGTATCCGTGTATATATACAGCATTTCAGTGCATTCCCTCCCACACAGTTAAAGCTCAACGTAATTAAATTCTGAGATGAGATGAACGATATTGAAACTAACAACACAGCTCCGACAACATTGTTCTCAACATGTCTTCACTGGAAACAGGGTCTGCTATAATCCTCACACGATACAGGTTTTCCAGTTCCGATCTTCACCAAACATACGCAAACCTTTCCAAAGAGTATAAGCACATACTTTGAAACCAAGCCAAGTCAAGCATTCCCGTGGTGTAGTGTCACTCTCTGTACTCAGTAATAGTAATAGATTTTTTTTATATATATATATATATATATAATTTCCCTCTAGAAAATATATAATTATTAAATCTTTTTTTAAAATTTTATTTTAATCTTTTTGGGGGATATTTAACTCTATTTAAGAATGTGAAACCTTCCCAACCGAAGTTGTGCTGTCGTTTTGTTTTTTGTCTTATCCTCTGACTCATCATTTATTGGAAACAAGCAAAAGTATTGCTCACTCTCTATTCACTCTCTTTCAACTGGCAACAATTTATTGAACCCCAACTGATGCAATGAGTAGCTTCTCATTTCTTAAACAACCATGTCTAAAGACATCCTGTGGTCGTGGAAAAGATGTTAGTCTGTGTGAGAAGGGTCAAATCATTGGCATGCATCAAGCAGAGAAAACATCTAAGGAGATTGTAGAAACTAATAAAAACTGGGTTAAGAACTGTCCAACGCATTGTTTTTTGTGATTAACATTTTTTATTTTCATTATTTCAACAGTAATAATTTAACAACAACAACCTCCCCCACAAAATCATCACCATCTATGCTAATCCCTCTCTGGTTGCCAGCATCCATTGCTGTGCTCTTTCATGTACAGCTACTACAGCTAATAAAATGAAATTCATACAAAAATATTAAGAAGCATCAAAGGCACGTAAATATCCACCATGACAAGAAACTTGCGTCTCCCCACTATATAACCCCATTTCAAGAGCCCTTCGAGAAATTTAAATATCCGCTCCACTTAGCTTCATATAGATTCAGTCCAAACAAGTTCTGCAAGACTGAAACTATGTTTTTACAGGTTTACATGGATTAATCATGTATTATTATAATACTTACCTCAAGCACTTTATGATAGTTTTGCCATGATTTGCCAAATGCCGTCCTGTCTGTTGTGAACTTTGTTCATGTGGACGTTTATGTGCAGGATTTGATGCAATCTGGCTCCTTCAGAGTTACATGTAGGGTTTTGTGCTGCTTAGCAGTTACTACCTCGGGTTATGATAATTAATGAGGTGGGAATGCGAAGAAGGCGGTAGCAGCCCGCTGAAGGTGTGGTAGAAAACTTTGCAAGACCAACAGAAGAGCCTCAAAGATGGAAGAGTTGGGCCAGTACGTTGAGGCCGCAGTGCTGTTTTACTCCACCTAAACTGTAATTGCTGCAAAGGGACATCAGAGAATACTAAAGTCGAATGCATCACACATTTGCTAGCTGTAATAGCAGCTGTAAGGCTTCAATCATGAGGTTGTATCATAGATATGTTATTGTTATTGTGAGGCTGGGACAAATCCATGACAACTAGGATTCCAGTGGTTTTCCATATAAGCAGAAATATTACGTGTGCCCTACCAGTGGCATCCATGGATGTCAAAGGGCCTGATCATGAGAGATAACAGGTAAGCAAACCTGCATTAGGCATGGTCCCTGTCGCGTCATACTACTTGTTAGCCACGTTTCATGTCAAAGTTTGTTCATGTTCCATGTCAAGTGTTCTATGCCAAGTCATAGTTTTGTTCGTGTTTTTGAGTTTTGCTTTTTCTTTGGATTTCCTGCCATGTCAGCAGCGACCTTGGTTTTTGTAAGTTTGTTTCTTTTTTTTGTTAATTAAATATTTTTCGCCTACTCCTGCCTCCTGGAGTCCTGCATCTGGGTCCGCACTCCATTCCCCGCTACCCCTTTTGTGACAGAATGACGCGACCAGCAAAGGACCCAGCAGACTTTATTTTTGATGAGGAGGAGGACAAAAGGCGAGTTATTGCCTATTATCAGGACCAAATGCTGGAAAGTAAGCCATGGCTCATGCCAAAGTTTTTGTTTCCATATGTGGACACTCATTTGGCCATGGGGGCCCTGAAAAGGAAACATGGTCCGCGTGGACGCCATGGAGGGAGGTCTGCTGGCCGGCAGCCTCTGGAATCCCGTCCTGTCGACCACATGGTGGTTGCTCCCCAGCCTGCTGGCCACCGGCCAGCTAGCTCCCAGCGAGCCGCTCCTGCCTCCGTTCCTGCTCCAGCTCCCATACCGGCCTTGAGGGTTGGCCCATGCCCTGCTCCTGTACCTGTACCGGCCTCGAGGGTCGGCTCATGCCCCTCTCCTGCTCCCGTACCGGCCCCGAGGGTCGGCTCATGCCCCTCTCCTGCTCCCGTACCGGCCCCGAGGGTCGGCTCATGCCCCTCTCCTGCTCCCGTACCGGCTCCAGGGATCTGCTCACGTCCAGCTCCTGTTCCGGCTCCCAGATCGGCCTCTTCTCTGGCTCCTCTCCCGGCTCCAAGGGTCGGCTCATGTCCTGCTCCAGCGCTGCTCCCTGTCCCTGTACCGGCTCCGAGGATCCGCTCATGTCCTGCTCCAGCGCTGCTCCCTGTCCCTGTACCGGCTCCGAGGATCCGCTCATGTCCTGCTCCAGCGCTGCTTCCTGTCCCTGTTCCGGCTCCGAGGGTCGGCTCACGTCCTGCTCCAGCGCTGCTTCCTGTCCCTGTTCCGGCCCCGAGGGTCGGCTCACGTCCTGCTCCAGCGCTGCTTCCCGTCCCTGTACCGGCCCCGAGGGTCGGCTCACGTCCTGCTCCAGCGCTGCTTCCCGTCCCTGTACCGGCCCCGAGGATCCGCTCACGTCCTGCTCCAGCGCTGCTTCCTGTCCCTGTACCGGCTCCGAGGGTCGGCTCACGTCCTGCTCCAGCGCTGCTTCCTGTCCCTGTACCGGCCCCGAGGGTCGGCTCACGTCCTGCTCCAGCGCTGCTTCCTGTCCCTGTACCGGCCCCGAGGGTCGGCTCACGTCCTGCTCCAGCGCTGCTTCCTGTCCCTGTACCGGCTCCGAGGACCCGCTCATGTCCTGCTCCAGCGCTGCTACCTGTCCCTGTTCCAGCTCCGAGGATCCACTCGCTTCTGGCTCCGAGGGTCGCCTCTGCTCTGGTTCCCGTTCTGGCTCCGAGGGTCGACTCTGCCCTGGTTCCTGCTCCGGCTCCGAGGGTCGCCTCTTCCCTGGTTCCCGCTCCGGCTCCGAGGGTCGCCTCTTCCCTGGTTCCCGCTCCGGCTCCGAGGGTCGCCTCTTCTCTGGTTCTCGAGGTGGCTCGGACCCCGGCTCCCGCTCCTGTTCTCGAGGTGGCTCGGACCCCGGCTCCCGCTCCTGTTCCTGAGGTGGTTCGGACCCCGGCTTCTGCTTCTGCCCCTGTTCCCGAGGTGGCTCGGACCCCGGCTTCTGCCCCTGTTCCCGCAGTGGCTCAGACCCCAGCTTCTGCTCCTGCCCCTGTTCCTGAGGTGGCTCCTGCTTCTGCCCCTGTCCTCGAGGTGGGTCTGGCCTCTGCTCCTGTCCCCGCTTCTGCTCCTGAGTGGTTTGTCCAGTCTGACCGGCCACCCGGCTGCCCACCTGAACTCTCTGCCACGTCTGCCCGGCCACCCGGTCAGCCCCCTGAACTCTCTGCCCTGTCTGCCCGGCCTCCCAGTCGGCCCCCTGAACTCTCGGCCACGTCTGCCCGGCCTCCCGGTCGGCCCCCTGAACTCTCGGCCACGTCTGCCCGGCCTCCCGGTCGGCCCCCAGAACTCTCTGCCACGTCCGCTCGGCCTCCCGGCCAACCCCCAGAACTTTCGGTCCTGTCTGCTCAACCTCTTGGTTGCCCTGGATCCCTCCTGCCATGCCCCCTCCACCCACCCTGTCCAGTACTGACTTTTGTTTAAGTTTTTGTTTTGTTAGGGACGTCTGGGATCCGTCCCTTAAGGAGGGGGTTCTGTCACGTCTTTTGTCATGTCTTAGTTTCTGTTACGTCCTCCGTTCCTGGTTTTTGTCATGTCCTCTGTTCTTGGTCTTCCGTCATGGTTTAGTTTTTCGTCATGGTTTAGTTTCCTGTGTTTCTGTTTATTGTATTTTGTTAAGTTCTGGTTTTCCATGTTGTCCCATGTCATGTTGTCCCGTCATGGTTTAGTTTTCAGTCTTGTCTTTCCATCATGTCATTTCTCAGTCACGGGTTTAGTTTCTTGGATTTTCTGTTGTATTTTGTCAAGTCATGGTTTAGGGTTTAGGTTTTCTGTTTCCTGTTTTATTTTGTTAAGTTTTGAATTTCCTGTTTTCTTATTCCATGTTTTCTTTTGATTAGATCATTGCTTTCACCTGGTGTTAATTCTTGATTTGCTTCACCTGTGTCTTGTCACCCCTGCTCCTTGTGTGTGTGTGTGTGTGTGTGTGTGTGTGTGTGTATATATATATATATATATATATATATATATATAGCCCTGCCTTCCCCTTTGTCCCTGTCGCATCATACTACTTGTTAGCCACGTTTCATGTCAAAGTTTGTTCATGTTCCATGTCAAGTGTTCTATGCCAAGTCATAGTTTTGTTCGTGTTTTTGAGTTTTGCTTTTTCTTTGGATTTCCTGCCATGTCAGCAGCGACCTTGGTTTTTGTAAGTTTGTTTCTTTTTTTTGTTAATTAAATATTTTTCGCCTACTCCTGCCTCCTGGAGTCCTGCATCTGGGTCCGCACTCCATTCCCCGCTACCCCTTTTGTGACAACAGGAACATCTGTTCCCAATATGGAATAGAAGTACCCAAATCCCAATGGGCCACACCACAGAAGGTGGCTGAGAACAAAAGGGCCAAGCTTCTGTGGAACTTCAGCTTCCAGACAGACAAACAGGTCCTGGCTAACCAACTGGACATAGTGGTGGTAGACAAAGAGCAGAAGAAGGCGGTGGTGATAGATGTGGCGATACCAGCAGACGCCAACATCAGAAGGAAGAAACATGAAAAGGTTGAAAAGTACCATGGGTTGAAAGAACAGCTGGAGCAGATGTAGAAGGTCAAGGCGAGCATGGTCCCTGTGGTAGTAGGAGCACTCGGGGCGGTGACCCCCAAACTGGGGGAGTGTCTCCAACAGATCCCAGGAACAACATCAGAAGCCTCAGTCCAGAAGAGAGTAGTCCTAGGAACAGCTAAGATACTGCGCAGAACCCTCAAACTCCCAGGCCTCTGGTACAGGAGCTTGAAGATGACACAGATACCACCCCAAGAGGGTGAGAGGGACGTTTTTTTATATATATACACTCCAGATCAAAATTTTAAGACCAGTTGAAAAATTGCAAGAATTTACATTTTGCACTGTTGGATCTTAAGAAGGTTCTAAGTAGTGCTTCAGAATGCAAAAAGAAGAAATGGGAGTGAGACAAGAAAAAAATTTGAGTAAGCAATTTATTGCAAACAACCATGAAACTGAAATAGGCTGTTCATCAGTTGATCAAACGTTTAAGACCACATCTCAAAAAAAAACAAAAAACCCCTAAAATAGAAATAAAATTTTCAAAAAAGGACTCAGTAATGAATAGCTGCACCATTCGTGTTAATCACCTCAAAAATTCGTTTCGGCATGCTTGATGCTAGTGTTTCCAGGAGGCTAGTGGGAATGTTGCTCCAAATGGTGAAGATGGCTTCACGGAGGGTATCCACTGTCTGGAACTGGTGTCCATTTTTGTAAACTTCCCTTGCCATCCAACCCCAAATGTTCTCAATTGGATTTAGATCAGGGGAACATGCAGGATGGTTCAAAAGAGTAATGTTATTTCTCTGGAAGAAGTCCCTTGTCAGGCGGGCATTGTGAACTGCAGCGTTGTCCTGTTGAAAAACCCAGTCATTACCACACAGACGATGGCCTTCAGTCATGAGGGATGCCCCTTGCAACATCTCCACATAGCCAGCTGCTGTTTGACGCCTCTGCACAACCTGAAGCTCCATTGTTCCACTGAAGGAAAAAGCCCCCCAGATCATGATGGCGCCCCCTTGTCATGCCAGTAACGTTGGAAGCCATCAGGACCGTCAAGGTTAAAATTTTTCTCATCAGAGAATAAAACTTTCTTCCACCTTTCAATGTCCCATGTTTGGTGCTCTCGTGCAAACTCCAAACGGGCAATTTTGTGCCGTTGAAGGAGACGAGGTCTTTGAAGACGTTTTTTGTTCTTAAAATCCTTCTCTCACAGATGCCGTCTAATGGTTATGGGACTGCAGTTGGCACCAGTGACAAGCTTAATTTGGGCCGAGGATCGTCCCGTGTCTTGACGGACAGCCAATTGGATCCTCCGGCTCAGGGCCGGTGAAATTTTTTCGGGTCTACCACATGACAGTGTGGGTACCTGACAGAAAATGACACTGAATCCACATTTTTGCGAAGATTTGGGCTTTTAAAGGCTGTGGTCTTAAACTTTTGATCAGCTGATGAACAGCCTATTTCAGTTTAATGGTTGTTTGCAATAAATTGCTTTCTCAAATTTATTTCTTGTTTCACTCCCATTTCTTCTTTTTGCATTTTGAAGCACTACTTAGAACCTTCTTAAGATCCAACAGTGCAAAATGTAAATTCTTGCAATTTTTCAACTGGTCTTAAAATTTTGATCTGGAGTATGTATATATATATATATATATATATATATATATATATATATATATATTATTATTTTTTTACTTAAACACTATTAACAATGCTATTTCCTAAAATATAATTTTTAATAGTTTCCTACACAATCTTCATCATCTGTGCTAGAATAACATAACTTTACAGTTCCTCAGTGTTTCCTCTTATGCTATATGAAGTCTTGTATGTGACTTGGCAATAATAGTAGTTTTTATGGTTCTGGCTTGAAATAAATTGAGAAAACTATCATGACATTTGTACATTTATTTTTCCACAAAGATAACTTATTGTACGCGTTGTTAATTTAAAAAGGAAAAAATCTTTAATTGACATTGAAAGTATATTGTATCACTGAATTTCAAAACAGATTTACAAAACTGAAGAATGACTAAGCAAATGTAGAGTTTAAAAACACACTTTTGTTCTCCAAGCCATTATGTTGGTCATTGTTACTGTGACGTGCACCAGACTCAATGGTGCCATTCAATCGATTTTCAGTTCAAACTCTTTGTCCTTGTGCTCTGATACGGCAGGCATGCGCCCATATGTCAACAGCTAACAACTGCCAACAATCTTGACAGTAAATCAACTGAAGAACGATATGTAACCTGGGACGTGTTCCCAGTCCTGCCTCAACGTTGTACAAACATAAATGGCAATCTTTCATCAGCTTGTTCTTTCATTTTCAACTGTTGCTTTTGTATTTTAACCCTCCAGGCCAAGGACGTACTACTCAGCGCAGTACAACGAGAGCCGCTTCTACGTTCTGCACCAAGACTTCCTCCGATACGTACAAAACAGGTCAGCCTCCTGTCAAACACCCATCCAAACTTTCTGTGGTTTAAACCATATGCTTCCATAAACGTATCTGTTGTGGTAACAAAAGAGGCACGAGTCATTCTTTTGCAAAACTATTTTATGAAAAGTATGACGTACTTTTCTTATAATAACTTTTCATTACTCCACCTTTTCAGCGTGTTACGGTTATGTAGCAGTAGGACCTAAATGTGTGGAACAAATGTAAGCAGAAGGGCTGATGGTATAACTAGAGACAGGTGAAACCAGAGCATAGTATTAATTAAACAAAAATGTGAGTGAGTCTGGCAGAAGTGTGGGCGGGTCATTGATATCGCAGCTCCGCGTGGCTCCAGGAAATTGTTCAAGGAGTTGTAGATATATAAAAGATGTATAGTTACTCCAATGTGCAAAAAGCGTTTAAAAAAGGAAACTGGACTTGTAGAGTTTTTTTTTATTTTTTTTGAGAAGACGTTTTACCGAGTAACAAGACGTCTTCTCAAAAAAAAATAATAAAAAAAAAATATCTCTACAAGTCCAGTTGCCTTTTTTAAACGCTTTTGGATATACCATGACCCAGATGACCGAGAACCTTCACAGACATCTAAGTCTAATCTATGTGTTTTCATTACCCGACAGGTTCCTATTGTCACCTAATCTGAATGCTTCATTCTGGTCGATAGTCAGACCAACTAATGGGGCTTTCACTCTCTTCCTGGCTCTGCATACCTGCGACACAGTAAGTTAATGTAGTAAACATAGATACTGATAAAGACCAAAACAGCTTTTGGTATGAGTGCATTTTTTTTTTTTTTTTTTTGAAGCAGCACCAAGCGTCCATTTAGGGAGTTCCACTCTGTTTCACACCCAGATTTCGGTCATAACTGCGATATCTTGTTCTGTTAGTCCCAACATCGGAAATCCTATTCAAAGTAAATTGGAGCAAATCCACATGTCAAGGATTTTCATTGGTTTAATTGGTTTAATCCATATTTTACAAGGAAAAATCACCTGCTCATTATTATGACCAAAAGAACTCTAAACCTTCACCTGTCCTCCATGTTTTCTTTCTCTCTCTCGTCCTCAGGTGAATGCATACGGCTTCATGACGGAAGAGAAGTATGAGAAGTATATTAGAACCAAGGTCATTTTCTACGGCAACCATGATTACGCTATGGAGAAGAATTTGTGGAAAAAGCTTCACAACAGGAAAATACTTAAGCTATATCAGAAATCTGAATCAGGGACAGAAAAGAATTTAACATGTGGCTCTAAGGTAATTCATACGATAGTAACCCCTTGTTCAAAGCAGTTTGAACACAACATTTATGAATTATTTAACTTATGATATGACACCAACATGAACGTATTTCATGCTGTTGATGAGGTCCTGACTTCATTAAGCCAACTTAGAAGATATATACATTATACACATATTTACCCAGGGCCCTAAACCTACTAGAGCTGCCTCTATCTGTTCATCTACTAAGTCCATTTCATCTCCAGCAGAGTCTGGAGCATGTCTGTCTATTGTTGGATGGTCTGGTGCTCTTCTATTGTTGTGTTGTGTTGTGTCGAGCTATTTGATGTTGGGGATAGTTGGGGGTGTTGGGGACAATGTTGGGACTATAACTTATGATATGGCACCAACATGAATGTTTATCATCCACCACAGAATCCAGAGAGTGTCTCTCTGTTGTTGGATGGTCTTGTACTCTTGATAGTACACCAGCGACTAATGTTATTAATGAACTTTATCTATAATACAACATTATCAGTCGTTAATCATTTCCAAGAGGCAAGCTGCTGTAGTCTTTCACATTTTGTCGTGACCTAGTTCTGAATTATTGACAGTAAATAAGAAGTGTGTTTGGGCATAGAGTGGACTGTATTTTATGTGTTTCTCATTGGATTTAAACGGAAAAAAAAAACTCCACAAACTTTAAACTAATCCTGAAAAAAAATCATAGTGACCTTGTAGTTCTCCCATCATACATTAAAAGCTGTAGCCCACCGGGACACACGTTTCTAAAAGATTTCAACCTTTCTGTGCATTTGAATGTTCTCTCTGTGCCTGTGTGGGACAACCATTCACACTCACATGCACACCTACGACCAATTTAGAATCACCAATTAACCTAATGAACATGTCTTTGGACAGTGGGAGGAAGCCAGAGTACCCGGAGAGAACCCACGCAGACACAGGGAGAACATGCAAACTCCACACAGAAAGGTCCAGTCGGCCAGGATGAATTTGCAAAGTGTGAAAATTACATAAAACAGGGGTCTTCAATGTTTTTCAAGCCAAGGACCCCCAATCAGGGACCCCCTGTTATATATTGTATAGACTGTGTTTTAATGGGCTGAGAGCCCATAAACATACCTTGTAATCGTGTTTTTATTTTAAACATGTGCAAGGTACAGCGAGTAGGGTGGCTGTGCCATTTATAAACACACCTTGTCAACTGAAACCAATGCCAATATCAACATGTGTCAATTGCATGATAATCATGCATACAAGTTATTCAAACTGACGTTTTTCTTTTTAACATAAATGTGCAAAATGAGTGATAGCGTATTGGTGCCACTACCATGCATAAACATGGTACATTTTGACTGTCTGTAAGCCAGAGGAGATTAGTGATCTGAGAGTCACTTTCTGGGCAAGAATTTGCACTCACAGTCTGAGGACTCACCTCTGCTCGGCCGCAAGGAGGAGTCAGTTTAATGTAACAATGGGACCTGTACTGACAAGATAGTTGGCTCCAAAACTGTTCATTCATTCAGGAACAGAAAGAGTAAAAAGAAAAGGAGAGAACAGTAAGAATTTGCTTATGTTGTTATACTCTTTTAATGTTTTTTAACAAGCAGAAAGTCAGACCAAAAACCTTGCATGTTGTTGATCACTTGAACTTTTTAGTCATAAGGCCTTCATCTTCCCACTGACTCCTTTCCTACATGAAAGGAAATAACTCTTCATACCAGCAGGTGACAGTAGGTGAACAGCAACTATTAGCTAGGAAGTTAAGAAGAGATATCACCTGTCTGCAGTTTGATTATCATGTTTCTGTGAAAATATTTGTGTATTTTAACCCTAAGAATAAATAAAAATGGAGAAACAAGAAGAGCAACTAACCACTAACATCTCCTTGGTCTTGTCCGTGTTGAAGGTGATGTGGGGGCGGGGTCCTGCCCTGTATGCAGCCCATATGTTACTGTGCACATGATCCGATGGGTTTTTCTCACGGGTGGGAATGTCCAGATGTAGAATTTGGGGAATACAGTCTGTAGCTTGCACTGATTGAAGTTGCTAGTGGCAGCAGCATTAGGATGAACAGTCCCAAGAGTGCTGATGACATCATGGAGCTTGCAGAGCGCTGCCATGGAGTTGGTTGGCAGGAGAATGTAAACAGCGGCCAAAAACACAGCGGTGACACCGTCTCCAGAACGCTCTCCTGGGGTCATCTGGCGCACTCGAGGTCAGTGTTTCAGGGCCTTCCCGGTGGCTGCAGTGGTGGCTGCAATGAGTTCTAGCTCCGGTATAAAGCCAGTAAATTCAAAATGACTGTTTGATTTGGTGATGTTCAGCAATGCCTGCCTGCTGTATGTTAATAGTGCATGAGATTTGTGCAGTACAGAAAAAACAAAAGACACACAAAACAGAAGAAAAACTCAGCATTCGCAAGCGGCGTGAGCAAACAATGACTATAACAAGTGAAATAAGTTTCTTTATTTTAGTGTCCTTTAAACATGAAGCTACAGATTAAGTTGGGATAAAAGCTGACATTCTTTAATTCTTTAATCTAGCAGAGGTGAGCAAGAATAATATATATACGTGTGTGTGTGTTATAAAGTGTAGAAGACCGGTTTTGCGGCTGTGTTATCAATCTATTCATCTAACTTCCTGATATAAGTTTTACATCTGCTTTAAATATCTCCCACATATATTCTACAGCCCTTACCTTCATGCACCACTGAAGTACTTCTCCAAATACTCACGTGAACTTGTTGGCAGTATTTAACACAGATGAACACTCTACACTTGCACCAGCCGCCCTCATTGGTGTGTTTTCATGTGCCACTTTATTTTAAATAAAAACATCAACTGTGTAATACATAATAATAATAATAATACATTTTATTTAAAAGCGCTTTTCAAGATACTCAAAGACACTTTACATAAAAAGAACATCAAATTAATAAATCATAAAAAGAACATCAAATTAATAAATCATAAAAAGAACATCAAATTAATAAATCTGTGTAAAAACAAAAAAACACAAAATGACTTCTGTATAACTTCCCTGTTGCTGTCATATAAACCAGATACCTGTACAGCTAGGTGTGTGTGATTGATGTCATTTCATTGTTCTTTTTTTTTCATGCCAAACAACCCTACCCACTTACGCGGTCAAACGGATCAAGCGAGTACATTTTAGGAGTGAAAGACGCACCTGTCCAAACGACTGACTCTGGTTCATTCAACTAAAAAGGCTCAACTTCTCAGGGATGGCATTCCAAGCCACCAGGACTTTTTCTCTGTTAATTTTGATATCACTTTGCATTCTTTTTTTAATTCTGGCATGGGAAGGTTCAGTAAAACCCTTCAGGTAAGCTTTATATTTTGCCCAGAAATAGCACATTTCTTTTTTTATACTTATACTTCTATATTTTTTGCAGATAAATTATAAGATAATTCGGTACATTTATTTTTGTATATTTATAAAATGTCTCTTTTGTTACTTTTGTTACTCTTCCCCCAGGAGAATTTTCACAAACGGAAACAGGTTATACGAACATGACTTTACACTCTCTGGAAAAAAAGGAAACTCAACTCCACACCAGGAGAAAATAACTTCTTCAGCAAAACCAAACCCAGTGACAACACCAAAAATTACAAAAGAAGCCGCAGCTGAGACGCCAATGCCCATCCTCTCCAGGAAATCCTTTAACAAGCTTCCAAAGTGGGATTTTGATGATGTTTATAACCAGGATGCCCCACCTAGACAGACAGTAAGCATGCTGAGACAAGATAGAACAGAATCTGTTTAAATGCATTAACTTAAAGTTTGTTAGTTGGCACGGCTGAAGCAGCTTTCACGTCACCTGCATACATTTATTGTTTGCAGTGAATTAATCAATTTAATTGAATGATGACTGTCATTTCTCTAATTGTTCGTCCACCTTCTTTGCCTCATCTGACAATGTTTAGCTTATTTCATGATTTAAAATTTTATCATTTTTAGACTTGTGCCCAGTCTCTGCGAAACTCAAAGGATGAGAGCTTCAAGAAGACTTTTCTTCCCAACATACGTTTGTATCTGCACAAAGACAACATCAACATGAGCGAATGGAACCGACTTTCACATTTTAACAATCCTTTTGGTTTTATGGAGTACAAGTATGAGGGTAGGTATTTATGTGTGTCTGTTTAAGGCAGTATTATGAACTGAAACTCAAATGTCTCGATCTTAAATAAACCAGATTTAATTTCCCAGGAATATTAAAAGCTTTTTTTGTCTTCCTTGTTTCATCCTAGATGACATGTTTACTGAGTCACTGTATTAAGTCCAATAAATAGTGTTTTTGAAGTTAATGTAATGTTTGAGTGGAGCTTGTACTTCGGCTCCAGAAAACCTGTGTTCTCTACAGAAATGTTCTGGCCATCCAGCACCATACACTCTGTATTCTCTCTGTAATATTTTTTGCCTTGAAGTTGTCACAAGGATGGAAACTTTTCCCTGTCCGATTTTAAAAGTGCCCATATCAGCCCTGGTACCGATTTCTTGATACCTCTGGGGGGATACATGTTAGTAGGCTCTGTCAAGTTGAGGCAAGCCTCTGATTACGCTGATAACTCCCTGACAAGTAACCCATTCTACTCGTATTCATTTCATTTTTTGAAAATAAGCCAAGCGGCGTATTCACGTGTTTTCTTTTTATTTGCAGAGGCGATGCCTCCACTGAAGCTGATTCCAAAGCCAACAAAGCCTCTGCTCGTTCCGAAACCAGGAGGTGATGGCTGTGTGCACTGCGCTGTGGTGGGTACGGCAGGAATCCTCAATGGCTCCAAAGTCGGTGCAGAGATCGACTCTCATGATTATATTTTCCGGTAAGAAAGAGGGTGGGAAGAAAATGTTTGATTTTGTTTTTTGTCAAGCTCCATTTAGTGCGTTTATAAGTAGGGGTGTCACGGTACAGGCGTGATGGTTTGATGCACGCAGTCATACGGTGAAAAGCTACGTCTGAGTGAGTAGCCTTTTAACAAAAAACAAAAACGTTATTAGCCTACAGAAGAAGAAAAACAGACGAAGAAGAAAATTAATAGAGAGTGTGGAGCATGGATGGATGTACTAAGAGAAGTGTGGGTTTGTAAGAGTCGCCGGCTTAATTTAAATCACTAGGGGAACTCTTTGGTTTCCCGGTGCAACGTAACGGCGATGGCACGCGAGTGGTGGACCGGACAAAGATGTTTCGTGAAGGTGGAGTACACGTCAAACATGCTAACGCACATAAATCGGCATCACCCCGATATGTCCATTTTTTTTTTTTTTTTTACTTTTATAACAGGAGCTGGTTTTTATCTATCAATTGGTGTTCGTTCAAAATAAATGAAAAAAGCTAGTCTTATGTGTGAGTTTTTGTTGCTTTTTTCCCTGTTGTACTGAATCGTGACCCCCCAAAACTAGGTACTTACCGAACCTTGACTTGTGTGTACCGTTACACCCCTAGTTGTAAGGTTTCAAAACTAATGGACTGACTGGACGTGTCCGTTAAGATGTACATTAGATAAGAGGTAGCAGCTATAGCACTTGTCACTCCCTGTATTAGCCAATATTGAGCTATGGTGGAGATTTGATTCCAAAAACAACAGTATCCATTATCTCTATTGACTTGACATTTGATCCTCTGCGACACAGATATAGGACTTGGAAAAGAAAGATACTCAAAGAGTTAATGTAACAGTACACCCTTGGTTTCAAAATCAACTATCACGTCCTTTAACAGATCCACCAGCAAATTTCTGACCATTCTTCCACCAAACATCCTTCTCTTGGAGCCAGTCCTTCATGGATTTATCGGTGAACTTAATATCTATATCTTGTTTAATATGTCCTTGAACTTTCAGGCAGATGGCCTCAGATTATATTCAAGTACTACATGATGCAGAATTTGCAGTTGAATCGGTGACTGGAGTGACAGTCCCAGGGGACATGCTTCACGGCTGGTTCAAGGATGTTTTGTCAGAAAGCTGTCGTCGGTGTTTATCAACCATGTCTACTGTGTGTCGCAGACAGTGGCGCCAGAGCGGGTGGTTTCGTGTTCAAATAGGCAGTTTTGAATTTTGAGGATGTATGAGATTACATATATTATTAGTAAATTTCCATTACAGCTTCAACTGTATTGTTTTTTACACTAGTGTGAGCAATCTGATATTTTGGCAGTTATTTGTGTCACAGATATTGAGTTATTTGTGTGTGTGTTGGCAGTTTTTGAACAACATTTGACCTGGAAACCATCAGCTATATCGACCAACAACTCTATGGTTGATTCGTTTGTCCATTATTGTCTGCGTGTTCATTGTTGATGCATGGACTTTGACTCTTGGAGACTTCTTTTCTCACCGAAACAGTCTTTACTTTGGCTGAATTTTCTGGCTTGGGATTAATTTGAATGTCACTTATTTTCATATGGAAAAGGTTCTCAATCATGCAGGTCATGGTATATCCAAAAATATAATAACTTAAAGAAGCTTCAAAAGGCATTTCAAAAAACTTCTCATGGCCATCCACACCATTCCATTTCAGAAGGCCTCAAAGGACTGTTTATATCTTGGCAAGATTTTATTAGTTTGAGCAGAATTTTTTTTCCACGGAATAAACCTGTTTTTCATTCTCTATTGTCGTTACTCTTTACCTGACTGGGAAACCGCTTACATATTTGTCATTGTCTTGGCATCTATGACTGATGCGACAGCTTCGTCGGGATATACAATGTACTCTTACACGGGTTCTTGCTGTCACACACCTGCGATATCTTACAATCTTCCTCTGTCTTTATCACTCTCTGTATCAAATAAAGGCAAAATTCTCCAGAACAAATTCCTGTTGTGATAAAGGTTGGACCCAGATAAGAAGAAAGCTGCCCTCACAATAGAAATGATTTTCACCGCACCCACGGCTCGTAATAGTGATACAGAAAAAAAACACTGGGTTAACAATAACAATCCATTGTGAACCTTCACACATTTCTCTATCAGAGCTACATGTCACAACAGACATGCAAAAGAACCTGTTTTTTTCAGAACACAGAAAGACAAAAAATAATGACAGTATAAATATAATTATAGTGCAGTCACAGGCCATGATGCTCACAAGGGAGTTGTTGAATCAATACTCACGCAATGTCCTTAGATGTGAGCGACTGCTAGTTCAGGAGAAAAAAAAGTAAACAAAGTTCATCCAAACCAAACCACAGAAGAAAGAGAGGGTGTGAAAGGCACATATAGAAATACCATGGGTTAGCAATCACAACAACCCAGGAGTCATTCATGACTCCTTGTGAACCACTCCCCAAACACCAACACATGAAGACGTTGGTCTGGAAGCCGTCACAGTTCTTGTAGGGACTCAACGAAAGCAAATGCAAAGAAAATTCAATAAAATATATGATGATTAGATTTTATTCATGGAAGATGAAATATTTAACTCAGGTGATGCTCGTCAACTCTTCATTTTCATGGTGCGGAATATGAAAAATGACCAGAGTTGATGTTTTGCATTTAGACTGAAAAACTGTCAAATGCACCTGGAAGCTGCTCATAAGAGACCAGAACAATGAGCTGAAAGATGCTAAGAAAAAGTCCTTAAGGCTGCAAAGTCCCAGCAGATTAGGCACCAATAACACTTAAATGAATGACAATGATCGAGCATAAACGGCATAAAAAGGAGGAGCTGTGGAGGAGGTTTTAAGGTTTTATTTGTCATTACAGAACATGAGGTGCATGAAAAGTGCAAAAAAAAAAAAGGTGTGAATACCCCCTGAGATCGCATTTGAGACATCGGATCGAAGGTGGTCTGGGTCACTTTTGTCTGCATTCTTTTGACCTCCTACTCAACAGGGGAGTTTTGACTAATTCATTCAGAAAATTTTAGAGACAGCCACTGTTAAAATATTCTACTGTAAGATCATGTTGCCGTCTGTTTGAATATAGAGCGCGAAACTGAGATGACACATGTTAAGGTACTTGAAGCTGGTCACTTGCGATCGGACAACGTGGCCTGGTTGAGCCAATGTACTAATCACTTGTACATATCAGCTAGTATGATAATGAAATGGGCATTATATTTCATGCTGTGTGTTAATGTCAAGATGAGGATATGTTGCTACTACTACTGAGAACTTACTAGACTGGTCCAACGTCTGCTCCACAAAGTTTACCAGTCGCTACCAGACTGTCACCGTCCGCCCATGAAACAATAATGTTTTTACAGTGGAGACAGGTATTTATCTCTGATTGGAAGGCGAAACTGAACATGATGTTAACCTTCATGTTCTTTGACTTGTTTATTATAACCTAGCCAGGTCCTACAGTTAAACATAACATTAAAATTATACTAAAAATCCATATGAAAAAAATTACTTCTCACTGTTCTCATGTCAAATATTTATATGCGATTAAAATGCGATTAATTTCGATTAATTAATTACAAAGCCTCTAATTAATTAGATAAATTTTTTTAATCGAGTCCCGGCCCTATGAAAAATGTGAACTTTTTATCTGTGTGAACTGAACTTTGAACTAGCTCTTGTTTAGTGTGAACTTTCACAACACTGGAGGCTGATAAATCTTTACTCACAGCCCTTGAATGTCTAGCACAGGGATGGGCAACCTAAATGATGGAGGGGGCCACAATTTTTCATCGACACTACCAGAGGGCCACATAGGACCGCGCACTTAACCAGATATGATAAAACTGCCATTTAAAATATGTTTGTGTGTGTATAATTAGAATATATTTATATATATATTTATAATTATATATATATGTGTGTGTTTATTGAAGCAAACAAAAAATAACCACTTACTGTGATTTATTTATTTATTTTTAATTAAGTTGTGCATTTTTACACCAAGAAACAGTTTAACATTTCCCCTACCCACTCTACCTCGCCACTATCAGCAGTGGGCACTGGTAAAAAGCCGCCTTTGTTTGCGTACTTTTGATTTAAGGTCCGCTACGATAGCTGGAGGTGTGCGATACCGCTAGATTTGGTATCGATCCGATACCAAGTAAATACTGGGCCAGTATCGCCGATACCGATACCGATATCGATACTTTTTAAAAATTAAGGTGGATGCACCATCAATCTGAATCAATCTAAATCTGAATTAATTATCATGACATTTTAAGTGTTTTCGTGATTTGCCTTTTGGATTATTAATCAATTAAAGTTCAGTACAGAACTTGGTTTATAAGTAAATAGAAAATACTTTATCACAATAAAAGTTTTTGTTCAGAAACAACACAAAATGATCACTTGAGGACAAATAAAAACAAATTATTTTTCAGGCATGTTCAGAAACTACAATAAAAACTTAATCTCTCCCTTCACTGAACTTCTTTCTGGATTTTCTTTTCTTAAATAAACAAAGTGTAGAAAATTATCACTCCACAACAAATATTATAAATAATGTAAGGACGTGTTTAGGAAGCGATCTGTAGGGGCCAAGTGGGCGGGGATTTAAAAAATTTCTATATGCTTTTACAAGTTTGTTGTGTTACCACTGTATCTTACCACCTTTTTACAAATAGCACAACTTGCTATCGTTTCATTTTCGGCCCGAAAATATAACCAAACAGCCCTATTCTTTCTCTCGTTGTGTGTAATGCGTTGCTGCTGGCCGAGCCTGGCTGGTAGCGGTGGGCGGTGTTCGGTCACCTGGCGCTGCATAGTCACATGACGGTACAACAAACACACGCGAGGGGGAGGAGGAGCAAAACGAGCCTGATCTGCTCTGTGACAGCAGCGGCATCTAGACAAACAGAGTCGGGCCGCTTCTTTAATGAAACGAGAGAAACTGAAACTTAAGTATCGATCTCATTACATTGGTATCGATCAATCTCGATACCAACGTTGGTACCACCTCTAACGATAGCAGCCCTTGCAGCTTCAGTATACTTGTCGTATTTAGCTTTGTGCAACGTGTTGTAGCGGCAACTTAAATTGAAATCTTTCATGGCAGATAACGTCTCTAAGCAGACTAAGCACATAGGTTTGCCTTTACATTCTGTGAACAGATAACCTTCTTTCACCTGAAAGACGCGATTTTTTCGATCAAGTTTTCTCTTTCCTCCGCTCTTAGCCACGGCGCAATGTCTTGTCTTCACTGGTAGAGAAGACCCGGTGGAAGCGCGTGCGAGGCGGCATCTGCATTACAGGCGTTATCTAGTCGCCAACTGTGTCATTACAACTGATTCAGTGCCGCAGAGGATACAGTTTTATGATTTTCAAAAATGAATCTAAGGGCCACGTCGAGTGAGGTCGCATACTGCCCGCGGGCCGCCAGTTGCCCATCCCTGGTTTATGTTATGCGTAAACCTGTAAGACATGATTGGTGTGTCTATATGCTGACAGAGCTGGAACGGTTTTATTTTGTGCATTACCGTCACACCTTGCACAAGTTTTTATTTATTTTTTTTCTTTACCTTTCCAAAAGGAGAGTTGAGAGTTGGAGGGAAAAAAGGCACTGATTTAGCCATGTGTCATTCCTGGTGATGTCGTCATGATCTGATACCCAGTTTTCTTTGTCCTTCCCTGCACTCCTTGCACAACTTTTCTAAGAATGGTATTTCGATCTGATCTGAAATGAGAGCAGGAAATTACAGAGACAAAAATACTGTTTTAACCATAAAGGCTGTGTTATTCCTGTTGACGCTGATGTGATGTGGGTATAAGTTCATCTTATTTAACTCATACCCAGTGTTCTTTGTTTTACCATGCACTCCTTTTGTTGCTGTATTGTTAGCTGGATCACAGTTTGTAAAAATGGTTGCATATAACTCTGAAAACAGGGAAACCTTGAGCACCAGTTCAGGACAAGGCTTAAAATTAAAATTGTAATGGAAGAAAAACAACAGTAGAACTCAGGGCTATGTTTAATAGTGAAAGTAAGAGCATTTCCACATGTACAATGTGAAGGGAACTCAAGGGATTGGGACTGAACAGCCGTGTAGCCTTAAGAAAACCACTAATCAGTGAGGCTAAGCGGAAAAAAATTCTTCAGTTTGCTAGGGAGCATAAAGATTGGATTCTGGAGCAATTTAAGAAGGTCATGTGGTCTGATGAGTCCAGATTTACCCTGTTTCAGAGTGATGGGGGCATCAGGGTAAGAAGAGAGGCACATGAAGTGATGCACCCATCATGCCTAGTGTCTACTGTACAAGCCTGTGGGGGCAGTGCTATGATCTGGGGTTGCTGCAGTTGCTCAGGTCTAGGTTCAGCAACATTATGTGTCCAAAGAATGAGGTCAGCTGACTACCTGAATATACTGAATGGCCAGGTTATTCCATCAATGGATTCTTAATGCAGTCAATGGTTATTCAAAAAAGCAGTACAGATCCTGGTGGAAAAAATATCACAGGCTGCGGATGGATGGGCAGGTCAGTCAGAGATTCTGTTGAACAAGAATAGCTCAAAGCTGCTCATTGAGAAAAAAAAAATAAAAAAACAGAAAACATTAACGCAAACTGTTCCTTTACGAGTCTATGAACTTAGTTTAAAATTAAAAAATGTGAACTATGAACTTGAACTAGTTCTTGTTTAGTGTGAACTTGCATAACAATGGAGGCTGATAAATCTTTACTCACAGCCCTTGAATTTCTAGCAGGTTAAGAAGATGGAACGACTTTTGACCATTGTGCCCATTGTTTATGTTGTTACATAAACCTGTAAGACACGACTGGTATGTCTATTGTTCTGACAGAGTGGGAACAGTTTTCTTTTGTGCATTACCATCACATCTTGCGCAAGTTTTTACTGAGTTGAGAGTTGGAGGAAAAAAGACACTGATGTAACCATGTGTCATTCCTGATGACGTTGATGTGGCTGATAACTGCTTTCAGGCATGAGTTCATCTGATACCCAGTTTTCTTTGTTCTTCCCTGCACTCCTTGCACAACTTTTCTGACAATGGTATCTTGAGCTTGAGGAAATTACAGAGATAAAAATAGCGTTGTAACCACTAAGGCATAAGTGGGTATAAGTTCATCTTATTTAACTCATACCCAATGTTCTTTGTTTTGCCATGTTCTCCTTTAGTTGTTGTATTGTTAGTCAGATGACGCCACAGTTTGTAAAAATGGTTGCATATAACTCTGAAAACAGGGAAACAAGGCTTAAAATTAAATTTGTAATACACTGCCTGGCCAAAATAAAAGTCGCCACCTTGATTTAACTAAGCAAATAGGTAGGAGCCTCCTATTGGATAATTACTGCATGGGTGATTATCTTTCAGCTGGCAATAAATTATTTAATCCCAACTGATGGAATGAGTAGCTTCTCATTTCTTAAACAACCATGTCTAAAGACACATCCTGTGGTCGTGGAAAAGATGTTAGTCTGTTTGAGAAGGGTCAAATCACTGGCATGCATCAAGCAGAGAAAACATCTAAGGAGATTGAAGAAACTACTAAAATTGGTTTAAGAACTGTCCAACACATTATTAAAAACTGGAAGGAAAGTGAGGAACCATTGTCTTTGAGGAAGAAATGTGGTCAGAAAAAAATCCTGATCGTTCGTGGTTGGCAATCACGTTTGCTGAAATCAAATTTAAACAAGCTTTTTGTTTTGCCATGCACTCCTTTTGTTGTTGTATCGTTAGCCGGATGATGCCACAGTTTGTAAAAATGGTTGCATGTAACTCTGAAAACAGGGGAACCTTAAGCACCAGTTCAGGGCAAGGCTTAAAATTCAATTTTTAATACTATAGTTACGTCTTGTTATGAATCAGTCAATATACTTGAGTATTATGTCAAACAAGCCAGTGAATATTCTAACACAGGTCCGTGCTTGACAATCCTCTGTTTTTCATCTGCAGGGTGAATGGTGCTGTGACCCAGGGTTATGAGGAAGATGTAGGAAACAGAACATCTGTGTACGTTCACACGGCCCACTCCATCACACACTCTCGATATGTGTACAAGAAGTACGGCTACACGTCTGCCCCTCACGATGAGGTACTGAAACTTAAACGAAGATGGTGTGATGTTGTTTATACTCAAAAAAAGATAACATCTGTCCTCTTTGGCAGGGGATAAAGTACGTCATGATTCCCGAAGGAATGAGGGACTTCCAGTGGCTGGAGGGTCTTCTGAAGGGAGAAAGTGTCCGTGCGGGCCAGTACCACAAAACTCTGTAAATATCTTGCTATCTTTCAGCTGACAACAAGTTATTTAACCCCAACTGATGCAATGAGCAGCTTCTCATTTCTTAAACAACCATGTCTAAAGACACATCCTGTGGTCGTTGAAAAGATGGGAATCATTGGGATGCATCAAGCAGAGAAAACATCTAAGGAGGAATGCAACACTGGATGGAAATAAATCTGGTGACATTGCAGAAGCTTATCAAAACAATGCCACAGCAAATGCCTGCTGTAATCAAAGCTAAAGGTGGTACAACGAAATATTAGAGTGTGTGGCGTTTTGTTTGGCCATGCAGTGTATTTACTGAATTTTAAAAAGGAATTACAAACTTTAAGCTTAACCCCTTGTCGCCGAATGTCGCAAATTCACGACACACTGTTTGTGCATGTGTGTGCGTCAGACTCAATAGTGCCATTCTGTCGGTTTTCAGTTCAAACTCTTTGTCGTTGTGCTCTCATACAGCAGACATGCACCCATATGTCAGCAGCTACCAACAATCTTGACAGTAAATCAACAGCAGAATAATGTGTAACCTGAGGCGTGTTCCCAGCCCCGCCTCAATGTTGTACAAACATAAATGAACACCTTACATCAGCTTGTTTTCAACTGTTGCTTTTGTATTTTAACCCTCCAGGCCAAGGACGTACTACTCAGGGCAGTACAACGAGAGTCGCTTCTACGTTCTGCACCAAGACTTCCTCCGATACGTACGAAACAGGTCAGCCTCCTGTCAAACACCCATCCAAACTTTCTGTGGTTTAAATCGTATGCTCTTATAAATTAAACTGTAATGGTAACAGGTGAGTCAAGTCCCAAGTCAAATCCCAAATTCTGAATCCTGGGTGTCACAAAGTCATAATGCATCGTTCACTAAATGTACTGGCATGAATTGGCTTTAAAGTATTTTTTCATGGAATAACATTTAATGGTTATTGAAGCTGAATTCCCTTTTATCTATTTTAATACAGTATGTTTTTAATCATTTCGAGGTCTGCTCTGCTAGTTTTACAAAACAACATTGTGAAGGTGTCACTCTCGGCTCTGAGTAACTGATGACATTTCTCACTATTCTCAGAATTTGTACAAACCAGTCAGTAAATGAAAAATGATCAGAAGATTAATCCAGAAATGAAAATAATCATCAGTTGCAGTCCAGTGTAAAATAGTCCAAAGTACATTTTTACAGTAGCCTACATTTTCATGATTATACTTACTTAATTAAATGCAGGACTTATCTGGATCAGGGTTAAGGTTAGGGCTAACCCTACATATAGAGTATAACTATTTATAAACTACATCACATGTCTATGACGTGCAATCACCAAAAATCCTGACGAGCAGACGTCTATTGTTTAAAACGGCACAATGTGAATTTTATACGTACATGTTCATTTGATGTTTTTTTTTTTTATTATTGCCCCACAGATTCTTATTGTCACCTAATGTGAATGCTTCATTCTGGCCGATAGTCAGACCAACCAATGGGGCTTTCACGCTCTTCTTGGCTCTGCACACCTGTGACACAGTAAGTCAACATTACAAATCACGAGAAAATACCAGATAACACAGCATGACCCACTGGTCCTTGTGGTGCGGTTCTTTGCCTTTACAGTTCCAAGTTGTGAAAAAGTGGGCAAGTCACAATCAGCTTGTTCATTTGGAGTTTATGGAAGTGCACCTGATTGTAGCAGGTTTTTGAATCCTGTGACTAGTATGGGATTAATGTCAAGTCATGAGGCTAAGCTGGGAAAAAAAAACAAAAAGTTGGTAATCAAAACAAATTCTGCAAGACTGAAACTATGTTTTTACAGGTTTACATGGATTAATCATGTATTATTATAATACGTACCTCAAGCACTTTATGACAGTTTTGCCATGATTTGCCAAATGCCGACCTGTCTGTTGTGAACTTTGTTCATGTGGACGTTTATATGCAGGATTTGATACGATCTGGCTCCTTCAGAGTTACATGTAGGGTTTTGTGCTGTTTAGGACTTACTCCCTCGGGTTATGATAATTAATGAGGTAGGATTGTGAAGAAGGTGGTAGCAGCCTGCTGAAGGTGTGGTAGAAAACTTTGGAAGAGTTTGGGCCAGTACGTTGAGGCCGCAGTGCTGTTTTACTCCACCTAAACTGTAATTGCTGCAAAGGGACATCAGAGAATACTAAAGTCGAATGCATCACACATTTGCTAGCTGTAATAGCAGCTGTAAGGCTTCAATCATGAGGTTGTATCATAGATATGTTATTGTTATTGTGAGGCTGGGACAAATCCATGACAACTAGGATTCCAGTGGTTTTCCATATAAGCAGAAATATTACGTGTGCCCTACCAGTGGCATCCATGGATGTCAAAGGGCCTGATCATGAGAGATAACAGGTAAGCAAACCTGCATTAGGCATGGCAATGCTGTTTATACACACAGATCTTGTCCTGCCGGTCCCAACAATCAAAATAAAATCTTAAAGCCAGTTGCAAAGAGTCCACAGTGCCAAGCGCTTTACTGGCTTTGCAGTTTGACATGTAATCCATATTTTCCAAGGGGAAAACCCCTGATCATTGAGCTCATTATTACGACCAAAAGAAGTCTAACCCTCCACCTGTCGTCCGTGTTTTCTTTCTTTCTGTCCGTCATCCTCAGGTGCATGCATACGGATTCATGACGGAAGACTACAGCAAATACTCCAACTACTATTTCGAGAAGCATATTAGAACCAAGGTCATTTTCTACAACAACCACGACTACATTATGGAGAAGAATTTGTGGAAAAGTCTTCACGACAAAAAAATAATTAAGCTATATCAGAAATCTGAGTCGGGGACGGAAAAGGCGAAGCAACACTAATACATCAAGAATGGCAGTAGTGGAATTAAGACGTTAGGGTGTGTTTTCCCTTACATAGGGTGGATAACAATAATATCTTTTAAGACATAATGAGGCTGTCAGACTAGTAGTGATAATTGTGTTTTTTTTTTGTTTTTTTGTTTTTTTTACTGTTTGTGGTTTTTCTTAACAGACCACGTCTGGGAGGAAGTGAAAGTTCAACAATTTGAAAAAACAAACAAACTGCGAAGCACCAGACATAATTTTTGCCCCAGTACTAATTTGTATGGCAAGTTGTGAAGTAAGAATATAATTATGGATGTGAGGGAGTGGGACAGGTATGGCACTGTCTGACTTTGCACTTCTGTGTACATCGTTGTGTTGCACTTTCTGACAAAAATGCCACCCAGTCACTTTTACTCGGTGGTCTTTTTGATGCACTGATCCTCACTTTGTCGTTTATTGTTGTTTGTGCCCTAGGCAAATATATATATGTATGCTATCCCCGTAGTTCAAAGTATTGGTGCGTGTCATTAGGGTAGATGGGGGGGTATTGTTGATGCACTGAATGTCCTTCATGGGTCAAGGGGGTTTTCACATGAAGAATTTAAAGTCAAAAGCCAAAAGGCCTTTTTCTCGGGTTATTATTGGTACGTTATCTTTTGCGGGTTTAAAGTTAAGTGTGATTTCCTTTATATGGAAGTGGTTTTCACTCTTTGTTGCTATGGTTCACATGAAATAACAAAATATACTTGATTAATTGTGCGCAACATAATAATACTCGTGAGAAATAGGGTGCGCCGTTGTGTAGAGGGGTATGTAAGATTATTATTTATTACGCATGTCAATGTTTTCTTGGAGTTAATGAGTTGGTACTCTCTTTGTTTTTTGAAGTAATGTCTCCTTGCAAGCCGGACGCACAGCTACACGGTGCAGTAAAAGCTTTCAGTCAGTGAAACATAAACTGTGAACGAATAGAAGTAGTTGACACTCATCTGTCAATTTGAATAGTGCCTCACTGCTGCATGGTTGCATGCATGGTTGTTGTAAGACTCGTATAATATATGCAATGAAGACTTTCTTTGAGGGTATTTAATAAAGATGTTTTTGCAAAACTTTCAGACATCACAGTGACTTTTTGGATATAAAGCATCAACACACGACACCCAACAGTTTGCAAACATTTTATCTTGTTGGATATTTGTGGAAAGCCGTGTCATGTTATAAGTGTAATTTGTTGAGCAATGGGAAAAACAAACTGCCTCGTGAGACGATTAAACTCTGATTAAAAGCTTGTGCAGAATTTGAAGATGGTGCCCGATGACATTCTTGAGATATTCAGTTTGATTCAAAGGCATTTTTTTTTCACAAATGGGCCAGGCAGATATCACAATAACCTAATTCCCCCACCCACAGTTGACGCCGTAGACTGTAAAGAAAGTGGACGCCATGACAACACAAGAGAAGCCAAAGCACGTCGAGCTCCCCCTGGTACTACTATACAGGCTGCAACATAGACCATAAATAAAGCACTAACGTAGACGTCAAATAAGATTTTCCAAAGATGTTTTTTTTGTTGTGTTTGGTAGTTAATATAATGCTGAGATGTGTGTTTGTAGCTTGTATCATTGGTTGCCTTAGTACTTGTGTTTTCCCTGATTGTGACATGCGTTTCGCAATTTCTGCACCTGATTGATAAACTGTTGAAAGGCTCTTGGATCGATGGCAAAACTAACAATTAGTCTTTCATACATATAAAGTTGGCGGCAGCTTGTGATTATTGAAGTTAAATGCTCATTAACATCACATGACTTATCGGTTTGTTGAGACAAGTCGTACGATTTTCTGCATGCTGTAGGTTTGTCACGTGCTCGTACTCCCACGGTACAGTGTCACACTTTCCATATGTTAACAGTCCAATTTTAAAACATACAATTTGAAATGAATTGTCCCTGTAAGAGCTTCAGAAGAATGTGAAGCATTTGTGATCTGATTAGCTTTATGTGATTTATTGGAAACGGGGCAGTGCCGCTTCTCGAAATTTTGTAAATTCCTGCATAAAAATAACTTTTTCATTTTCATCAAACAAATGACAGATTCAACAGATATTATACGCTAATATAAGAATTTAGTGAATGGTTGCCTGTCTCTCTGTGTTAGCCCTGCGATAGACTGGCGACCTGTCCAGGGTGTACCCCACCTCTCACCCGATGACAGCTGGGATAGGCTCCAGGGTACAGAAGATGAATGAATGAATGAATGAATATACTGGTGCATTTGTTTATTCAGGAAAATGAGCCAATATTACGTATCTGTGAAGCGCAAAAGCATGTGCACCTCTAGATTACAAGTTCATCTGTTCAGAATAAATGTAATGAGACTCAGATCTTGTTCAGTGCCTCATTTAGTTTTTGTTTTTTTTATTTTAAATCAAACAAGCGCAGAAATTTAGTTGTTAAATTTTAATGTAAGAATTATTTTTTTCATTCTTAGTCGCTGTTGGGTTTATACGGCTCCATGTTTTTGATGTCTATGTCTTCCTGTTTTGTTACAATTTTATTTTCATTGTGAAGCAATTGTTGATCTTTATGATAATGGATGAAGTCAAAATATCATCGCGACCCGCCACTCCCTGACAGTACAGACCAGACTCTGTCCCCACACTCGCAAGACGGCGGCGCCTGTATGTCTGAAATTCTAGCGTCACTTTGACCAGTATGAGGAAATGGAGACACATCATCCTTTTGTTTATTTGTTTTTGTACTGGTCCTGTCAGTTCATGGGTTCACTTACATGTTCCTATCTTTTCTCTTTGTGACATGCATGGCATGCTGTTTCTGCATCTGATTAATAAACGGTTGAAAGGCTCTTGGATCCCTGTGTTTAAATGTGCACACCCGTCAGAAGCTTTATGGTAAAACAATTAGTCTTTTACACTTATATAGTTGGAAGCTTGTGATTGTGGTTGTCTGTCTCTCTATGTTGGCCCTGCGATAGACTGGCGACCTGTCCAGGGTGTACCCTGGAATAAGCGGGTACAGAAGATGAATGAATGAATGAAGCTTGTGATTGTTAGTCAAATTCTCATAATCTCATATGCAACAAATCAAACAAGCCAACAAAAACATCAACGAAATTGTGTTACAACAACATTGTTCTCAACATGTCTTCACTGGAAACAGGGCCTGCTATAATCCTCACACGATACAGGTTTTCCAGTTACGATCTTCTGCAAACATACGCAAACCTTTCCAAAGAGTATAAGCACATACATTGAAACCAAGTCAAGCATTCCCGTGGTGTAGTGTCACTCTCTGTACTCAGTAATAGACCCATTTTAAAACGTACACTGATTTTTTTATATATATAATTTCCCTCTAGAAAATACATAATTATTAAATCTTTTTTTTTAATCTCATTTTAATCTTTTTGGGGGGTATTTAACTCCTGAGTTTCAGAAGCACGTATGCAAACCTTTCCAAAGAGTATTAGCACCAGAGGTGGACAGAGTACACACCTTCACTAGCTACTTGAGTAAAAGTACAGATACTCCTTGTCAAATATTAATCCAATACAAGTAAAAGTAGCTTAGTCAAAATATTACTTAAGTAAAGTACTAAAGTATTTGCTTAAAAAAATACTTGAGTAAAAGTATTTAAAAAGTATCTCAGGAAATACAGGAAAGGAAAGTAGCTTCATTGTCATTATACAATCCACTCTACAATCCACAGCCTCACTCTTTCTCTTGCAGACAGCCTCTCTCTCTCTCTCTCACTACAAGCTGTTCATCAGCAATTTAACAAACATTAAGCTAGCTAACGTCAGTAGCTACTTTACATACCGCGACGTGCTTTTTCATGTTGGAAGACGAGTTCTTGTAGGCCGTGATATAATTTGTTCGCGGTAAGCACAACAAACATTTAAACTGAAACGAATCACTTTTTGTGGCAAAAATCTCAAACATGGGTTTGAGATAAGGCCACGGGAGTTTCTCCAGGTGTTTCTCCAGTTTCTTCCTGCATTGTATGGATTGTATGGCATGACGTAGCGAATCAGCGAATCAGCAGAAACAGTTTATTTTCTCAGAATTTTGAAAAAAAATAATACTAATAATAAAAAAAATAATAATCAGCTGACGTAAGATCAAAAGTAGCGAGTAACGAGAGCATCAACAGAAATGTAGTGGAGTAAAAAGTACAATATTTGTCCTTCAAATGTAGTGGAGCGAAAGTAAAAGTATCCCCCAAAAATAATACTCAAGTAAAGTACAGATACTCAAAAACTGTACTTAAGTACAGTACTCAAGTAAATTTACTTCGTTACTGTCCACCACTGATTAGCACATACTTTGAAACCAAGCCGAGTCGAGCATTCCCGACTCGGCTTGTAAAAAATTACAAAGATAGTAATTAAATGAAACTGTGTTGTATCCGTGTATATATACAGTATTTCAGTGCATTCCCTCCCACACAGTTAAAGCTCAACGTAATTAAATTCTGAGATGAGATGAACGATATTGAAACTAACAACACAGCTCCGACAACATTGTTCTCAACATGTCTTCACTGGAAACAGGGTCTGCTATAATCCTCACACGATACAGGTTTTCCAGTTCCGATCTTCACCAAACATACGCAAACCTTTCCAAAGAGTATAAGCACATACTTTGAAACCAAGCCAAGTCAAGCATTCCCGTGGTGTAGTGTCACTCTCTGTACTCAGTAATAGTAATAGATTTTATATATATATATATATATATATATATATATATAATTTCCCTCTAGAAAATATATAATTATTAAATCTTTTTTTAAAATTTTATTTTAATCTTTTTGGGGGATATTTAACTCTATTTAAGAATGTGAAACCTTCCCAACCGAAGTTGTGCTGTCGTTTTGTTTTTTGTCTTATCCTCTGACTCATCATTTATTGGAAACAAGCAAAAGTATTGCTCACTCTCTATTCACTCTCTTTCAACTGGCAACAATTTATTGAACCCCAACTGATGCAATGAGTAGCTTCTCATTTCTTAAACAACCATGTCTAAAGACATCCTGTGGTCGTGGAAAAGATGTTAGTCTGTGTGAGAAGGGTCAAATCATTGGCATGCATCAAGCAGAGAAAACATCTAAGGAGATTGTAGAAACTAATAAAAACTGGGTTAAGAACTGTCCAACGCATTGTTTTTTGTGATTAACATTTTTTATTTTCATTATTTCAACAGTAATAATTTAACAACAACAACCTCCCCCACAAAATCATCACCATCTATGCTAATCCCTCTCTGGTTGCCAGCATCCATTGCTGTGCTCTTTCATGTACAGCTACTACAGCTAATAAAATGAAATTCATACAAAAATATTAAGAAGCATCAAAGGCACGTAAATATCCACCATGACAAGAAACTTGCGTCTCCCCACTATATAACCCCATTTCAAGAGCCCTTCGAGAAATTTAAATATCCGCTCCACTTAGCTTCATATAGATCCAGTCCAAACAAGTTCTGCAAGACTGAAACTATGTTTTTACAGGTTTACATGGATTAATCATGTATTATTATAATACTTACCTCAAGCACTTTATGATAGTTTTGCCATGATTTGCCAAATGCCGTCCTGTCTGTTGTGAACTTTGTTCATGTGGACGTTTATGTGCAGGATTTGATGCAATCTGGCTCCTTCAGAGTTACATGTAGGGTTTTGTGCTGCTTAGCAGTTACTCCCTCGGGTTATGATAATTAATGAGGTGGGATTGCGAAGAAGGTGGTAGCAGCCCGCTGAAGGTGTGGTAGAAAACTTTGCAAGACCAACAGAAGAGCCCCAAAGATGGAAGAGTTGGGCCAGTACGTTGAGGCCGCAGTGCTGTTCTACTCCACCTAAACTGTAATTGCTGCAAAGGGACATCAGAGAATACTAAAGTCGAATGCATCACACATTTGCTAGCTGTAATAGCAGCTGTAAGGCTTCAATCATGAGGTTGTATCATAGATATGTTATTGTTATTGTGAGGCTGGGACAAATCCATGACAACTAGGATTCCAGTGGTTTTCCATATAAGCAGAAATATTACGTGTGCCCTACCAGTGGCATCCATGGATGTCAAAGGGCCTGATCATGAGAGATAACAGGTAAGCAAACCTGCATTAGGCATGGCAATGCTGTTTATACACACAGATCTTGTCCTGCCGGTCCCAACAATCAAAATAAAATCTTAAAGCCAGGTTGGAGGTGGAGGTTTGGCCCGGGGGATTGGGGAATGAAAAGAAGGATTGGATAGGGTATGTGCATGAGGACTGCCCTGTGTCTGACCGATGGGGGGGGGATTCCTTGAGGGATTTCCTAATTCCTAAAGGTTAATAATTAAAAAAACAGTTAATAATTTGTTACACAGAACTTTATTACATTAATTTTAACACCACGTCTTCCACGGACGATAGGCCACGCTTCCACAGATGATCCAGACAGACGTGGTGTGCACGGAGGGGAGGGGCTGTGTGTGTGTGTGAGAGAGAGAGAGAGAGAGACGCGTGAGTGACAGAGAGACGAAGAGAGAGCAGGGAAAGGAAATGCAGCTGAACGAATACGCTGCGTGTTTTAAATAGCGTAAAAAAAGAATAACGAAACGCAATATGTGACGGTCGGTGTTGAATCTTTTTTTTATTTATTTTTTTGGTCGGTGTTGAATCTGTGGCGCACCGCCACAGATTCGTCTATGCAGTAGTGGAATGAAGACGTTCGGGCGTGTTTTCCCTTAGGCTACATAGGGCGGATAACAATAATATTTTTTAAGACAATGAGGCTGTCAGATTAGTAGTGATAATTGTGTTTTTGTTCTGTTTTTTTTTTAACTGTTTGTGGTTTTTCTTAACAGACCACGTCTGGGAGGAAGTGAAAGTGGCTTCCAAACCACAAGGAAATTAGGAAAACTATCTTCAGCAATTTGAAAAAACTGACATAATTTTTGCCCCAGTACTAATTTGTATGGCAAGTTGTGAAGTAAGAATATAATTATGGATGTGAGGGAGTGGGACAGGTATGGCACTGTCTGACTTTGCACTTCTGTGTACATCGTTGTGTTGCACTTTCTGACAATAATGCCACCCAGTCACTTTTATTCGTTGGTCTTTTTGATGCACTGATCTTCACTTTGTCGTTTATTGTTGTTAGTGCCCGAGGCAAATATATATATGTATGCTGTCCCCACCGTTCAAAGTATTGGTGGGTGTCATTAGGGTAGATGGGGGGGTATTGTTGATGCACTGAATGTCCTTCATGGGTCAAGGGCGTTTTCATATGACTAATGAAGGATTTAAAGTCAAAAGCCAAAAGGTAGCAATATGGGAGTCCTGTTTCTCGGGTTATTATTGGTACGTTATCTTTTGCGGGTTTTCTAATGTCTGTCAATGTCAGACACTTTAAGTTGAGTGTGATTTCCTTTATATGGAAGTGGTTTTCACTCTTTGTTTCTATGGTTCACATGAAATAACAAAATATACTTGATTAATTGTGCTCAACATAATAATACTCGTGAGAAATAGGGTGCGCCGTTGTGTAGAGGGGTATGTAAGATTATTATTTATTACGCATGTCAATGTTTTCTTGGAGTTAATGAGTTGGTACTCTCTTTGTTTTTTGAAGTAATGTCTCCTCGCAAGCCAGACACACAGCTACACGGTGCAGTAAAAGCTTTCAGTCAGTGAAACATAAACTGTGAACGAATAGAAGTAGTTGACACTCATCTGTCAATATGAATAGTGCCTCACTGCTGCATGGTTGCATGCATGGTTGTTGTAAGACTCGTATAATATATGCAATGAAGACTTTCTTTGAGGGTATTTAATAAAGATGTTTTTGCAAAACTTTCAGACATCACAGTGACTTTTTGGATATAAAGCATCAACACACGACACCCAACAGTTTGCAAACATTTTATCTTGTTGGATATTTGTGGAAAGCCGTGTCATGTTATAAGTGTAATTTGTTGAGCTATGGGAAAAACAAACTGCCTCGTGAGACGATTAAACTCTGATTAAAAGCTTGTGCAGAATTTGAAGATAGTGCCCGACGGCATTCTTGAGATATTCAGTTTGATTCAAAGGCATTTTTTTTCACAAATGGGCCAGGCAGATATCACAATAACCTAATTCCCCCACCCACAGTTGACGCCGTAGACTGTAAAGAAAGTGGACGCCATGACAACACAAGAGAAGCCAAAGCACGTCGAGCTCCCCCTGGTACTACTATACCGGCTGCAACATAGACCATAGATAAAGCACTAACGTAGACGTCAAATAAGATTTTCCAAAGATGTTTTTTTTGTTGTGTTTGGTAGTTAATATAATGCTGAGATGTGTGTTTGTAGCTTGTATCATTGGTTGCCTTAGTACTTGTGTTTTCCCTGATTGTGAAATGCGTTTCGCAATTTCTGCACCTGATTGATAAGCTGTTGAAAGGCTCTTGGATCGATGGCAAAACTAGCAATTAGTTTTAATACTTCAACAACATTGTTCAACAGAATGAAATGCCAAAAACATCACATGACTTATTGGTTTGTTGAAACAAGTTCTACCATCTTCTGCATGCAGTAGGTTTGTCAGATGCTCATACTCCCACGGTACAGTGTCACACTTTCCTATCATTAACAGTCCATTTTAAAACACACCCTTTTAAATGAATTGTTCCTGTAAGAGCTTTATGTAATTTGTTGTAAATGGGGCAGTGCCGCTTCTCGGAATTTAGCAGATTTTCATCAAACAAATGACAGATTAAACAGATATTATACGCTAATATAACAATTTATCCCAATAATATACTGGTGCATTTGTTTATTCAGGAAAATGAGCCAATATTACATATCTGTGAAGCGCATAAGCATGTGCACCTCTAGATTACAAGTTCATCTGTTCAGAATAAATGTAATGAGACTCAGATCTTGTTCAGTGCCTCATTTAGTTTTTTTTTTTATTTTAAATCAAACAAGCGCAGAAATTTAGTTGTTAAATTTTAATGTAAGAATTTATTTTTTCACTCTTAGTCGCTGTTGGGTTTATACGGCTCCGTGTTTTTCATGTCTATGTCTTCCTGTTTTGTTACATTTTTATTTTGATTGTGAAGCAATTGTTGATCTTTATGATAATGGATGAAGTCAAAATATCATCGCGAGCCGCCACTCCCTGACAGTACAGACCAGACTCTGTCCCCACACTAGCAAGATGGCGCCGACAACATTGTTCTCAACATGTCTTCACTGGAAACAGGGCCTGTTATAATCCTCACACGATACAGGTTTTCCAGTTACGATCTTCTGCAAACACACGCAAACCTTTCCAAAGAGTATAAGCACATACCAAGCCAAGTCAAGCATTCCCGTGGTGTAGTGTCACTCTCTGTACTCAGTAATAGACCCATTTTAAAACGTACACAAAAAAAATAATAATAATAAAAAAATAATAATAATCAGCTGACGTAAGCTCAAAAGTAGCGAGTAACGAGAGCATCAACAGAAATGTAGTGGAGTAAAAAGTACAATATTTGTCCTTCAAATGTAGTGGAGTGAAAGTAAAAGTACCCCCCAAAAATAATACTCAAGTAAAGTACAGATACTCAAAAACTGTACTTAAGTACAGTACTCAAGTAAATATACTTCGTTACTGTCCACCACTGATTAGCACATACTTTGAAACCAAGCCGAGTCGAGCATTCCCGTGGTGTAGTGTCACTCTCTGTAGAGTGGTCAGACTGTCCCATCATCAATACAAGATCTTGGTGGAAAATGAATGCAACACTGGATGGAAATAAATCTTGTGACACTGTAGAAGCTTATCAAAACAATACCACAGCGAATGAGTGCTGTAATCAAAGCTAAAGGCGGTGCAACAGAATATTAGAGTGTGTGACCTTTTTTTGGGTGGCGACTTTTTTTTGGCCCGGCAGTGTGTATAATCTGCCATCAGTTTACAGCACGGTCTGAATACTTGTCCACGTTCATTAATGGGTTGTTAGAGCCCCATCCGTTTTCTTCCAACGACAGATGAGTGTCTGGTCGTTAACAGGCCAGAGTTTCGATGAGCAACACACACACATGTTCAAATTTACACCCGTCTCCTCAACAGTCATTTTGACACGAACTACATGGATGAAACATTTTCAAGAAACTCTACAAGTCTAGTTGCCTTGGTTTTGAGCTTTTTTTTGGTATCTCTGGGTTATTTTATTCTATTTTATTGTTATTTTGCATTTGTTCTGCTTTGTTTTGTCCCTGGAAATTGACCTGCAAATGTGAAAAGAAAATGCTCTTTTCACTTGTAATCAAATTCCATAGTGCCTGTTTGTACTGTACAGATTTTAATTAGTGACACTTTTTTTTTTTTTTTCTGGTTCCGTAGCACATGAGGCCCCACACGGTAAAAGGCAAAAAATTATGAACCAAGAAAAACTGTATTCCGTTGTCATGCTGTACATTTAAAAAAATTACAAAGATAGTAATTAAATGAAACTGTGTTGTATCCGTGTGTACAGTATTTCAGTGCATTCCCTCCCACATAGTTAAAGCTCAACGTAATTCAATTCTGAGATAAGATGAACGATATTGAAACTAACAACACAGCTCCGACAACATTGTTCTCAACATGTCTTCACTGGAAACAGGGCCTGCTATAAACCTCACACGATACAGGTTTTCCAGTTACGATCTTCTCCAAACGTATGCAAACCCTTCCAAAGAGTATAAGCACATACTTTGAAACCAAGTCAAGTCAAGCATTCCCGTGGTGTAGTGTCACTCTCTGTATTCAGTAATAGACCCATTTTAAAACGTACACTTTGATTTTTTTATATATATAATTTAAAATATAGAATTATTAAATCTTTTTTTTTTTTATCTTATTTGAATCTTTTTGGGGGGTATTTAACGCCTGAGATTCAGAAGAATGTGAAACCTTCCCAACCGAAGTTGTGCTGCCGTTTTGTTTTTTTGTCTTATCCTCTGACTTATCATTTATTGGAAACATGCAAAAGTATTTCTCAGAATTTTTCACTCTAAACGTCTGAACAAGTCCTTCAGGAAACAAAGAGAGCCCGATCAAACAAATGACAGATTAAACGAATATTAAACTAATAATTATTATTTTTTAGTTTTTTTGAACCGGTGACCTCGCTGTGAGGCATCAGTGCTAACCACCTCGCCACTGTGCCGCCCAGGTATTGCTCACTACAGGACAAATAGTTTTCCAGAAAAACCTGTATGACTAAGGGCACACCTTTAAAGACAACAAGGTCCACATATAATCGAGAAAAGGGTTAGCCTTCTATTTGATAATTGCTGCATGGGGGATTATCTTTCAACTGGCAACAAGTTATTTAACCCCAACTGATGCAATGAGTAGCTTCTCATTTCTTAAACAACTATGTCTAAAGACACATCCTGTGGTCGTGGAAAAGATGTTAGTCTGTTTGAAAAGGGTCAAATCATTGGCATGCATCAAGCAGAGAAAACATCTAAGGAGATTGAAGAAAGTACTAAAACTGGGTTAACAACTGTCCAACGCATTGTCAAAAACTGGAAGGATAGTGGGGAACCATTGCATCAGGGTAAGAAGAGAGGGAGATGAAGTGATGCACCCATCATGCCTAGTGTCTACTGTACAAGCCTGTGGGGGCAGTGCTATGATCTGGGGTTGCTGCAGTTGCTCAGGTCTAGGTTCAGCAACATTATGTGCCCAAAGAATGAGGTCAGCTGACTACCTGAATATACTGAATGACCAGGTTATTCCTTCAATAGATTTTTTCTTCCCTGATGTTCACGGGCATATTCCAAGATGACAATACCAGGATTCATGGGGTTCAAACTGTGAAAGAGTGGTTCAGGGAGCATGAGACATCACTTTCACACATGGATTTGCCACCACAGAGTCCAGACCTTAACCCCATTGAGAATCTTTGGGATGTGCTGGAGAAGGCTTTGTGCAGTGGTCAGACTCTCCCATCATCAATACAAGATCTTGGTGAAAAATTAATGCAACACTGGATGGAAATAAATCTTGTGACATTGTAGAATCTTACATCCGTTTTCTGAGCTGAGATGATATTGAAACTAACAGCACCACCTGCTGCCTCTTAAGAGCTACAATTCCATTACATTTCATCAGGAACTGCACTTAAATACAGTTTGGAGGCAATGGTACGTTACAAAGGAACATTTCCAAGGGAAATATTATACTTTTTACACCACTTAATTTATTTTATAATTTTAGATAGTTAAGTTACTAGAATATGGGCTTAATTTAGCATTTTTGCGTGCTACATACAAAAAATCATGTTTGTTTTAAAGCTATAGTCAAGTTTAAGCCAGTTAGTTTCATTAACATAACTGAAATAGCTTGTTTTTTTTTTTGTTTTTGTTTTTGTTTTTTTAAAGATGTATATCATAGTACAAATATTGATGATTGTTATTTGTTGAGGATCCAAAACCTCTAAATCACCTGCCACATTAAAAAAAAAAAAAAAGCAAATTAGTATAACTATCAGATGATTTTAATAATAATAATAATAATACATTTTATTTAAAAGCGCTTTTCAAGATACTCAAAGACACTTTACATAAAAAGGACATCAAATTAGCAAAACAATGTGAAATATAACATCAAAAACACAATAAACTGAGCTAAACATTAAAAGCAATTAAACATTAAAAGCAATTTTAATGTTTTAATGATTTTATTATTCATATTAATAATTTAGGGCGGCACAGTGGCGAGGTGGTTAGCACTGATGCCTCACAGCGAGAAGGTCCCGGGTTTGAATCCATGGGCCGGCTGGGCCTTCCTGTGTGGAGTTTGCATGTTCTCCCTGTGTCTGTGTGGGTTCTCTCCAGGTACTCCAGCTTCCTCCCACCATCCGAAGGCATGCTCATTAGGTTAATTTGTGATTCTAAATTGGCCGTAGGTGTGTGCGTGAGTGTGCATGGTTGTCTGTCTCTCTGTGTTGGCCCTGCGATAGACTGGCGACCTGTCCAGGGTGTACCCCGCCTCTCGCCCGATGACAGCTGGGATAGGCTCCAGCAGACCCCCGTGACCCTTAACAGGAATAAGCTGGTACAGAAGATGAATGAATGACTGAATATTAATAATTTATTCTTAAGGGTACAGCTTTTAACTTTAATCATTTTTTTTTTGCCTTGTAAACTTATATTTTCTATTGCTTTACCTTTCATTTTTAGAGGTGAAATCAGATCTCTTCCCCTATCTCCTATACTATTAAAGCTATTAGTCCCTGTGTTATTTTCCAGAGTAATTAATGAATTGCTTTTGTAATGTATTGTTGTGAGTTCGCGTTTGTCTTTGGGCTTCCGTAGCTGCCTACCTGTGTGTCCCTCACTGTGGCCCGTAGCCCTCTGTGTGTGTGCGAACTCACAACAATACATACAACCACAGACATATCTTTTTTTTAATATATATTTTTATTAGAATTTTGTATACAACAAGTTACAGAAAACAGACACAGAAAAAAGACAGAGTAGAAACAACAAGCAAAACAGAACACACACACAAAAAAGAAAAAAAAAGACAGGGCATATTTAAGAACAATAATTAAGTACACTGCTGCATCACTGACGCTAGAATCTCAACACAAGTACTAAACAGAGATGGTAAAGGTGGATGGCACTCTATGAACTCCCTCGCTGGTCAAGATCAGTGTTATATTTGTCAAGGTGAGCCAGAAATGGCTGCCATATATCAGAAAATTTAGTAAGATTGTCAATCATGCCACATCGAACCTTCACCATATGCAATATACCAATGAGCTCACCAGATCTTAAACTGAGGCACAGTATCTGACTTCCAGAGTTTTAAAATCATTTTCTTTGCAATTACCATTCCATACATAATTGTGCTTTGCATCGAAACTCTGTGTTTAAGTAGAGAAGGAAAAAACCCCAAATAATGCAATCATTGGGTAAACCACAGACATATCTATTAGTAAGTAAGTAAGTATTTGTTTTGGAAATGTCAGAGGGATAAATCACAGCAGTTCTTTGCGGTCAGTTTAAAGCTCTTGCCACATGGCGTCGCTGTTCTGCATCAAATCTGCGGGTTCACAATCTGAGAAACATAAATCAGTAAAGTATAAATTCATTTAATTCGGTTTCGCTTTGCTTAAATGGTCGCAGCTATTTTAGATTAAATTTTAACAATGGTCAGAGGTATATTGTTGGGCCAGAGTTAGCTAACTAACTATATTAGGTCTGACTGGTCTAACGGTAATTTGTTGATTTGATGTCTCCAAATAACTCCCTTTACCCAATATTTTCCTTGACATATAAATTATGTTTTACACAAATATTCGGGTACCTCAGAAGTTCGTACAAATGTCAGTGTTTGTAGTTTCCCTTCGATACGAAAGAACGCCTGGCTGTGGTGTATGTGAGTGTGTGAGAGAGATAAAGCTAAAAAAAAAAAAGAGGTGGGCGGGATTATACAAAACTTAATATACATTCAGTATGTGAAAGCGAATCTTTAAGACAAGAATACAAATTTAACACGTTCAAATTAGGCTTTTAAACGCCACGAACACTCAACACGAATGACGGCGACAAACTATAAAGTTTAAATTGAACAACGACGGGAAAACAACATGTTAAATCCCAGCATGCATTGCGCTGTAGGCTTAAAGCCTAATCAAAGCTGAACAAACGTGCCGTTTTTTTTACGCTCAAGCTCTATCGCATGCTTCTGTCGACATGTTGCTTTTGTTATCTCCTTATTGTGCGTGATTTAGGTTTTTCTGTTTTTATTTCTGTGAACCGTCACTGAAAGTGCTATCGTCGTGAATGCGGTTCATTCGAGCCAGGAGACTCGTCAGATCACTCTTGTTTCTCTTCAGATCGTATAAATCTTTCGCCTTTTACTAAAGATTTCCGTGGAGAGGAACAATAAGAGTTTTACCCAATTTTTTGATGCCCTGCGTATGTGGGGCTTTCTAAAAATGTTTAACAATAATATATAATAACAGAAACGTAACACGGCAGTGTCTGTGTTTTTTCTGTAGTTTTTGTGTTAATTACTTCTTAATGAAAATCCCGTGATTTCTTGTCGCAAGTCACGGAAATGATAGTATATATATGACAGTTTATCTACTTCAAATATTAGAGGTGTGCGATACCGCTAGATTTGGTATCGATCCGATACCAAGTAAATACTGGGCCAGTATCGCCGATACCGATACCGATATCGATACTTTTTAAAAATTAAGGTGGATGCACCATCAATCTGAATCAATCTAAATCTGAATTAATTCTCATGACATTTTAAGTGTTTTCGTGATTTGCCTTTTGGATTATTAATCAATTAAAGTTCAGTACAGAATTTGGTTTATAAGTAAATAGAAAATACTTTATCACAATAAAAGTTTTTGTTCAGAAACAAAATGATCACTTGAGGACAAATAAAAACAAATTATTTTTCAGGCATGTTCAGAAACTACAATAAAAACTTAATCTCTCCCTTCATTGAACTTCTTTCTGGATTTTCTTTTCTTAAATAAACAAAGTGTAGAAAATTATCACGCCACAACAAATATTATAAATAATGTAAGGACGTGTTTAGGAAGTACAATACAATACAAAAATAAGACAACATTTCTCCCCTTTAGTGCACTTTTTTTCGTCATATCAGCGATCTGTATGGGCCTACTGGGCGGGGATTTTAAAAATTTCTATATGCTTTTACAAGTTTGTTGTGTTACCACTGTATCTTACCACGTTTTTACAAATAGCACAACTTGCTATCGTTTCATTTTCGGCCCGAAAATATAACCAAACAGCCCTATTCTTTCTCTCGTTGTGTGTAATGCGTTGCCGCTGGCCGAGCCTGGCTGGTAGCGGTGGGCGGTGTTCGGTCACCTGGCGCTGCAGAGTCACATGACAGTACAACAAACACACGCGAGGGGGAGGAGGAGCAAAACGAGCCTGATCTGCTCTGTGACAGCAGCGGCATCTAGACAAACAGAGTCGGGTCGCTTCTTTAATGAAACGAGAGAAACTGAAACTTAAGTATCGATCTCATTACATTGGTATCGATCAATCTCGATACCAACGTTGGTATCGATATTATCGATATTTGGATCGATCCGCCCACCTCTATCAAATATCCATATACGTAACACAGTACTATATGTAAACTTTAAGTATGTCAAACTGAACATGTAGTTCGACTATTTTACTAACTTGCATTCTAGCAATTCCTTCTCGTATAAAGTATTTTATCTACTTAATATATAATTTGCTTAACGTCAACCTGTTTTTTTTTCTTTTAAGACTCAGAATAAAGAAGGGGAGCGCTTTAAGAAATGTCGTTAAAAATGTAAACAGACACCCGGAAATAGACGCGGCATCCCATCATGCATTGCGCCTCAGCGTGGAAGCGTTAATTCAACAAGATAACGTGTTTTATGTTGAATATAAACCATGAAGTATGTGTTTTGCTCGGTTACCCAATTCCAGTTGTCTTTCTCTGACGATTTTTGAATAGTATTGCTGGATTATGTGCGCGCTATGTGCAATAGTATGTTTTAACGATTTGAAATGAACCCTCACTTAAGGAGATGTTGTCGATAAAGTGGTTGTTCAGCGATTCACCATAGAATTTAGTACACTCTTGTTTCTCTTCAGATCGTATAAATCTTTCGCCTTTTACTAAAGATTTCCGTGGAGAGGAACATTAAGAGTTTTTACCAATTTTTTGATGCCCTGCGTTTGTGGGGCTTCCTGAATATGTTCAATAATAACTATAAAGTGTAAGAGCTCAGTGATGCTGTGCTGTTACTGTGTTTGTTGACGTACGCACACCATCAATCAAGCTGCCCATAAAATAGTAATAGCGGTGACAGATAAAATAGGATCACAGTAATGTAACTTTACTGTAACTTTTTAAACTCATGTATCTTATCTTAAGCTTATGTATCGCTCCTGACACAATCGTTAACATCAGTCTACAAACATTCTGCATGGCTCCTGTTTTACATGATGGTTCCTGTTGCTGGTAGGCTTTTCATGTGCAGGGCATCAAGTAACTTGACAAAAGTAAAGTACCCGACAGATGTGAAGGTGGGCTGCATTTCGGACGGAGTCTGCAAAGCTGGGACTTCGACAGGCAGAATGTGTCCCAAAAGTGTAACTTCTTTCTGTGTGTGACAATCACAGGAAACAGATTTTGGGACTACCACTCAGAAATGTGACTCCTGATGCACGAATCCTTGGATTAAATAAACTGTGAGGCTGATGACAATCCAATTAAGTGTTTAAGCTAAGGTGCCCTCTTTGGACATTTTAAAACTGCTGATTTCTCATTCTGATCATTCAGAATACTGCCATAAAAGGCAAACAACGTTCCAGTTAACTATATTTAGGTTACGAGTTTCAATTAACTTCATACTGGTGTTAGTTGTTGCTGATATTGCGGCAACAATTTGGTCGGATAAGACAAGAAAACAAAGAATTTGAAACCCGTTCTCCACTATAAAGGACATTCTATAAAAACCTAATATTAAATGTTTTTGAAAAAAGAAAAAATTGTAGCATGTTATTACTTTTATTTTGCTGGGTCCAATAACTGATCATTTTGTTTCGATGTAATGTTCTGCTGGGAAATATTTGGTCCTGGCATTCATGTGGAGGTTACTTTTACACGTACCACCCACCTAGACCAGACCAGGCACCAGTACCCCCATAGCAATGACACTACCTGCTGGCAGCGACCATCCCCTGCACTCCTGCTGGATAATCCAGCCTGCCACACCAACAAACTAATTAGTAACAGCAAAAATAAAACACAATAGCCCAAGATGTTATCCAATCTTGGTGTGTGGTGTTGGTGAATATTAACCAACAGGACCTCCAACTACCAATGTCTTGGAGCCAGACACCAAAGGACACCCTCGGGAGGCTCATTTCCATTTCCCGATGAGTCACAACTGTTTTGGAGGCGCAAGAAGAGACCTACACAATATTAGGCGGGTGGTTTTAATGTTGTAGCTGTATTTAGATCCTTTTATAATCCAATATCTCACATATTTAGCAGGCTTGTGCACAATTCAGAATTGAATTGAGAATGACTCCTAAATTCCAATTCTATTCTTGAATTTGAATTGAATTTGAATTGATGTCAAAAACAGGATCTAGAATTACAATTCGAATTTGAATTAAAGGAAGCAGAATTGCAATTCAATACAAATTCAAAGAAATTCATATACATAAGTGAAGTGTTTAACAATGAAGCTTTACAATATATGTCAGATATGATTTCATTACATATTCTATAAATGATATTAGTTTGAACTACTTGTACAGATTACATTAACAGGAAATGTTTCCCCCCAGCAATGAATGTTAAAAGCTCTAGTCACAGAACACATAATTAAGTTTGATTTATTGGAATTGTAATTTTGTGGAACACAATGGAACGTGACTCCATATCCCAGAATGCTTTGCTTTAACCAAGTATTTAAAATGGTTGCCAAACAATTTGAGGTGGACATTTGTTTGAAAGCTTCTTTTCTACACAATTTGATGGTCAACACTGGACTTTTTAAGTTTCAGAAGTCCCTTACAACTTCAGATTACAAACATTTATAGATTTAACACCTGTAATAACAGCAACATGGAAAATAATAGCAGGCCTAAAAGGTCATTTGTAAATATCTTGCCATACCAGCTTCCTCTGCACCTGTTTTTTGTTGCATCTTTAGTGTTGCAGGAAAGATATTCAGACCAGAACGGTGCAGACTCAATGATAAAACATTTGAGGAGCTATTGAGAATTAGATGCGACAGTGTTGCTCAGTGAGTTTTGCATTGGAATAAATGACAACTGCATTTACAACGACTTTGTGTTATTTGATTACTTTGAAATGAAAATAACATTTTGAACAAAACTAATCAAACATTAAGGGAGTAATTTATTTCAAGAATTTGATCATTATCTATATGTTGGAACAAAATGTATGCAGGGTTGAGGAGTGACTAGTTATGTGTAATGACATTATGCTATTAAATTACAAAATTAATGTAATTGTATGTGAGATTCAACACATTCTTTCTGTTGTATGACTGTGTGGAATTTCTTTGAATTGCCATGAATTTAATTCCACTTCCTGTCATTCCAACTCCGATTCAAATTCAACTTCCTGTGGGGCGGAGTCAATTCAATTCAAATTCCAACTCATGAATTGAATGGCGGCCAATTCTGAAATTCTGAATTGTGCACAAGCCTGATATTTAGAAGAGCTCAAAGCTGACCTCTGAGTTGTACTCCACTGAAAAGCAGTCAAGAATATCTACTAACCCCCAAACATGAAGCTATAAATATTCGAGATCAAACATCACCTTCTTAAAAAGCTGAATCCAGTCCGAGCTTTGAGGCAGCTCCTGGCTTACATTTTCATATTTAGAACAAAATGGAAAGATTTCATCTCTTAAAATCTGAGTGACTGTCGCGGTGCCAAGTTTTATTACCAGAGCGTTCTCGAGCTGAAGGGAAGAGGTTACGCTAAATCAGACAGGACGGAAGAGAAATCCCTTCAGTGCAGCTGCTTCACCGTCAATCATAAAAACCCAATAATGATGTTATCCAATAGGGGTGGTGGTCTGGGGTATTACAACAACGATGCCAAGGATATGTCCTTTATCCCTGATATGATATTCCCAGCTGCCTACTACGGAGACGGGTGTGTAGGTCCAGGTCAGTGGATGAAAGATTGCAGCTCTGGGCTTTTTATTATTGCAGATAAATCAAACGAAAAGGGCTTTAGCTATTTGAAAATGTCATGTTAGGTTCTGTAAAGTTGTAACATGCATTTTTAACTGGTGTCCAAGAGTTTAAATAAAATGTTTAATTGAGCCACAACAAGGATATAAGACTCAGATCATGAATCCAGCATGTCTAATCTTATTTTCTGGTCATTTATGTTTTTTACCCAGATCGCTGTGTGCATATTTCTGTTGGAAAGTGTAAAAAAAAATCATTCTACAACAACACAACAGCTGGATCTTTCCCACAAAAATAAATAAATTAGACACAACATTTTAAATATTAAAAACATAAGAGAATCAGCCTAATATAAAAACATTATTATACAATTCTATGGTGTTTTCCGGACATGCAAACTCCCCAAAGATATATAAAAGATATTGCCCCATGCTTTGAGTAGCAGCAGGAAACCTCAAAATATTTTACTTCCCACTCTACTCCGAGCATCGAACAGCCAGAGCTACTTTTTACTGCAAAGACGAACATCTTAAACACAGCAAAACATTGTACAGGGTGTGATCCACTGGTGTAATTTAAAAGTGATTCAATATTTTGACCATTTAAGCAGATTTTGGTGATTTTTTTTTTATTGAGCAAAATTAAAGATATTCGTTTTTTTAACCGAGATATTAACTTCTCTCGCCTCTCGCCCACTGACAGCTGGGATAGGCTCCAGCCCACCCTCACGACCCTCCAGAGGACAAGCGGTTACAGAAAATGCATGAATGAATGAATCATCCCTAAATGAACTGTTATATTTAGGGAGTCTGAGGGGTTTCCCGGCCAGTACTACATGTACCAGCGCTACAAAATAGTTGTTGATTCTGAAACTGGCCATCTGTACAAAGCAATCCAATAACATTGCATGTCAATTGTCTGTAGCAGATCAGAGTAGAGTTTTATGCAAAAGTAAATTGTTTGGAGAGATTTAAAATAATTGAATTATTGAAAAGTACACTTACAATCAAGTAGGCCTTCTTGCACCTTTTTTATAAATATTTCTACTGTATATATACGATATACTGTATACATTTCAGGGGTATATATATATATTGCACTTAATACTGGCTTCACACATTGGAATACACAGTGCATCACCGTCAATCATACATCCCAAATACAGAACTACTGCATCCAATTATTATATTACATATTTTAAAAGGGGAACTTTGTTTGTGGTGCTGCAAATAATTGCTGTTCATTGCTCTTAATCAGTTGTGGGTTTGCTTTTTTTTTTTTTTTTTGGAGAACTCAATGAATCATTTAGGTTAATAAAAGCTGTCACTTAAGATTTTCCGGAGCACATAACAGCATCTTGAAACATCTTGTTTTGTCCGAAAAAGAGTAAAAACTCGAGAGATATTTAGTTTTAAATGATGATGAAACTCAGAAAACAGCAAAAAAGTTGGATTTATTCTGGTATTTGTGCTTTAAAAATGGCGACAAACTGATAACCTACTAATTACTCCAGCTCTAGTTCTGCTCGATGAGTACTTTTCTTTCAGATACTTGAGTACATTTTGCATAATATGAACTTCCATGACTGCAATATGCTCCTTTAGTGTCTGTTGCAATATTAGGGGACTGTAACAAAAAGATTTTCCTTCAACATTAACGTAAAGAACCACACACATGCAGTGTTTTCCCTCGGAGGAGCGTGATGAGAGTCCAGGCCATTAACAAACGCAGTAAGCCCTTTAAGTATGATTCCCTGCCCTTCCTCCCCGGTTCGTCCCTCAGCTCCTCCCGGTTAAAACGTGACACACATCAGTTGTGTGACAGGTCACGTGACGGCCGTAGCGTTGATCCGGAAGGAGGGTGGGATGGAGGGGGATAGGAGGGAGGAAGGGGAGGCAGGCAGGAGGGGGCGGCTGATGTTGCCGAGAAGCTGCGTAAAATCAGCCGGAGAGAGCCTGAATGAGACCGGAAGCTCTGCGAGGATGCTTCAAAATAAAACTAAGAAACATAGTGCTCGGTTTTGCTTTTTTTTTTTTGGTGGCTCTATATTAATCAACCCAATTCTTTAAATATATATTTTATAAAGAACTACTGTGTTAGACTTACCCTGCACCAAACTACAAATAAACCAACACCAGATATGTACATACTGTGTATCTCTGGAGTTGGCAGAGGCTAAATCGGAGCTAAAAGCAGAGTGAATATTAAACCTGGAGGCATCAGAAAACGTTTAAAGCAATGAAATTGTTCCTTCGTGTCTCCTGCTGGGTGTGTGACTAACATGTTATCCACATAAGTTGATGATATGTCACAGAGGCATACATGTTTGTTTCAAAATCAAGATGTATGTTTACACCAGCCTGGAATCATGTAAAAACTGTACAGTCATAATGTTCTACTGTTACAATGTAACAACTCATACTTGCCAGTTTTTAGATACACCATGTATTTAAAAATGATGCAATAAACTGTATTAAACCTGGAAATAAAGAAGAAAGGAATTATCTGCAATTTCAATACATAGATAATTACGGTACAGGTATATGCCACAGGCTATCTATAAGCTTCCTGTTAGCTAGTTACATAGCCAGCTAGTTAGCATATAACTAGGTATGTTTTTGCACTGAAAGACTTACCCATAGGTATTGTTAGCTTGCTATGTCATACTAGCTATCTATCTAACTACATGTTTGCACTGAAAGTATCAATCTAGCTAGCTAGCTAGTTAGTTAGCTTTATCTTATGCTGTGAGTGAGTAAGCTAGATTAATCTATCCAGCTATGTAGCTAGCTACATTTTTGCACTCTTGAAGTTCGTTAGCTAGGTAGTTATATCTATATAGCTAGCTAGCTACATATTTTGCACTGAAACTATATATCTATATCTAAATCTATGCTACAATCGATCTATTTAGTCGGCCAGGTCTAGCTATCCAGCTAACTATTTAGCTAGCTATGTTTTGCACTGAATCTCTTACTATAATTAGATATATAGCATTTAGCTAGCTACATATTTTGCACTGAAACTATATATCTATATCTAAATATGCTACAATCGATCTATTTAGTCAGCTAGGTCCAACTATCTAGCTAACTATTCAGCTAGCTATGTTTTGCACTGATTGTCTATTGCTATAATTAGCTAGCCAGATATATAGCATTTAGCTAGCTACGTTTTTTTTATTTTTTTTGCGCCGTAACAGTATTATTTTGAAAACCGGGGCCGGAAGTCGTTTGTAACGCCGTCCTTCTTGACTGTGGTGTAGTCCAGCTCGCCTGCATTCCTCCTGTCTCTAAAGCCTGGCCGATAGAGACAGAGAAAGAAAGGGGGGAGAAAACACACATTATTATTCACAACCGTGTTGGATTTTTATGAACCACGGAGTCGAGCCACACCGGGACACACCAGGCCACGAAAAATACCCTCGTCCCGGCTGCTCTCTCGGACCTACGATACCGAAAAAAAGGCGTGTTTTTCTTTTTGTAAAGACGGGACTTTGCGTTGATGTGTCTGTGTAGGTCAGCTATCGAAGAGCAAGCTTTGGCGAAACAGCATTTCCACGGCGGATATCTACCTTTTTCTTTTCCCCTTTTTGTTTTTTTTTTTTAAAAAAAATTGAGGATTTGCAAGATGGCTGATGACAGCTAGCCCTAACAAGGACAGAAAACGCGACGTCCCCTTTAAGACCAGGAGGGTATATTTTGTATTTTATACCAGTTAAAAAATATTTTTTAAAAAAATGGCTGCTTTTAAAAAATAATGAGCGCAGCTTATAGAGGCAGCGAAGGTCGTTGTGGTGAAAAAAAAGGAGTTTATCTGTAGCTGAGCTATGGTAGAAAATGGTGAGGTGACGTCTGAGGTAATTTATTTAATCGAGATAAGGAAGTAGATAAATATGCTGTTGGCTAAAGGCTGAGGAGATGAACACGGTGGAGACCAAAGTTTAAATAAAAATTTTTTTTAAAAAAAACAAAGAGGCCGCAGTTTATACTAATAATAAATAATAATAATCTTGAAGTGAGGGGATATTTGATAGATGAGGGGGGAAAGCAAACGACTCTGCAACAGCAGCCAACATTCCTGCGGATCCTAAACCCCCTTCTTTGTTTTGTGCGCAGGAGCTGGACTCGACTATTAAAACGATTAACTATGCAGTAAACAGCCTGGAAATGATGGCCCGGGTATTATTTTCAGTTTTAATGAGATTATAAGGTATTTGTTGTCGACAGAAAAGTGGCGAAGGAGGAGAGGAAGAGAGGGGGTTAAAAAAAAAAAAAAAAAAAAAAAGAGAAACGCCGAGGCCTTGTGTACAGATATGCGAGCTGGTGCCACATAGCAGGCGTTATTCTTCAAATAGAAACGTCGCTTTTAAACGTGAAGGTACCTGCGTTGTTTCATCATGACCAGTAAAACTGCATTTCTCGACTGCTGGCTGGCTAAACCGTCTCTGGCTTTATGTATAATTAAATTGCTGGTGGTGGTGCTGGTGGTGGGTAGTTATTTATGATTCAGCGGACAAAAGCACTGCGCTGTGATTATTGAGCGAATCAAGCGTCCTTGGGCTCCTTATATAAAAAACAGATCCAGGTTTTAATAAGAGGAGGAGAAGAAGAAGCAGAAAGATCTGCGTTTGTGTGTTTGTGTTTGTGAGGAGTAATCAGGGTGTGGACTCCCAGCAGTCCTTTCTCATGCCTTTCATGCTTCGTTTGTTGGTCTGAATTGGTCAATCATAATCCGACGTTTAAGTGAAGGCAGCTCTCAAGGTAAGGGGGCCTGGGCAGGCAGGCAGGCAGGCAGGCAGCAGAGAGGGATCAAGTGTCTTTTTTTTATTTTTTTTTTCCTGTGCTGCACAGAGATTGATTCACCTCATGGTCACATTGGTAGATATTTAATTCTCTGTGCCTTGTTTGCGTTTACCTGTAGCAGACAGGCTGCTTTTTTGTTTTTTTTGCTTCCTGCAGGCCTATAAACACACACAGAAACCGTGGAGGAGGCAGGCAGGCAGGCCCGGTGTGCGATTTAGAGGAAAGGAAAGCACCGTTTACTGTAATCTGCATAACGTCAGCCCCTGGTGTATGAGGTGAAGTCACCAAGGTGTTGTCATCCTCGCCCTATAGCGTTCTCTGGTCAGTTTTTCTGGAATTTGCCTTCATGCTGCAGTTATAAGCAATACTCGTCATCCGTCAGGGAGACTCGTTTGGTCGACGCACGCGGGACGCCGTTTTTATCTTTTTCCCCGAGGCTCTTTTTGAGAGTGTCAGGTGTCCTGTGAGAGACGCACCGAGGCCTAGAGGTCTGGAAGAAGTCGGGGGGGACAGTTAGTGTATGCCGGCCTGCACCATGATGGCCTCTGACATGGCTGAGACGTGGAGGAACTGTTTCGAAGAGGAGCTCATCTGCCCCATATGCCTGCACGTGTTCTCAGATCCCATCCAGCTGCCCTGCAAGCACAACTTCTGCCGGGGCTGCATCAGCGAGGCCTGGGCCAAAGACTCCTCGCTGGCTCGCTGCCCTGAGTGCAATCATGCTTACACGCAGAAGCCCAGCCTGGAGAAGAACCACAAACTGTCCAACATAGTGGAGAAGTACAACGCCCTGAGCGTGGAGAAGGCCACCACGCCGGCGCTGCAGTGCATCCTGTGCCGCCGAGGCCCGCCGCTGCCCGCAGTGAAGGTCTGCCTGCGCTGCAACGCCCCGTGCTGTCAGTCCCACGTCCAAACACACCTGCAGCAGCCGTGCTCGGCCCTGGGGCACCTGTTGGTGGAGGCGGAGGCGGTGAAGGCCTGGACCTGCCCGCAGCACGACGAGTACAGGCTGTATCACTGCGAGGCCGAGCAGACAGCGGTGTGTCAGTACTGCTGCTTCGCCCGATGCCACCCCAGCCACGGCCATGCGGTCAGTGACGTGGAGCTGCGACGCAACGACATAAGAGTAAGAAGCCAACGGAAACACACACACTCATCTGTTCACCTCTTATCTGTGCTCAGCTCACACTCTCATATGACACAAACAAAAAATACGGTGAGAGTTCAGTCCTCTTGCATGTGAAACATCAGTCGAATAATTGATTAGTCTGAGCATAAATAGCAAAAATCAACTGGTTCCAGATATGTAATGTGAATGTTTTCTGTTTTTCTTGGTTTGCGCAAACACAACATGACGTTCGGAGGCGTCATGTTGTGTTTGGGGAAGACGCAGCAAACTGTTTTTTTTACTTTTTGCTGACATTTAATAAGAGTGAACCATTAATGAAGAAAGTAATCATTAGCTACAGCCTTAATTGCAATTCAATGGGGATCAATACGTGTCGGCTAACTGCATTTTATAACAGCATCACACAAACCAGAGGGCGTTTTTCATCCAGTTTGTAGCCCTTGAGCAAACACCAGCAGAACAAAGGACGTATTTTAAAGACCTAAAGTGGAGGTTTTTGGGTACGAAGCTGCCGTGATCTGTAGATCCAAAATCTATAGAAAATCCCGATGAAAACCAGAATCTCCCTCTTTAAAAACGGTTTTATTTTGAGTCTATCTTGCATATTTTTCAGTTGTGATCCATTCCAGCCTCCGTTCTCATCTGTTGGAATGACAAACAATGCAGTCGAGGGTGGAACAATGAGGGGCCCTCAGAGGGCCTTATCTCCCCAGCACAGGTGCATCCGAGCTCAGGGATCGCCAGTTGTGAAGGAGGGGGGCTGGAGTGGAGTGAAGGGGAAGGGGGATTAAAGTGATTCGTCACTTGATTTTTTTTTTTTTTTTTTTTTTTGCGGTCTACTTGGGGTTCTTTATTAACCTCTTCTCTTCCTGGGGTTATGGAGCTCGCCGTCGCTGGTTCGAGAAGAGGTCGGCGTACTGGTTTTCCTCCCCCTGTCTTTCTTTCTTTTTAAGGGGCGTATGACAGGGCAATTCAGTCAGAGGAAGAACCACAAAGCACTTACTGACTCATATAGTTCACCCAACACCCCTGTTTTAGTGTCAGCCGTGTCATGGTAGGGTGTATTTCCTGTCGGCAATGCTATGACTCAGCTTTATGTATAGTTAATCAGTCACCTGGGGCACACGAACGGCCGTCAGGTGGGAGTGGGCTGAATTAAAAAGCCGCAACACCAAAATCGGTCACATTCCCAGCTTTCACTGAGAGCGGCGTTTATTATTTGACGGAATAAATAAGATGTAGATCAGCGTTCAGTAGCGTGAACATACACGTCCCTTACATTTGGAGATAAAAAGATATGCGTCGAGCGTCAGACGGACTCATTACAGATGTTTATTATCGGCACGAATGCAGAAGAGAAACACCAAAGATATGTTTGACGTCATTCAGAAGCGGTATCACTGGTTACATGGTTACGGTCTGAGCAATACTTCCTCCGTAGATCAATAAATGAACACGTTCTCCGACTAACCTCCCCAAACTACATGAATAATCAGTTTACGAATCACACGCAGCGAAGAAAAACATCAGTCTTTCACGTTTGGCCACTTTCTACTAAAAAAACAGAGTCAAATGATGATAAATTAATTTTCCCTCAATTAATAAATCTTGTAGCTGTTCCGCCTGTGATCAAAAGTGTTACCTTGTTTTGTTATATTCTCAAATATAGATTGTTTTCAGCCCTTAAAATATCCATTTATAAAGCTACAGTCACAAGTTACCTTAAACCTTTTGTTGTCAACTAAAACACACTCGATTAATGGCACAAAAGATATTAATAATTCAGTTACTAGATTTTAGAAGTGGGTTTTTATTGTTAGTTATGTCCTCATTTTATCTAGAAGAACTTCACAGTTTACTGAAGCTCAGGGCGATGACGGATTGACTCATTGATTAGCATTTTCCCGCTCACGGTGACATTATAATAATATATGTGTTTTGTAGCAGAGGTCGCCCACCACTCCTAAAATGCGTTCACTAGACCTGGACACATATATTGGACTCCATTAGCTCATTGCTAATATATCATATGTGATAATGTGTCAATGACATTGCAGCAGAAGAAAGAAATGCCAAAAGGGGATTTAAATAATTTAAAAAACGGCGTCCTTTAATACGTCGTAAAATACTCAACGTACATCTCAGTCGCGTTAAAAATAAAAAGTAACCATCCATTCAGAAACGTGATAACCTCATTTTATTCAGTAAACCGAGCCGAGCCCGTCGTAGCTGTATAATTTAATCACCAGCTAAGATGTGTCTCAGCTGGGCCGCTTACCAATGTGCTCAAATGTGGTTTTAAGGCATGCAGTGTGGACCCCCTCGTGCCCTCCACACATACCCACCACCCTACAATCTACACCCCCCCCCCCCAAATCCTTCACCTCCGTCAGCCTCCCAAACCAAATTCACCTCCCTCACACCATCCACCCGCCACCTCTGGCGACGGCCGACCTTCCCTCTGGCCCTTCTCTGGTGGCACTGATGGAAAAGATGTTGTTTTGAAATGACAGCTAAAGAGCACCCTCCCGTCTTTGCACTCTCCCTGCCTCTACCCCCCCCCCCCCAAAAGGTATCCCATGCATTTAGTCCTCCCCTCCTGTGAAGCCCTGGCTCCTTCGACCCTGTTTCCCCCCCCTCTGGATTCTGCTTGGAGCCTAACTCAATCAGTCAGCACAACCAGGTCACCGTCCTGGATCTAACCATGCCAACTGTGTGTGTGTGTGTGTGTGTGTGTGTGTGTGTGTGTGTGTGTGTGTGTGTGTGAGAGAAATATCTAGGGCAGTGATTCCCAACCATGTGCTGCTGAGGCCTAGGAGTATGCAGGTTTTCATTCCTGTCGAGCTTCACAGCAGCTGATCACTAATGATAATATCAGTTGCTGTTGGACGTCTAGATATGGTGATGATGGTTTGTGAACAAGCATTCAGCCTGAGAATGACAACTGATCATTGACTTTTGTAAAGGTAATTTGGTTCACCGGTAATAGCTGTTGGATGGTTGGTTCAGACATTCATGGTCCCCAGAAGATAAATCCTTAAGGTGGATTGTCATGTAGTTTGGTAGCCCAGCGTAGCCCAATGGTAAAACACCATAGGGGTGAGGGGAAAACAAGTAATGGATGCAATTGGATAGTCCTCAAACCAATGGCGCCCAGATGATCTTGATGATTGCGTCGCCGTTACTCTTCTGTCCATCACAGAAACAGGGACAAATACAGAGAGACGCTGGCAACTGCCGAAAACGATGCGTTTATAAGCCGTCGAAGCCGTTTTCCAATAGTACTCGCCATTGCTATATGTTACTATTTATGATTTACACTGTGTTGTGTGCAATAAATAAATGGCAGCAGCCTGCGGCAAAGCAGACAAATAAAAAACTGGTTCAAAACGTGTCGAACGTGTATGCAAGTAGTGACTAGTTGGCGTTAATGGATGCATTTCTGGACAGACTCTAACCAAGGATCCAGTTGTTGTAGAGAGAATTATAAAATCTCGAATCTCCTCTTAAGTCGTAACTTTAATTGAACATGCGGCCTGTGCAAAGGAAGTCGCTCAGCATCTACGTTAATGACGGTTTGTTGTCAGATCTATCCAGTAGTTTTATCTAGAGCTGCCGTTATTGTTTAATCGGCGAGTCGGAATGTATTTTGCAAATTTCATAGCTGTGTTTAGCATTTTGTTTTCCAGCAGTATCGATTCTGAAATGCAAGGTTTCGCTTTAGAGTAGTGTCGGTCGGTCCAACAATATTTTATTGACAAGCATTTTAATTAATTAATCAGAAATGAAGCCTGAACTCAGCTTTAATTTTGCAGCTAACACAACACGCTGCTTGGTCAAACGTTACGCCTGTGTAGCGTAACTGCTGTACCATTGTTTTTGTTAGCATATTAGCATGAGGCAGCATCACAGAGCTGCTAGCGTGGCTGTAAACATTATTTTTCTCTCTGCTCCATCTTATCAGGGTGCTTCTGTGTCATTAAGTGTTGCGCGAGGATTATACACATTTCACATTAAATATTTATAACACGAAGGATTACCAAATCTGTGTCAATGACATTCCTGCTCAATCAAAGGATTGTTGATCTCATATGGAGCTTTTTTATTACGCTTTTCTCCCCCACCACCCTCCTCCTCCTCCTCCTCCTCCTCTTCCTCCTCCCACCTTCATTTTGGCCACAAGCTGAGCCGGATGAACATCTCAGTGCTGTAGCCCGAGCTTTCGCCCGCTGTTGTTCACATGCCATCATCGTCCCAGAAATAACAAGTGCTGTTGCCAAAACATTGCCATAGCTGACAGAGCTGTCTCTACTGCTTTGTCTTTAAAAAAAAAAATAAAAAGAAAAGAGCAGCACAGGTTAAAGGAGAGGAGGTTCACTGAAGGGAGAGCTGTTTCTGCTTTCGTATGCCCATTTATCTATCTCTGCTCGCTGCCTCCCCCCCCCCCCCCCTCCTCCCAACATTAGTCCTAGCTCACTAATGCAAACACAAAATAGCTGTTGGTTGCTATGACAGCATCCCCCTCCATGCCTCCTCCCCCGCAGGGTTTGTGTGTTGGATGGAGACTAAATTAGCCGGCTCCCGGATTCTAATATCTCAGGCATGGGGAGGGGATGCTAGCGGCGGCTAACTGAGGTCACAGCTTCCCAAAGGCTAAAACCTTCTTTCTTTTCTGTGTCCCCCCTCGCAGCAAAACCTGTTAAGGCAGCAGGAGCGCGTGGAGGAACGAGTGCAGGAGATCGAAGAGCAGCTTTGCAAACTGGACTCTGACAAGTGTGTGGTCGAGGTATGTGTTTTGCACCTTTCTCTGTGGGCAGCCGCACACACACACACGCGGTTATATAATGCATGGAAAAGCCCCTTGTGTGGATTAATGTTTGCGTGTCCGTGTTTGTTTCTCTACAGGACAGGGTGTGTGAGCTGAAGGAGGAGGTGCGCCTGCAGTACCAGCGGATGCACCAGCTCCTGGAGGAGGATCTCGGCCGGACGCTGGAGGCCCTGGATCGGGCTCAGGCTCGCTTCTGCCAGGAGAACGCCGCGCAGGTTTTGGTTCTGGGAGAGCAGCGCCACGAGGCCCAGAAGCTGCTGAGCTCCATCCACACGGCCTTCAGCAAGGCAGAGGAACTGAGCTTCATGAAAAACACCAAGCCGGTTAAAATCCTCACAGACAGGTGAGAGGACGCTTTGTTGTTAATTTTTTTCTGCCTCTGGGTTTTTTTTATTATGCAGGTGAGGTTTTCAAAGCGGACGTCTAATCTTGACTTTTTCATGTCTCTTGGCTGCAGGTCTCAGGCATGTGTGGGCAGCAGCCTCCCTCCTTATAAAGTTGGGAATCTAAACTCTAAACTATTCCTTTCTGAGATATCAAAAAGAGAGAAGAGCTTGAAAAGAACGCTTGAAGGTAAGAACTGAAATCAGTAGGGTTTAACATGCAGGGCACGCCTGTTATAGATGTGTTTTTATTTTAATTAACCACTAACACCCCTTCTTTCTCCTCTCAGCTCCCCTCACTCCTCCCTCGACCTTCCTGCAGTCTGTCCCTGCGTACCCCAGCGGTCAGAGCTCTGGCTCTGGAGCAGAGAAACGGAAACATTCCACTGCCTTCCCAGAGGGAAACGGGAACGCTGGAAAAAACGCCGCCCCGGGTTTCAAAGACTCGTCCTCCTCTTCCTCGTCTTCTTCCTCGTCGTTAGCCAAACAGCCCTACCTAGGCTCCGGCTCCGCCTCTGGAGAAGGCCAGTCCACCAATCAGCAGCCCCTCGGCCCCTGTGGCCCGCCTCACATCAGCGAGGGCGGCGGGACGGGAAGCGGGAGCGGGTCGCTGACCAACCACCATTCGGGCTCCGTGTTCGGCTCCTCGCACTTTCCTCCCGGGGGCAGCGGCTCGTCGCACTCCTCCCAGCAGGCCGTGCTGCCTCAGTACGGCGGCCGCAAGATCCTGGTGTGTACGATGGATAACTGCTACTGCTCCGGCGTGCCCTCGGTGTCGGGCCACCGCAGCCATCCCCCGTACCCGCGCTCTGGCTCCTTTCCCTGGGTCAGCGCCCAAGACTACCCCCCTCCTCCCGGCCTGGCTACTGGAGGTCCATCCATGCAGGGCTTGGCAGTGAGGGACTGGATAGACGCCTCACAGACGCACAGACACGCAGATTTCTATGGGCTGTATGGGCAGCCATCGACAAAGCACTACGTCACCAGTTAACATAGACACCCACAAACGCACACACTTGGATATAGAGACAGGCATCCAAATAGCACACCTTTACTGTCGTATTAACCGGAAACAACTCAATGCTATACTATACACACATTAAAATAAATGTTTATATCCACACACACACACACACACACACGCGCACACACATCTAGAACATGTACACACATTCGGGGGCAGGGTTGATCTCTTTGTTTTTATTTTTCTTCCTTTATTTTTGGTCAGTGTTTCATGTAGTGTATTATACGTAAAAGGCATACTGCTGCTCACTCTGGCACAACTCGGCATTTCTCACGCAAACCAGAAAGAGGAGCGGGTGACTGGGATGCATCTTTTTATTTATAGAGTAGGAGACGGATTGATAGAAAACAAACTCTTATTAGAAAAACCTTCTCCGAGGCTTCCCGCCGAGGAAATGAGTTAATACCGTGCAGTGTTGAGCTTTCCAGTTTCAGCTCATGTTTCTCTGATATAATCACCCCTCCAGTTATACTGAGGTCGATTGCCTTATGTTATTAGAATCATAATTTTCTCCACATAGCCGAGTTTGTTTGATAGATCCTTTTTAAAGAGGGGGCCGAGTCCCCTTTCGTGTCGTTAATTTCTATCGCCATGGCACTTCTTCCTTTCTTTGCTGAGTTCAGGGATGGATCGTACAGCTTGAACACAAAAACGCTCTTCCATGGAACACCCACAATGCACTTGTGGACGCCTTGCTATGCCTGGACTACAGATGCCGACCCACAGAGGGACAATAGAGCTGCAGGGTCTGAAGGGCCATTGAACCCTCTGCGTTGTTTTGTTTTTTTTCTTTCTTTTTTTTTTTTTATTTGGCCCTTACTCCTAGCACTCCCTTCCTGCTGAAGGACAAAAAAGAAAAGATCTTGTTCTTACAAAGACTGTGTCCATTTAGTGACGAGTTTGTGTTATTTGGTACATCTACAGGTTTGTCTAAAGAGACTCCTTGATTGTAGAGAAAGAGGCGAGACGGGACAGACCAAACAAACAGATCAAGCATCTGGACGATCTGATGATGCTGTAATTGTACTTCCTGCAGGGCAAAGATGTCACTTCCTCTCAATAAGCACACAAGCTCTTGGCTTCCTGTTTGCAGCTGAAAGCATGCAAGGAAGAGTTTGTTTTTTTTTCGTTTTTTTTTTTTTTAAAAAGCACTCAAAACCAGAACAATGGAGGAATAAAAACCGAATTAAAAAGTGAGTGTCTGAAAGAAACGACAGGCGGGAGGAACTTTTTTTCATGAACTTTTTCTAAAAGACTGAAATAGCGAGATGTAAGCAATGGTTCGTCATCCTAAAAAGGAGCTGTGACTGCAGCCGACGTAAAGAGGAGAAAAAAAACAACAAAAAAAAACAACATGAAAGTATCTTTTTTTGTAAATATTTTGTGAAATGGAAAAATTACAGACGTGATTTGGAGGAAGGTTCCAAATAAACGAACAAATTTAAACTGGTCTCTGCTGTCAGCTCTGTATCTCCCATCATGCCATGTCTGTTCTGATTTCCTATATTTTTGTTACTGGAAATAAATCCCATAAAATGCCCCAAACAAAAAGCGTGTTAATAGTTAAATACTGATCATTTGTTCCTACTGAAGATGTAAATCGCCACAAAGCGGTCTAGTGTGTCTTTTTTCTGATTTTTAATGTCGGATTAATGCACATAAAGTGTGCTAGCGGCCATTTACAGTGAAAGAAGAGCGGCTGATGTTACCTGCTGTCAGTGCATGCCTTGCTTAAGGGTTTTTAATTGTTTGCAGTCTCTGCCTTTGGTCCAGACTGAAATATTTCAACAACTTTAGCTCCATATTTTTTTAACAGACATCCGTTTCTCCATCAGGATGAGTTGCAGATCACATAACATTAATGCGCTGCTTTCATTTATGGTCAAATACCTACACATTCATCAGCCTCATCTAGACCTTGTATTTATTAGCAATCGTTAGCATGCTAACACACAAAATTATAGTGAATAAGAAATGACACCAGACCGTACGACTGACTAGCTGTCCAGGGTGTACCATAACTAGACTGAGGGAAGTGTTGTATTTAGACACTATTGGATGTTACTTGGTCATGTTTAAAAGGGTTTACATGAGTTTTAAGTTTTCAGCTTTTGTTGGGGGTACATATTTGTTTCTAGTTTCTTCCCACTGCTGTAAGAGTTTCAGACGGTTAAAACCTCTGTTACATCTAACTTCAAACGTGGATACCTCACATTTGTTATTTTTTCTGTGAATGCAATAATCACTACCTCCCATAATTTCACTATAAACCCTACCTAGCCAAATATAAATATATAAAAATCCTCCTGTTATAGATATTTTATGGGATTTATTCATAATAAACTTCCTGTTGCATTCGTCAGATGTCTGTGAACACAGAACCATTTGTTTTGGTTTTTCCAGTTCACACAGTCATCTACTTACTCTTCATGTGACCTTAAAAAAAGAAAAAAGACAACATCCTCCCACGAACGTCACAGAATCTCTTCTTAAATGTGCAAATAATCAGCCTGGCTCCAAATTTATATATGGATCTGTTATGCTATGTATTAATTTTGAAAGATATATTTATAGAGGGCAAATTTAAACCAAACTATAAATGTTTCTGTGTCCTCTCGGTACAAACGGGCCTCATGAGTCTGTGGGGGTGGAGGCCTGCAGAGAGAAAACAGGATGGAGAAAGAACGAGTCTTGAGATGACTAGTCAATCAGAAACAACGTGTGTGTGCATGTGTGTGTTTCCCTCGGCCTGGTTAAGCTGTTGCATTACCGCTTTCCCCCGACCCAGCACTTTGAGCCTCAATCCCATTCATAGCAGGGATGATCCACGTGTGTGTGTGAGGAACAAGAAGCCACAGAGTGGATATAAGGTACAGGGCTGCGGATGAATCTTTATTATATATATATTATTCACTTTCTAGCCAACATAGGAGGGCTGATATCATTCCAGTTAGCTTAGCTTAGCTTGAGGAGTAGAAACGGAGGGAGACGGCTAGCCTTGCTAAGTCTACTTAAGAAATATTAAAAGCTAGAGTGATTAGACATTAGCTTACCTTAGCACTAGGACTGTAAACGGCTAGCCTGCTCTCACTAATTAACATTATTTATTAATCCAACCAACAACCAAAGTCTCAAAACAACCCTGGCTCTTCATACTTCATGGGGGGGCTGTAATGAGTTACGTGCTGGACTGTTTCTTGGCTCGGACCAGTTGCCAGGCAACCCCTGGACACTTCCTGGTTACTGATGTAGAAAAAGCAAACCACAAAAAACATGAAGAGGTGACACTGTCGGCTGGTTTTGTTGCTTTGTACGCAGCTAGCCTTAGCCATTTCCCCTTGCTTGGACTTGTGCTAAGCTAGCCAGTTTTCTTTATATACCCCAGTTGTTATACACATTAAATAAATGTGACATAATGTTAACTTCAGGCAGAGCATGCTAGCTGTTTCTTCTTGAGCAGCTTTGTACTAAGCTAAACCAACCATTAGCTTGTTTTTGTTTTTTTATAATAAACCACACATTTTTATACGCCAGTTTAACGTGTTCATTAGTTAGCTTTGGACACAGTTAAGCTAAGAATTAAGCTAGTTTCCCTTACTTGATTTTGTGCTAAGCTAACCAGATGCTAACATTTATTTTTGTTTACATCAAATAAGCGAGATATAACATGTTCCCTTCGGCCTTTTGCTATTGCTAAGTTAGCTGTTTCCCCTTACGTAAATGTGTGATAAGCTAACCAGTTACTTGTGGTAGCTTCACCTAAACAACCCTCTTTTTTAGCTTTTATGCTCAGTTTATCTAGAGAGCTAGCTTAGCAGTTTACCTTTGTTAAGGCTTAGAGCTAAGCTAAGTCGACGGATTACTGGCAGTAGCTTTATTTTTAGCAAACGTGAAGTCTTCTTAACCAACTCTTGACTACTATATTAAAAAATAAATAAATAAATAAAATCCTTTAAACTTCCAGGTGGGAAAATATATTTGCCAGATGGTTTTTTATTAACCCAAAGTGGAAATTTGAACTCCCATCTGCTGAAGAAGATTGTGTGAAGCACCTGAAAGCAACTAAAAGGTGAAGCTTTTAGTTGCTTGTAAATTCATCCACATTCCAGTTTGGGTTTCTGAATGCCATTTCTGTTGCTCTAACAACGGTCAGTGGTTAACGTACACGTAAAAACAAACATTTTAATCATAATGCTTCTTGCTCCGCCCTCGTCCTCCTCCCACCTCTTTCCCCTCTCGAGCTGAGGCAGAGGTCTGATGTGCTGCCTTTTTCTTTTTTTTTCTCACGTCAGCAAACCTCAGCAGAGACACAGGCAGCCAAGAGCTGTGGGGTCGGAGGTGCAGCATAAATTACTGCTCTGCCTTTCTGTCCCTGACACACACATACACACACACACTCGCTAACAAACACTCCTCCCTTTCTCTCCTGATGCACACATTTTTCTCACACTTGTGCACACAGCTGCCGAACAGCTGCTTGATCCACGAGGATAGAAAGCTGCAGTGATCCGGTCGCCTACGTCTCTGATATGACACACACACATAGTCTGGCTCCTTAAAATTACCCCACTCACACACTCGCACACACACACTGACGCACTTTGAGGAGAAACTTTTATTCACTGATAAAACAACCACAGAACTTTTTGTTCTCTCATTTACAGGTTTCAACAGACACATAAAAGGCAGACGAGACGCTAAAAAGACGACCATAAAACCGACTCTTTGATACTAAAGGTCGCCACACGATTTATTTCTTTACTTATACTCAAAGCTATAACCATTTATAGGAACAGTGTGACGTTTTTGGAAACACATGTATGTATTATTGATGCTCCTATGTTTGAAGTGTAAACATAGTGTTTAGCTTAGCTTAAAGACTGAACACAAAGCAGGGCATGGCTCTGCTCAAAGTTATTAAAATTTGCTTCTAACTCCCACTAATTAACACATTATAACTAAAGTTTTGCAAGGATAACATTTTAAAACAACCTTTTAGCATTTTATTTGGCAAACTGCCTATTAGCTCAGTTGTGAGGCAACCAACTGAAAGTCCAGGAAGTAGCATTTCACTACAGAAATGTTCATGAACCTAAGAGCAAAATTTAAACTCCAGTTTTTGTAAGGAAAACAACATGCTATAGTGAGCTTTACCTATTTTGATAGCCACCACAAACATATCGTTAAGCTTAGCTTAGCTTCGCAATGTCTAAAGACAGGTGATAACAGCTAGGCTAGCTCAGTTTAAAGTTAATAGCTTTTTTTTTTTATGAATAAAAACTCATGTTTGAAACAGTTTGGCAATTTATTAGTGACAACTACCCTCATTTAAGAAAGATCAAATTCTAAAATTTAAGCTATGTTAGCGAGCTTTTGCTGTGTTGTTAGGAGTTATGAAGCTGTAGGTAGAAGAAATTACCACAAACAACTTGCTAGCTTAGCTTAGCACAAAGACTTTTTGGCATTCTGTTAGTGACAACTATCCTCCTCAAATTGTCAATTTTTAAATGTGAATAGCATCGTTGTCAGGAGTTATAAACTTATAAATAAAGTTACCACAAACAGCCAGTTAGCTTAGCTTAGCATTATGACTAGAAACGGGTGGAAACAGCTAGCTTAGCTATGTCTAAAGTTTGAACATTTTAATTAATTAATGTATAAAAACTGAGGTTAAAAACATCAGCCATTTTATGGAAGATCAAATAGGCAAACTATGAGTTTTAAATGATTAGCCATGAGCAACTGGTTAGCTTAGCGTTAAGACAGGATATGGGGCAGCGACTAGCATGGCTCAGTCTTAACCAGCACCTTTAAATCTCATTCACTTTCATGTTTCTTTCTAGTTTGTTGTGTCAGATACAACATAGCTGTATCTTCATAAAGTGTTGTATTGTCATGTTTAGACTTTTGTCTTTGTACGAATTTATGAGCCAAATGTTAATTGTAAGACCAGGATAGTTTTTTCCCTGTGTTTTCAGTCTTCATGCTAAGCTAAGCTAAGCTAAGCATCTCATGGCAGATTTCAGCAATAGTGGTATCAATCTTCTCGCCTGCACATGAAATTAAATAATCACATTTTCCCCAGCAGTTTCTGTGAACACCTTCATGTTTCTAAATGTGACTGTCATAGAGTCTCATAATTTCCACAGTGCGTTGTCAGAGCTGAACGTAACAGGGAGTTAAGGGCCAGAAATGAGGAACAACACTTGTACATTCAGTCTGTGTGAGAGGAGGCTGAACAATGAGAATCTTTGTGAGATGAGAAGAAGAGGCTGTTTGCGAGCCTCCGAGGCCTTTTGAATCAGTCGCATACAGTGTTACGCAGTAAGTAAAACACATAGTACACTGTTCCTACAGCAGGAGCACACTGTTGGCCATGTAACACCTCCAAATGCCTTCTTCTGGGCAATTATTTATGATCTGAATGTGGCTCAGTGTTCGGTAATAAGCCTGTATGTGATGCACACACGCTGCTTCAGAAGCTTTAAAATGAAATTACCCAGGGTGGAAAGTAATCCGTTATAAATGGTGCAAAATACAGAGATAATTTAACAGAAATTGGACAAGCAGAGAACTTAATTATAGTAGGCGAGTAAATGTCCATGACCACATTCCATCTCTGGGTGGAGGAGGAAGACGTACAGATGTTTTCAACCCTCACAGCTCTCTAACATAACATGTGAAACTGCAGCTCTGTGCGGGGTGGATGAGGCTCCTGTTTATTTGCAGACATATATACCTACGTATACATGAGGCACTCACCCCTGCAGGTGGATACAGCACCACCTGCCTGAGACTTGTCAGAACAAACAGAATTTCAGATCTCAGATCCCCGGCACTCTGTAACTCACACAGTATATGACACTTTGTGCTGCAGAATTTTGTAACACAGGAAGTTATTGATCTTTTCCAGACGGCGCTGGAGTAAACCAGTACTGGGAGACAGGAATAACACAGGGCTGTATTTTCAATTGCGAAATGCACAGCGATTTGACATTTAGTCAAAGTTTTCAGATCAGCAGGTCCAAGCCTCTTCTCCTTTTCTTCTGTAGTTGTGTGAAGAGGCAAACCTGCACAGTTTATTGAGCTATAAAGCTAATTACAGATCTGTAATTAACCAGCAGTGCTTTATTTTATTTATTTATTTATTTTGGCTAGAGACACATTTATGCTTTATAGGTTTTAATTGTTCCTGGGGTATGGTTTGCTATTCAGACGATGCAATATTCACTGAGTTCTTTAATTTGGAGAGAAATTAGTTGACATGATGCACACTGATCGGCCATAACGTTAAGACCAACTGACCACTAGTAAAGTGAATGACACTAGTTATCTCCTTATCATGTCTACACTGTGTCCTCAAAGTTGAAGCCAGAAAAACAGGCAAGAGGAAAGATTTAAGGCGGCTTTGACGAGGACCAGTTTTGGGACAGTTTCTCCAAAACTGCAGCTCTTGTGGGGTGTACCCAGTCTTCAAATGGTCAGCACCTATCAAAGGTGGTCCAAGGAAGGAAAATAGGTAAAAGCTAGCCTGTCTACTTCAAATAGTTGAAAATGTTGACTCTGATAGAAAGGTGTCGGAAGAAGATGTTTGTTTTGTTTGGAGATGTGTAGCTGCAGACCAGTCGGGGTGTCCATGTTGACTCCCGTCCACTGATGAAAGCACCTACAACGTAAACGAAGAAGGTGGTCTGGTCTTATGATTCATGTTTTCCTTTACTACACATGGGTGGCCGAGTGTTTGTGCGATGCTCATCCGGGGGAATACAAGGCACCAGGATGCTAGGAACGCCACCTTGCTGTTGCTATGGGGAACAATCTTCAGGAGGTCAACACAAATACCAGGGCCCAGGTTTCCCAGAAGAACATTTCATCGTAATAAGGGCAGTCAGTGTTATTCACTTCAGTTGTTGGTGGCTTTAAAGTTGTGGCTGATCTGTGCACTTCCACAGTAGCATCATACAGCTAGACCAGTGTGTTAATTTCTCTCTAATCCACCCTCTGACTGCTGTCTCCCACAGAGGCTTGGCTGCTGTCATGAACAGCCGACTACGCCTGTTTGTCTGTTTGTGTGCTAAGAGCCTGAAAAACATTTGTATTTGAATGTAAGTATGTGCGAGCTCTAAGAAACTTCCAACACTTTTTTTTTTTTTTTTGTCCTTTTTTATTCACATAGAGTATCTTCAATTCTGGACAGATTACATTCAAGAATATCAAAAGGAAATGCCGAAAGACTCAATTCCCCTCTCTAACCCAAGGAGCGCACAGAAATGCATCGGGACGTACAGTACATATACCTCTGTTAAAAATCTGCCAGCATATATTAGATATGCAAATATTATAGACTACAAAGTACAGCTGGGTAACAGATACTCTATAACATGTGCATAACTTAACACATGAACACAGGGCCGACCTATTTACAGTTGATCCAGAAATGTAGTTCCTTTTAACCTTTCAATTTCAGTTTTTTTTATACATATTAACATGTACAGTATTAATCTTTAAGCGGGGAGAGCTGGTACCGATTCTCCTTGAAATCACGCACACCACACGAGCTGTTGTTTGAAAGCACTCTACGCTCTACATCACCATAAATAAGTCAGTTACAAAAATATACCTCACTTCAAACAGAGCCATAGCAGGAAAAGCGCTTACAGCCGTCGTGGAATGATAAAAATAAAAAAGGAGGAGATGGAGGAAAAGACGGGAGGTGGGAGCGGAGCAGGAGGAGGGGGGTCTGGTTTCCAGGACAGCGTGCGAAAGAGATTAAAGAGGATGTTGGAATTCCAGTGAAAGAAGTTTTAATGGGAATGTTTGAGGTCGTGACAGGCTGCGGATGGCGGCTGCGACTGGCTGGGACGGTGAGTGGAGAGGGGGTCGATTTCCTGGCGCGGGTTCCCTTTGAAGGCAAACGCCCCTCCTCTTTGCGGGGGCCGACACAGGAAGATGTGTCGAGATTAGTAGACATCGGTGACACGGGAGTGCAGGGGTTAAAAACTCCAAGTCCACGTTGGATTAGTAGTGTGTGTACATTCACAGGTACAGTATATTCCATCGTACTAAGGCTCAGGAGGGTGTGATGTGTGTCAGTGTATGTGTGTGTGTGTGTGTGTGTACTGCTGCTGCTGCGGCTGCTCCTCCTGAGTAGTAGAAGACTAGAAGCGAAGCTATTTTTTCTTGGAGTTGACGCTCTTGCAGACCCAGTTCATTCCCTCCTGAGGTGGAGTTAAAAGAAAAAAAAAGCAGCACGGTAAGAAGGAGGGAACAAAGGCGCATACAAAAAGGAGACGAAGGAGAAGCTCGGCCCGTCCGCTCACCTGAATCCCCTCGCCGGTGAGGGCGGAGCAGGACTGGATCTGCCACATGCGATCCCGGATGGTGTGCAGATTGAGGCCCTCGGCGATCTCGGAAGCCGGGGCGGCCGTCAGCAGGTCCTGCTTGTTTGCAAAGATCAGCACAGGGACGCCGCTCAGCTTCTCTTCGTCCAGCAGCTCAGCCAGCTCCTGCAACGAACAACACACACATGCACTCCGGTGATCCATGTTAATAAAAAAAACAGAGTTCAGACTTGAAACTTGGATGTAGTGATTGCTAAATAAACCTGACTCCTGCCACCTGACTTGATTTAACTCAAGCTTGAAAGCAAAAACAGTCTTTTATTTTTAATGTGCTTTGAAAAAACAATCAACATTGACGTAAATTCCATTTTCAGGAACTTTCCCCATGAACTAGGAACCTGATGTGGCATGTTAGAGTCGGTTCATCACTGGGAGCAGACTCTAAATTAATCTCTAGGAACATTATTTTACATCCCCCCCCAAAAACAAATCCCTACTGGGGATGTAGTACTTTGCAGAAGTACTGGAACGTATTTGCAAATCACTAAGTAAATCACAATTAACAGCAAAACATTCAAATGTCATCTATTTCTTTTAAAGGCTCATTTATTTAGACCTGAGGCTCGGACTGGAATAACTAGTGGACCGTCAGAAGATTAATCTGTAATAATAAATCGTGTCATTTTAAAATGTTCAACAAAAAATAAAATGTACAGTTTCATATTATACATACCTGCCCCGTTTCCTCAAACCTCTTTCTGTCTGCGCTGTCAATGACATAAATCTGAAACAAAACGTCGTCTCTGTCAACACGTGTATAAAGCTTCATCTTTAGGATCTTTGCTGCCGTGTTGGTGCGTCTAGCTCTACTCACCAGCACATCAGTGTTTTCAAAGTAGTTTCTCCAGTATGGCCTAATCTTCCTCTGGCCTCCAATGTCCCAAACGTTCAGTTTAAATCCCTGAGACTGGACGCTCTTAATGTTGAATCCCTGAAGGAAGCGCAAAACATCAAGCTGGTGCAATCCCTGGGCCCAAAGTTTGAAGCATCTTCCCTTTAATAACAGGTGGTGTGTGTGTGTGTGTCGTTTTACCTGTGTGGGGGTGATGTGGCTGATGTCCTCAGACGCCAGCTGTTTGAGCAGGGTGGTCTTCCCTCCGTTGTCCAGACCCAGCAGCAGTATCCTAACCTCCTGGTCTGGTGTGCTCTTTAGCTTACGCAGAATAGACAGCAATCCCTGCAACAAGCAGTGAAAACATCAGTGTGGGTGATGCCATGCCAGGGGGAGCACTGCTGCAGCTAACCACCACATCTCCCCCTTCCATGTAGCCGGGCTCCCCACCAACAGGCCGTACAAGTGCATCCCTAGTCTTCATCTTGATGATGAGCAAACCCTCTCCTAACGGTACCGGCACATGAAGGCGTTTCCCGCGAGTAGCCGGTCGCATCATCTTATCCGTTTACTGCCGTTGTGGCTAGTTGTTGCCATGCAGGGCTCGTTAACACAACAGGAGCTAAACATAGCTAACGTGCTAAGCTAATCTCCCCTGATAACTGAACGAAGCAACAAGGCAGCTTTAGCAGCTCAGCGTTTCCCTCGTCAGCGGGATTTAAGGAATTGGTGATGAATAAATAAAAGCGTGCGCCGATAAATGCGATTTTTTTTTCCACCCACAAAGCCCCGATGTTTGCGTTAACGGCTAATTATTGCGATAAATTAAACTCACCATCTTGTTGCCTTCTCTCCTGGAGACGCCGCCGAGGGTTACTAAGGGGGGTGACGTCAGACGCAGAGTTACGCACAAAAAACTCTGCCTCGTGATGCGTTCACGTAAGACCAGCAGAATAGAAAGAACGACGAACAACACCCTTGAGAGCGACTCGGGACTATTCTATTCAAGGATTATTCTATAATGGGTTTAACCTTTTCAGTTACATCCGATTTTAGTTACACCAGATTTTAGCTTAAAGTTACTGTTCTGTCATATTGTTGTGTTTCTTTTTTATACTGTATATACAACCTATTAGTGTTCAGAATGGATTTTATTATAGTAAAACTTACAGCCAAGCTTCTGTTTACACCTCTACACACATTTTCGAGAAATCTGAGACATCATCAGAGTCCGCCGTGCACGTATTCCCCCATTTAAATGATCACAAACATAAATTAAACGATTGACCTTGAACGCAGCATGAGCTCCAAGTATGGAGGACGAGCCTGCGTTAGCTCCCTGCTAAATGTTTAACGCGTATAACACGAGTATTTCCGAGTGTTTTCATTTATTTTGCGGGCTATAATTTGCCGTACATGTTGCAATGAGTGACTGCACACTACACTAGGTAGTTTAGCTTTAATTTCAGCCCGAGACTGAGAACAGCACGGTTTTGTTGTCATGGAGCTAATTAGCTAGCTAGTTAGCATGTTGCAGCAGCTGTAAAGTCAAGCGTTATCCACATTCAGTAAACACACTGACTATATCGGCTCTTGTATGTATTTCAAGTGTGTTTATTGAGTGAGGTTTGGTTCGGGCCGGTTTTAAGACAGGGAGCTGCCCCGTCCTGTGATTGGAGGACGGTTTGCCACGTGCACATTTCTTTACTATGCCACACGAGCACATTTGATTACCTGTCAGGTTGCTGTCTTGGAACGAGTGGAGTCTATCTCTAAGGTAAATCTCTTCTGCTTTTGAAGGTGCACATTGCGAGTTTTTTTGTCTCGTGGGTTTCTCTTGTTGCTTCTGTTTGTTTTTGCACAAAATCAGATTGAGCCGGTAACCCGAGCACGGAGTTGCATCACTCTCAGAGCTGACATGTTTGCACTTCATGTCGTTACAACTTAACGCAGGACTCCACTTAAAGACGTCGCAAACATCTGGTTTATAAACTGAATGCATGTAATTGTGCACACTTCCTGTGTGCACGAGTTTAAGAGTGGAGAGACCCTCGTGTGTGTGTATCCAGATGTTGCTCTGGCCTGCAGATCCAGTTTGTCAAGCCTGCAGCTAGTTAGTGCTGTGAAGTGTTCTCGCTTGACAAAATATAGTGAAAACTGTAACAGACCACAGCTAAATCTTATCTTCATGACTGTTATGATGTTCAGTTTATGTTGAAACACTGTTAGAAAGGCAATAATTCAACTGAATGATCATTTGGAGCAGTTTGAGGAGCTGTTAAACTGGATCAAATTAAACTTTCTGTCTGTTGTTTAGTCTAATCCATTGACTATACTGGGTTTGTAAAAATAACAGAAGCATGTGTTGGTACGGCACAATGCAATTCAACTGTGTTACAAACCACTAAAATGAAAACACAGTTGAATCAACAGCTTTTTATAGTTATTTTATATAAACACAGAATACGATGTCCTTCATGGAGCTTAGATTTAGAGCAAGAGTGATTTATTACAATGCATTTGTTGTCCCCCGTGTACCTAATGAACTGGCAGGTGAATGTAAATGCAGTACAGTATTCTGCAGCTTAAATTTAATATAGTGAGTCGAGTACTTTATTCTTTTACTCCTCCGTATTAAAGCACATCTTTAATTCCTGCACAAAATCAAACTTTCCATATGAAAACAAAACACACAAAATATGATTCTGTGTGTTTCATTAACCACAAGTGTGTGCAATAGAGTTGAAACGATGAGTCAGTACGTTGATCAGTTGACAGAAAAGAAATACCACAAATACCGTGATTACACCTCCACTAATGTGAATATTTGCCACATTTTCCATAATTTATTGTCATAGTTTTAATATTCTTCTCATATTCTTTTATGTTTGTACTGTGGGTTTAACACCCGATCAACAGATTGATCCACCGTGAATATAATTAGCTGCAATCCCAAACAGAATAGTTAAAATACAGTGAAATACGCATTAATACATCAGATAAGTAAAGACTGCAAGACTGCAGGTTTTTAATTATTTTTCACATCCGGATTCATTAATCTTCTCATTGATTCGTGTATAAATCGACCGGTTGTTTTCTCTAATGCCCTGTGACCTCCATTATAGGTGGCAGTTTCATTATTTTCCCTGGCTCTCGCTGAACTAATTAGTAAATTAGTGGAGAGAAAATTAACTGACAGCTAATCTGTTAATCTCATAATTGGGAGCTGTTTTTAAACTGAAACTACTGGTGTAAGTTATTAGTAAACTCAGTGTCTCTGGGAAATAGAAGACGTTTAGGAGGGCGTCAGTGAGTTGTTGTTGTTCTCAGGCGTTGATAATGACGGTAATACTTGCAACATAAAGTTCTGTCTTTATTAGTGGACACACAAAAGTGTAACAACTTTAAAACATATAAACAACAAACTGAAGATATAATGATAAAAACATTCAGGCCTTCAGAGTTTATTTTGACTCCACAGGATGGAGGATAGAGGATGCTGTTTGTCAGTTGTGCAAATTTCTAAATAATAGTTTGTTTATCAGATTATGTAGACACAAATGATATTTAGTAAACCTGGGTCTTTTGGGACCCATGACAGTCTGGGATTGTCTTAATACACTCCCTAGTAAAGCCTAAATTCAGTGGTTATATTATTCACTTAATATTTGCCTGAAACTAAGACTTATATTAAAATATTAGGTATTAAATTTTGTCCAAACAAGAGCCCAGAAGTTAATTAAATTATATTATTTTTCCTCCAACAGTATGTTAGAGGAAAAATAACCATGATTCAACTTTAAACAGAAGTTTTAAAAAATATCTTTGAGAAATGTTTGACACTTTTAAGCATCTGTCTGAATAGTCACTGATCAACTATTAATTAGTTGTTATTCACTAAAATATTCATTAGAAAACCATTTATTTATTATCTATAAAGGTCAAGATTAATTACCTGTAAATCATTAGACTGATTTAAGCTTTTTAAATGTGAGCGTTGGCCACATTTCTCAGTTTAAAGTCAATGTTCTCAGTTTAAGGTCAACGTTTAAAGTCACTGTGAACTGAATATTTTTGGATTGCTGATCAAACGAAGCGATCTTGCAGCTTTATTTTGTTCCCTGGCTGCAAATCTAATTCTTTCTCTTTTGATTATTTATTCTTATTGGTGTCCTGGGCCACGTTGACTTTGGGCTCATGTTCAGTGATCCCACCAGCGTCCGCCGGCCTTTAACCTACTTTCTAAGCAAACAGCTTCAGAAACAATCCAGTTCCAGCCAGGTGGAGCCTTCAGATATCGCTGGTACACCGCTCTCTTCGTGTGCGCTGTGTTTATATTTCACCTAAAACTCATCATAAATACTTCATAGTGTAATAATATTGGCTGTGCAGTGGGACTTTTGGACAGACTGAGCTGCAGTCAGCAGGTTTTGCCGCCTCTTGTTGGTTAATAGGACGCATATTGCTGCAGCTGCAAAAACCCAAAATGACTACCTGTGGATCCATTTACCAGGAGGTGGTCAATGCTTTCTAGTGGAGATCTGGGCCTTGAGAGTTTGTTTTGTTTTTCAGGGAGGAACAAGAGTTTGTGTGTGTTCAGGGATGTGTTTGGTTTCTAACAGCCTGGGTGGTTAAAGTTAGAGAGTTGGGGCTGTGCAGGATATTCAGAGCGAGGATGATTGTTTTTCCATCAAGAGTTGAGGTGCTCACTAACGTTTGATGGCTCCCTTTTCCATTAGGAGCTTTGCACCTGAAGAGAGAGAGAGTGGATAAAACCACCACAATTTATTATTCTTGGAAAATGGAGTTTTACTTCTGCTTCTACTCCGCAACATTTAGCGTGATATTATTGTACTGATAGTTGACTTTGTTCTGTTATCTTTCAAATAACTATTTTACAGACAAGGTTTATTAATACTGGAACCAGTATTTCATATTGGTCACAGCAACGTAATGAAAAAGACCATACACACCTTTGTCTGTGTCTCTGACCCACTGAGCTAACAACCTGTTCCTCTCCAGGGTCCGACTGCAGCGAGCAGCCGAGGAACCTGCTGCAGAGTCTTTTTAATGCATCAGCCCGAAGCCGCTTTTTATCAAACACGATGGCTTCGAGCACGTTCGACATCGACGCGCCCCGATGGGATCAGACCACGTTCATGGGCCGACTGAAACACTTCTTCAACATCACCGACTGTCGGACGGCGCTGCTGCCTGACTCGCGCCTGGATGAAGCCAAGGCTTTGGTGGAGAGCTGCAGGTGAGAAAATGGAGACGGTGTCCGGCCTCCACCTCGGGCACATTTTTTGAACCCTAGACTTCAGTCTTTCAGCAGAAATATTATGGACATATTCCAAGTTACCCTTGTTGAGGCTGTTGGCATTTGTCCATAAGCATGTAAAAATATGATGTGTAAAGTTAGGTTTACCCTAACAGTTAAAGGGGAACTACTGTTTTTTACAACCTGGACCTTATTTATGGCATAAAATACGGTCGTTTACTCACCCATATAACTTTGGTGTCATTTGAAGTCGTTCCATACAATATTGAGATCCGCGTATATACATATAGTGGGAGTGACTGGGGCACCGAAACGCAGCCTCTAAATAACGCATTATCTGCCACGAAACTCGTTCATTTCACCAATATTTTGCTATGATACGCTAGTGCTATTCCTCGTTGAGTCTGGAGTTACCTGTAATCTATTCACGGACGGTTTGTTGTTCTTTGGCCAGCTGTTCCTCTCTCTGCCTCCGCATAATATTCAGCCATGTTGCAAAAAACTAGCAGTAGCAAATTACAGGTAAACAAGCCGTGCGGGGTGCTCAGAGATGATATCATCCAGGTCAGAGGTTAGTAGGTCAATCTACAGACCCCAGATGATGATAACAGGTAACTCCGGACTCAATGGGGAATAGCACTAGCGTGTCATAACAAAATATTGGTGAAGCGAACGAGTTTCGCGGCGGATAATGCGTTATTTAAAGGCTGCGTTTCGGTGCCCCAGTCACTCCCACTATATGGATATGCGTGGATCTAAATATTTTCCGAACAACTCCAAATGACAAGCTATATGGGTGAGTAAACGATCGTATTTTGTGCCAGAAATAAGGTCCAGGTTGTAAAAAAAAAAACTGTAGTTCCCCTTTATGGTAACACTTAAACTACAGCTGGTTTGTGAGAAATTGAAGTGGTAGTTCCTGCTTGTTGTACTCATACCTGCCTTATCGTGGCTGCTCTTAACCTCTTTCCTGTTGCTCCTTCACAATAAAAGCCACATTTTTCTAGTTGGAACATTTTATATGCTGCAGTAGTAGGTTAATTTTTATGAATGTCATCTCAAAATATTAAATATTAAACACAGTATTTCTAAATTGTAAGATGTAAATGTTAATTTAATAATATTACATTTAATCGCTGTAGTTCTAAAGAAGGTCTGACTATAAAAAATAAAAAGCATGACCTGTACATAAAAATGGACAAATCCTCCGTAACGTCCCCCCATACGTTTCCTGAAGATCGGTTTTGAAGCTCAGTCCAGTGGCTCCGGCAGTCGCCATCTTGGAAGTGCTACACTCCACCGAACTACCAGCTAATTCAGAAACTGCCACACTCACCTGTCACTCAAAGCGTTCCACCCATTGATTATGCATAATTTAAGTCTTGATTTAATTCAAATGTGTGTATTGTATAACATTTTCTCCCTGTACAGTTGTTATATATGGTTTAATTAGCTATAGAGACCAAAACTTTGTTTGTACCAGGCTGTAAACATGTTTATTTCTGCTGTAAAGTTGATGATGTAGTCACTTCTGGGGCCTCAAGTAGTCATTTGGGTTCATTTGTCATCCCTTAGAGGTTGGCACTAACAGAAGCATGGGAATGGCATACGGTTTTAAGGTGGATTTTACAGTTAGATATAAATAAATCAATAAGCTAAAAGCCCCAAACGTTTGCAGGGATATTTCTTTAGGTATGTTAGTGCTGATTATATTTTTCTCTCTTTTCTTTTTTGCTCTGCAGGGCAGGGTCCGTCCCTCCCGGCACTACAGAGGAGCAGCTCCACTACGCTAAGAAGCTGTACGACTCGGCCTTTCACCCAGACACAGGAGACCGAATGAACCTCATTGGCCGCATGTCGTTCCAGGTCCCCGGAGGCATGGCCATCACCGGCTTCATGCTGCAGTTCTACAGGTAAAAACAGGACGAGCTGCATTTTACCACATCCTACAGTTTGACAGAGGAAGCTTCAGAGGGGTTTTTATTACTGTGTTTGTTTTTAGGACGGTTCCTGCTGTGGTGTTCTGGCAGTGGGTGAATCAGTCCTTCAACGCTCTGGTCAACTACACCAACCGCAACGCTGCCTCCCCAATCACTACCAAGTAAGATCTAACATTTATATTCAGATTATCTTTCAGCTGACAACAAGTTATTTAACCCCAACTGATGGAATGAGTAGCTTCTCATTTCTTGAACAACCATGTCTAAAGACACATCCTGTGGTCGTGCAAAATATGTTTGAGACGGGTCAAATCATTGTCATGCATCAAGCAGAGAAAACATCTAAGGAGATTGAAGAAACTACTAAAACTGGGTTAAGAACTGTCCAACGCATTATTAAAAACTGGAAGGATAGTGGAGAACCATCGTCTTAGAGGAAGAAAACCAACAGTAGAACTCAGGGCTATGTTTAATAGTGAAAGTAAGAGCATCTCCACACGTACATTGAGAAGGGAACTCAAGGGATTGGGACTGAACAGCTGTGTAGCCTTAAGAAAACCACTAATCAGTGAGGCTAACCGGAAAAAAAGGCTTCAGTTTGCTAGAGAGCATAAAGATTGGACTTTGGAGCAATGGAGGAAGGTCATGTGGTCTGATGAGTCCAGATTTACCCTGTTCCAGAGTGATGGGGGCATCACGGTAAGAAGAGAGGCAGATGAAGTGATGCACCCATCATGCCTAGTGTCTACTGTACAAGCCTGTGGGGGCAGTGCTATGATCTGGGGTTGCTGCAGTTGCTCAGGTCTAGGTTCAGCAACATTATGTTGTCCAAAGAATGAGGTCAGCTGACTACCTGAATATACTGAATGACCAGGTTATAACATCAATGGATTCTTTCTTTGATTAAGCTGATGATAAAGGGTGGATCTTCCTGTTTGTTGCTTCTCCTGTGAGACCCTGAACCCTGAATTGATCAGCTAGCTTCATAATAAACAGGAGCACATGTATAAAGCTGTGAACTAATGTGATTATTAAATCCACTGTTTAAATTTTAATTGTGTCTCTCAGGCAGATTGGAGTCGCCTACATTACAGCCACCAGCACGGCTTTAGCAACAGCAGTCGGACTGAACCTCTACACGAAGGTACAAACGTTGTCTCATCTTGGCTCCAAAAACCTAATCATCTGAGCACTAGAGTTCATTTTTGACCTTTAAAAAACACTCACAGCTACATCGTACAGTCTTCTCTAGGCGACGTAGTTGTTTGTGAGGATGTTTTATGACGATCTTTCTCCACTCCATCCACAGAAAGCTCCTCCTCTCGTGGCTCGCTGGGTCCCTTTCGCAGCCGTGGCAGCAGCCAACTGTGTTAACATTCCCATGATGAGGCAGCAGTGAGTCCTTATCTGTGTCACTCTTTGAACTCATGGGAATGTGGAGGTGTATTCATGACGTCTGCCAATATCACGGTGACGTTCTCGCGGTGTTCGTCCTTCTGAGAAGCCACAGACACATGTGTTAGATCCTGGAAGGTGCTGACGCAGCGTTACTGATGTTAAAATAATGATGTGATGTTAACCATAGTGGGCAGCACGGTGACGAGGTGGCGAGGGCAACATCCCTCTTTTAGGTCTGTTTTGGGAATTACACCAAAGCGGCTGTTATTCTACCAGGAAGTCAAAATATCTGACTGCCACAACTTTTTACGTTCGGCCTAATTTATTGTTTTAAGGGAAATCCTGAACGGCATCGCTGTCACAGATGAAAACGGCAACAAACTGGGCCACTCTAAGGTCAGGACTTTGCACACACACTTTGAATTTTTTCTTTACTTTCTTTTTATTTATCATTATTTGTCTTTAAACCTTGCAGAAAGCTGCGGTAAAAGGCATCACTCAGGTGGTGATTTCTCGGATCACCATGGCCGCTCCGGGAATGAGTACGTACAGAAGTACTAATAAGAAAAAGTCTCAATCTATACATTAAATCCGTTCAAGTTTAAGTAGTAATATTCCTCTCTCCTTCTCTCAGTCGTCCTCCCTATCATCATGCAAAGGCTGGAGAAATACAAGTTCATGCAGGTCAGACGCTCGTCTTGATTACCGCTCTGCTCAGGTCACATGAATGCGTGCCTCGGGTCTTCAAGTGTTTTTCTGTCTGTTCGCAGAGAATCACGTTTCTACACGGACCGATTCAAGTCATGCTGGTGGGAGGGTTGTAAGTACAAACGGGTTTCAGGATCACGGGAGATTTTAACATCCTCAGGAGCACTTCGTTGGTAACTGTTGTGTTTCTTCTTTTTTTTTAAAGTTTGATCTTCATGGTCCCCGCTGCCTGCTCCCTGTTCCCTCAGAAATGGTAATGAGACGGTTTCTGTGCTTTCTGACGCGTTTATAGACCTGATGGTTTGTTTATGTCTCAGACTGACTTCTTTGTTTCATGCATCCACATGTTTAAGCTTTTTTTGGAGATATTAAAATCGAAGAAATATCTACACCGATCAGCCACAACATTAAAACCACTGACAGGAGAAGTAAATAACATTTAAACCAACCTGTGACAATTCAGTGTTCTGCTGGGAAACTTTTGGACCTGGCATTCATTCATGTGGATGTTACTTAGACATCCACACCACCCACCTAGACCAGACCAGGCACCCCCACCTCATAGCAATGACACTCCTTAATGGCAGGATGCAGCCTGACACAGGCACACACACAAAAACAACTTGGGAACAACTAAAAAAAACATGAAGACCAGGACATGGTGTTGACCTGGCCTACAAATTCACTAGATCCCAAACTGATCAAGTATCTGTGGGATGATCCACAGAGGCCCCTCCCCTCAACCCATTGGACCCAAAGATCCCCGCTAACAACATTCCACTATTGACCACTAGAGGCTAACACCAAAATTGAGTCAATCCCCATAGACCTCTCTGTTAAATTGTTCAACTTTACAACAGACATAAACATGCAACAACAGGAATTTTCATGCAATTCATATGTTTAAATTTTAAGCAGGTTCACAGGTTACTAGCTCCTGCCTCCTTTACCGTTTTTTTTTTTTTTAAATTAGCCATAGAGTCGAGTTCTTCTTCAGTTTAACAACAAACAAACTGCAACTTTTGAACAACGTCTCAGTTTCTGTTCATTAGCGGTTGGCTTCCTTTATGCTGCGCTAACAGATCAGTAGTCTGTAGATCATTGTTGTCTGGCAACAAACGTAAAAATCAAATGTCAGTGAGTAAACTAAACTATAAAGAGCAGGACCGAAGAGGCTGGTGGCCAGATGTTTATTTATTTTTTTGCGACGTACAAGAAGGTTGAGCTAGTTTCTATTGTTCAGTTTGGAGGGAAATCTTTTTGAAGGTGACGGCTTTGTTGATTAGGAGTGAAAACATGTCTAAAAATTATTTTTGAAGATAATTTTTATAAAATGAGTCTTCATTTTATGGCGTTAGGTGTAAGTTTAGTGCGATTTATAACGTAACAGGACTCGGGTAATAAACAGATAAAACAGACATGGGAGGTTGTCATCTTAAATAAATGCTGACAAGGTTTTAAAATGTGTGAAAAGACGCATTTCGTTGCAATAATCGTCACTAAACTCATATGTAATGTCACAACCAATATTTTGAAAGCCTCTATTTTAAAGAATGTTCCTTCTATACATATCGTGAAATTGTTTATTAGCCATAAATGACATTCTTTAGTCTGAAATGCTTTTTAATCTAAGGTAGATCCATAATTTATGAGATATTACTTTAACCAACTGATTTTAACCGAGAAGTTAGCAAATAAGAGTTTATTATTTTAAATAAAATTTGCACCTAGGTTTATTTCAGACACACTCTGTTGCATAAAAGCCAAAACTGGCAGAACCTCTATACTAATCATTCATTTTTTTGAAATTCAACGCTATATAATGTCAAAAACATTGTCAAAAAATGTCTAAAATGCTTTTTAAACTTTCAGATAAAGCTGGAATTTGAGGAAATTACCTCAAACCACTTAATTTTGAACCCAAATATTCTCATTTTCTCAGTCTTTTGAGGATATTTCATGTATTTATGGCCACTGATCATCTAATGTTAAATAAATGCTGCCACCGTTCTGTTTAAGATCCGTCACTGCATTGTGTTTATAATATGGTCGTTACAGACGTCTAACGTGCATTGAGTCCCTCTGGAAATGAGATTTTTGATCTAGTGCAATAGAAAAATGGAAATAGTAACCCAGAGGAATAAGATGAGCTCTGCATATTCAAACAAACCAGTGTCGTCTCCTTCGGTCTTTCTGGACTAACTCTTTGCTTCTCGTGTCTCTTCTGTGTGCGCTGCAGCTCTATGGCGGTGTCGAAGCTGGAGCCCGAGCTGAGAGACTCCATCGTGTCTCAGTACGGAGACAGAGTACAACAAGTCTACTTCAACAAAGGCCTCTGAGACCCAGACGCCGCATTAGTGTTTTCTATTCGACACATCGAACACGTGTGTGTTTACATAAAGTGTCTTCATTTTCTAAGTATTAGTCTCTTTTTTTCGGTGTTTATCTTTTGAGGGAGCTATCTGTTGGACTTTTGATCAATCACTTTTTAATTTTTAAATCTCACACTGCTTCTCTTTAAAGCGACTCTTTATTCCTGTCGAGTAACCAAAGTGATCTCACCTCAGGAACGGTACGATATTTTGTCAGATTAAACCTCCGTTAGTTTGTTTACGTCTCTGCCAAGCTTCACCACGCTCTGTGCCTTTTTTACAAAGGACTTTTCTTTTTCTTTTTTTTGTCTCAGCTGACACAGGCTGAACTGTGAAACTTAAACAAAATGTCTCTATGCATGAGTCAAACCAAGCGGTCGTTGGCTGCAGTGGAGGCTGCTGCCCTCTTCTGCCAGAAAGGAGGTAGATGTACAATATATCCTGGAAGATTACAATGTGTTAACCTCTGACCACGAAATGAGCTGGAATAATAAAAAAGAAATCAAAAAGAACATGTTTGATCTTGTTTTTGTTTGTGTTTTATAGTAAAATCCGTGAAGAAAATTAGTCACCATTTGAAAATGCTGATATCGTTTAAAAATGCTGACTGGTTGACGTGACTCATGACGATGTCCGGGCCTACGTGACGTCTCATCGGCATCAGTGCCGCAATATTAAACTAAACTCTCATCTTGTTTATTTCCCGTTGTCAGTACTACTATACAGTCATGGAATAATATGGAAATTGCTGTTTTATGTAATAGTAAACCAGTCACAGGGACATTTCCTCCTAACCTTTGATACATCAAAACATTGTTGCTAGGCGGCGGGTCAGGTTGGCCCACAGTGGCGACACATGCAGTTTCGTTGTATGATGTGTAGTGTTTAATGACAAATAAAGCACTTTACCTTATTAATGAATTTATCTGATTAGATTTACATTACTTGAGTAAGATAAACTGTGGTTGGTTAATTTATACTGCAGAAGGACAACGAGCCCTTTTCACCTTTTGTTGCTTTTATAAATGGAATCATGATCAATACAAGTCAAGTCAGTATTTAATAGTTGTACGTTTGGCTGCAACTACTTCACTCAAACCTGCATGAATAGGTCTTACTCAGGCTCACACATCTGGACACAGCGGTTTTACTTGCATTCTTCTTCAATGCAAAAGTGCTCAAGCTCCGTGAGGTTGTGCTGGAGGATCGGGCGTGAACCACAGCCTGAGATTGTACAGAGGTCTGAGCTATAACTCTGCGTCAAGGTCGTTCCCCTTGATGTCTTTTGATAAGATAAGACCTAACTGAGTTAAATAAAAATTGCATAAGTTAAGAAAAAAACTTCATAAGAGCAAATATGTGAATTGAAACTCAAACATTTAGACTCTGTGTCGAGAATAAGTAACTTTCAAGCTTCAAATCCAGTCTGTGTCGGTGTCACTTGATGCTTTGGGTCATTTATCTTGCTCAGTTTCTCTCGTCCTCCAGGATTGTTCTTGAATTTGCTGAATTCATTCTGAATTTTACCTTCTATCTATCTTTACAAGTTGCCAAGAAGCGTGTGCTGAACGGCATGATGCTGCCACCGCCGTGCTTCACAGTGGGGATGACGCATTTGTGGTGATGTTCAGTGTTTGGTGTCCAACAAACATAGCGTCTACTCTGACGCCTCTTCCAGTTGACCTTGGAGTCACTTGGTGAACTTTAGTTGCTCCTTCAGGTTGGTCCACAGGCCTCTAGGTAGAATTACACATGTCCTTTCTGTTTCTTAATAATGGATTTAACTGAACTCTAGGTTGTGTTTGAAGACATTTTATTTTTTGGGGGGGTTTTCTTCTCTGATTTGCTCAAACTTTCTCTTCTTGGTGTAACTGTAGCCACAGACTGAACCTTCAATACACCGGTGTCTTCATACTCAAACCACTTGAGAAACATTCACTGCTATTAGGTGATCTCCAGGTCAATAATTATGAAACTACTAGCACCAATTGGCTGGACCTGGACCTGGACCTACACAATTGCATATTTTAAATGCAACATTTTTAATGAAGTAATAATACCAATAAATAAATAAATGTAGAAATCTGTTTCTACTTGACAGTAAAGATTTTGCTGATGTTGGTAATTACTGTAGATTAATTTTACTGACCATGAAAAAAAGAGGAAAATGGTGAGCGCTTCTTGTCAGTGATGAGTCAAAGGGGTCTCGATGTCCAGGTCATGGAGTCAGTCAGTCTGGTGTCGGATGAAGAAAGAAGAAACTGGCACAGAATTGCTCAAGGGCTCTTCCTGTTGAAAAGAAAGGAGTTTTCCACTGTCGCCTTAATGCTTGCTCATCGGGGTTTACTGTCTCGGTTATGTAAAGCGTCTTGAGACAATATGGATTATTATTGACAAAGAATCATTAATCAAATTTATTATAACTGAATTATTTAGAAATTTTACATTTGCTTCACTTTTCATGACATTCAGTTATAAAAACGATTAATTGTATCCTCTTTAAAGTAAAATATACATTTATTGATCTCGCACTGGAGAAATTAAAAAGTGTCTGCATGTAACGCACATAATAAGACTAAAATACAAATACTAATGTGTATGTGCACCTGTCGTACACACATAATTATAGTATATACGACCGTGTGCAATGAATATAGGACAAGGGCAGTGTAAACGGTAAACATGTGCGAGGGAGTTGTGTACAGTGACAAAAAAATAAAAGAAGTTGAACTGTATTAAAACTGTGCAGGTGTTCACAGAGAGACAGAAGTTCACTTATTATTATTTTAATTTCACAGTCCTGAACTAAATGTAATCATCAGGGAGGTGATTCAGCATTTAATCAAATTAACTCTTGATTCAACTGAGTTTTCATTTTGGAGGCTGTGGTTTGTACTACTGCTAAACTGTACAAGTTTCTATAATTTTTAACAAGCGCAATTTTAGTCAGTTGTGTAGGAATATAAACAGAAACATGTATATCACGTATATTTACTTCTAATTCTGTTTCTTGTACATATGCAAATCTTGTTTTAGTTTTTTGCTTACACTGTTGTATTTTATTCACTTCATTCCTCTTCTTCTTCTTCTTACACCTATTTTTCTTTTTACTAGCAGTTTTCAAGATTTGTTATTTTAATTTTTTTCTTAATTTGTTGTGCAACTGAACTACTGTGACCGAGTCAAGTCAAGTTCAATGCAATCCAGTTCAGTAGAAACAGAAACTACGTCAGAATCAGCTTTATTGGCCAAGCATGTGTGTGCACATACAAGAAATTTCACTCAGGTAACTTTTGCTCTCACACAGAAAAAAAAAAAAAAAAAACACAGAACTTTTAGAGGTGCTACCCAATTGAATGTGTACCTGTTACTGCTTTGCTTTTTATATTGCATAAATAACCAGTAATATGTGTGCTGGTCATGATGAGCTGAGTGCATATGCTAATATGCTAATTTGTACATTTTTGCTTATACTATTTTATTTTATTCTTTCATCTGTGGTTCTTAAGAGTGGTTTTTTTATGTGCAGCTCTGCTACTGTGACTAAGCAATTTCCCTTGTGGATGAATAAAGTTTATCTAAGTCTAAGTCTAAGTGGGGGTGTGGGATTGTTCATTGTTTATTACATGGTACTCTGTAATAGAGTTTTGTTTGGTGTATATGTGACCGTGTACATATGCATTTATGTTTTTTTTGTTTTTTTTTTAAAAAGGAAAACGTAAATTGTATTTCAGTGATTTGAAATATTGTATTGTATGTTTTCCAATAAAAATATTTTTTGGGGAAAAAAAACACACAGAACTTAAATTAGCGTAAAAAAAATAAATCTCAATCTGTACACATAAATAAAATAAAAAAGAAAATTGAAAAATAAAGGATAAGAGCAGAACTATCCAGGAGTTTGTACAGTGGCCAGGGACATCCTCCTAAAATGATCACACAGCTGAGTTACCACCTTTCTTAAATAGTTTTAACATAAAATAAACACTCGTGAGTGGTAATTCAGTGCAGGACTGTTATATTATATTACTATATTATATATTTTTTAAAGCTCCGGGTGGCTCCAGCTCCAGACGGAGGGACGGAGGACGCCCTCTGCCGGCTCCAGGCGCCACCCTCCGGGGGGGAGGAGCCGCACGGGCAACCGTATAAAACCGCCTCGATCCCCCGAAACAAAAACAGTCCCAGACAGACAGACAGACAGACAGCTGACACATCCTCACACCGCGTCTCCTCACCTTTATACACACCGGAGCAGAGCGAGCACGCAGTCCGGCGTTGTTGACGTCTGTGTCGGTAAGAAATTAAAAGACAAGAAGAAGAAGAAGGAAGAAGGAAGGAGACGCCGCCGCTTCTGGATCTCTCCTCTGACTGCAACGCATCTACGCAGCACCGACCACCGAAGAAAAAAAAAACAACCACATCGCGTCAGTGTTTGTCTCCAAAATGCCGTTTTCCGTTAACGGCATCCTGTGCACGCTCGCGCTGCTGGTCCTGTGGAGGGTGGAGGAGCTCGCGGAAGCGTGCAGCTGTGCTCCGGTTCATCCGCAACAGGCGTTCTGCAACGCCGATGTAGGTGAGTACAGCACCGGAGAGAGAGAGGAAGGAAGGAAGGGAGGGAGGGAGGGAGGGTGAGGATGATGTTGTTGTTGTTGTTTACTCCTCGGTCCATGTTGCACCAGCGACTTGAGCTACACACACACACACAGCGGTGCTCTGGAGCCTCTCAGCCCGCCTCTGGTGCTCTTGAATGGGTTCAAACAGGCTGAAGGAAACCGCTGGAAAAGCCTGGAGGAGGTGGAGGGGGTGGGTGGGTGGGGGTGGTGTTGCTCCTCAAGGCCATGGCCCAGACAGCTTGCATTCTGCACACACACGCAGATCCCATTGTAATATTTATTTATTTATTTATTTTTGACAACCTTTAAAGCACAATTCAGCACACACATTAATGAAAGATAAAACCTTTAATGCAGCTTTTTATTTTGCACTTCCCTCTTAGGAGCTCAGAGCATCTTTCATGAATTAGTTATCACAATCAACTTTGAGTTTTTTATGTCCTCTTGTGTGCTCAGCAGCCACGGTTAAGACGTGGCTGTTTAAATATTGTGCATTGTGAGTATGGGGAGGAGGGGGGGGGACCGTCAATGAACGTAATGTCTTTCAAACAGAGAGAGTGTGTGTTTACTAGCAGGCTTCACCCGGGACGAGGCAGCCTTGTCTGGCTTTCGCAGGGCAACGTGGCACCAGAGAGGAAAAGAGACAAGGAGGGAGAGAGCGCGAGAGAGAGAGAGAGAGAGAGCGTAGAGGAGGACACAGGATGGAGGAAAAGTGAGGAGAGATTTCTAGGGGAGATTGAATCTCAACCACAGAATATGTCACAGCTTTCCTCCTCCTTTTTAAAAGAAGTGGGGAGAGAAAAAAAAAAGAAAAAAGAAAAATTTCCATTCCTGTCCAGTTTCTTCCTGCTCGGGGTGGTGCTGGGAGGAATTACAGGAATGTTTCTGGGGTTTTCCCAACTTTGCTCCGGTGCAGCGCAGGGACACACACTCGCGCACACACACTTCCACGGCCCAGATAGACAACTGAAGGCCTGCCGCCATGCACGGCGGACTCACACTGGCTACACATGACATCTGGCCGTCAGTTCAGGGTGTGCTTTAGGGGGAAAAAGGCAGTAAAACTCCCAGTTAAAATATGCATGGTATCCTTGAGAACGAAGACCACACCACTGTGGCTCCGTCTTTGGGTGTGGGAACAGGGTCTGTGTAATTTCATAATGCCACATGACCGCTTCATATTCAGGTGTGAGTCAAGGTGTCGCTGAGCTGGCAGGTCTTAGAGACAGGATGTCTAACGGGAGAGGTGTGCAGGCGTTGTTTTTAAAGGGCGGATGAGTCAATAAGGCTTTTGTTGGTTCTCTCAGATCGGGGGGAGGTTGCAGGTTAATAGCTCTGCAGGCCGCTAGAACAGCAACCAGTGTGTGGCCGCAAGTATTTTTAGATCTGAGGACGAGGCCACATCTGAAAACCCAAATCTGCTGATAATACACAGCAGCAGAGAGGAAGGGATGAAGAAAGCGTTGTGGATTAGGAGCAGGGTTGAGATGGGTTTGCAAAGGGCAGAGAGTTGGCTGAAAATGTGCATGTAGGCAATGACAAAGTGACATTGTCAAGAGTTATGTGGTCTGACAATTGGGATTTGTTTTGGTGGATCCCACTCGCACACAGCAGTGTCTATGTGTGTGTCACCTTCTGGTTTTCATGCAAAGTGATGCCCTGGGCCGGACCACAAGCCTTAAAAATCACGCAGTGTCATGGGCTTGCCACACAATCACACACGCAATATACATGTGCAGAGACAAACATCCTCTTCTCATATAAATCTGTCGACCACAAAGGGGAACTTCCACTCAGCCCTGCCCTGTCAGACTGCCCTCAGGCTGGTCGGCGGTCAGGAAGATCGGAGTCACCCTGTTGTCTGCAGAAAAGCGGCAGTGGACACGGGAGCGGACAACAGCACACGTTCACATTTATGCCATTTATGGAAGTTTCCTTCGTGAAATGATCTCAACGTGCATCGTGAGTTTTAATCCAGATGTTGAAAAGATTCACATCATCTACATGCTTTGGTTCAATAACCAAACGTTAAATAAGTAATATTATTAGAGACGCCTCTAAAAATGTAAATCTTGAACAGTTAATTGAAAATTAAAGCTGCACTTTTTAGTATTTTATGTAAATATTTGGCTCAAATGACTTGATCAATCATCAAGTTAATTTGCACCCAGTTATATCGGTTGCACTGAACTCGGGTCCAAACAGCAGACAGAAACATCAACTAGCTTGTGAAAAATATTTTGTATTATTAGAGGTACCTGAAAGTTAAAGCTGCACTTTTTGTATTTTTAAGTAAACAATGGCTCAAATGATCTCGCTCCCTTTTATTATCAAGTATTAAGTGAATTACCTCCAATTATTTTCAGCAAACAATGTTCTATAAAACAGTTGCGCTCAGCTTACTAAGGCCCAAGCTGCAAAATGACACCATTAGCAACTAGCTTGTGAACGTTTTTTCAGTCATAAAACATTGTTCATATTTTAAATATTTTGTTTTATTCAAGATGCAACTAAAACTCATGGAGATCTTATTAAATGAAGGCGTTTATTGGAAATTAAAGCTAAACTTTTTACTGTTTTAATGTAAAATAATGGCTCAAGTTAGCGCTACTTATATTACCAACTAATTCTAAACTTAAACACTTAAACTAAAACGGTTACACTCAGCTTATTAAGTCCCAAACTGTAAAACAATACAAGTAGCAACTAGCTTGCGCACATTTAGCAACCAAAGAGTCAGATAGTTACCTCAAGAGAATGGGAGAGACCAGAAACAGAGCTAAAAGTAGAGTTTATATTGGCGTAGTTAGACTATCTGGAGGCAAATGCAGAATTTTAGGCTAACCGTTTTCTGTTTTAGTGTAAAATGTCGCCCCCAAGTGGTCAATTATCAATTAATGCAGCTTTAATGATGAAACGTTTGACAGAGTGGCTTGTTTCCGCCTCCCAAATGTAAGAATTAATCGCTTTTCTCTGTTTTATGTCATTGCAAATTGAACATTTTTGAAGATTTAACTGTGAAATCAGTAGATCACGCAAAGCGGACTTTTAATTTAGGCCATCCACTTACTTTGGCTGAAAATACGCTGTTGTTTTTAAAAAGGCAGTATAATTTTGCAGACGTCTTACATTAAAACAGCTCTTACTTTGACTTTAGGCTCTCTGTTTTTATGGACTTTTCTTTTTTTTTTTTGCCCAAACACTTGTCACCTTTGCTACTATTGTTGTATCCACATCTGTTGTCGGTGACAGCAGTAACGCTTCAGCAACTCGAAGACCTCACAGAGAAAACCAGAGCTTCCGAGCCCTTTCATACAGATGTTGCCAGAAGTCCTGAATTGTGTTTTCGGTCGGCTCGTCTCCGTTCAAATGACAGGTTAAACAGAAGGCCCACATACGTCTGGAGCTGAACAAACCACACCAGGAAAGTCGGGGATGATTTGGTGGTCACTGGAGTAAGAAAAAAGAAACGGACAGTCATGCGGTGGAATGAACGGGGGGCACTTAGGATGTGGTGTGTGTGTGTTCATATGGGGTTTGCATGGAAAACATTGCGTAGTGCAACTGATACGCATGTATAAGTCATTAAGCGTCGTCCCGGTCGGGAGCAGTCGAAATGTGGGTCAGATGGTGGTTTATGGAGGGGGCTCCTGGCTGCTGATTGACTGCTGCTGATCTGTTGAATTCGGAATCAAACTCAGACGCCAGCAGGAACCCCCCTTGGTAGTCTTTTCTGTTATAGCATCACGCTACTGTGTAGTCTGCCGCCTCCACAACACGGTGTTTAGACTGGACAATGAGCTCTGCCTTTATTGCAGGGGTGATCGCAGAAGTAAACATGTCTGGTAGACAGATAAGCTCCCATAATAGCAATCCGTCGAGAATAGCAGGTTTATTTCCCCTCTGTATTGTGTCCTGCTGCTGATTCTTTGCTCATTAGTCCATGGCTCGGAACGAGGGCAGGAAATGAGAGCGGAAAAACCGGGAGGAATGCGGGAGAGAGTGCCAGCCAGGTATACTGCTGTGTGTGTTTATGTGTGTACTCTGGCTGCCGCCGCCGCACATTTGCATAAGCATCAGAGTTTGCTTGTGAAAACCTGGAGCCCAGATAAATCACTTTATAAAGCCATTTATCACCTGCTTGGACAACTTGTTCCGTTTTTTGCTCATTAAAAAGAATTTGCTCACGTCCGAGTCAACTAATCTGTTTTTAAGCCATTTATCTCCACTTTCTATTTTAGCCGCAATTAATCAAAGTATTCAGGTAGTGATTTTTCTTGATTACAATTACGGAATCTGTCCCGGCAAAAAAAGAAATCAGATTTAAGCCTTTATGTTTGAGCTCTTGAGCATTAACTTTTGTGACATAAACTTTCCCCCCTGGAAGCAACAAAAGAACTCGACAAGGAGATTATATATCCTTATAAGTCCAACATTTCAGAGCCGAGTTAAGCCCAGAAAAGAATCCAAAAACCTGCAGGTGGAGAATAAATCTGGCCTGCCTTCGTAAAAACAGGGGGGAAGGTGGGGGGGGGGGGGGGTAGTTTTGATTAAATATGAAGATAACGAGCCACATTTTTCAGCCAGTCTTTCCAGGAAGACGTTCATCTTATTTCACTCGCTCTTTGACGTGAAACACGATAAGAAGAAAAGCTAAACTTAGAATGAAAGAAAGATTGTGCGATAAGACCAAACCTTGGCTAGTAAGGTGTGTTGTTGCATGTGAGCGCCGGGACACGTGTCTTTGGAGTTTGATTTCCAGTCGACGAGCAGCTCTACATGCGTCTTTGTTCTCCTTTTAGCTCTGTTTTTGGTCTCCACCTACTCGCTGCATTTGCGCGCAAGAGCAAGAAGCCTTAAAAATATCTTTTACAATAGCTTTTTTTTTTTTCATCCACCGAGTGAAATCAGATTTAATCCACAACGGTAAAGCAATAAAACCAAAACAAGGAGCTGAAAGAGGCTAAAACAACGCGAAGAAGTGCAGAGATTTCGCTCTCTGGTTCGTCGTTACGCTCAAACTTTTTCCTCATAGGCTGCGTTTTCATGTTATGAGCGACAAAAACTACAACGCGTTGGCGTTGTTGGAGACGTCAACTGTTTAAACTATCGAAACAAAGCATTTGATTGGTTGAACGCATCATTTAAGTGTCGAAAAATGTGTCATATCGACGCTAATATTATTAAATGTAATACTGAAAATCTTGTCTTGATTAAAGCAGTTTAATTCAGTTAAGATAAACAGTTTTGTTGAAGACATGCTTTACGAATTTCACACACCCATATTGAATTTATTTTAAAAGTATACAGTAAGTAATTCTTGGCTTACGTTGTCATAAAACAAATATTTTGTGGTTTTGTTTTGCTGGCGTTCAGGAAAGGACGACACCTTCTTCACGTGCCTGACATTTTTATAGACTAAATGAGTAGACGGTAATGAGTCGTTATTAGCTGCGTGTGCAGAAAAAGCACTCATCAGCAGGAAGAGTGAAAAAGGAGGGGAAAGGGAATGAGCAGGAGAGCGTTATTAACTCTGGGAGCCGTGAGCCCCCATATTTGCGTCTGCTCCAAGCCATAAACTGAACCCAAGGGTGTAAGAGAACCAGCAGTCGACTGTATGCGTGTTTATCTATGTGTACGTGTCCTCTGTTCCTGCTTATTTTATGTTTCTTTTCCCCTCTATTGCTCATATTTTCCATTCTGAATAAATGCCCGAAGCATAGCTGAAGCTTGAAGTCAGTCAGGCCATTAAAACACACGCTACACACACACACGGTGAGAAACAAACCTCTGGCCGAGTCTTTCTCCCGTGTATCGGCTTTCAAGTAGTATTTTTTTTTAATCCTTAATTCTCGTCCTCTGATCGCTTCCTGGTTGTGTTTTGAAGGTTTGTGCTTCAGGCCAAGTCTGTCATTGTGTCTGGCCCTCGTGTACTTTTGGGCTATCGTAAACCTTTAGTTGGGTTTTTCATTGACTGGTCTGCTGTAGATGCTAAAGCTGCGGTTGGTGCACGAGACTTCAGACAGTTTTGGAGGCTGTTTGAACTCTTTGTTTTGTCTGAGATGTGGTGAATTTTGGTGAAGATGTCGTTCGTCAAGCGGAATAAACGAGAGGTTGATTAGGTGCTGCAACACGTATTTATTTTCTCAGTTAATCATATCAGACTTCATGCTGTCTCTGGTTTATATTGTATTATTGAGCGTTTGTGTGTTACGATCTGACGCCAATGTGCTTGTTCTTCACCCCCCGACAGTGATTCGAGCAAAGGTGGTGGGAGAGAGAGAAGTGGATTCTGGAAATGATATCTACGGGAACCCCATCAAGAGAATCCAGTATGAGGTCAAACAAATCAAGGTAAGAACTGATGCCTCCAGGTGTTTTAGTCAAAAATACTTTGAGTCCTTCGTTGTGATCCTTGACCCCCTCAATGCGGTTTTTGCTCCAGATGTTCAAGGGGCCGAACCAGGACATCGAGACCGTCTTCACTGCTCCCGTCTCTGCCGTCTGTGGCGTCACCCTAGATGCCACCGGCAAGAAGGAGTACTTGATCTCAGGTCTGTATGAAATGTTGTGTATTCTCGGCCCCTAATGAAATCGTGTTCAGGGTACATCCTCGGTGGCTAACACAATTTTAGGAGATGTCCTTAGATGGGACACCTCAATTTGCAGGAGATTATCACCACTGGAAGCTCGAGCCAGGTGCCTCTTAGCTTAGCTTAGCTTAGCTTAGCTTAGCATAGCATGAACACTGTAAGAAGGTTTTTCTTTGTACAAATTAAACAAGTTTAACATAATAAACCGATTTGTTTCCACTGCTTATGCTAAGCTAGGCTAACTGGCTTCTAGCTTTAGCTTTTAAGAATGGCAGTGATCTGCTCTTCTTGGCATAAAGGCAAATAAAAAAATATTTTCCAAAATGTTGAACCGTGTTAAACACACATTGGTGGCTTTTCCTCAATAGCTTTATTACACATTAGTAAATAAATAAATAGTTTAGAGAGGATTTAAAGCTTTAAATCATAGCTTAATGTCTGAATAACTAATTCATTTGGCAGTTATTTCATTTAAACCAGATATGTTTTACTCTGGTTTGATTCCTGACGTCTGCTGTTATCTAAAAACAGTTTTAGATTTTTATTTTAGCAGCATCAAAGCTAACAAGAAGCTACGCAAGGAGCTGTGTAATTCAAACGGCGAACGTTGCATACTAAAAAATAATATAGACGCAACAGTAATTACAAAAGTGCGAGATTGCAAATTCACATTTAAACTTCTTCTATTCCTTTAAACGCACTGCTGCTGTTTTTGCACAACTTAGATGTTTCAGATTGCAGTTTTTGAAAGATAGACCAAGATTCGACACAAAAACAAAAAAAAGGGAAGAAAAGAAAAGGCAGACAGACGGAGAACATCATCAGATACAGACCAGCGGGTGTAAACAGTCGGCCAGACAAACAGGAGATCGGATAAAGACTAGTGGACAGTTTTTCATGCTGGAGGAGTAACTGTTTATGTTATTATGGGTAATGATTGACTGTTGCCTAAACCCTGTGGAGACGGGGAGTGAGCTAGTCTGTCGTGGTACAGCTGGTGCTCCTGCGATGTTTCGTGCCTTAGTGGCTGTTTATATATGCACAACTTCGGTAAACTTAGAGCAGCAATAAACGTTATGGTTTTTTTTACATAAACAAAGTGTCACATGACTACTTTAAAGCGAAAGGAGTCCCATGCAGTGAGGCAGCGAGAGAAAATAAACCTCCTCGTGTCCCCACAGAGCAACACGTTTCAGCCGATTGTTTGCGTGTGTGGCTGCAGCTTTTCTGTTTTGTTTCAGTCTCGTTGCTTTCACAGTGCAGACAGCTGTTTCTGGTGGAGAAGCGGTAAACACTGGTCACTATCGCTCAGCTCCACACTGTTGGTGAAAACAGTGTGGAGCTTTTAGCAGCTAAAGAGCCAGATGTTTCTCTCAGGATGTGGTAGAGACAAACAAACGGAGCTAAAAGAATTAATGCTGGACTAACATTCATCAGTCTCCTCACAGCGAAGCTACTTCTAATTAAAAGTTGTTAATATGTTGGTGTTAACAGCTTGTTTCTGCTGCCCCCAAGTGGCCAAATAAATAGTTTTGAAAAAGAAGTTCAACACAAATTTATTGATTCACTTTCTTGCCAAAAGTTAGATTAAAAGAGCAATATCAGCACCTGTCCGTTAACTATAAGACAATATTTCAAACTACGTGCAACACTGTTAGCAAACGGACAAGCGTAGTCGCCTACATCGTCACAGAGTTGCCGCTAAGGCGCTCGTTGACGCAAACAGAAGTGATAGTTTGACGCTCAACTTTGATTTGTGCATCAGCTCAACAGCTCACCAGCTTTTCACGGTGACGCTGAACACACCACATGGCAACAAACTAGCTTAGCTTACTTTAGCTTAGCGTAAAGGCTGAGGAGCAACAGCTAGCTTCTTATTGCCGGCTTCCACTGAAAATAACTTGTAGCCTTTTTTTTTTTGACGGGTTTCAACAACAGCTGGTTAGCTTAGCTTAACTTAACATGAAGGCTGAGGAACAACAGCTAGCTTGGGATTTTCAAAAAGAAAACAAGTTTAGAAGAACCCATAGTTAACATTTGGACGCACGCAGCTTCAACAGTAGCTGGTTGGCTTAGCTTAGCTTAACCATGCTTCGTGTAAAAACTGAAGAGAAAGAGCTAGCATGGCTTTGTCAAAAAACTGAACTGCGAGCAACTGTAATTAATATTTTAATATTTAACAATTATCCTTTTTCCAGAGGGGTATGCATTGGGCTTAGTTTTAGAGGTGCTAGCAGGTGGCTAGCTGTTCACCTCAATCATTGCTAAGCTAAGCTAACAATCTGGAAATGCATGAGAGTCAATCTTTAAATCTCAACTAGCTTTGTACCCATAACTAAGTACCAGAGTAACAGACTATTCCTTTAATGTTTTTATGTTGAATCTGGCCGGTGAATGAGACACAGTCCAGTGAGTGGAGGAGACAGAGGATCATGATGTCATTCATGCTCTGGTTTCCCCATCACAGACAGAGATGCACCCGCAAACACTCGCCTCTAATTACATAGAGTTGTAAGAAGAAGTGCTGAAGCCAGCATTTCCTCTCTGTCGCTCTTTTTTTTATTTTTTTTATTTTCAAAACGCAGGAGTTGAGAAGTAGGAAAGAAAATGAAGTTTCTGCCGAGCGGGGCATCTTTTTTAAAGTGACTCATCCTTTCTCCAGCTCGAAGGGTTAAATGTGAAACGTGAGTCAGTCCCGTCGGCGAGGACGCACTCTAAAGACTTCAACATGTTGAGAGCTGCTCTGCAGACAGATATTGGTGAAGCGGAGAGGACGCAGCCAAGGCAGCTCTGTACACTCAGCTTGACGCATCGGTTTGTTTTGACTGGTGCCACTCGTGCGATGAGTTTATCACGAGGACAGGTGGTCTCTGTTGACGCCTGCAGGCACCCATCTGAAAAGTAACAGATTTTATCAGCTTTGCTTATCTGGTGTCTGTGGTTTTCGGAGCAGTGGGAACATGTATATTGATGCATCCAGGAGCTTGGTGGTGATTTGCATGTTATGTCTGGTGTATCATTTCGAAACCTCATCTACATATACATCTATATATATATATATATATCGGCCTTTTGTTCTTTTTCCAGGCAAGGCCGAGGCCGACGGGAGCATGCATGTGACCCTGTGCGATTACATCATGCTCTGGGACTCCTTGAGCACCACCCAGAAGAAGAGCCTCAGCCAGCGCTACCAGATGGGCTGTGACTGCAAGGTAAGGCAGCAGAGGTGCCGCCTGTTTGGTGCGATTTATCTCGGTTATTCACTTCCTGTTGCACAAATCCAGACATAACACAACAAACAAGACGAGACTTGAGCCACAACAGCAAACCAGTTGGCAAACATGTCGCACGTTGGTACCTTAATGTGAAAATGGCTTGCAACACATAGTGATTCATCAGCTTCCCCAAAAGTGGACACCAGATGTAAGAAACTACAGTTTTCCTGTGTACACATTCGTATTACAAAATGAAGCCCTGGTGTTGCTGTGGTGTTGGCTTTCAGATTATGGTTGATTGCATTTAAACTACAGCAGCTAAATGTGCCTGTATTATGTCCGGTAAACATCATGAGCGTCTACTTTGTCTTGAACTCAACAGTAGACTGACTGACGGAAACAGTCCCATCCATAACTGGACCTTTACATCATTTTTCCACATAGCTTTTCAGAGCAGGACACAGTAAAGTTGAAGGCTTTTCATGTTGGAGCTCGTCATTTGTTCCTTTTAACCGCTTGTTCTACGTTGCTTCAAAATAAAAGCCACTTTAGCGCTTTTAAATCCTAAAGGCGCATGTTGTGTTTGTTTAACTTTAATTAAACGGTGATGCTGACATCAGTAATTACACAGGTTTCTGTCCGTACCGTCGATTCATAAAATCCTCCAATAGATTATGATGTTAATTAAAAACACAGCCTGATTCCGGCGTCCTCTTGTTCGAAATCTCGCTGCAATCTTGCGAGGTCGGTCCATGTGTGAGGGAAGAGATCCAAAAGGTAACAGAAGCCACAGCTCTGAGATCACCATCAGACCTGACAGCTGACTAAATTTCTAAAGTATGCTTAAAAGCAAAACCATATGCAAGATGTGAGGCTAGCTATCAAAAATCTCTGGAACCAAGACAACATTTGTTTTAGTTTTGAGCGTAATTGTTCGGTAGCCATACCCGGCCAGTAATGCCACTGGTATTTTAAATTACAGGACCCAGAACTAAGTCTGTAAATAAAACCGGTTGTGCATACAGTTCAGGGAAGCTGTTTTGTGTGTTTCCCACAGATCGTGCGCTGCCCCTCTCTGCCCTGTGAGATCTCCGCCCCCGAGGAGTGTCTGTGGACGGACCTGATGATCGAGAAGCAGGTGCACGGACGCCAGGCCAACCACTACGCCTGCGTCAAGAGGGCGGACGGCTCCTGCTCCTGGTACCGCGGCGTCGCACCGCCCAAGAAGGAGTTCCTGGACGCTGAGGACCCTTAAGTCATGTGACTCGCACGCGTGACTGCCCACTGCACAGCCTGACGGAGATAAATGTAAACGGTTCCATTGAGAGAAAAAAAATAATAATAATGTTTTTTTTAACAAAACCATTATCAGGCAAAGTGATTTTGACAATTAAGATAAAAGATAATGTGACTGAAATTACCTGCTGCGTCTGAAAACAACCTTTAGCCTCTCTTTGTTTTGCGGTCACCCGACGTTTCTCGGGCACCGCCGCTCTGAAGAGGCTCAGATGTCGTTCTCACACACAGCAACTTCTGTAGAAAACATAAAATAGCATCATGAGACATAGACTGGTCAAGTGATGATGTAACTTCCTCCTGAGGCTGGCGTCAGGAGGACATAAATTCTCGGTGAGACAGAGCACTTCCTGCCCCACAAAGCTCTTTAACAGCTCTGCTCTCCGCCAATCAAACCCCCGATCTTCAGACGACCATTCGCTAAACCCGTTCTACTTTTATTACCTCATTCTCCATTTTTATTCCAAAGCCAAATTCCAAGTTGCCTTTTTGTTTTTTTTGTTTTTTTGTTTCATTAAATGACTGTCTCCCTTCTCTCCGAACGCTTATTAGTTGACGCTTTTCTCATTTTCTCTGCTGGGAACTATTTAGCTCAACCAGTGACGTCCTGACGCCCACGACATGCTTTCTTTAAAAAGAACATGATTCATCTTGTGCGGCCGATGGTTGTTTTCTGGTTTCTTTAGGTTAAAATCTTAACTGAGGCTAAGCTCACTGGACCAGTCTATGCTGTGTGAATAAGAGCACTCTAAATTTAAACCTGCTCCTGAGGTCAAAACAGCACCTCTTCACTGCCCTTGAGTCAAATCAGAAATATCAAACCCCCTCCCCTTCTTCTTTCTCCAAATCTTCACCCCTGTCCCTTGTTATGTAGCTGTACAGTACCTATGCATATACTTTTGTTGTTACTTGATGATTATTATTTACTGCATTAGAACTAGATTTGCACTTTTTGAGGATGAGTTCCAGTAAAGACAAGAGCCTGAATACTCTGATGTGACAGTTATTACCGTACCGCCAAGACCGACAGATCCACCTCAGGTGCAGATTTCGCCTATTTCGAGCGCTTTGGTTTGATCCGTACTCACAAACAAAACTCTTGCTATCTTAAAAAAAAAAACAAAACAAAAAAAAACAAGACATAGTACTTGCAGTGGAAGAAAAACAGAAAAACGGATGCGTGAGAGGTTTGGACGTAAAGGGATTTTTTTGATTTAACGTGTGAAAGAGAAACAAAAAGAGCTTGTGGGATGTTCTTTCAGTGTCTTTGTATTATCTGTTGATTGTAAATGCCAACAGCGGTTTCATGATTTGCCAGTATATCCTCGCAGACGGTTCATTTCATGAGGTCTTTACACGCTTCGCTTTCGACTCGTCTTTCCTGCTCCTTCCAGTTATTAACGAAAAAGCTTTATCGCTGTCCTAGAAAGCAAGTTACTCAATCAAAGTTTACAGTGCTGTTTTATACACCTCAAGCTACATTAACAAAAAAAAAAAAAAAACAAATATATATATGATGGAGTATTAGAGGCATAATTTAAAAGTAAACTCTTTCCAGTTTCCATTACTTTGTATTTTTTCAGTGTTATTATTATACCTGTCATGATTTTTGTGTGTTTTCGCTGTCTTTGTCTACGATGTCTTTAGCTGTAGTGTCGAGTCGAGAAGGTCCTCTTGCGCTGGAGTAACGTGAGAGTGAGAGCGATTAAATCCTTTTTGGAGAAGGGGTAGTAGAGAAATGAGAAATGGGTACCTTGTGTGAATAGAGGACTGTGCATGTGTTTGATGCTTTGTGTAAGTCCGAGCGAAGGACAAAAATATTCAGTATTATCAAATAAAAAAAAATACAAGTTTGAAAGAGTACACGCAGCCGGGGTGTCGTCTTTTCTCCTTAATCCTGGGATCAAGTGTGAAAGTGAAACACACATGCTGACCCAAGAAGCACAATGTTCTTCAGTTTCAGAGCATAGTTAGAAGCTGCAGGGATAGAAAAGTCTACACATTCGTGGTCCCCAGAGGATAAACCCTAATGTTTTTTATGAGATCCACTGACATTTCCAATAGTGCCACCATGAGGTCAACATTTTTGACTCCAAGGGGAACATCTCAAAACCTATTGGATCAACTTTTATGACGACTTAAAGTTTTCCAGGAGATTGCCTCATCTTTGGGAAAAACAAAACAAGGTTCTACAAAAAGAGAACGTTCCTAGAACTTGATGTCCCGATCCGATACTGACCTTTTAATATTGAGTATCGACCGATCTGAGTCCCCATTTGATCTTAAACAAACTTAGGTATTCTCCTGGAACACAAGTGCGAGAAGATGTAGAAGTAGTCTACTTGTTTTTGGGGGGATTTTTTGGCACCCATTAAAGTGGACGAGGAAGAAGACGTTTTGACGCTATAGGGACAGTTCTGATTTATGGCTCATCTCAAATAAATGATTACAACAGATCAGGACCGATCCAATCATTTAAAAAACGCCTGGATGGCACCAATCGAGACAATTCCTAGTCATCCTCAACTTTGGCTCCCACTACCAAATTCAACCTGCTGATAGTGGAGAGTTGGGTCATCCCCCGATGGAGTTTTGGCACCGTAGACGGTATTTGCTTTTAAAATAGAGAGCGGTGACAACAAGATTAATGTTAGAGTGCCTGGCTAAGCAGCTGGTGTAAAGCAGGAAGCTTGAGGCCAAGAGAAGGTGCAGACCAACCAAATGTTGATTCACCAAAAAAAATAAAAATACTAAAACTTGATGAAAACAATCACCGTAGACCATTGGTGGCATATGGTCATCATCATCATCATCAATCATCCCTTAAAGACTGCCACTAATCAACTCACAAGCCCTACCAATCCACAGGAGGACACCTTCACCAAATTCATAATACAACACTAAATGAATTACAAACACATGTACTTATTACCATTATCGCATTTACAACTACACTAATAACTTAATTTAAAACTATTTCCTACACCACATTCGATCCTGCCAATTCCTGTTTAACATCTGAACATGTTCTACCCCCCTCTCCAATCAAACACTTGGTTTCTCCCGGAACCTTTATAAAGGGGCTCAGGAGCAAGGAGACACAGCAGAGCAAAGAAACTCTAGATGCTGTTCTAAGACATAACCTTTACACATTAGACTGTATCTATATAATTATATATAGATACAGTCTAATGTATATAATAATATATAGATACAGGCTAATGGATATATAGTTATATCAGGTTACTGGAGTTTGCACCTTTCAAATATTTAGACATTTACTTAATACATTCAATATCTTTGTCTTTCAAAGTAATTTCTTTATGTTTTATTATATTACCAAAGAAATATTGTGGTACATTTTTATAGTAATGAAGCATACACTAGCAATATCAATAATATACATGAGCGTTACCTAGGCAACCGGAGCCTGGAAGGTCCACTGGAGATCAGCTGTCGGCTACAAGACGATGGGCTATGAGTGAATCGATTGACATGTGGAAGGGGTTTAAGGCGGTGTCTAACGGTCGTCTATACCCCTTAAATGTTTACTGGGATTCTGGATTTTTGTTTGTTTGCTCTACTGCGGTTTCTTGACATTTACTGCATCGATGCAATGAAATATGATGCAGACTTCTATTTCCTTCAGGATGAATTAACTAAGCTAGTTCAGTTCAGTTAATGTTAAAGGTTAAAAAAAAGTGTGTTCTTTCTCAGACCGGAGCTAATTTATTTCTTTGGTACAAACTCATGTTAGCAGTTTCTCAGTTACTTCCAGAACAAAACAAAAACATTTCACTGATTAAACTGGGGCAAGATATTCCTCATGGTGGCAATAACGTCTACATGTGAGTCATGTGTGTCTGTGTGCCTGAGTGGTATTAATCCTTTTTGTTTCAGCTTCCTGTGGGCCAGCCTGTGATTGGAGGAGGCCGGCAGAACTGAAGTTTAAAAGGCCTTTGTTGGAGAAGCCAGACCTGCTCCTTTTTTTTTCCTGTGGTCCATCCAGAGCTGAACCACTCCACATCTTCAGTGTATTGTCACTTCATAATCTGAATCTGAATCTAATCATAATCTAATCTAAAACTATACACGCACTTCTGACTCAGAGTATGAGTGAGAGTTAGAAAAATAGGACTGTACAGCAAATTTATGTTTGATTGCTCTAGACTACTGTATGGTTTCAAGTGGATAAAATAATAATAAAAATTATAATGATAAGGATACTAGTTATTGAAGACCGTGTTTCCTATTTGGCATGCGGGAGTGTAACCCTATATACTCTTCACGTATATTATGTAATGAACCATTTAAATGGTGCCGTTTATGTAACTATGTCTATCTACTAATCTAGTGTTATCTAACTATGTAACTAATTGATCTATTTCTCTCTGTATCTTACTATCTATCTACAATGATTCTCCACAAAATACGTAACTAACTCTCAAAGCAACTACCACCAACAGCAGCAGCAACAAAGCAACCTACTCTGCAAAGAAACATTTAAATGAACACCATTAAATAGGGATAGAATATCTGGGGTATCCCTGAACACACTCGATCTCGCCAGGTAATACACATGACAAATCGAACCTCAGGTGATTCGTTTACCCTCGTCACTAGTCACGTGACCGAACCACGCCTCGGCACAGTGGTTCGATACAATCGCTTCATGAGCTACCGTCAAAGGACCATCACTGCCTCTGGTGCGTGCAAACGTGCTAACGTGCATGTGACACCTGGCCACGCCAGTAAGGGGCGGGGCCAATGGGCCACATCGTGATGACATCACATGGCCATGTCCGTAAGGGGCGGGGCCAATAGGCCACATCGTGATGACATCATTATGACGTCATCAAGTTACCAGCAAAAGTTTTCAAATAGGACTCACTAATAGCTTATGATCCAAGGGCTAGGGCTCGATCCAGGATAGCATCCAAGGACAAGGGATCGAATCCAGGCTAGGGTTCGAATCCAGGATAGCATCCAAGGACAAGGGATCGAATCCAGGCTAGGGTTCGAATCCAGGATAGCATCCAAGGACAAGGGATCGAATCCAGGCTAGGGCTCGATCCAGGATAGCATCCAAGGACAAGGGATCGAATCCAGGCTAGGGTTCGAATCCAGGATAGCATCCAAGGACAAGGGATCGAATCCAGGCTAGGGCTCGATCCAGGATAGCATCCAAGGACAAGGGATCGAATCCAGGCTAGGGTTCGAATCCAGGATAGCATCCAAGGACAAGGGATCGAATCCAGGCTAGAGCTCGATCCAGGATAGCATCCAAGGACAAGGGATCGAATCCAGGCCAGGATCCTAGTATTATGGGAATAGGATCCTCAGATCCTCGGTGTCGAATCGAATTCGGAATAGATGGATTGATAGATAGATAGATTGTTAGATTGATAGATTGATGGATTTATGGATAGATAGATGGATAGATTGATGGATGGATAGATAGATGGCTAGCTGCTAACAAGGTAAACCGAAATGATGAAAACAGAAAGCATGTAAAACATCACCATGTTAGCATTCTGAGTATGCTAACATTGGCATTCAGCTAAGACCTGCTGTACCAGAGCTACTTGTGTGGCTCTTGAGGGTTCAGCTACTCTAGGGGTTAGGGTTATTTGTTTTTCATTGCATAATACCACTTTTCGTCAAGTCTTTTATCTATGAGTGAAGCCAGCTGGACCCATTTGTTCTGAATTACAAAGATGTAGTGTTGCAAAATACAACAGACTTTGGAAAAAAAATAATTTAATTTCCTAATTGTGAACTCAGTTTAACAACTTTGTTTGGATTACTGTCAGAGTGTTTTATTATTCATTCAAGTCTGTGGACAAAAGAACCAACATGAGAACAGAATGTCACTGTCCAAAAAACAAGACAAAGATATTCATGTGATTTAACTTCCAGATATTTGCGATGTCGGTATGTTAAGCAGTCTGACTTGGCCTTCATTTGACTGCTGCTAATTTCCCAGTGAGGTTGTCAGTGAGCGAGAGACGGAGAGTGGAGTAATGAGGCTGGACTGGGAAAAGGGCAAGTAGATGTGGTAATCGACTCAACTAGGAAAATATTTGAGAAATGTGCAGGCAGAGCCCAGATCGGGCGGTTTTGTCATCTCTGTTCATTCTCTCCTCGGTCATTTCAAACAGGATTGTGAGAGTCATCCTGTGTCAGAGGAGCTTTCACCTCGTCCTATGCTGGGCTTTAGCTCTGACTGAGCAAGGGTGTAAAATTCAGCATTTGAGTGAAGCGGACTGACATTGCAGTCATCTGTCACGTAAATATACACTTGCAAAACGTTCTGCAATGCTGGTTTCCCAACACAGAGAGGACATAGAGGAAGAGGAACAGAAGTAGCACCCAAGTTGTCGTCCAAACGAGTGCAGTATATACAGTATTCTCAAACTTGTGACAAGTTTCTGGTTAATCTTATCAATAAATAAAGCATGACGTTCTTTTAGAGGATGTTGACACCTCCTCAAGAACCAAGCCCACATGGACCAAAAAAAGAACATGACCAATTAAACTACGTAAGACCTTTAAATAAACAAAAACAGAGTTAAGATAGGAATGAATGCTCCTGGTCAATATGTTTTCCAAAATACTCAGTGGCAGTAATGGGCACTGGTCTAAACGTGAGATGACATTATACATGTTTAAATACATCATTAGACAATAGTGGCTCAAGAAATATGTTGGATTATTCCCATGTATTAAATACAGGCCAATAAATGTCATAAAAACATTGATTTTCGTCACAGTTAGTTATAAAGCTGCAGGTACCAGCTGCACATAATTCATGTTTCCATCCGAATGCTCTCCTCTGTAGTTGTGATGCCACCCAGTGGCCACCAAAAGACACAGCAGGCTCCTCAAAAGACACTCAAGAAGCTAAATATTATAAGAGATATTATATTTATTGAGCACGTTTCAAACAATAAAACAGTATTTATTTAGCTAAAATGCAGTAATACAGTGAGGGTGGCAACTCATACCAAAGGATAGGAGGATAGGAACAGGTTTGCTTCAAGAAAATGCAAAATAAAAAAAGAAAACTTGTAATTTAAACTGGAAGATATATTTCATTAACCAGGGACAGACTAGCAGTAGCTAATCATAAGCCTGAAGAATAATATGGAGACAGGTCTGATATCACTGGCTAATTAGTTGAAGAGAGTCGGACCAGAAATAAATGGTAAACGCTGTATGAGGGTTAGAGTTAGGCTTGTTTTTCTTAGTTCATCCTCTGGGGACTGTGATTCAGATTACACTTCAAAGCGTTCAATATAATTGCTGCGTTATTTTAGTAAAATAAAACTGAACTGAAGAGGAAAAGTCAGAGCACGAACAAAATGACTCAAGTGCTTTGATCTCCTGGTGGTGCTTGATTAAAAAATATCTGGGGACCGGGATTAAAATTAGTCAGTGCAGCAATCAATTGCGTCAGAAAAACTGGCAAAGAGTGTTATACATCAGGTACTTTGAAAACTTTGAGCAACTCCCGGTGGCGCTAGAGTAGAATTTATTATGAGTAAAGTTGCTCTGGTTCATCCTGTGAGGACCATGAATCTCTGGTAATAACGGCTGTTGAGATATTTCTCTTTGGATCAAATGTAAGAAACAGATCTGTGGATCCATGTAGCACCTGTATTATCCATTATACCAGTCTCGTATTGTTCATGAACTTGTCTGACTGACTGCACCAGAACACTCAGCGATGGTCAGTGCTATTTAATGGAAAGAAAAACAAATTGGGTCGTTTTGTTCTTTGCCGGTTTAAATAATGTCGAGCCGATGTGTTGCCAAGGAACTGAATATTTTCCTAAAATAATTTTCTTTCTGTCTGCACCATAATGAGGCTCATCCTGAGAGTGTGGGTACGATTTAAGGAGGTTTGTCTCTCACACTCCCTTTTCATCCTGTCCATGACAAATTAAACATGACAGAACTGGCTCAGGAAACACTTATGATCTACTCTAGATGAATTAAATCCTGATTGCTTTGCTGTTTTATCTACAATGTTTTATCTGCCAAATGTTCATTTGATATGTTTAGGTCTGTGTTATTTTAAAATGCTGCACGTCTCTAAATGAAATGTTTATCTTCTGCACAAAACCTACATATTAAAAACCAATTTATCTAAAACATGTGCTCACATCAACCCATATTATCAAGAAATATGACAATTCATCACTGATTCATCAGCATATTTTTAGAGGAAGTTTTTCAAACCTCAGCACACAGTAGATATAACACAGATGACTTCCATAAGTTATTGACATTACCTTCCACTTAATTTTAAATTATTTTATCTGAGAAACAATGCGGTGACGCCAGTTGTTCAGACGTCTAGAAATCATGTTAATGCACCTTGAAATTGAGAATATTCAGATAATGTTTAGTATTGTTTCAGTGTTTTCATTGTGGTTGTGACCTTGTCTTTTAGCTCTGAATTCCTCTCTCCACACTCTGTGGAGGACGGCTTCCCTGTTATCTTGTTTGTTTTATCTAATCAGCTAAAACTGACATTGACACTCGGAGTGAAATGTTTCAAACACTGGCACAGACAATCAGACGATTCTCAGACAGTTTAGGTCAAATATTGGTAGGCTAACATGCTAATCAAAGACAGTTAACCCTTTAAACATAGCCTAGCATAGCCATTTGTAGCACGTTGCAGCTTGCTGAAGTTAGCAAAGCTAGGTGCTGCCTGGCTAGTATAGCCTAGCCTCTAACAGTCATGGATGCAGATGTAAATTCTTTTACTTTTTAATTTTTTTTTTTAATATTTGCTTAATTGGTATTAGCAGTATGATCATGTATTAATAGGTTATTTCAGGAACAGTCGTAGAGGGCATAAACTAAGGATTTGGGGTTTGTTGCTATATTTGGTTGAGAAATTAGCTTAAAGCTAACTCTGGTACATTCATGGACAAAGTAGTTAGCTAAATGAATGAATGTATTTTAAGGTACAGACACACCAAAGAACTACTGGCAATGAAGGCCAACTGTGGCATCGTCTTACGTTGCCTGTGACTGAAACAAAAACTACACAACAGAGACACCAACCACAACCACCGTGTGAAAGTAAATAACCCTTCATACCAACAGTGTGATATAGATAGATAGATAGACAGACAGATATACAGATAGATAGATAGATAGATAGATAGATAGATAGATAACTGTAATAGTCATTCAAGATGCTAGGACTAGCTAGGAAGCTAGGAAGACCTACAAACTGTCGTACCGAGCTGGTTTCTCCTGAATCATGCTGATCAGTTGCTCTACAGTTTGTTCTTTCTAGATGATCAAGTCATTGTTTAAATATTTATGTATTCAAATGAGAAGATAAATAAGAAGTGTTTTCTGTGTGCTCTCTGCTTTCATCACCTACACTGTGCTTCTCGTGTGCTGGTTTGCTAAACTGAACAGCCAATAAGACTGACTTCTCCCTTTCTCCAGTGATGTAAGATATTCAGTTTACATATTATAATCACATAGGGTTTGAATTTGGTTTAGTTTTGTTTTCTCCAGGCTTCTGATTTTGCCATTTAAGGATAACACAAAATAGTTATAACACCTGGTGAACATGTTAGCAATCATTTACCGTGTTCACCTGATGAATGTCTCTAATAATCTCTTTCTTTTCTTTTTTTTTTGTCTCCACCATGTCTTTAGCTGCTGAATGCTCTACTGTCTTCACCAGATGAGCAGGTATGAAGTGCGGTATTTATTAAAGCCACGACTTTGATCCAAAACAGAGAAGTTGAGGTCGGAGAGGACGATGGTGACTGTAGGTTCATCACGGGCGTCTATGTTCATGTTGTCATTTAAAACACTGTGTTTGTTAAAGCCCTGACGATAGCAGCTTTAAATTGCTTTTAAAGGGGGGGAGGGAGTATGTCAGATAAAAAAAAGGCTTAAACATGAAGTGTGATTTCTTACTTTTGAGGAGGTGGAAGAGAGATTGTTGTTTAACTTTCTCGCCCTCTCATTCCCTGCTTTTTTCTTTTTTCTTTTTTTTGGTTGTCACGGCAACCCAATGCATCTAAAGAGACTTGTGGAGCCGCTCCGACAGAGAGAAAGTGGAAAATAAGACGACTATATCTGAGAGCGGTTCATTCAAGGAAAATGTTAGATTCATATTCAACATGGACTTAAACAACCGCCGTAATATTTCTGTAAATCTGATGCTGTAACTCGGGAACATGCATTTAATATAAAAAATGAGGACAGGATGTTTATGACTGGCTTCACTGAAAATAAAAAGACATGATTTTTCGGCACAAAGGAGTTTAATTTGCAAGTGAAATGTGAATAATATAATTATATATTTCAGTCATAGTGCCAAATACAAATCCCGTTGAAGATATATGTGTATATGTAATTTTTTTCTGATAATACAGACATTTCCTTGTAATATAAGTATTTATACATGCCAATACTTTTCCCGGTACTCTGTACTTTAATTTTGTGTGTGTTGCAACAAATGTTGAGATCCTGTTTTATTACTTTAAGTTAACCTAACAAAAGGGGAACAAATACTCACATATGCACAGAATGAAACAGGCAAAAATTTCTGAATTAAAAAAGGAAAACTGCTGTGGCTTTCCGCCCACTGTTATGACGCTGTTGATTATGCGTCGTACCATAAGTACATGGTTTAAATGATTAGCAGCAGCAGCAGCAGGCGGTACAACACAAGTAACTTTAACCTGACTGCATTTATCGGCTATAAATAGAAAAGAGTCAATTTGCGGTCTGTTCGTCAGCCTCGCTGAGCGACAAAGCTTGATGCTGTGGAAATGGACTCTCTGTAATTTTTGAATTTTATATGCAAATCACATAAATGTTCACTGGGGCTACTTACATCACACCACCTACTCTTTCTCTGCTTTTTCAGTGCCACCTGTGACGTCTGGTATTAGTAACTACATACATACACCCAAACACACATATATATATATATATTCTGCATATTGTGAGTTTGAAGCCAAAATAAATCATAGTTAACGTAGATGAGCTGCAGAGAGAACACAAGCACCGTGAGGGTGGGACACCACAGAGTGATAATTGGCAGAAAAAGTTCAAGTGTGGATGAGGTCAAGTGCAACAGAAAGAGGTCAGCTCTAGAGAGAGACGGAGGAGAGGATAAAACGGATTTAATGAGTGAGTGTAGCGCGAATGAGGGTATGGGAACGTGTGACAACATCAAAGACCACAGAGAGATGTTGCGTGTGAAAAGAACTTAAACCAATGTATGACCTAATCACACATTGTTCCTTTAGAAATAGTGCGGTTTCTAACACTGCTGACATTTTTCACACGTTATTACACAGACATATGTCTTTCATTCAGCTGTGAAGTCAATATGATAACCTTCTACTACTGACAGTGTCACTACTCATATGGCTGCTGTTTACATTCCTACTGTCTGATACTACTATTACTGACTAGCTGTTACTGCTTCAACTTTAGATCTTTCTTCATATTTTTCTTCATAAGAAATTTTGATAATAATCTTTTGCAAATGTGTTCAGACCAAGGACATTCAGATCAGAGCTGGTGTGGTGGTTTTCACCTTGTCATTTTTAGCTCTGAATTCCTCAACAGACTTCATGGCGGAGTGCTTCCCTGTTGTCAAGGTTGTTTTATTAAAGCTGCAGCTAAAACTGACATGTTAACTACCTTCATAGATATACTGCTGCACTATTTATCTCTAACACATCTGTTGATATCTCAACTTTCCATTTAGGTCAAATATTAGCATGCTAACGTGCAAATAGAATGCGGTTAAAACTATAAACACTGCAACTGGTAGCATGTTAGCATGCGGAAGTTAGTAAAGCAAAGCAGTGCTGTGACTCAGGATAGCATTACCGCTAACAGTCATGGCTGTATATGTATATTATCTACTGTCTTGGATTATTCACTTTATTTTTTATTTTTTTTACGATACATAGATTCATTATGTATAAATGTTTAGTTCATTTTACATCTCCTACAGAGGGTACGAATATAGGGTTGGCTCGAAAACTAATAATAATAATAAATACGTGAATCCTTTAATTTTTGATATTATTAGCACGATAATGTGTTAATACAAGAAAGTTGACAATGTAAACGTTTACCTTGTGATTGGTAGCAGGTTAGCAGCTTCTCTTTGTCATTTTCTGACTGTAAATGGATTATGTTTGTAGTTTCCATCTAGATCAAATATTAGCATGTGAACCTGCTACTCCAAGACTTCTGACTCTGTAAACATTAGCATCGCCACTTTAGTAGGCAGAAGATAGCAAAACAAACCATTTGACTAAGGTCTTTTTTATAGAAAAGAGACAAACTCTTGAGACTTTTTTTGTCTTGGGATTGTAAACATATTATATTTGCTGATGCTAACTTGCTAAGCCAAGATTTTTAAGCATTAGCCTTGCCCTTGGTAGCATGTTATCATATTTTTCTTTGTCGTGTGCGATTATAAAGGGATTATCTCAGACATTTTTGAGTGTTAAGTTGGACAAATCGAGACAGTCTCCGTTATTTACTAACAAATAATTAGATAATTTTCTTCAAAAATGCCATTTATATAAAAAAAGAGAGACTACAAGAAAAGATCTGTGACCATAAATACGCAACACAATGCACAATACAATATTCTGTAACAAATACGTGTTTTCATCTTCAGCCACAAGTAGAAAACAGCTTTAAATAACACAGTGAGCTGCTTAAAACATGGCTTGTTTGACCTGCTGCCCAGCCTCAGGGCAAAATGATTAATATGCTTTATTTTGTGTAATAGTTTCGTGATTCAGTTTTATTATAGCTTTAAAAGCGGTGCCACAACAACTCCAGTGAATGCAGCACTTGTAAGGGAGTTTGTACCCTGAAGCATTAGATGGTATTAAATATTTCTTCCACCTCTGATGTTGTGTGTGTGTGTGCTTGTTCATCTCTGACTAAACTAAACTGGACTCTGATGGGTGTGTGGGTGTGTAGGACAAGATGATACGTGGTTGTGTGCATGTGTGTGCGTGTGTGTGTACATTTGTCATCACTTCCAAGAATACTTTAACAACTGTTCAAAGTGACACAACGGTGGGTGTGTGCGTATGTGCCTATAAAGGGTATATGCATCTCCCTCTGTGCGTTTATTATAAAGTGTGTTTATCGGCGTGAAAAGTGTCGGGTGTGTGAGGGTGAATTCAAGAGTGAGGTCAAGTGTGTGAACAAGAGCGAGGAGGGAGGAAAGAGAGAGAAAGAGAGAGAGAGAGAGAGAGAGAGAGAGAGAGAGTGGAGCTGAGAGTATTTTTCTGAGAGTTCGTCAGAGTCTGGTGGCCGTCGGGAGGGAAAACACCAGAGCTCAGTTTTTCAAGGAGCGCTTTTAGTGAATTATGACGACGGCTTAAGGAGGAGTGAAGCGCAGAGATGCGGGGAGGATAATACCGTTAGCCTGTTTTGTCACAAAACTCCTGAATACAGTGTTGTGATGGGGACTGTGAGTGAGCTGTGCGCGTCCAGTTTCCAGGCATTTCTCTGTCCTACAGTGCGACCACCTGCTGCATCCACAGGTAAGAGCTTTTCATGAAACATCTCATTAGAAAGCGGAAATGTTCACCAGTTGATGTTGAAGTTGAAAAGAAAAAGTGCTTCACAAATGAAATACCTTGTTTTTTATTATTATTATTATTATTATTATTATTCCAGGTCTCTTTGGTTGTTTTTGTGCGACAAACACTGCGAGACGTTGAGAGCAACACTGGCACAAAGTGCTATCAGTGTTCAGTTGCCGTGGAGATTTTCAGTTGGGTTTATCAAGACATAGAGCGCTCTGTGTGCGTGTCATGCTGTGTTTTTGACATTTCTGTGTTCGTGTACACACATGAGTCAGTGTGTGTTTGTGTGTGTGTGTGTGTGTGTGAGAGAGAGAGAGATGGTGGGCTTGATTTGAGAACATGACGCACACCCATCATCGTCTGGTCCAGGAGCCTCCTCTCCAGTGGGAGCTGGAGTGACATAATCTCCATCTCTGCCCACTGCTCTCTCTCTCCCTCCCTCTCTCTCTCTCTCTCTCTTTCTCTGTGCAGGTGTTTTCACGCTGCACGCTCGCTCAAAAAGCCGCCGTTACACAATGAAAAGTCGCTCAGTGGTCGCACAACAGGTTAATTTCATTTGCAGTTTTTTTGCAGTAAATGTTCCTCCTTCAGCCGGACCTGCTGTTTTCTCTGATTTCCTTATTTCAAGCCTCCAAGCCTCTCACAGAGAAACCATTTAGCTGTGAAACATTAAACAGATTATACTGTAGCTTCTTATAACAGTGACATCTTTATATTTATCTGTTAAAAAGTATTAGCCATGGCCCGATTAACATGCTAATTAGTTCCGAGGCCCCTATCCTGACTCCTTATTATACATGTCAGCTTCATAATTTCCACATTTAAACTCAACCAGCGCTCAAATGTAGCTGAAAATATACAAGTTTGATATTGGATTATTGTTAATTTACAGCTGAATGCATGTTTTCTAAAAGATAAAACTGAACATGGATGGATTTGTGACTGTTGGTCAGACGCCAGAAGCAAATCTTTAATTTAAAGAAAATAGTTTTCAGATCTGTCAAGAATCGTGTGTTTTTAGTCAATGAAATAAACCACAATTTAAATAGGAGGAGCTCATGACAGTCGCAGTTATATGTGATTCATGAAATGATGTCAACCCAAATGATAAGAAGTGTACTCAGGGCGTTTGAGAGGCCCCAGGGGCAGATTTCTGTTTTTCTAGATTGGTCATCCAGCTCTGATTAAAGATTTAAAGGATCCGTTTGTAATTCTTATCTGATCATACTGACAGTTTTAGTTGGATTTGCTGACATTTTTGAACATTTTGTAGATAAGCTGTGTGCTTTCACGTCGCCACAAAATCAACAGCAACTCCTCTTAGAATAAAGATGCATTTTTAACTACTTTCTGAAAACAAAATGTGTCTTTTGAAGTGCATTTTGTGAGCTGACGCCTTAAAGTGTGAACTGCAGCAGCTCTTCCTCACCCCGCCTCACATATCCTGTTTTTGACGTGTCCAAATGCCGCATAAAGCGCCGATTCAACCGCACAGCTGCAATCCTTTGCCCTCCTTTCCTCTGTCCTTCGCTACACCCTCTCCTCTCCCTTCCTTTTTTCTCTCCCACACAAGCCGCCCATCTCTGATATCGAACCCGCTTCCTCCGGCTTCACACCCATATGGGGGAATTCAGTACGTCTCTCATATTTAAGTAGGTGGGGACTGTTATTTTAAAATTATTTTTATTATGTCTCGTTGAGTCCTGCATCCTCTTCCTGCTTTAAATGGAGAGAAGATTATGTCAGTCTGCCAAGGCTTCATTGTGCGCACACACTGACAACTTGATGAAAACATTTACACATACCCTGAGCAAAAAAAACAACATTTAAAGTGGTTTTCTGAGCATGCACATTCCCCTATATACCAAGAGACATGCTATAGACGCACATATCTTTAAATACAGACGCACGCAGATTTATAAACACATACTTTGCTGCTTTCATTTCTCCTTTTCTCACCACACACACACGCGCATGCTTTCTGCCAGGTCATAAAAATAGCTGGAAAAGTTGGCACTAGATGACGAGGTAGTGAAAAATATATACACATTTTTACTGCCATGGTTATGGGTGTTTACAGTTTATTCAACCACTTTTATGACCAACCTGTGTTACAAGATCAGATATGAAGTTAGTCACGGTTGATGCAATGACAAAGAAATTAGAGGTGGAATCTCAAAATGACTGTAAATTGCAGGTGATTAGAATTATATTGTTTAGTTCGTTTAAATAAACAATAAAAGGGAAATACCGACTTAAAACCTAGATTAGACAGATCAGTAGACAGATACATAAACAGGGGGGACGCCACCTGCTCTCTGATTGGCTGTAGCCGCTGAGGCCACGCCCACACCATCCTCCCCAACACCGGCTGTCTCTCCCCAGTCAGTTGTCACTTAACTGCCAGCGTTCCTTCACCCGGAGTGACTGAATACGCGCACAACTCGACATTTAAAGTTACTCAAACTGACAGATTCGTCTTTATTTTTTCTCGAGGCAGCTTTGAGAAACAGCCGCGACATGGTTTTGAAGTCGGAGGACGGAGTTGGTGAGTTTCCTTACCCGCTTTATATTAGTTAAGTAGGTGCTAACCTGGCGGCTAACCAGTTCAGCTAGCGAACTAGCGGCTGACTAGCTTAACTTTATGCTGATACCGGTAGATGGGTTAACCGAGGTGAGCTCGTGCTCATCGCTCGAATATCCGGTTTAGTTTTTACTCTTTAATTTCCTGTCAATAAAAAAAAAAAAAAAAAAAAAAAGAAAGAAAGCAACAAGTCTCCATCTAACGGTTAACTCTCTGTGGTGGTCTTTATTAAATGGCACAAGGGATCTATTATTATTAATCTGGATTGAGGCCAGGCCTCTTGGGGGGGGGGTCTGTGCTTTACTGTGCAGCATGTCTATAAATACAATCAATGTCTCCGTTTATTGGTTGGGGGAAATGAATGAATGGGGGTTGCCCTCAAAAAAAAATACTGTAACGTGTGACATTTGTGTGTGTGGACACAGACCACTGGATTGCCAGCTCAGACAGAGACACACAGCAGACACTAGTGAATTCAGAGTCAGCTTCCTCACAGCTGCGGTGCTGCTGCTGTTTCCTGTCACAGTTTTGAGTTGAGCCGCTCTGACAGGATGCTCTGTAAAAGTACATCATCCTAGGTTGTCAGTTGTGGTCATGAAGGAGGACAAACGTGTCAAAATAGAGGGTTTTTATGTAAAGATACCTCTGCTTTCTGTCTGACCAGACTTTCACAGGTTTGTTCCACTTGACAGAGCGAGCGGCGTCTTATTTTAGTTCCCCCATTTCCCTTTAATTTGACTTTTCCTCTGTGAAAAAGCTTTTTTCTTTTCGTTTTTTTCGTTGTTCCTCTTCGTACCTCATTAACTTATTGTTTTTTGAAGCCTTAAGGCTGAATGTAATCAGTAACCATGGAGGGTTATATCACTGTGTTGAGCTGGTTGTCCTCGGGCCCGGGGGAAACGTTGAAGCGGACAATTATCGCCTTGTGAACAACCAAAAAATGGACAAATATTGCCTTGTGTGAGCGGTGCCAGACGATAAAATGCTCGATGTACTGTACGACACTTTGCCTGGGGTCCTGGGTCATGCTTCTTCTTCTTTTTTTGTGTGTGAGCAAAAACACATGTGATGAGCAAGAGAAAGAATTCACCAGAACACACAGCTGTTATGTCGTCGCATTTCGTTCATGGGGGGGAGTGAGTCAGCGTCGCGTCTGCAGCACCCTCCTTATTTCTTTTAATTTTTTGAAGAAGTCCACCTCTTTCTCTCTCTCTCTCTCTCTCGGACATCGGTGTCCACGTGGGGGAGCTTGTGTTTGATGCTCCGCTCTTTCATGGACGGGGGGGGGGGGAAGGAGGGAGGGAGGAGTCAGGATGGACACGGAGCGGCGGGGCGAGGGGGGGGTTTAAGGGTTTCCCCCCTTCACGTACACTCTAAACCACATTTGTCCTCATCCTCATTTAGCTGCAGGCCTGCTCCCCTCCTCCTCCTCTCTCCTCTCCTCCTCTCTCCTGGAATGAGTGCCTGAGGATTAGAGAGGCAGGGAAGCTGGACTGGAGGACCACGGGATTGAGACTGGGATTGGAGAGGCTCGGTCAGAGCTGCTTTATATCTCTGTGGAAACACCAAATTGTTGGGACTACAGGAAAACAAAAAAAGGGGGCTGTTATGTGCTGGAATTATTTGGGATTAAGTTAGAGCCGTGTACTCTTTGGCGATGGCGCTGTAAACGAAGAATCAAACTGTGGGACAGAACTGGGACCGTTGAGACCGTGAGGCCGCCAACTCTCAGACAGAAGCCTTTTTTTTTCTGGTATGAACTTCAAGACACAAATCTGTAGGAGTGTACACCGCGTCATCGTCGTCACGTCTGCTCCTTTGTCTGTTCTTTTAGCAGAAATTCACCTGAATGATTGTGTTTACGTGTGTGAGAGAGTGAGTGTGTGTGTGTGTGTGTGGGTGTTTTCACATCTTCCTGTCGGCCGGAAACCCAGACGAGAATACACGGTAACTGCAGATTGATTAAAGTGGCTTGTGCGTCTCGGTGCATGTGCAGGAAGACGCGGTTGTGTTGCGTAACTTTGTAAAAAAGCAAGAGAGTAGAAGAAGTAGGTTGGAGAGGAAACTTTTTCTGGGCCGGGGCTTCGTTGGTCGTCTATGAGCAGCTGGTCACCGGCGGCAGCACTGCGGTGACAAGGTGTCCCATTACTTGCCAACACAAACACACTTGTGTTTAAGGCTGTGTGGAACAGCTGGTTAAAGAGGGTGTTGTTATTTATGTCAGTGTGTGTTTTTTTTGTTTTTTATGCCAGAGAGAGAGAGAAATCCTTCCTCACGTTTCCTCCTCTCTTAATGAAAAGATGGAGAGAGTGAAGCGGTTATTCTCGTCCTCAGGTTTATAATAAGATGGCCCACTTAAACCTCTCTTTCTGGGTGATGAGCCATTGCGTCACCGCCTTTTTGAGTTTGGAGTGTGTGTGTAAATTATACCTTCTTCACCCAAGGTTTGCATTTGTATGACTACGCCTTTACACACACAGTCAGAGGTGTCAGCTGGTGTCGAAAAAGCCAAGGACGAAAAGTCAAATATTGCAGCAAATTACCTTTAAGAACTTCTTAAAGTTTATGTATTTTATAGTTTTAATAGATTTATTGTAACTAGTGCAGTGCCCGTCGGAAGTATGTATTCCTATAGTGGGAGCCTACAGGTGCTGTGTATGAGGATTAGTGGAAATATTAGAGCGGAGAAAACCTATTTTACCGATATATTTTACATTTCTTATCCAAACAACGTCAAACTTAGCAGTGCACATCTTCGTGCCCGTAGCGAGACACCTGCCCAGTTTCAAATCAATCGGGCCAACGGTTCGCGAGATATGCGTGCCACAGACAGACAGACACACGGACGCTTCTTGATTTATAGATAGATAATAAACATCCTGACTAGGGTTGGGTATCGTTTGAATTTGAACGATTCCGATTCCTTGTTTCGATTCCGGTTCCTAACGATTCTCGATTCCGATTCTTTTAAGAGGCGGGATCAAAAAAAAAGTTTAGGATATTTTAAACGAGCTAGCTCGCCAACGGTCTTTCTGAAGGAAATAGTCTGACCTTCTCCATCAATTTTAATTCTATGAACTTTTTCCTTTTTACGAACTCTATACGTGGGCTAATTTGTTAGCTGCCTCAATGTTGGCGCAAGACGTATTATTTAATGTATATGTATTGTTTTACTTACCGGAATCCGGTCCGCTGCCGGAGGACGGTCGGCGCAGCGCGTCAAAGACGGGGCACACATTTATTTCTACTCCATGAATTCGGAGGTGCTCCATCATGTTCGACGCGCACCCTCCTGTGCACGAAACAATCTCGTCGCAAATGTTGCATTTTGCCGAGATTTCGTTCTGTTTAGAAAAGCGAAGCCACACTTTCGACCTCCGACGCACGCTGTCCACGTTCGACCGTAGACATTTCGGTTAAGCCAACACTTCCGGTGGACGCTTCTTCGTTGGTGTGTTCAGCGGTTTCTTCTTCCGGTCGGCGGACTGCGAATCGAAACGAGGAATCGAAAATTAAACTTTTGAACGATTCCGGGAAAATCGCAAAGCTAGTCCCGGTTCCAATCGATTCTCGATACTCGATACCCAAGCCTAATCCTGACGTTGGGTTTCTTTGACTGAGGCCTCGTCCACACGTACGAAAACGATCTTTTCCCTCTCCGCTACTTCATATTCCAGGCCTATAGGTGGCGCTGTTTCAGTTTCAGAAATTCACCAAAAACGGAGAGGAAGAGGCGGAGCATGCGCACAAATCTTGAGCGCTGTTTACAAATCGCCTTTTTTTGCTCAGCGTGGTGGCACAGGAGCATGATATGTTGCCCTGGTAACCCTAATAGGCTCAATATCTTCTCCAGCATGAAAACTAGCTTGTAGTCCGCCATTGTTGTTGATGTTGTTATGAGACGTCTCGCGGGAGGTGGAAGGCTGCTCGAGGGGTGTGGCGATGACGTCGTTTTCTCCGTTTCTGTCTGTCAGAAACGCAAGAGTTGCGTTTGCGAGTTTCTCCACCCTGGGACCCGTTTTCAGAAAAGTGCGTTTTAGGGCTGTGCGTTTACAGGATACGTGTGGACGGGCCCTGATACAGCTTAGTTTTTATTGTTTTATCACATTTTACACAACAAGCTTTAATTAATCATTGATAAAAACATAAAGTGTTGGTCAATCATTAATGTGAATGGTCATATATCCTGCGTATTAGATCCTAAATTGATGGTTTCAGTCTTGTAAAGTTAGAACAGTGATGATATATTAATCTAAATCTTCATAAATCTGTTTCTGTAAAAGGATTGTCGGACGCCGAGAAACTTCACGATGGCAGAGTGAATAGTTTACTCGAATCCCTCGGCAGGACCTCCTCTAATGAGGCTGACAAACATCAGCAGCAGCAGCACAGCTTGACTCGTCCTCTCTAACTGCTTGTTACTCAGAATAAAATGCGCCCTCTCTCTTCTTCTTCCTCCCTTTTTCTCTCTGGTTACAGCACGTTACATGCCTCAGAAAACATCCGCTCCAGGAGCTTTATTACAACGTACCCAGAGGAGGAAGAGCAATTACAGGCGACCGTGCAGAGACGTGAGGTTTGAAAATCAGTAGATGTGAAACAGGAAATATGCAGATTAGCCACAAACGGCACGATTTTTTTTTTTTTACACTCCAAAACGTTATTACTGGAAAATTTCTTCCGCCTTCTCAAGTTGTTTTCTCGAGAAAAACCGCAGAGCCAGTCGCCGACAACTGCGTTTGCCTCCTTATCCCAGCTTATCGTCCCCCTGCAGATATTATGTGTGTCTGTTATATCAGAGTACACACTTGGTCATGTACAGTTAAGGGTGTGTGTGTGTGTTTTGTGTGAAGGGTGGAAGGAAACATTTGAGCTGAACAGATACAGTAACACGTCAAGTCAAACGTGCCACTTGTCTGTTATTTTTTGGACGGGTACTTTTGAACATGAACATATTGTCTCCGTAGCTAAACCTTGAGTCAGTGCTTTCATGCACAAGAGAGGAAACTAGCAAGAGACGGACGAGAGACAGAGATAGAATTTAAATTAAATTCGGAGAGCTGTGGCCACGACGGACCAAGTGAGCTACACCCGCCTGTGCCACTTCATTAGGTATGTTAGCGAAAATAAATGCACCGTGATATAAAAGTCTGCGCTCACTCTTAGCTTCTTGGCTGTTATAATGTTCAGTTTTATGTTGAAGCAGCATCAGAAAGGTGGTAATTCAACTGTATTTTCGGTCGAAAGACTTTTATCGCCGAAACAGGATGTTGTGATGACGCGAGCAACAACCGCAGCCAGCACGGGCAAGTCTGCCGGGTGGACGTATTTCAATATATATAATAGTATTATATAAATATATAAAGGGCGGCACAGTGGCGAGGTGGTTAGCACTGATTCCTCACAGTAAGAAGGTCACCGGTTCGAATCCATTCTGTGTGGAGGTTGCATGTTCTCCCTGTGTCTGCGTGGGTTCTCTCCGGGTACTCCGGCTTCCTCCCACCGTCCAAAGACATGCTGGTTAGGTTAATTGGTGATTCTAAATTGGTCGTAGGTGTGAATGGTTGTCTGTCTCTCTGTGTTAGCCCTGAGATAGACTGGTGACCTGTCCAGGGTGTACCCCTGCCTCTCGCCCGATGACAGCTGGCTCCAGCAGACCCCCGTGACCCTTAACAGGACTAAACGGGTATAGAAGATGAATGAATGAATGAATGAATAAATATATAAAGACCCACTTTATATTGTGCATCGTTGGAATGTGCTAAATAAGTATTTTCATGATATTAAAGGAACAGTATGTAAGATTGTGGCCAAAACTGGTACTGCAATCACTTTCTAAATACTGTAGAACGGTGTATCCCCTCCAACCTCCCCCCTGACTCGAGGTTGCCAGGTTACCGAGGTAACGTTAGGCTACTCAATACGTCTCAATTACGTTTCACATTGCCATAATCGACGTGCTAATGTTGTTTTCCTCGGGGTTTCAGCGTAATGACAGAGAAACGGGCTCATAACGCATCGCTAATGTTAGCAATGACGACTCGCCGTTTTTATTTCCCAAACAATTCCTTACCTTTTCAATTCGATGACCCACCTCCTCTGTATGCGCTAACGTAACGTTACTTTGCACGAACATGCATAACTTTGTTCGACTGTCGTGAATATTTTAAATGTCCATTTACATTATGTACAAGTAAGTTAGCCAGGAGAAAATTAGCAGCGTTGGCGTCTGTCTTCAAATTCTTCTCCGTTTTCAGCCGTCTCCATCTTTCAAAGGCATCTCCTTTACAAATCCTTGTTTTATTTCGGACTTTGTCACGACGTAGTTCGGATTCATAACGAGGTCTTAGGTTTAGTAACGTTACACATGTTTTATCCGACACGTTCGTAGCTGCAGCTGCGGTAACTAGAGCAGAGCTGGCAACCCGGAAGACGAAACTCTACTCACTTCGTGATTGGTAGATAGGTGGAGGGTGGCGCCTCAGACTAAAACACAACATGACAACATCAACATCAGTTGAGGGCTGCAACTTTCACTTTTAAATGACAATATCCTGGCCGGACCACTGTTGTCAGTGATATAAGTATTTGAAATGAACATGATTTCTTCATGTCTAGTGACATATCAGGGCCATTTTATGATTAATTGAAATACATTTCTTACATACTGTTCCTTTAATTTATGCAATTGCAATGCCTTGATTTTAGTGAGGGTAGTACGCAGTCATAGCCATAAATGTAATGGTACTAATAATTGTCATAATAATTTCTTTCGGTGTTTCCGTTTTCGGTTTTCGGTTTTCGGCCAAGACTTCTCATGTCGGTGCGTCCCTAATTATCATTTTGGAGGATGTAGCGTGTGGTGCTGTTGGACTAGATTTAATTAAAACTGTTTCGGTTTTCTAGCCTAGACCACTGACAATATGGGGTTGTCAAAATAATCAGTACTACAAACCACAGTTGAGCTGCTCTGTTATTTTAAATACACGCTGAATATCATAAACTCCATAAAGCGAGGACTGTTATATATATATATAAGGAGGAAATCATTTTTTCACTAGTGTACCCAATGAGCTGGCGAATGAGTGTTTACACGTTACGGTGGGCCTCTGGTGTTACCTCTGATGTTGAACAACAGTACGACTTAGCAAACAGGATCTTTTATTTTGTTTAAATACTCTGAGTCAGTTTTATTAAATCCGTTCCCGTCTGCAGAGGAGTTCAGCTTCTCAGCGTCCCACCGTAACGCCTACGAGGTTTCTATCATTAATGTAGCAGAGAAACAGACATATGTCGCCAGAAATGTAACTCAGAAACCGTGAGGACGTATTTGATTCATGCAAAACAAGTCTGTCAACAAAAAAAAAATGTAGTTAACGATTGTTGGTAAATCCAAAGGTCATGTTTCAGATTGTGTGTTTAAGACAAAAGGGGTTTGATTTCATCCTCTACTTGTGTGGCAGGAGGTTGTAATTTGATGGATCAAAGATTGTGTTGCCATAGTGACCCAGACCAGTGGGACTCTCAGGTCTCTCCCCTTTGTTCTTCCGCATGTAGTAATGTGCGTGCATGTACAGTATTTCTATTGTGTGTGTGTGTGTTTGTGTTTGTGAGGACGGGAGAAATATTTGATGTCTGAGTGCTTTGTGTGCTTGTTGTGTCCTCAGTGCCTGATGACCTCAGTCCAGAGGAGCGACAGGAGCTGGAGAGCATCCGCCGCCGAAAACAAGAGCTCCTGCAGGACATACAAGTAAGAATATACACACACACACACACACACACACACACACACACACACACACACACACACACACACACACACACTGTGTATCAGGGCCTGTCAATGCTTTCTTTTATTTCTTCCATTAGTTTCTTAAAATTTAAATCTGAAGCCTTGTGTGTACAACTAATCCCAATAACTGGCCTTTTGTTAAGGGTGACTCGTCTGCTGATGTCCCGACTTCCTATGTTACTGTTGCTAGGTTACACAAACAATAGTAATGTAGTGGGCTGTTCCCGTAGGAAAAAAACTTGGAAAACCTGAAACCAAGAGTCTACAGGCAAACATTAGCAACGTTGCTAAAGTTATTAGACGTCAGAAATATTACAAAAGTTAATTTCTAACAAAATCTCCTCGCCGCATTGCTATTGTTTGTCTAACCTAGCAACAGTAACATAGGAAGTCGGGGCCTGACAAAGGGTGGGAGCATAGACATATATACATAGACGCCTCATTGAGCGCTGGACCGTACGTCAACGTCGCCGCCATATTGGAGGAGGCAGCTCTGTCCCGCGAACCAGTACGAATGAATGGAGTGAACTTTGTTAAGCGTCTTTTTACGAAGTACTAAAAGCATTTACATATTCACACACGAACGAATATATCGAGGGAACCGACAGGAACCAAAAACAACGTCTGTAACATTAATGTTCCAGACGTTGTTTTTGGTTCCTATCGGTTCCCTGGATATATACGTTCGTGTGTGAACGTGTAAATGAGAGGCATTAACTTACAGCACTTTGTAGAAGACGCTTGATAAAGGTCACTCCATTGACTCGTATTGTATCGCGGGACAGAGCTGCCTCCTCCAATATGGCGGCAACGTTGACGTATCGCAACAACGCTCAATGAGGCGTCTATGTATATATGTCTATGGGTAGGAGCCCTCTGGTTGGTTGTCAGCAGACCAGTCAGAAGACCAACAGGATCAATGGTAGGGATGCACTGATCCGACTTTTTCAGTCCCGATACCGATACCGATGCCTGGGCTTTGTATATCTGTCGATACCCGATACCGATCCGATACCGTTGAATTAATATAATAAACTGCATACCTTCCACCTTATACCTTCCTTCCACCATGTAGAAGAATCTAAAGGCACCAGACTTTCCTAACTAAGACAAAATAACATAGATGTAATGTATTGAATACTTATTTATTTGTTATTTGAACAATTGTGCATCCAAATTGAAAATAAAATGTAATCAAACTTCTTAAAATAAATTTAAATAAATAAAATGTAGTAGTAGAAACAAAACAGTAATCAAAACAAGTTACCAAACACTGTAAACATGTAAAACATATATTAAGTGCAAAGTACTGCAGGAATTCAAAATACAAAAGCAGCTGAACCTGAGAATATAACCCGTGAAATGCCTCCACACACCCGACTCTTTCGCTCGCTCCATGTTAAACGCTCCAGCTCGTTCTTCTTCTTCTTCTTCTGTTTAATGGCGGATCATATCTTTACGACATACCGCCACCTACTGGACTACTACAGGATCTCCAACTCGTTCCACCATGCTGCTAACGAATGACGAAGGATTTGGTGCGACGGAGGAAAAGAAAAGAAAAGAAAACTGGATCGGCCCGTGGATCGGTTAATTTTACCGATACCCGATCCAGCTATTTTTTCCAATATCGGGGCCGATACCCGATACCAATATCGGATCGGTGCATCCCTAATCAATGGTGGAACTTGGACCTTGTGCACAAGATAGAAAGGCCTGAAATCTCTTGTTTTTCTATCAGTGCTCTTTAAACCTGTCAACATACCTGTGGATATATGTATATTAAAAAAAACAAAGCTAAAAGAAAGACATCTGGACTTGTTTTAGTTTCTTTTAGATGTTTCATCAAAGCAGCTTCTTCGACTCGTGGTGAGTTCACGTTTTTATTAGGAACATCTGAGGGTGGCGCCCGTCTGAAACTCACATGACCCGGGTCTGCTAACAACCAGATACTTGTCCGCAAAACTTAAACTCTCCCCATCAGTCATTTAGCTCTGAAGAAGCTGCTTAGGTCATGGTGGTGGTGGTGGTGAAGCATCTTCAAAAAAAAACTCATCAAGTCCAGTTGCCTTTGTCTCAGCGTTGTTTGTCTTTAAACGTAACCACGACCTGGATGACTGAGAATCTCCTCAGATATGCTTTACGTCTGTGGATAATTTATTTATAGGATCCTGTCTAGACTGAAAAATACCAACACAGTCAAGAAAACTGCTTAAACTTTGGATTGATTGTCGCTTTTTATATTCATTTACCGTCTTGTGACATTGCAATAAAAAAAAAAGGAAATTGTGACTTAACAGATTTCAAGTATTTCCTACAAGTTACTGAATGTACTTAAAACTATCACTGACCTCGACGTGTTGTGCATGACGTAGTAATTATGAAACCGTTTTTCATCTCTTAATCACATCACCCACAGCTAATCCAGTTTATGCCAGATCTGACGTTTGCGTGAGACGCACATATTCCCCACATCCCTCTTCATAAACACCAAGTATACGTTCAGGGCCGTTCCTCTGCCCCTCTCTCTCTGTTCTCTGTCTCGATCACTGCCTTGACTAAATACTTATGAAAGGGAGTTTTTCTTCTTGTCCTCGCCGTGAACCTCGTGGTTTTTCTGGACTCCCTAACATTTTATTTTGTCCAAACCATTCTGCATAGTTTCAGACCAGAGACTAGAAGGAATTACAAACAAACAACCGGTTGGTTTTGCTTTGTACTTTTTCCCCTCTCTTTGTCTGAACCCCCAATTGTTTCCTCTCTGTCTCTCTGTGTCCTTGAGTAGCTTTCATGTCTAGACCAATGTGCCTGGGGAGGTGCGTTTGGATGGTAGAGGGGGGTGTATGGAAGTAGGACCACTGGAGCGTTACTGTACACATTCAAGACAGATGATCCTCTTTGGGGTTGGGGGGGTGGACCTCTCATATATGTATACATGCTCTTTCTGCCCCTCCTCCCCCCTTCAGTTCTCCCCCACTCAACCTTTAATAAATTAGCAGGACCGCCTGTGTCAGCTCTATTATTTAGGTGAACTGGTTTCGTAGGACGGGGGGCACAGTTGCCCTTTTACTTGCCAGTTCATTAGGTACACGCGTGGAAACAAATTGAGACCTTTTCTTACATAGTTTCAGCATAAAATGAACATTATAACAGATATGGAGATAAGATTTAGTGCAGGACTGCTTCATTAGAGTGCATTCATTGTCACTAGTGTACCTAATGTTTTGGCAAGAGAGTGTAGATTCAAATCAGCCTTCAGGGTTGTGAGGATTGTCTTATGGCATTGTCTTGTTTGACAATGACTCAGTAATTACTCAGTAAATTACATAACTTCTGTTTACGATTTGAACACCGAAGCAAAAATCCAGTTATTCAGTTATATAACGATTAATAACACAAACCGGAGTTTCCTGTACGATCGGTTAAGAGCTTGGAAACAGGCCAGGAATGTGTCCGGAAAGGTGTTGTCAGGGATTTCACATTCAAACATCTGCAAATCTGGTAAGTGTTTGTATTAGCCTGTTTTATGATCCTTTAATCACTGCCTACAATCCCTAGAGGTGAAAGTCTGGAAAGGGAGAATCTTGGCATCAGCCTTTTTAAAAAAAAAAAACCTGTTATACTTGCTCCCCTAGTTTGCAGTTTTATTTTTAAAGTCACGTAACTTAGATGTCTTAAAATAAATGTCTGGGATGTGTTTTTGGAAGCAGATTTAAACTTTGGATCCAGTTTCACGTCGACAAAAATACTCAACGGCAAAACCACGTCTTGTTGAATTGTTCCTTATGTCATTATGAAAATATTGTGTCTCTAATATCACTGGAGTCTGGCGGACTGAAGCCTTTAACATGTCGATGCTCGTCACTGATGTCAACACAATGACGGCAGTATTTGAGGGAGGATGTTCACGTTCATCCACTGTAGGAAGAAGAGACACAGACATCTGAAGCTGACACTTTTCATACCAGCGTGGGGCAGTAGTCTGTATTCAACATACAAAAGGGGGAAACAGGAAGAGCTACGATTAGCTGGGAGGTTAACGAAAGAAGAACAAGTGCTCTGCTGTTATCAACCTGTGGCAAAGACGCAATACGGTCAACTTCAGGTGCATTAATAACACAAAAGAATGATTATTTATTTAATTATTTATTTGATATTTGATGATTGATAAAGACTTAATATTATTTCTCTTCTTACGCTGCTGCTACGGCGTCCAACATGGATCAAACTGGTTAAAATAAGTGGAAGAATAGTTTAATTATTTGTACACACACTGCCTGGCCAAAAAAAAAAAAAAAGTCGCCACCTGGATTTAACTAAGCAAACAGGTAGGAGCCTCCTATTGGATAATTTCTGCATGGGTGATTATCTTTCAGCTGGCAACAAGTTATTTAACCCCAACTGATGCAATGAGCAGCTTCTCATTTCTTAAACAACCATGTTTAAAGACACATCCTCTGTTTGAGAAGGGTCAAATCATTGGCATGCATCAAGCAGAGAAAATATCTAAGGAGACTGAAGAAACTACTAAAACTGGGTTAAGAACTGTCCAACGCATTATTAAAAACTGGAAGGATAGTGGAGAACCATCAGGGTAAGAAGAGAGGCAGATGAAGTGATGCTCCCATCATGCCTAGTGTCTACTGTCCAAGCCTGTGGGGGCAGTGCTATGATCTGGGGTTGCTGCAGTTGCTCAGGTCTAGGTTCAGCAACATTGTGTTGCCCAAAGAATGAGGTCAGCTGACTACCTGAATATACTGAATGACCAGGTTATTCCATCAATGGATCATATTCCAAGATGACAATGTCAGGATTCATGGGGCTCAGATTGTGAAAGAGTGGTTCAGGGAACATGAGACATTATTTTCACACATGGATTGGCCACCACAGAGTCCAGACCTTAACACCATTGAGAATCTTTGGGATGTGCTGGAGAAGGCTTTGCTCAGTGGTCAGACTCTCCCATCATCAATACAAGATCTTGGTGAAAAATGAATGAAACACTGGATGGAAATAAATCTGGAGACGCTGGAGAAGTTTATCGGAACAATGCCACAGAGGAGGTCCAACGAAATATTAAAGTGTGTGACCTTTTTTTTTTGGCCAGGCAGTGTACTTCACAGATATCTACATCCTTCTTCAAACTAATATGACTCTTATCAGCTAAATGGGCGTCCACAACGCACACACACCGCCTCCAGGCAGCGACGCTGTATAAACTGATTGATGGAGTTTATTACCAAGGTTGACTCACTTTGGCGGTTCTCTCCTCTAAGCCCCGCCCCCATCTTACCCTCGGGGCACCGATGGGTAATGAGCCGTGACATATTCCAGTAATGGAGACAAAGGATGCAGTTTGTTTATAAAGGCGTGCAGCTACGGAAACGCACAGTTTTATTTACCTTGGGTTGAGGGTGATGGGGGGTCGAGAGTTGCACATGATTACGGCTCTAATCTAAGACGCCGGTCTCCCCTTCTATAATTATCTGAGTCCATTATCTTTTCTGCTGGGCTCAGTGTTTCTCCATCTGTTTCTCTCCTCTCTTCTTCCCTCCCCGTAGCCTCTGCCTCTCGCGAGCAGCTCCACTAAGCCAGTCAAAGTCTTTGATCCTGCACATTCCCGTCTCCCACACCAATGGGACACCCAAACAGACCAGGGAGGGAGACGCAGGGGCGGGGGGGGGGGGGCAGGCTGATAAATCTGGGTCAGCACAGGGGAAGGGAGGGGAGGGGAGGGGAGCAGCAGGACGAGAGAAAATGGGGGAAGCGTGGTGGGTTCTGACCCCAGAACAGGTGCTACAGATCCCAGAGAGGATTTTAAGTAGTGAGCGACTGCTGCCTGAATCTCCTGCCGAGAGAAAGAATGAATGTGTCTGAGAGCGGGTGACTCATGTCTGCACTTTTAGGGGTTTTAGTTGAGTCTTCGACGTGTCTGGATACGTCAAACAGACAACTATGCGTAATTAACTTTGACAGCGACGCCTCTCCAGAGGTTTACGTAAGGGTCAAATGTAAAACAGATATCACACGTGTACAGTATGATTGTTGTTTGTAATGTCTCCTAACTGTCTCTCTCCTCTCTCTCTCTGTCCGCTTTCAGAAGCTGAAGGATGAGATAGCCGACGTGACCAATGAGATTGAAAGCCTGGGCCTGACTGAAGAGAGGTAGAGCAGCTCTCATTGCTGTGTTTGTGCGTAGGCAGCGCCGCTCTCCTCAGCCTTTGTTTTGGTGGAAGTGCGTTCATAGTCACTCAGAATGCAGCCTGCCGCTTCATGGGATTGTTTAATTATTGATTAAATTAGCAAATTATCTTGATAAATGTATATTGATGTTAGAAAACAGAGGAAAATGTGTTTTAAATCACATTTTATCAGAACATGAAGTCCTTAAACTGGGTTAATGCTTAGTTTCTTCAGCTTCAGAGCTATGTACTTTACTTCAATGATGATGAGAATGACAAAAAATAGAGAAAAGCAGCAAATTCTCAAAGTTAGAGGCTGAAGCCGGCAAATATTTTGTGCATTTGCTCGATAAATAACTAACAAATAAAGTACTGACAGTGTATTTGTGTTTTATTTTTATTTATTTTTTTTTAAATCTGTCTTTAGGAAAAGTATGCAGAGGAACAAACAAATGGCCATGGGCCGGAAAAAGTTCAACATGGACCCAGCCAAGGTAAATAAACCGCACTTCCTTCTTTCACAGAGAAGAGTGAAACTGCAGCTATTTCAGTTAAACCGAGTCTCGGAAACCTCAAAATGTTCACCTGTTGTTAAAACCGTCTGGTTAAATACGTACGTATCTGCTCTGGTTCACGGTGTATTAGTATTTTCAGTGTGTGTGTGTGTGTTTTGATTTTCTCCATCAGGGGATTCGCTTCTTGATCGACAGCTCGCTGCTGAAAAACACCAGCGACGACATCGCTCAGTTTCTCTACAAGGGGGAGGGGCTGAATAAAACGGCCATCGGCGACTACCTGGGGGAGAGGTCAGTGAAACTAAAGAGATCCTCTGTCGGTTTACTCCTCAGCCTAAAAAATATATTTGAACTGTTTATGTTAAAGGATAAATCAGGTCTTATTCATGCTGTTATGATGGATTAATAGTTCTAACACATCATCCATGAATCAGTTTTTAGTCACGCAGCTCTCGAGTAAATGAGTAAAAAGATCATTGTTCCCGTTCTTCTTCTTTTGTTTACTCCCTGTGTGGGATGTCGCGTGTCGTGTGCAGAAATGACTTCAACATCGAGGTCCTGCACGCTTTCCTGGACTTGCACGAGTTCACCGACCTGAACCTGGTTCAGGCTCTCCGGCAGTTCCTGTGGAGCTTCAGGCTGCCGGGCGAGGCTCAGAAGATCGACCGCATGATGGAGGCGTTCGCCCAGCGCTACTGTCACTGCAACCCCGGCGTGTTTCAGAGCACAGGTACGTAAAGAGACCAAAGTATTAACAGGAAGTCAAATTACATAATATGTTGACATCAGCTAAATGTGAAAACGTACGCACACGTTTCTGTTTTCAGATACCTGTTACGTGTTGTCGTTCGCCGTGATCATGTTGAACACCAGCCTACACAACCCCAACGTGAAGGACAAGCCCACGGTTCAGAGATTCACTGCGATGAACAGAGGAATCAATGACGGAGGAGACCTGCCGGAGGACCTACTCAGGGTGAGAGGAGTTTCATTTTCTAGGAGCGGCTCAGACAAGTCACATCTCTCTCTGATACGCTGACCACGAAAATAGACCAAGCGTTAGCCGCAGTGATGGATTCGTTTCGATGGTCGTAGTGTGTGAACAGCCGACGCAAAGTGGAATTCGAGAGACCGAGACGTCTGATTTGGACGGATAACCGCAAGTGTGACGCATGATTTGAGGCGATCCCAGAGAAGACAGGATTGTCTCAGTCGGTGATGGGGTCAAAATCCACAGAATCCTAGATAAGTGTGGACTAGGAAACACCAAGGGAGTGTTTATAATAAGAGACTTTTATAGAGTCAAACTCCAAAGGTGCTTTTTTAAAGACGTTTCATTATCATTCAAGAGGCTTCTTCTGTTTTAGGTGACAGGTGGAGAGTTTAGGTTTGATTTGGAACATCTGTGGAGGTTTTACACTTTAATCTCACTTGCCTCTGGTTTATTAATGACACAAAACTCACCTTCAATTAGAGGATCTTTTGAAACATCAGTAGAATCCACAACAAGTCCAGTTTTATTAATCATGAGCTGAATAACTGAATATCTTCACACATATTTATAACATTATATAACATATTTTATCTCAGACCGAGTCCGACTGATGAGGAACCGTTACACAAACAACTGAAGCTATTTTAAACTTCATATGATCCTATGATTGCAGGCATTCACTCTGTGGAATATGACTCCACAGCCTCTTCCTTCCTTTAGTCACACCAACCCATTAATCCACGTAATCTCCACGCTCTCCGCAGAACCTGTACGACAGCATCAAGAACGAGCCCTTCAAGATCCCAGAGGACGACGGGAACGACCTCACGCACACCTTCTTCAACCCTGACAGAGAAGGATGGCTGCTGAAGCTCGGTACGTTCAGTCTGGATCGCTCCTTCCTCCAGTTAATTCAGTGTAAACAGAAACAGGTTGGCCCTCTAGTGGACTGGACGTGTAACAGCACCTTAAACATGACGGTTAAATGTTGTTGCTTCATGATGAAACTGAACAAAGTGGACGTTTGACATTTAGTTTTCTGTAACACTCTTTTTGACGTTCTCCTTGTTTGTTTTTGTGTTTCATGGTTTTGACTCCAGGAGGTATGTACCCTCAGCTTTAACGCATTGCTTCGCTTCTGAGCTGCCCCCCCCCCCCCCTCTACCTGACCTTTATTGGCCCTCACCAGCTGTGTGCATTCACCTTTTACACCACGGCTTTGGTCTGAAAGATGCCAGATCATTTTCATAGCTGACTTTACCCTCTGCTACCCTGCTGCTGCAGCTGTGCCCCGATGTGAAAAACCAACTAGTTTCACATCTGTTTCTAACCGCTGGTCACCCACCTACGTTTTAACCGCTTTTTTGCAGGCTTTAATTAACCTGCTGCTGATGTGTGTCGCCAGTGTGCTTCAAAGTGTCTCCATCAACAATAAAAGTTCAGCTTTTATTTATTTATTTTTTTTTATATTACTGAACTCTCGGCTCACCTGTGATCCGTCTTCAGGTGGACGAGTGAAAACCTGGAAGAGACGCTGGTTCATTCTCACAGACAGCTGCCTCTACTACTTCGAATACACCACTGTAAGTGACGGCTGTTTGGCTGCGAGGGACGAGATGTGTGGTCAGATAAGTTATACTTAGAGGCCTCACTCTGTAATTTATCCTCTCTCTCTCTCTCTGTGTGTTTACAAGGATAAGGAACCCAGAGGGATTATTCCACTGGAAAATCTGAGCATCAGAGAAGTTGATGACTCCAAGAAACCGGTAAACTGCTGAGCCCTCGTCTCTGACACTTGTTGTTGTTGTTGTGTGTGAGATTGAAGGCTGTTAGAAGTCTGAAAGTTTGGTCGCATGTCAGGGAAAAGGAGAAAGTGAGACAGAAAAGATTTATGTTAAGAGATTAATCTATTATTAAATATGCAGCGATGCCTCTGGAGGTACAGGACGTCCAACGGACAACTGGCACACACGTCCTGTCCTTTGTTTTGTTCCTGTGTGAAAAGAAATAACTCTTCATACCAGCAGGTGGCAGTATCTGTATATGATGTTTAAAAAAAGGACAAACGGCAAGAACTACAAACCCCAGTACAGACCTGGTCTCTCCTGAACCACGTTGACCAGTCACTGATGAGCACACAGGACTTATAAAACCTAAAAAAATATCACTTTGACATAAATTCTTTCTTCATTTGCTTATTTCAGCTCTGATCTAAATACACTCCGGTTAATTACATGTTATAAAACACACGGTAAATCTTATCTTTATGCAGTTTTTAATCCTGCAGCTGTTTTAGAGATGTGTCGATTCAGCTGTTCACCTGTAGTGGATTTAAACTTACAGGTGTTTCTAATATTTTGTCCTGAAACACGTCTTTAAAACGGTTTCAACAAACTTTCATGAAGGAGGATGTATTTATTTTCTTGTATTAATCTGCATTAGTTCATACGAGGTAATAAACTGGAGTGTAAATAACCCTTAGCCTCCATTAATCACTGATGCGTGATCTATTCACCTTGTAGAGCAGGTGCAGCAGTCGATTGTCTAGTAGCTGTCGTTAACATTTACATCTGGACAACTTCCTGGTTGTGCTTTTAAACTCTTAAACGTTTTTATTCCCTCCAACCGGTTTTCCCTCCAACGCCTTTGTTCGTTCTTCCTCCCAGAACTGCTTCGAGCTCTTCATCCCCAACCACAAGGATCAGGTGATCAAGGCCTGCAAGACGGAGGCGGACGGCCGCGTCGTCGAGGGAAACCACACTTTCTACAGAATCTCAGCCCCGACCGCGGAGGAGAAGGACGAGTGGATCAACAGCATCAAGTGAGTCACGCCGTCTCTGCTGCTGAATCAAAAATGATGATGATGATGGTGGAGTCTAACCGTTCTTCCTCCGCCTGCAGAGCGGCCATCAGCAAAGACCCGTTCTACGAGATGCTGGCGGCTCGTAAGAAGAAGGTCTCATCCTTGAAGGGGCTGTAGAGCTGCTGAGGATTGAAACAAGGCGTCCTGCTGAGGTGGACCTGAAGTGATATCCCTGCAGCAGCGACACCTGGACCCGGCCCAGAGGACTCGGCTTCTAAAGAGGCTCCTCTTTACTTTCCCCCCCCCAACTGCTGGACCTTCAGATCCCTACGTTACAGGTTTGACGCTCACGCTCACGCTGTTACTTCCCCATCTCAGGCCAAACCTTTCGAAAGCCCTGCTTCTGCAGAACTGTCGTGACGCCCTCTGGTTAGGACTCGCACTCGTCTGAAAATCTGCTGTAATGACGTCTCTTTTCACGCGCCCAGTGTTTGTCGGTCAAGAGCCTCTACCGCGACTCTGAACAGAACAAAAGAAATGTGGATGTGAAATTATGAGCGCCGGAGAAGATGATTTAAAAACTGGAGAAGAAGTCGGATTAAAAACTCAAACTGCACAAACGTGAGATCCACAAACATTTGAGAATTAAATCAAGTTCGGGACTCGTTAATCGTCCTCTGACCTTCAGTGTTTCGTCTGTTGCCATATAAAAGCTTTTTTGTTTTTTTCTGTTTTCTCTTCGTCAGCGCGCTGTCACGGAAATGAAGGTAACGCCTAAATAGCATAAATATTTATTTATCCAGATTTCTTGTAATTTATTTTCTTTTGTGTTTTTTTTGTCTCATTAAAAGTTTGCAAACCAACTCCTTTTACTCCACTTTGATTGTTCATTTGAGTCGTTTTAAAAGCCAACCTGGATTCATGTTCTTGGCCTCAGAAACAGGTCAAACAAGGCTACAAGGAAGTGGATGCTGTGATGAGACGTCATGAGAGAGAGTCCCTGTGTGACTTCATATTAACCGCAAGATTCGTCAACACTGAAACATTTAAAGAATCCGTCACGACGCTTCTTATCTCCACCTGGTATATTTACAAAAGCATTCCAGCGCCACCTGAATGACCTTATCTGCTCCCCGGTCGACATTCTTCCCCTTCCGTTACTTCCTGCTTGCGCTCATCCGAGCCGATCGTTTTGCATCTTTCTATCGTTCGCCGTCGTCGCCGCCACGCAGTTTTTCCAGATTTGAAACGACGATCAGGAGATGAAAGAGTCGGCGATGCAGAGCGGGGAGATTCCCCTCGACGTGGCCTGAATAAACAACGAGTATATGATAACGAGTGAAAGCACGTGATCAGAGGAGCCGGTTCAGAAAAGACGATGAGTTTTTTTTAACGGCTAAAACTGAGCAATTATCATTTTACGTTGGTCTAAGTTATTAATCTGTTTGTTTTTTTTGTTACTGAACAGCTGTGAGAGACTCAACCAAAGCGATTCATACAGAAAACCAAACAAGGAACTGAAAGACCTTAAAGCTCAGAGCAGCAGACTCCCGAGACCTCGAACTGACCTGACCTGAACTCTTTGTTCTTTCAAAATAAAATGTCAAACACAAACAGACGTCGCTTTAAAAATCAACCACATCCGTCCTTTAATTTACAAAGATAATAATGTAGACTGTACAGTTTGCTGTGATCGCACTTGCAAGAGCTTTTAAATCTGTTATCAAAGCTCCTCCGGGAATCGAAATGTTTCACCACACCTCTGTTTACCTTTCATTACATCAGAGACGTCTCTATTTATAACTCGTGCATGCAACACCAGACCGCGCTGGTGGAGGTGTACGTACAGCACAAGTAGCTTCTTTGAAATGCAGGCAGCTGATAGCTGTTCACGTGTTCGTTTACAAACAGTGTTAACGGCGTAAACCAGGAGCAAGAGCTCGGATAGAGAAGAGGATTTACCTCCCGAGTTCAACACATGCTCCTGTATATGTGTGTGTGTGTGTGTGTGTGTGTGTTTGAGAGTCACTTCCTTGGGACAAACTCAGGGTTTTTTATCCGAGGAGACGGTGAAGACGTGCTGATGATATTCCAGTGTGTCGTCTGCAGGAGTCGGGGTCGACCTTCAACTCGGGACAGAAGAAAAGCCGCCTGCTCCTCCTGCTCGGCAAAACAGACAAGAAGAGAAAAATGTTCAGTATTCTGCGTTTAGTCTTTATCAGGAAGGACGGGACGTGAAGGCTGGGTGAACGAACATAAATCTCTGTTAGCTTATTATTATTTCCAGAATCATAAAAGACTTAAAAGATGCAGACGTTTTTAAATTTCGGTCTAGCTCCTCGTTAAGTGGTAAGTGTCGTCCGCCTGTCACGCGTGAGACCGGGGTTTGAGTTCCATCTTTTGGTGGAGCAGAGGTTAGAGGTAGAGCTTGGGACTGAAGGGTCCCAGGTTCACCTCCCCCCCCCCCCCCCAAAGCCTTGAGCAAGCATCTAACCTCTGAACTGCTTAGAAGCTGCAGCCCACTGCTCCAACTGGAATGGATGGGTCAAACAGCAGGAACATAGTTTCCCTTTTGGGATCAATACACAAATTATTAGTTTCTGTTGTCGTCTTTATACTTAAATGTGAGATTTGTGCGCAGTTACACTCCCTGTTTTGATTTAGAAACATCTGGGAACAGGAATTAAAAGCGCTTTATTTTGTGGATTTTGGAAGCAACGTCAAAAAGTCCATCAGCAGCGTTAGGGTTAAGACACCTTTAACGGTACCGTCTCGTTGTCGTAATTTATTTAAATAGAGTTTTTGCTGAATCTGTGATCAGATTCTGCGCGACCACGTCACAGTTTCCCCACTAGAGGGCGGCCAGGTCCGTCTCAACCCACCAGATAACTCACGGCGATTGCTGTGTGAACATCAGCTCCAACAGTTGGAAAAGCTCCAACCTGTTGTCACCAGTTTCTAACAATAGACAGCCGGCGCTGCCGATAAGAACGTTTTTATCCTTTTAACCAGCACGGCTATTGTTGGACGGACGCGTTTTGTTTTTTCCTCTGTCAGGAATAAAAAGGAGGAGACAAGCAGTAAAGGACGCAGATCACAATCCCGGGCGGATACAAAACAACGGCGAGAGAACTGCTGTTTAAACTGTTGATGAACTCGACCACAAACAACACTGGTTACTTATGTCTGAGTGAATGTTTGAGAGTTTAGAAAGAAATGGAAAAAGTTTGAGATTCACACGAATGAATGAAAAATTGTTAAATAGATCTAAATTTAATAGTTTAACTGAAGTCAGAGGTTTATTAGATTACATTTTGTTGCATTTAATTTTTCCTATTCGGTTTAACTGTTTATCTGACTTTCAGCCAAACGACCACGTAAAGATGAGATTATCTGGGTTCGTATCTGAACATGTTTCAGCAGAAAACTGTTGCGAGTTGAAGATGAAACAAAAACTCGAACTCGCCTGCTGATTCAGATAAAAAACATAACGTACAAACAGACCAGAGGAAACCTGAGCTGAACTTTTTACAAACTACGACCGCCGTAAACATTCGACAACAGGGCCGTAAATATAAAGTTCAGAGGTTAAAAACAGTCTCGGGGATTTTAATAAAGCAGCTGGGAACTGTAACGTTACTCAGAAAGGAATAAAAGTCAACTTGAATTCAAGCTGAGCTCATTTACAACACGTTTATATTTCTTATCGTGAGATATGTACACAGATATTTTTATGTAGATGCATAATAAATTTCCTTTAAGGTTCCTTAATGTTGCCAAACGTCAAATTTCCCTCTGCTGACGTACCTTTTTAAAGACGCAGCAATTAAATTTTGTATATCTGCGTTTAATCTGGATGGTAAATCAATTTATTCTGACCTTATTCAGCTCTGAACGACTTCTACAACTTTTTCTAGAGAGAACAGAGATAAGGACGCACATTTTTCAGACAGCTGCAGGGTATTCATGTTAGAAATAGCTGCATCGCGTCTCTCATCTCCGCACAGCTGAACTGTAAGAGAATTTAAATACAGACGCGATCTGCAGGTCGACCTTAAAAGTAGGAGGTAAAACTTTTTTGAACATCTGGACTGTAGACATGTAAAGAGAACTGTAGTTTATAAGCGTAAAAACTACTCCTAGGCCTCCAGACTGAATCAGGTGATCAGTTCTCACGTCCGTTTGCACCCCCACAACCATTTTCCTGTTAACTAACAATGACGTAAGAGCTCAGGTCGACTTTCACCCTGACGTCACCGGCCAGCCTCACTGGGTCATCCCGTCAGAGCGTGCGTCATTAAGCCGGTAAACGTGAGGATTTCCACCGGTCTTTGCACCATTTTCCAACAAAAGGCCGACATACGATCTTACTCATATCATTGTTTGAGCTTCATGGCGTGCATATTTGTGCACTATACTCGAGGGCTGTAAGATGAGCTATTCTCAGACGCTTCCTTCTGGCACCAGATCACTCAACTTCTTTTTTTTTTTTTTTTTTTTTTTTAAAGCTCCCTTGACTGTTCAGGTGGCGATAAGATGCCACCCATTTACCGTCATTATCCAGCCTGCAACACTTCCTGTTCTCAGAAACTACAAAAAAAAAAAAACTGCTGTGTGGCTTTCAGTCAATCTCCAGCTGTGATCTCAACGGGCTTTTCCTTCGAAGCTCATTTAAAATATATATCTTATTTTCACGAGACATCACAAGCGGCCACGCTGGCTCCGGTTCAGGGTCCAGGCGAACCTTTTGACTTCACCTCGCCAAGTCCTGACAGGATTCACGCCGACCACAGTGTCAAATCATCACCATAACGCAACGCTGACTCACTTCTTAACAGGAGTGAATCAGCCGACACGCCGTCCCCGCTCTCACTTTGGTGATCTGGGCTGCTGGGAAGACGAGGTCTGGACCTGCGATCTGGGACTAGCCACAATGACTGCAGGCATTTCAAAGAAACCGCAGCCCGTTTCACTCACAGTATGGTCGGAGATGTATTTTGTCTACTCGGCAGAAATCACAGACTACGATCTGAATAAAAACTGCGCATATGAAGCATAAATGTAAAAGGAGAATCAGGTTCGCCCCTTCATTTCTATTGTTACGATGGCTGTGCAAATTTAGATTTGTACATTTTTAGTTTAAAAATCTGCAGAAAACTAATCATGCAAATGAAAGCTTTGATGATATGATCATATGAACTCCATATCTTGAAGTCAGAGCACAAAGAAAACAGTTTGAAAAGAAAGTTCTTGCACAAAATGAATGAAGAAATTATCTAAAACAATCACCGTCGTCTAGTTTGACATCACGCTTCGAGCTAAATAATGACAATATTTGATATCTTCTTTCTTTGTGTGATTATATATGGCATAAGGAGCAATACTCTGCTTGATTAAAGATAAAAGTCTGAAGCATGTCTTACAAATAGCTCGACTAGAACATGAAGTAACCAAAAACGATTACGATCTATACCTCTTCAGCTGCTATTCTGTTATCGTGCCTCGTGAGTTCACCACTTTAATAAAGTTTGGTTAACTGAAGTGAACGCGAGTCAAGACAGAAATACAGAAAGAAACAGTCAACAGCTGCTTTTTAAGTCAGAACTGGTGATTCAGCCTCTACAGTAACACTCAGAGTAAGATGACACCGTGACCTCGTTACAGGAACAAAACAGTCAGACAATCAGACCGGTTGGAAACGGCGTAAACGATCCACTGTTGCTTCACATGTTTGGCTCAGCGTTGAGACTTTTTAACGGCGCAAACAAGCTGCACACGCACTGACCAACGTATTCTTCTTCCTAATTTCTTCTTGCTAACTGGACTTTCGGCAGATCCTCATCATTTATTTGTACCAGTTTCTGTCCACTTGATAAATTTAAAATGGTTTTTGAAATAAAATTGACGGAGATCAGATCAGAGAGCTGGAAAACAAAACAAAACAAGTTGCTCAAAAGCTCTAAAATGCTCAAAACAGTTTCTGTAAACATTTACAAAAGTTCGTGAGACTTGTGTTTACATCATTTAAATGTCGTCGTCTAAATCGTGCTGCAACAAAGTTTAAATTCTACCGTTTGGCTAATGTTTACATTTAAGGTGTTAACAAGCTGCATTGACATGATTATACTGGATAATTGTACTTCAAAAGAATTTTATCATTCATTTATAGCTTCAGTTTCCGTGCAGTTAAAGGAGAACTACTGTTTTTTTACAACCTGGACCTTATTTCTACCATAAAATACGATCGTTTACTCACCCATATAACTGTTGTGTTATTTGCACTCGTTTAGGAGATAATTACATCCACGTATATCCGTATAGTGGGAGTAAATGGGGCACCGAAACGCAGCCTCTAGATAACGCATTATCTGCCGCGAAACTTGTTCATTTCACCAATATTTTTGTTATGATACGCTAATGCTATTCCCCGTTGAGTCCGGAGTTACCTGTTATCATCATCTGGGGTCTGTAGATTGACCTACTAACCTCTGACCTGGATGATGTCATCTCTGAGCGGAGCGCGGAGCGCGCACCCCGCGACGGTCGGCTAGTTTACCTGTAATTTGCTACTGCTAGCTTTTTGCAACACGGCTGAATATTTTTCCGATTCTGAGGTTGTGACATTGGATGATGATAACAGGTAACTCCGGACCCAAAGGGGAATAGCACTAGCGTATCATAACAAAATATTGGTGAAATGAACAGATAATAAAGTGTTATTCAGAGGCTGCGTTTCGGTGCCCCATTCACTCCCATTATATGGATATACGCAGATCTAAATATCTCCTAAAGGAGTGCAAATAACACAAAAGTTATATGGGTGAGTAAACTATCGTATTTTATGAAAGAAATAAGGTCCAGGTGGTAAAAAAAACAGTAATTCCCCTTTAATTAATTTACGTCAAGCATTTTATCTCACTGTTTGGTCTCCACCAGCTGTGGATTGTTTATTCTTGAACACGGACATATGATCCTCTTATATATGATTTTGCTTGACAATTGGAGCCGATTATTATCATTTATTTGCAGTTTTCTGTTTCCGTCCACTTGATAAATCTAAGGCCAACGTTCACTTTTAGCTCCACTTTTGGTCTCCACCACCCGTCGCTCGCTAACGGCAAGTTTTATGAGATAAGGTTAAAGAAATCATTTAAAAAGGTGCTGCTTTAAAAACAATTAGCTGAAAAGCTCTAAAAGTTAAGTGATGATTTTTGCTTCCGTTCATTAAAAACGGTAAAATAATTTCTGTATAAAAACATTGAGTAACGCAGATTTAAAGCTCTGGTTTTCTTGTCAAGTGTTTTTTTCACATAACAGCAAATTAGATCATTTTTTTCATGTGTTGTGCGTGTGTGGGTTTGCACCTGATGCGGTTTCAGAAGAAATTCTTGATGAGCGGAGTCACTAGTTTCACCCACAGCTTGACGTGGCGGTCGGGACGCTCGAACGTGGAGCTGGACACCTCCGTGGAGAGTCTGTACAACATCTCCTGCTCCTGGGAGTTTAAAAAAAAAAAAAAAAACACAGGTGTGCGTTCAGTAACCAGCAGCACGCTCATTCATCACCGTCGAGAGGAAACGAGAGGGCCGACCTCCTGCAGCTGGCTCTGTAGTTCCTCGTTCTCCGTTACTATGGCGATCTGGGCCTCCAGGTCACGGTGAACCGAGCGGTAACCGAAATTAGGGGAGCCAATTAGAGTGAGGCAAGGCCGATCCTGCCCCCGGAGGTAATACCACAGACCTGTAGGAGAGGAAAAGCGGAGTGAGCCAGCGAGGAGGTAATGCTTCAGAGAGCAGTTTCCAGCAGAGATTTCTGTCGGCCCCCCAAACCACAACTAAAAGGAAGCACATGCAGAAATCCCCAGCGTGGATCCAAAACCCCAAAATATGAGAGAGTGAGTGTGCATCCTTGTCCTGAGGCTACAACAGAGTGACTGTACAAGCCTTCGCCTCTCACGCTACATACCACCGCGACCACAAGAAGAACAGCAGAGCAGGCAGAGGAGCAGTGAGAGTGATGTGTTTTATTATTTTCACTGAGCCAAACAAAGCTCATCTGGACGCCTCGGTCCTGGTTACACGGTAATATATCAATAGACGTGGGGTTAGTTTTTTTTTTTTTAAATCTACAAATCAGACTGGCTAAATATTTACAGTCTTTAAAACAATGAATATTCCTGCAGACACGCCATCGCTGAAAAACATCCTAATCCCTGCAGAGGCTCTCGTTGAGTCCCACCCACCTTTGGCGTGGAAGGTCCACTGAGACCTGTAGTACTCGTGCAGGTGTACCCTCTCCTCCTGGCCCAGCCGACACACCTGGTCGTAAAACTGCCTGGCGATCTGGATGTAGGCGGCGGGGATGGCTCCGGCGACGCCCTTGGCCCCGAAGAACCCGTTCACCTCGGGGGAGGCGGTGAGGATGCGGTAGCTGGCTCCGGCCCCGAGCACCAGCCGCATGTACGCCTTGGTCAGGTTGAAGTAGCCCGACGTCAGGAACACGGTGGAGTCCGGCCCGGCGTCCGTCAGCAGACGCTGGAGGGGGACATAGGGAGACGGGAAGACGAGTCAGAGCTGCGTTTCCGTTCATTTTATTTCTCGAATAGCTGATTATTAAATATATAAAACATTACTTTGAACACGTTAGGGTTTATGTTTCCTTCCTCGTGTCTGCTCATGTCCTGTTTCTACGTTACTCTGACGCAGAGTCGACTCAGAGGCTCAACAAGTTTTTCCTCAGTTAAATCAGATCAGACGCAGACAAATTATTGATTGCAGTAGTTGCAGTTTCTTATATTTGCTTGACATATCGATCAGCCATAACATTATCACCACCTTCCTAATATCGTGTAGGTCTCCAAAACAGTTGCGACTCGTCAGAGAATGGACATGGGTCTTCTGAGGGTGTCCTGTGATGTCTGGGAACAGGATGTTGTTAGAGGGGGGTCTTTAGGTCCTATGGGTTGAGGGGAGGGGCCTCTGTGGATCATCCCACAGATATTTCATCAGTTTGGGATCTAGTGAATTTGGAGGCCAGGTCAACACCTTGTGCTGTTCTTCATGTTTTTTTGAGTTGTTCCTAAACCGTTTTTGTGGCTGCGTCCTGCTGCCATTAAGGAGTGTCACTGCTATGGGGTGGGGGTGCCTGGTCTGGTATAAAATTTGCACTGCAGCCATTTTGTAGCTGAAAACGTGTATTTCTGGTTTCTGGTCCAAAGACTGAATAAATAAAATAATCTTGTAGAGTGAAACCTAAACATCTGTAGTTCTTGAGACCAGCTGGTGCCTTAGTCATGTTAAATTAGAGTTAGTCATCATTTTACTGGGTTCATTCCCAGAACATGTGACTAATAAATCACTTAAAAATGCTCAAATATTTATCTGTGGTTTATTAGTGCTTATTATTATTCTTATTAACGCCACTCACACGATTTAATCACGTACAGTCAGGGACACAACTCACCTGCGTGATCTGCTCGTCCACCCGGATGCCCAGAGGTTTCATCTGCACCAGGGGGAACACCCAGGTGTCCCCCCACTCCCCCTCGCTCATGCCCTCGTCCTCCGAGTCCTCCGACCCGTTCAGCAGCCGCTGCCTCACCTGCGCCGTGTTCACGACCTCCATGATTCGCTCCCTCGCCGCCGCCGAGAAGTCCTGTCGGTTGCCTGGTCGCCATGGAGATGCACACACAAGAGGAGGAGGAGGATGAGTGGGAGACGGGTCACAGTGTCCTGGGCTCTGAGTGTGTGTGTGTACTGGTGTGTTTCTCATGTTGTGAGGACTTTCTCTTTGGAAATAAATCAACGTTAGAGGAAGGTTAGGATTTGGTGAATGTAAATTAGGATTAAGAGGGTCTTTTCACCCAAATTACATTAAAAAAAAGTTGCACATTTAAGTTTAGGTGGTTGTTTTAAGTACTGAGGGTTAGCTGGTAACGTGGCACCAGGCGGAGGTAGTGTTTCTATGGTTACCTGCTGTTTAAAGTCTCCTCCTTGTGGTTTTTGCAATGCTGTGCAGTTTTTTTCACCGTTATCACACTGAAGAAGAGTTTAAAACCCTCATAAACAGATTTATCTGAACCTGGACAATTAAAACTTAAATTATCTTTATATCTACGGTACGTACAGACACCGAGTCTCTGAATGGTTTAACGATTGTCCCCGTGCCCATTGATATCTTTTCGTGCAGGTTGACCAATCAGAGTTTAGCAGATATCCTTCCAACACCTCTGCTGGTCGCTTGTGGACTTTCCTGACTCTGCGTGCAAGCAGATCAGACAAAAATATTGCTCGTGTACGGACAGAGCTAGCTAAAAAAAAATAAATAAACATGGCAGATTTGGTGGTCGGAACCAAAGCTGCTAGCCGCTTCCTGTGTGTGCGCCACTTAAAGGTAGGGACGTCAACTTCCTACATAGGCATCCACCTAGATATCTTCATAAAAAAATAGTAGTTTTTTGATTAAAACATCAAAAAACACAAAGCCAGCTGGACTTGTTTCTGGAAGACGTTTCATCCGAGTAGCTCCTTCAGTTATAAATGATTTCAGCTTTGTTTCATGGATTCACCATGACAACCTTCACAGACCGCAGCTTCTTGGCAGTTTAAGCTTTTTCACCAAGACTTTGCCTCCAAGACGCAACATACTTCTCTGATCAAATATGACGACAATGGGACGAATCCATCAAGCGCTACTGCTGGATTACAGCACGGGAATGATTTAACGGTAACACAACAGCGTGGAGCCAAAACGAAAGTGGGTCAGATTTTACAAGTGAGTGAGGTGAAATCCGTCTTGTAGTTTGGGAAGTGACCTCCTTAAAGCACAGGTAGCTGCAGCGTAACAGTCCTCTGAGCTTTATTCATGATAACTGAGAGTGACTCAGACTAACTTCTGTCTCCACCTCGTCTGTTACCACTGATCGTCAGGACGCTTATTCTATTATCGGCTTCAAATGAGATCAGTCATTCTTACAAACGTCTTTACTTCAATTTTACCAGTGCTCATAGCTGTGTGTGTGTGTGTGTGTGCGTGTGTGTGTGTGTATCGGTTCCCACTACATATCTTCTTCCAGCAACACTATGACATCACAACTCTATTCCTGGTGTTCGTTTCCATGGCGGTCCGATCCAGCAGACATGATGTCATTCATCCCTCAAACTAACATCCTGGCAGTCTGCTCTCCAGTTACGGACACACTGCACGAGTGTGTGTGTGTGTGTGTGTGTGTCTGTGCGCGTGTGTAGTTGAAAACCTGACAATTTCACATCCGGCTGCACGGCTAGCCAACCGCAAAAGAGCTCTCTGCATCGTCCTCACTGTACAATCGCACTCCGGCTCAGTCGCTCTCTCTCTTTGACCAGCATATCTTCGCCTGTCTAAGCTTTCAAGCTCCATTAGCGAAATCCATCGGCCGTCGGGCGCTGAAACACGGGGGCCGCAGCCGAGCGCGAAGTGTCACACGCTGTCAAAACATGTTGCGGGGTAAACACGCGCCTGTGTGTGCACACACCGGCGTGTTTGGTTTCTACCTTTGTACGGGTGCACCATGCCCTCCAGCATGGTGACCGAGTCGTCGGGCTGCAGCTGCAGGGAGACGTCGCCCACGGCGTCCACCAGCTCGGAGAAGAAGTCGGCGACCTCCCTGCAGTTCTCCAGCAGCACGTAGCGGTCCTGTCTGTTGGTGAAGTACGAGTCGCTCAGGTTGGCCCTGGATTATAGGAAACAATAGAGACAAAAGCCTTTTAAGGTGAGGTTATTTTTCTTGTTCTTTGCTTCTTTATGCTACTAATGCAGGTGGCCGTCCTGTTTTCAATGGCTTTGTCAGTTCAGTTGAAGAGAAACCCATTTGTCAGTTGGCATTGTGTTGAACTGGAGGCCGTCGAAACCATCCCGACCGGCTGATCTGTTAGCGAATCAGTGCTAACAGGTCAGCCGGTCAAATTTAAAAATTCAGCACATGATTCATGACAGTTTGTACATCCACACTCCAAAGCTCTTCCTGTTTCCAACTTTGAATGCAGATACAGACTACTGCCACCTGCTGGTAGGAAGAGTTATTACCTTCAAACAGAGTCAAACGTGCACGCGGGACCGTAGTCTTTACGATGTGTTCAAGGGCGACTTTTTCACCCTGACACCGGCAACGTGAGGAGACGCCACATCCAGCCTTCGTTGCCGGTAGCTCGTAGATGCTGGTGTGGCAATTTCTGCTTTGGTAAAGCTGTTGATTTATGGGAACAGGCTTAATGTTGACACACCAGCATGTGCCCTCAGGTCCCTCATATGTTAAAAGTTAATCATCCCGAAAGATGTTTTGTTAGTCCAGTTTAACCTGAAGGCTTGTGTGACACATTTTATTGCCAAGAAGGAAACATGGCAAAGTAAATGTCGTTACCGCAGAAATGTGGGCGCTGGAGCACGTCCAACATTGTCCAAATTTCCCCGCACAGGCCTAATGTATGTATACGTGGACAATTCCTAGCAATGGGGGTAAACATCTCCTCTTTGAGCTGGAAGTGTTTAAGCAAACTGATATCATGAGAAGGGAGGACTTTTGTCAAGCAGCCAAGATTCTCCACTATCACAGATAAGGTGTTATTACAAACCTTAAACTCTCTCCTCCTCTGATTAATCATATCTCAGAGAGATCTTCCTCGTAGCACTTCTGTTTACTCGTCTTTGTTTGCTACATGTGGTTTTTTTTGTTCACTTTTCCCACAAGCAAAGTCAGCGTGCCATTTGCTGTGCTGAACTGAAATGGAGCGGAAACCACGACGGCACCGTGCCCGCTGGCCTCGGAGCACACCCACGCTGATCTCCATTTTCCCTGCATATGTCAAAAATGTGAGGACATTTCCCAGCAACGATGGCAAACACCTGCAGTCCGATCAGGACTGACTGACCGGAACGAGGCAAACTCTAGTTTGAATTCGAACCAAGTGCGAAAGGGTCATGTTGACACAAAAGGTGAGGGGCCGGATTAGGGGGTCAACGTACCCGCTGATAATAACACTGTCATCGAACAGGTAGACTTTGATGTGCTGGACGCCGATGGTCTCATTGAAGCGTTGGGGGACCAGCAGTCGCAGAAGCCCCCTCAGGTCCGGCGTGTGGTACAGAGACACCCTCATCCGAGACGAGAAGCGCTGCAGCAGAGGCAGCAGCATGGTCCTCGAGTTGATCTGTCCTGCGCGGGGGAAACACAAATACCGTCAGGAGGGCAAGCGTGGAGATGTGCACGCAAACGCTTGAGATAAACGGAGCGGTTACGACCTCGTGATCCGCGCGTGTAGTCCAGCAATATGGAGACTTTTAGGTCGGGAGACCGACTGTCGTCTTGTGAACGCTGAAGCACTTCTTCCATGCAGTCCACCTGAAAGAAAACATGATCAGACGATCACTCGCAATGAATAGTAAAAATATATTTGATGCAAATGGTTCAGTCCAAGATTCTGTACGTTATGTCACACAGGTCTGGGACTCAATCACTAAAACTGTGGAGGTTTTCTTAGCATGCTAGCAAAGATGCTAACTACAGAGCTAACAGTATTGCCAGCTTTCAGAGCTCCTCAAACTGTTGACAGAAAATAGACGACTGGTTCGTCCATTCACAAGTACGTCATTCCTAGGATGACTTCACAGAAACAACCTTGGCATCCAATTAGGGGAAATTGATTCAACCACTCAGTTCTTCACAAGAACATTTTTCTTTTTGAGCTTTCAGGGAGAATAAGGTTTCCTGTGGTCTGTAATCATGTTTTAATTTGTCACTCTGCAACGTTGAATCACTAACCGTACACGTCGCACCTCCAATTTTTCAACAGACGGTGACTGAGAAATTCCACCGCCTTCAAACATTACGTGAAACGTTCAAAGTCATAAATATCACTTTTATAGATATTAGCCGACTAGCACTGTGCCAGTGTAAGAGAAAAATTACAGGTGGGGATTTCAGCCACACACAGATGTACGGCCCTACACCGATCTTATTTTTCCTGCTGTACGCGAAGCGGTAAATGTTCCAAAGTGGAACTGCAAAACAAAAGAGCAGATTAATGATTATTAACTGGCAGGAAACAGCATTTATAAAGCCCCAACCTTTTTTTTTTTTTTTTTTTAATCATCTGTTCACAGTGCGTGGGAAAAGAATGAGTCACGACGGTGCACAAAGAGGAAACTGCTGCTCGGCAGACAGAGGGCACAACTGGTGGCCCGCCTGGCATTTGGATCCCTCCTGATATCTCAACCGTGCATCTGGTGCCCAAACATGTGCATGATACATCACCCCAGAGTGGCTGTTTACATGCCAGTAAAACATTTCTCCTTTCCAAGAAGAAAGCTCTTACGGGACATCTGTGCCAGCAACGCTTCCAGCTCTGGAAGTTTCCTGTGGGGCAAATCTGACAATGAGTGGGATCTCTGAGGAAAAATGATTGTGCAGTTTTTGCCCAAACCTCAACCACCAAAAAAAAAAATCTTTTTTTAAAAAAAAATGTATTCCCTGTTACTTCTAACCAAATACTGGCTTCTCAGCACTTCTAATTTATCACAATAGGTTTATTTTAGGTTTCTTTCCCTTTACATTTAATATTTAGCATCCTCCTGCAAACTGTGCGATGTGTTGGTTTCATTGACTAAATGTAAAGACGGACAAAACGGCGGCTCCCGACGATTGACGGCACCGCACCTTGATCACCCCCTGGTGGCCGTTTGTAGTATTATTCATAAACCCCGCCCTCTCACAGTTTACGCAGTGAGCTAAAAATAAACAACAAAACCTTTAAATAAACAGTCATGTTAATATTTATTTAGTTGCTCATGTTTCTATTGATTTTTTTTTTTTCCATGCAAGTTTACCTTCGTAGGTACGACTATTGTATTCCGCATATTTACATAATAGAAAGGTCACACCTTGTACCTAACATTATTGGGTTAATTTTGCACTTGCTGCTATTTGCACTTCTGGTTATATGCCAAACTTTATTTAGTATGCGCAACATCAATCTGACCTTATCAAAAAACAGACCTCGAGTACACTCTACTAACCGATATCTAGCACAACCGACCTATGTCGAAGAATAAAGTAGTTGATGTTGTAACTAGCGGCGTGCAACAAAGCCTCCACTACACTTAGAGACAGCCAAGATGGTGGCAGCTGGGCTATTTGGAAGAGGATTGTGAACACTGAGATCACCACCGACTGTCACGTTACCCGAAGCTCAGCGTAGGCGTCACCGACCAGCGCCATCTTGGTCGAGGCCAATCGCAAAATGGCCAAACCAAGACGGCTAGCAACGTGTTAAGACATTTATGCATAACTTTAAGCCTTGATCCAACTTAAATGAGTTCGATCAAGATGGTTATGAATGGAGAAAATAGCTATAGAGACTAAAATGTAAAATGTTTATTTCAGCTGTAAAGTTTGACATTTCAACACGGAGGTTTAGCCTCAAGTGGACATTTGAGGAACTGCAGTTTAGTGTTGGTTTAAGTTTGTCACTTGGCTACGACGTCTCTATAACCCCAAACACTACTGTAGAGATCCAAATGACGTGATGCGTGCAAGATGGCGGTGCCCATTTCCACAATATTTTGGATTCGCTTTTGTACGGGATTCACTTTTTCACTACTTTGCGATCACATGTCGTCCATCTTTATTTGCAGTTTAAGCAACAAGAAAAGATAAATGAGTCGAGTTAAATCTTGACATTAGTATTAGCCTGAAAAATCTCAACTACATTACAACCTAAAGTTTGAAGCTGCACCGTTTACATCCATGTTTAAAAGGCTGCCATCTGCTGGCATGTTACTGAATTTCTTAACCCACTACTGCCACCTATAGACCAGTGGAGACGTGCAACTATGCACACAACTATGCACACAACTATGTGCATTCACATGAGACTAATTACTAGTGACTAACAAACCCTAAAAGTAACCACTGCAGGTTATTAATGTTTATATAAAAGCCTCTGAATAACTTTTGCATATAGCGTGCTGAAGATAAACAAGCCTTGCTCCACCACTTGAGTAAATACACAGTGCAGGTGTGACTGAAAATATCTTTCTGTGTTAGCTGATCCCGGGTGAACATTGAAATCACACCTGCAGTTTGCATTCTTCAGTCTGAGCCACAGACCATTTTTGTGCTGAATTAAGTTCACTGCGTTCAATTTCAAAGGAAACGCAGGCCTGAAAACAAGTCACATGGACTCGCTGCAGCTTATTGACTCACGTTTCTAGTAATCCATCATCCTGTGAGGTTACAGAGTTTGGCGGCAATCACAGCTGATTCCAATGCTTTTAACTGTAATTAAGCCTGTTTCGTTTTTGTTTTTTTTCCCTGCATTTCACCCGCTCTGCTGCTGCTGCTGCTGCTCGTACCATTTTGAAAAAGAAAAACATGAAAAAGAGCTGAATACGAGCATCCGTCCAGACTGTGGTTTGCTTTCGGTTAATGTTGTTATGCAAGGCTTTCCAAGCATGAAGAACAGCAGTCTGTCACATGCCAGGGCTGGTCTCCTTATTCCAATAAACCCTAGCAGTTTGGGGTCACTCCTTGTTGTTGGCCTGGAGTTCATTTTCATTCTGAACAGACCACACTGTGGTCGTCTTGGAAGAGAACTCTGACTCATATTTTCTGGCATCTCTGACCAGTTATTTGGAGAGCGCACCATGTTTGGATGGCATTGTTCTCACCTGCCCTGAACTAAAGAAACTAAATTCTCCAGAGTTGTAACAATCACTCAAAGTCCACTTTTCTCACCAGCTCCTGCTCCAGCTGACCTGTTCCCAAATACAAAGAGGCCATCACCACTCGTCTCTTCGCGGTCTTGATGCGGGCCTGAAGTGAAAGAAAAAGATAAAAGAAGAATCACAACAGGGAAGGAGAGAGCAGTGAAGTGTACATGGGTGGAGGTTTCTGCGATACTATGAAAGGACAACCTTTTCAGAAGTTATGTTTCCTGAAAGTCACATGAACACAGTTGGCAACAGACATGAGGAACTATGGTAGATTCATAAGTCACCAAACAAACAGAAAAAAAAAAAAACCCCAACAAAATAACCAATAAAAACGTACTGTCAACTTTTTAAAATCTCCCCTGTACAGTTGTTTTGAATGGGGAACTAAACAGCTATGGAAAACAAACCATTCGACACATATTCTGATGGACTCACTTTTGGAGCCATTTGAACAACTGTGGTTCAGTGTTTGGTTAATTTTTCAGTCATGGAGGTTGTCACTAGGCCAACACGTCTCCATAACCCCCAGTCACTACTGCATAGACGCAAAAGACGACACCAGCGCAAAATTGGCGGCGCCTATTTCCACAATACTTTGGATTCATTTCCGTATGTGACTTCATGATGAAGCGCCATCCATCTTTATTTGCAAATGTATCTTGGTCACACGATCACTTAAATATTAAATGAAAATGAAGAATTAAGAAGCTTTAAAGGGGAATTATCGTTTTTTTACATCCTGGACCTTATTTAGATCCAGTAGAGCGCCGCGTATATCCATATAGTGGGAGTGATTGGGGCACCGAAAACACAGCCTCTAAATAACGCATTATCTGCCACGAAAGATTGACCTATTAACCTGTGACCTGGAAGATGTCATCTCTGAGCGCCGTGAACACCCGCAACGGTCGGCTTGTTTACCTTTAATTTGCTTTCGCGGCAGATAATGCGTTATTTAGAGGCTGCGTTTCGGTGCCCCAGTCACTCCCAGTATATGAATATACGCGCCGCTCCACTGGATCTAAATATCGTCCGAAATGACACCACAGTTATATGGGTGAGTAAATGATCGTATTTTATCCCAGAAATAAGATCCAGGTTGTAAAAAATGGTAATTCCCCTTCTTAATTCTTCATTTTCATTTAATATTTAAGTGATTGTGTGAGCAAGATACATTTGCAAATAAAGATGGACGACACTTGGTCATGAAGTGACATACGTAAATGAATCCAAAATATTGTGGAAATGGGCGCCGCCATCTTGCGCTGGTGTCGTCTTTTGCATCTCTGCAGTAGTGACTGGGGGTTATGGAGACGTGTTGGCCTAGTGACAACCTCTTTCGGGTTCGGTGCCCCATTCACTCCCACTATATGGATATACGCGCCGCTCCACTGGATCTAAATATCGTCCGAACTACTCCAAATGACACCAAAGTTATATGGGTGAGTAAACGATCGTATTTTATGCCAGAAATAAGGTCCAGGTTGTAAAAAAAGGTAATTCCCCTTTAACCAGTCTTTAGAAAACTGAGAGGATGAACCTGCAGACAATTATTTGCTGAATTTGTTTTTTTTAACAGCTTTGGTAAACCATTAAAAGATCATGTAAATCGATCGATTTGCATGGAGCACATCTTTGCATTGTCCACGCTCATGCCTACTTATGGCGGCTGAAGACTTCATCAGAAAAGGCACGAACCCAATCATCAAAAGTGTCTGAATGCTTTAAAATGGACGCCGACCTGTCAGTGATAAAGCCCTAAAGATCCACTGTAGAGAAGCTACTCAGTACAAAACAGCTGATAGACACAGCTGAAGCGTTTATCAGCATCTGAGACCAAAAACAGAGCTAAAATGAAGTGGTTACACTCGAAAGGAATGGTCACGGTGCTTTGTAAATCCTGTATGTGTTCACAGGAGACAGGTTATTTATGTCACAAGTTTCACTTTTTCCCTCAAGTGGAAAAAAACTGGTTAGAGATTCAGTTCAGCGACATTGTTAAGTAAATACAATTTCCTCTGTTGGCACCTAATCATGCAAATATGTTAACATGTGCATCGCTGTGGTTTGAGGTTGAGTTGAAAGATGTTTTTTCTGTATCGAGCAGTCACAGTTTTAACAGAATAATACATTAATTATGTGCAGACGGACAAACTGAATTCCTTTCACCTTTTCTGAAGCCACAAATCTCAGAAACTGAAAGATTCCTTAGAAACAATAACCAAAAAAAGTAAAAGCTTTTAGAACTTGTGAACCTTTAAAGGTATTTAGTCGCCCGTTTAAAAATCAAAATCCATCCTAATCTGAGGTTTCTGATCTATAACGTTACAGGTTTTTCAAATACCTGTTATGAGGCGCTACAAACGTTTCCTGACAGATAAATATAACCAGGGGCTGATTAAGTTACGAACAGGATTGAGCGGAGGCCGGTGCCAACGGGATCTATTAACAATACATTTGCATTCAGATGAAAACTTCCCAGCCCTCAATGCTATGGGGAAGTGGTGACAAAGCGGTAAACCACGCCCATTCACACAACCCTGTAACATGCTTTTACCCACATTACAAGTTTTGATAACAACATTTTTCATGTAACTTCCATCATCAGACACCGTGCATTAACCGCTTTATGTCTGAGCTGAACCTAAAGCTCCTGCCTGGAAGCCACAACAGCAGCACCTGCATATTACTGTAACTGAGTCCAATTCCTGTTTCTTTGTTCCCGGATTCGTTGAATAGATAGAGATAATAGAAGCAGCGGAAACACAAAAGAATTCCAATGCGGTGACACAGAGCAGGTGTGAAAAAAAAAAAAAAATGAAAATAGCCTCAAAGAAAACCAGCATGCGTGTCTGCTATTGTTTTAACTGAAACTGTCAAGTTGGTTTTAAGGAAGGATTCACAGAGCACCTGATTTTACCGACAGGAAAGGAGACAGGAAGACAGATGCACATTTTTCCTGTCTTTCAAGACTGTTTTAACTCATAAAATTAAAAAAAATATATCACTTTCTTTTAGCAGTCAGCAATATGTGTGGAGAATTAACGTTTGCCAGCTGCTACTCAGGAAAGACAGATTTTGCAGAGCAAGCAAAGACGGGTTTCTGGAGAAATTCAGGTCCTGTTCAGATCTGGTAATAACATGCGTCCTAGCGTGATTGAACTGTACATGGCCAGTCCACACCTGGTTCTCCACATGGGTCTCGAGCCACCACTTGACCCCCCCAAAGAGTATCATGCAAACAGCAGCTGTGTCAAAACAGTGGATCCCTATCTACCGTTGTTTCAGAACCATGAACAGCACTGTTTGTAGTGTGTGTTAAGTCTCTATTTTGGAGGGCACGCGCAACAAACAGCGCTGTCCGTGGTTCTGAAACAACGGTCGATAGCGATCCACTGTTTTAAGGAAAGAGCTGTTTACGTAACATTACACAGCGCCTCAAATTACATTGGTGTTTATTTATACACACAGAGCACAAAACTGACCATAAGTGGTGGCAAATGACATTGACAATCTTGTGACAATTCAATGTTCTGCTGGGAAACTTTTGGACCTGGCTTTCATGTGGATGTTACTTAGACATGTAGCACCCACCTAGACCAGACCTAGACCTAGACCTCACCCCTCAAAGGCCCCCACTAACAGCATCCTGTTACCAGACACCACAGGACACCCTCAGAAGGCCCATGTCCATTCTCTGATGAGTCACAACTGTTTTTGAGGCACAAGGGAGACCTACACAATATTAGGAAGGTGGTCATAATGTTATGCCTGATCGGTGTATGTGCTAGGTCGGCTCTAGAGGATGCCACTGACCTTCATGGCCTGGTAAAACTGGTCAGGCGAGGTGAGAATATGGATGTGGGTGCCCGGCACCCGGAAGGCGGGCACGTGCTCGGCCATCCATCTGAAGTGGGTAGAGAGGCCGTCTGTGCCCTGAGCGCCGGCCGACCCCGTGGGCCTGGAGACGTGGCGCGGGGCCGGGTCGGCTTCGGCCAGCAGGGGGGCCAGCAGCAGCACGGAGGACCTGCGGGAGACACGGGGAGCCGGAAAATTGATTTTACGCTGCTGAAAACGTAATAAAAGAGCAAAGAGCAAATCTCCTACTGACGTATCTGTCGCGTTCTCATCCTTTGGTATGAGGCGACGGATTGTTTGATTTTTATTGCGTTTGTTTTCCTGCTCGTTTTGCCTTCTTTGTCGTGCGTCTTGGTCCTTCACAGTTTACCAGGTGACGTGCACGGCAAAGTAAATATTAACTCCTTTTTACCCAATTGAAATGACAAACTTATGTGTTGTGACTCACGTAGAGTCGTGGAAGGCATGGAAAGAAAATGTTTAAAGAGCTTTTAAAACACTTTATGCAGTCTTAAAACGGTGCACTCGGGTGTAATAAACACAGGAGAAGTTTTGGAAGATCTTTTTTTATTAATTTTATCACAAGCCTAACAAAAACAAACACACATTTATATCTCATGAGAAGTCACTAGATTGCGAGCGCTCCATTTGTGTAACACAAGACTCCATAACAGCTGAGAGCTCTTAAATAGCAGCCATTTCAATTACGGTCTCAATCAGCTGATTGTTAATAGATGAGCACAATTCATCAGTAATCCATCAATAATTAATAATAATATCCCATTTAAACCAGGAATGTCTCCTAATTAATCACAGTTTTATAAAACTTTCTGCACATAGCTCTTCAATTATGAGATTAAGGGGTTATTGATCCGACACCCGCATGAAACTCTCCCAATAATTTAGGAGCCAGGCAGAAAAAGATTGTTTTTTTTAATGGGGCGCAACCAGAAGTGCAGGAGACTTCGATATAATCAGCACCGAACCGTGTACTACCTTTACATTTGCAAGGATTTGTTGATTAATTCAACCGGAGCCAGAAATACTCAACAAGAAGCAGCGAATTCTCTCTTTTAAAAAGCAAGAATTCACATTTTTAATGGAATAATTCATGAATTTATGAACAACGCTACAAATAAAATCCTTTTCCCCTTTTTCTGAAGCCGCCAATCTGAGAAACTGAGTCATCCGTCATTGGTTGACTCAATAAAGTTGTATGTTGCCACGGATACATTTAGTTTAAAGACCTCCTCTGTTAAAAAATCTAAAGATATTATTATTATTACGATACCTGTTTTGTACTTGTTTATATTAATTACATTTAAATCCACAGTGAAACATTACTGTTGTTTCCAGGAAAGACTTTCAGAATCATTCTTCTGATTATTTTGAATGTAATTTTCCATCTACCAACAAAAAGAGAGACTAAGAGACTAGGAGACTATTACTTCACCAGGTAAAACTACGTCACTCAAACAGAGTTGTTCCTTTTCAGACAGTTGTTTACACTTATTCGGTTTTCATTTCCCCTTTAAACATTTCCAGCTGGATGTGAGCATTTCCAGAATTATTCATGAGACACTGGAGCCTGACGCCGTCGCTGCGTCTTTCATCGGACTCCCCCTGAGCGGACGCTGGGTAAACTGGGCCAGGTGTGCTTTATATGACAGGAAACAATAGTTTTGCAGGTATCATGTTTTTCCTTCCGTCTTTCTGCCTCTCAAAGTGCCGGAGCGACTTTCATTCAAGCGAGAGGGCGTCGTCTTGGAGGCGAGTATCCAGTTTACTCCCACACCACAGCCGTGTCGGTCTGACCTGATCTCGCCAGCAGTTGGATGATGTGCTAACTAGTTATTTGCACAACTGACTAATACGCCAATAAAATGTCAGAAAGTAAACGCTCGGCTAATTTTGCATAGGTCACAGACGTCTGCGTAAGTCACGGGCCTATTTGCGCCAAGTCTTGCCCCTTTGTCCCAATAAACGAGGTCAGGGTGGGGTATCAGAAGTCCTCCGATTGTGCTGATTACATCTAAAAATCTGTTTGTGTGGATCAGAAGCACGAAAAGCCCTCGAGGGATTTCCTCTTTATGAATCCAAGAGCCATAAAAACAACGGTCCATAACTTCCTCGTGTCCCTACAGCTTACGCTAAATTATCCCTCAATTTATTTACAACGGTGCAAATTACACAACAACGACTCAAACAGAGAACAACCAGCTTGGCGGCGCCGGGCTTATGTAATGTGACTCATAGAGGGCTGGACAATTTTCTGTAAGTTGTAAAAGATAAGGCGGCCTGACGGGAGATAAGGACAACAGTTTCAAACAAATGTAACCACTGTTCTCGACATGAAGTGTTATAAAATGATCTATTACAGCAGTATTCCCCCGACATAAAACCGAGCAGATTGTTTTAATCCATATGACGGGCAGAGGAACAAGGAAGTAAACAGCATCAACATACCGTAATATGGTATCTGTAGATGTTATCAAAGTAAAGTTATTTAACGGGTGATGACTCCCACAGAGATGGAGTTAACTTCATTAGACGACTTAACCAAGTTAGCTATGTCAGACATGCAGGCCTTTAATCTGAATGAACAGAGGAGTCGTTTACTCTGGTATGTCACTACACCACATCCTCCTGAGTCGAAGCATGTGATTAAAAACAAAAAAGGGATCCTCTGTCTTACTCAGAATTCAGAACAGTTCAGAATAGCCCTACTGGGAAGTTTGGATTTACATCCTCATACTTCTCAAACGATCTAAAGTGGATTTGTTTGGCAAACTTGAGAAGCCGCTTTTTATATTCTGTGGCTCTTAAGATGTAGATCCAAGTCTCCATTCAATATTAGTTTAATCCTCTTGTAACACTACCGCTTACGCAATGTGAGCTTAAAGCTAAAGTGCGGGCCTTTTAAAAATGAACGAACGCGCGTGGCCTTCCAGTCCTCGCCAAACAAACTCAAAGATTGAGCCAATCAGCGTCGGGTGAACTTGTCTGCATTTCCAGAGTGTACCAGAGTTTTAAATCTGGCGTCTGTGGTGACATTCCTGGCACAATGTGCTTTACATGAGCCGCTAACCCTTAGGGGGAGAAGCGCAACGGCACAAACAAAGATTCAAAGCAAACACTTCTGCGTCAGATCTACTCGTAACCTACTCGTCAGCCTTCCCTAGAACTGTTACTACTCATCGTAGCAACACAGATCCCAACAGCTGTGATTTGCCTGAGCTACATTTCTTCATCCATGTGACTCAGTAGTGAGACAACCACAAAAAATGAATTCATCCTTCTTCTGCCTCCTACACGCCATCTCATTAAACATCCCCCCCTCTTTTTCCTTTTGTGTCGCGGTGTTTTCAGTAAAAAAGTCGCTTGTTTTCACCAGGACATTTGAGAAGGTGCCAACTTTTAACAGGGGACGCCCCGATCGGTATTAGGGCCGACCGGGGCGTCCCCTGGGCATTTTTTTAAAACGCTGGGATCAGATTAGATCAGAATATGGTTTCGGTCAAGCCTGATCTTTTCCAGTCGTTTATCTGTACAGTTTTAAATTGTATTTTTGTGTGTTTTTAAGGTGTAATCATCTTTGTTTTATGTAACTGGAATTTTATATCTTTAGCACTTTATAATCTCGATAAGTATTATTATTATTGCTACAAGCGCAGAGGGAGTTGTCCGCATAATTTGAGCGTTTCTCTGTTTTGGACTTGTGTTTACACCCGGACAGTTTGCCCTTTGTCCAGGTTTACTGGGGCACTTAAAAAAAACAAAGCCATCATTTTATGAACTTTCAAAGATGCATTGTCATAGGAGGAAAATCGCAGGTGAAATGGGCCCGGCTCCAAGAGGTCTTCCAGTAAGTCATGACACGGAGCCAACACTAACACCAGCAGGACCCTGACACCTGCCTGCCCTAAGTGGAATGCAGATGCTTTAACACTTACCACAATCCACATGTGCCTCTTTCCTGCTATGACAAGACAAAATTCTGGTCAGTGAAAGGGTCTATTGTTGTGAAAAATGACAGTCATCTCACGTTTTTTTTTTGCATAGAGCACAGAGGTGTGTCGCTCCACCTGCTGCTGGCTGATTTGGATAGGACCAAGCCCTTACTGTAAGCTAGGTGTGTCAATCACCGGCGACTGAAAGGGAAGAATAACACAGTCGCATAATGGGAGGACGATAAACGAGAGGAAGAAGTCGGGTTTCAGCCTCGGTAAGACGATATCTAATGTTAAACAACAGGGACACAGTGTTCCGTCCAGCTGTGTCAACTTTACTTGAAGGTTAGCTACTGTCTGAAAAGTCTCGTGGGGTTCATTAACGGCTAGAAACGCGCTAAACTACGCCATAAAATGACTTTATATTTGCCGAAAACGTGGTAATTCAAGCGACGATTGTTTAAACATTATTTCCTAAAAGTACTGAAATATCGGGGGGTTGACGTCTCCGTGAAGCAGCAGCATCAAAACACATACATGTCCGATAATGGGCGCATTAGCAACAACGTTAGCAGGGCATGCTAGGAGGCTAAAAGAAGGTGCAGGAAGGAGGGAGGGAAACCGCAGCGACGCCCATTCATCCCCGTGCCTGTGTCTCTTACCCTCCTCTTCTGTCCCGTGCTCGGAACAGCCTGTCCGATATTCGGGTAAAAACCCCGGCGATGGCCGGTGAGTACACGGAGTACACCAGCCTCCTCCAGGACATGGGAGCCGCCATTGCTGCAGCGCGGCGTGTTTGAATAAACTTTATTGACACCTTTCTGAGCTTCCCCTGTCCGTGGAGTAGTCTGTGGTAAATAAAAAAGTGGTAGCCTGGGCTGCAATATTAAAGGTGTTGGATTATAATTATAATTATTATAATTACAACAACACATTAAAAATAAATTAAAACGTTTTTCTACCTTTTTATTTTTATTTATTTTAGGTAATTTGAACGCATTAAAGCGACCTCTAGTGGTCGCCCTGCAAACTACCTCATAACTTTATATGAATTGTTGCATTTATTCATTTAAAATAAAAAAATGTACAATTGAAATAAACACACGTGTGCAAATATAAGCCACGCATGCTGGCCTCCAAATATATACTTGACCTGTGCCCTACCCGCTCTAAGGCGTGACCGTAACGCGTTTCCAGTCATGCAGCACAGAGTGTATTGTTTACAGGTGTGGAATGAGGCTTTTGTGGGGATAACTTTTTTAACTCGTTACACCCAGCGGATCATCATTGTTATTGTCCTGTAATCCCTCTGTGAGCAGGATGGTAGCTTCTCGTAAAACGCATAAAGCGTTAATCATTGGCTCTGGTGTTAAACACTGGAAAACAAAAGTTGTGTTCACTTTTGCGGTGTCCCACTTTTGCTGCTTCACCGAGAGCACACTATAGGTACACTGTAGGTAAGACTATAAAAAAGGTAAATTCAAATTGACTTTTTTTGATTATTTTCTGTTGCTACTTCTATTCTACTGTATTTCATTTTAGTCAAATACTGTATTTTCTTTCTGCTTTGGTTACTTTGCAAATTGAAAACCCTATAAAAGGCACATGAAATGTAATGTGTCTTAAGCATATTTAACTACAAAACAGTACATGCACCACTAAATAATAACCCAGATCCAATAATCATCAAAGCATCTAACAGCTGGACAGATAAAAACATTAAAAACAATCTTACATGTAAATATTATGATGATGAAAAAAGTATGATACACTGCAGAATAAGTCTGTTTTACTTTGATATCTCTGGTGCATTTTTCCGTTGACGTGTCCATCTAAGTCTGCAAGTCTTCTAAGAAAATATTTCAGGTCACGGCTCGGCAATAAAGCAATATAGCTGGTTGTTGCTCAAGAGCACTTACAGTACGTCAGGCGCTTCCTGACATGGAGCCACGGCCAGAAGGATCTTATCTTTAAACATTAGCCAGCTCGTAGTAGTTCAGATGTTAGTCATGTAGTAAAGAGAGGTAGAGGAGAACGCAAATGAAAGGCCAGAAGTATTTGAAATCTGTTTTAAGGTAAGCCTTTGTTTACTGACTTGAAAAGGAGAATTTTATATTGTGTGGAAGAATAAGGGCTGTGCTAAATTGATTAAGGTTTCATGGTTTATTGCAGCGAACGGGAAACAAACAAAGTACTGATGTGCAGTCACAGCCAAATATTACAGCAAGAGATAGAGAACAACCAAGACGCGGCAATGATAAAAACAACTCAGCAATATAGAGTAAGATTAAGATAAAATCAGATAAGATAATCCTTTAATTTATCCCACAGTGGGGTCAGTACACAGTTCATTAGGTGCACCAGTGAAAACAAAGGCATTCTAGCGTAAAAGCCTTTGCACTAAATCTTAAAATAACTGACAGAGCTGTTGATTCAACTGCGTTTTCATTTTGGAGGCTGCGGTTTGTAGTAATTTTGAATTGCGCTGCGTTGTGCTGACACATGTTTCTATTATTTTGATCACCTCATCAGTTGAATTATCACCTCTCTGACGCCGTTTCTCCACAAACTGAACACTGCATTTGTCTTCACTAGTGCAGCTCATTAACTGATGCCCTGCAAGTAAAAATGAAGGAGAGTCCAAATGTGTGGCAACTTGTGTGAGACTTATACATTAACAAATAGTTTTGATAAACTTGAGTACATCATTCAGTAACTACTAAAATATTGTAACTTTTTATGCACTACATTTATTTAACAGCTATAGATGTTTTTGCCTAAAAACGCGATGCATTGCTGCAGATTTTAGCTGTTTATGTGAAGCTGTATAATGATTAATTGAACGTGCAAATTTCCCAGAACTTGGTTTTGAGTGCAGGACTTTCACTTGCAAATGACTATTCTTGCATGTGGATACTGTAAACGCAAGATTTTATCATGCAGAATTGTTTTGCATGAATAAAGGAAAGAAAGGGATGAGTTTGACATTACATTCTTTTAGGGGGATGTGAGCATAATAACGCGCTTTGTTTTTAGTCAAATCTTGCGCAAGTTTATGATTTTATGTATTGTGCCATATGCGGAGCTTTTAACTTTTCACCTTGTCGAGAAGGGAACCCGCCAGTACCAGGAAACCGCGCGGCAAAGGTCACGCTGATTATTTATTGGCAATCTGCCAAGTGGAGAAGGCAAGAGCGCGCGAGCACGTGTGCCTTTTTTCTCCGCGTGCGCGTACGTACCGTACGTGCGCGAGCGTGCGTGTGTTTACTGGAAGGACCTCTGAGCGGAGGGGGCGGAGCCTTACGAACATCGGCTTTACTCACTGGAAACAACCTCCATTAACCTTCCCTCCGCACACGTACGGGATCTCTCCAGCAGATATCACCGCCGCCGCATTCCTCCGCTCTGAAAGAAGAAAAAATAACCCCCGCACACTCTCTCTCTCTCACACCACACTTTTTTTTTTTGGATACTTCTTTTGTTTTGTTTTTCGGATTTTAATGCCTGAGTTAATAATTCATCTAGCACTACTTTCGGGTAGTTTGCCTGTTTTTCCCTACGGCGACGAGCGGCTGCGGTGCGGGGCTGAACATATCCGCAAGGTAAGTTTAAAGACCGTTGGAAAGACTTGGCGAAAGCGGTTCGTTTAAATGTCAGTTAAGTGGACGAAAAAATTAGGAAAGAGGAGGAAAAAAAATAAGGGGCATTGTAGGGTTGCAGCGGGGCAGTTGTCACGTCGCTGTTCGGCTTCTTTGGAGGTGTATTTTCGGGTTATTTTAGGTGTGTTAACGGTTGTGGACCGAGTTCCATACGGAACGTTCGGAACCGTTATGGCGCCGCCTGCTTTCAACCGCCGTCTCTCTGCCCCAACCGCCGTCTCTTCTGTCCGGTGAAGCCGACACTAATTCCCGTATGCTTGCAAAGGGATCACAGCCAGACTCAGACCATACGGGACACCTTCTCAGTCACAGTGAAACCGGAGAACTGGGCCTCCGAGAAGGGATAAGGACTTATTTTGTGAAAGACGAGGGGGGGGAGGAAAAAAAAAAAAAAAAGCGCGCCGGACTCTTTCACAGTGACCCCGATTCAGAAATCCCTTGTTGCGGTGCGCCCGATCGAAGACAATTGAAAGCAATCAGGATCCAGTTGCTGTCTGGCTGCACGGTGCAGCAGCAGCAGCAGCAGGAGCAGGAGCAGGAGCAGGAGGAGGCTGCATTCATTTAAACTAAATATAACCTGCCCTGCTCGCTGCTGCCCAGTCTTGTCTTGTGCATTTGTCACAGTCGCCATAACTGCATTTTATGGGGGTAAACCGAGAGCTCCGGTGTGGCAAAGTGGTCATTTATTCAAGTCACGCTGCTCATGAAGCAGTTTCAAATGTTGCCTCCGTGTAGCCAGCTTTTGCATGTCATCTCTCTCTCTTTCTCTATAAATATAGTCGGCTAACCTGTGCTCCATCTCTCCTTCCAGCTGTGTTTAGGTGCTCTCTACCAGCCCCTCTCTGGATGCATCAGACTCCCCTGCCCCGGGGCCCTGGACCCGGTGTGTGACCCTGCCGCCTTCGCCCCATTCCCCCTCCTACTCCCCTCCCCCTGCCCCGGACCCCACTCCCCCTGTCCGCCCCAGCGCTCCTGTTGTGGGCCCCCTGCCTCTCGACCTGCAGGCGGAGGCAGGGGGCCATGGCACCATGGTAACCTTCAGCGGACTGAACCCCTCCACCATGAACGGTGTGACCCCTCCAGAGAGCAGGGTTCAGGGGTCGGGCATTACCCCGCATCATTACAAACCCTTCAGCTCGCATGAACACTACCGCCAGGTGAGTCACAGCCGAGGTTGTAGAGTAGCTGCTCTGTGTTTAATTGAAAACTCACCTTGAGCTGACGTGTTTTTATTTTTTTAACTGTTTCAGGTGATGGGTGCGCTGCGTAAGCTCCAGGAGAGTGGGTTTTACTGGGGGGCTGTTGGAGGTCGCGAGGCCAGCTCCCTGCTGCGCTCTCACCCCCCAGGGACCTTCCTGATCCGGGATTCCTCGGACCACCACCACTTTTTCACCCTCTCCGTCCAGACGGCCCGGGGAACCAAGAACCTGCGCATCCACAGCGAGGAAGGGGGCTTCTTCTTACAGCCGGACCCCCAAAACACCCTGGAGCTCCCCCAGTTTGACTGCGTGCTGAAACTCATCGCGCACTACATGGGGAAAGGACCAGCAGATACTGGACGGACCAGAGGAGGGGCGAGCGAGTGCAATTCAGGGGAAATGAAGGGACGCAACGTTTACCTGATCCACACCGGTGGAGAGAAAATCCCCCTGGAGCTGCGGCAGCCCCTCTCGAATTCTCTCTCGTCCCTGCAGCACATGTGCAGGAGGACGCTGAACAACCAGGGACTGAGGGAGTCGGAGCGAACTGAGCAGCTCCCGCACACACTTAAAGACTTCATGGAGAAGTACGATGCTCCTATATGACTGACAGGAACCGCAGAGGTTCAAATACGTGGACCAGGCACCGGGTGGACGGCTCACCGGCTCTCGGAGCATTATGAGAATACACGCGCCATCAGAGACTGACCAGACTGAGCCTTTATCTGCTAATATGAGGTCAGGTCTTCACAGTGGCCCCGGAGTCAGCCAGCTGGTCCCAGATCTGATGAGTCCACCTAGAGTCTCGGGCTGACCCCGGGGGGTTTGGGATGAGGAGTGTGATTTGGGTAACCGACGATTACCTCGTCCGTCCTGCCTCGCAAAAACAAAAAAACTGACCACTAGCGAGAGTGGCAGATGAAGCCAGAGGTCAAAGGTCAACGTTTCCTATGACTGACTCAGACGCAGAGCAGTGCCTCGTAGAAGATTAACCCGATTGGTCGATATTAACGATGACAGCAACGGCATGATCGATGCACCGCCGGCGATCCCCGGTGGGTTTTAACGTGCTTTAGAAGAAACCTGACATTTACAGCGCTTTGGATCACGGGACGGAGAGAGAGACGGCAGAGGACGAGCGAACGAAGGGGGGGGGGGGGTTCACACAGAGAACGCACACTATTTGTTTGTTCGACTGTGTGTGTGTGTGTGTTGTGGTGGTGGCGCACACATTTCCATCGCTGCTGCTTCCCGCAAATGTTGCCTCACAGGAGGGAGTGGGGTGGTCATGCACGCTAGCTCCACTCACACACACACACACACACACACACACATGCAGGTACAGGCCCATATGAAGGTTTTTGTTAGCGTGGGACAAAAAAAAAAAAAAAAAAACACACATTACAAAGCATTTTCTCCTTCTCCTGTTTGTTTCTCATCCTCATCCACTCCCCGCTTTGCTTCTTTCTTTCTTTTTTTTTTTTTTGTTTCGGGAGATGCATGCGTGCTTTTGACAGTGACAAAACACAGACATCTGTAGCCCGAGACAAAAGCTCGTCACCGAGACAAAAGCAGTTGGCCGGGGACCAAACAAAACAGCTAAGAACTTATTTTTATCCAGACCGGCTGGAAAAATGTCAGCGACACTGTAAAGCTCCGCGGGGAATGACGACGACGACGATGATCCCAGAGATAGAGGGGGGGAGGTTGTAGAGGGTGAGAAGAGGGGATTGAGCGGAGAGAGGGGAGAGAGAGAAGAGCTGGAAATGGGATTAGGAAACTGGGGAAGGGGGCTAGGCCTGTGGAGAAGTGGGAGGAGACATACTGGTATACAGCTAAACAAAAACATTGAAGTGATTGATGGCTCAGATTAGAGGAAATGAAAGAGCTCCACGGGACACGGCTCCTGTAAATATAACCAAAAAAAAAAAAAAGAAAAGTAAAGTTTTTTTGGCTGAGGCTTTAATTCTTGTCTTTTTGGACCCTCTTAGATTATCATCTCACTTCTTAGTGCGGGGGGTCAGGCTAGCGGGAGGAGTGGGAGGAAACATACTGGTATACAGCTCAACAGAACACACTGATGTGTGATGGATATCCCGCAGAGACAAAGAGGAAATTAAGGAGCTCGACAGGACGCCGCTCCTGTAAATACAACAAGAAGAAGTCTTAATTCTGTCTTTTAGACGCTCTTAGAGTATCGTCTTTCTTATTTTTACTAAAATGCCTTGGTGTGTTTGTGCGTGTTCAGCCCTCCCTCCTTGTTTGTTTGCTTACCTGTCATGAAGGAGAATAAGAGAGGAAACAAGCTCTTATGTAGATGGTTTCATGCCTGTAACTTTTTTTTTTATTACTATAATTTTTTTGTCCCATGTATCTTCCAGTCTTTTGCCTCTGGAGCTGTTGGGGTTTGTCTTTCTGAATGTCAAGGGAGCAACAAGACGTCCCTTAAGTGAGTCTTTAAAAAAAAAAAAAAAAAAGCCTTTTGTAAAAGTGCAAGACCCGGATTTGATCAAAAGTTTTTCAGCGTCCCGACCTCGTACCTGCCCGTCATCCATATTGGAGCGGAAGCCCCTTTTTTTTCCCACATCATCAACATTTTTATTTTTTATTTTATTTTTTTGTGAGCTCACGTGGCCCCGACCTGAGACCAGGGCGCTGAATTCATAGCATAGCAACGCACCCGTTTTTTTGTTTCAAATCCGGGTCTCCCTCGCATCGACACCGACTTCTTCTTCTTCTTCTTCTTCTTGTTGTTGTTGTTGTTTTTTGTTTTTTTTTAACATGTCTTGCACCATGTGAATCATTTTGTCTTTTATAAAGACTCTCTTGCAAAAAAAAAAAAAAGGCTGGCCACTAGTCTGGCAGAATACAAGCTGTAATATCTGAAAATGACAAAAGCATTACAAAAAAATAAATGAAAAAGGAACGTTGCACATATTTATATTTCTAAAATATTTCAATAATTTATATTAAAGAGCACTATTTTTACAAAAGTCAATGCATTTGCCCCGTGTGTTACTTCTCCTTTTGTGTCCTCTTGCCTCACTGAGTCAATATTGACTGGAAACACTCTCAACTTACTGTAATGTATTGTAAAACAGCCCAGCGATTCCTGGCCTCGCAACATCATTCACTGACAAAACGGGATTTCCTAGTTAAACAACGCCGTGTTTATTCAGTCGGCTCAGCCCCGGCTTTGAAAGCTGCAGTGCAGGGTTAAAATTACCGAAAATCCTCACTTCTCATTTTCTTCCTCGCCGGGGGGCATTGTGGGTAAATTCCATAGGCATAAGAGCATAGAGTATAGGCAAAAGGGGGGCCGGGGAGACTGATGAACACAATAACAAAGGGATTCCCAGAAGCGCGGCGTTAGCCTTACACTATCGCACGTACTGCGGCGCGCACGCACACACGCTTTGACACAGCAGTTACTGTGTTGTAGGAAGCTCGCTTTGGGCTGGACCTAACTGGAAAGGAATGCAGCTGGGTTTTATACATCCTGCCCGAGGGCCTGAGAGAGGATGGCGTCCTCTGGGGACCGTGTGTGTGTGCGTGCGTGTGTGTGGACAGCCATACGTACGTACGGGAGGTCAAACAGGTGAAAGGGTCCACGTGGACGAGATTTACGGCGGCCCTGTGGTTCTAAGTGAGCAGCCGATGCGTGAGTGTAAGTGGTCGGTCAGGCTAGATTGATGTTGGTAAAATTAAGCAGGAGGTTTCTTCATCTCTACAACCCCCCCCCCCACTTCAACACACACTTCAACACACACACACAAGGTTCCCATTCCCTGCATACCTTGTGCTCCGTCTGAGGCTGGCTTCCAGGAAAGAGGCACTTTAATTGAGTTGAGTTTTTACGGCTTGCCTGGTGTTAGTGTGCGTATGAGAAGGAGCGAATGAGGTGTCTTTGAGTGTTTGTGTGCAGAAAGAGTTGAGGTTTAAAAAAACAAAAAGAAACACAACTGCTGCTAATAATAATAATAATGCATCCATAGTGTTTTACACCCGTTCGACTGCACGCGCATACATCTCTGGATGCGTGCCAGACGTCTGAGAGGATAGCGTTTTAATAACTGCTTTTACATCTTCCCCCAATCCAGGTAATTACAATGATTCAAAAACTCATGATTTCGCCATGAGTCTTACAGGAAAAATGTCTCAAGTTGCCCTTTTGGACGCCCGTGTGAGTGTGGATGACACTATTTGTTTATGGGAGGAAAACTGAGTGGGCACTTACAGACAAAAAATGACGTAGGTCAAGAGGCAAACAGAAAGGAGTGAGCCGTCTTCCCAAAAAAACCCAGAAAAAAATAAAAAAATCCAACCAGAATAATCCAGTTTTACACACAAACACATTGTCTAAATAAGCCAGCTCAGATCGCTGTGACTCATTTTATGTTCCTCATAGTTGCCTAGTGAGCGGCTCTGGAATATTTTGCCAGTATCCTTCGCTGCTCTCGTGAATCTCACACACTCACAGAAAGTCTTTCCACCGTGATTCATTTCGTCGGGTTGTGACTTGCTCGCGTCCAGCTCAACAGTTGTCAACAGTGTCCCCCCGCCAAGCACAACACCCGGCTTCTCAAAACAGCTGAGCTCGGTTTTGGAGTTGTTTTATTTTTCTTTTTTTTTTTTTGTGCCTCTCAACAATCAAAACATTCACGCCGAAACGCTGTGGGGGCGCCGCCCCTCGTAGCTTTAACACGGCGTTTTTTAATGCAGCATGAGGAAATGAGAAGCAAGTTGAGCAACGGGGAAGAATGTTTTGACTAATAATGTTCTTGCAGTGATTAAACCCTTGTCAACAGATTCTTGTTCGTTTCTGAGCCCCTGCCAATGTCAGCCGAGTCGAGCCTAGAAGGTGGAAAGAATATTAAGAGGTTAGGAATATGCCCCGCGACTAGCAACCAACAGTGGGCTTCCAGGAAGGGCCTCCGGTTTGCTGATCATCTCTTCCAGGAAGGCTTTTTGTTGGCTGCTCGGCGCTTATAGGAAAGACGTTCGGTTGGCCCATCAGTTCGAGTATTGTCACAGCCGCTTCTGATAAAGCCAGACCAGCTTCCAGGAAACCAGAGATTTACCCTCCAGCATTCCATCATTCCTTCACCATCGGAGCACACAGACAGACAGAGAGAAGGAGGAGAGGGAGCAGAAAGAAGGGGGTATAACAGGGACACGGATCAATAAAAACCATATGGGAAGCATGCGGACAGCCACTCAGAAAACCATGTATGCGTTCGCGCGCGTTCACAAAGCCTGCAGAGACTCGCTGACCGGCTCTTTGTGACACATTCAAACCACACTATTGTTCTAAGCTGACACACTTTCTCTCCGCGGGCGCTCGAAATTCTTGTGACTAACTTTATCTTCACGTAATGGTTTTCCAGTAACACCTAGACAGCCTGTCACATGGGTGTGGCTGCTCGCTTACCGGCTGGCAGCGCAAATAAAGCTGCAACAACCTGAAACGAGCGAAAGGCAGCCGCGAGGCATGTCATAAGAGACATAGCACAGTTTTGTCCAGGAGTTTTTGCCCTCTGTTCGCAGCTGCACGGGCGTAGCGGCAGGGAGGCTCGGATGCCAAATGGCTTACTGTAACGGCATGGACTCGGACCAAAACCCTCCAACACTCTCAGGTGTCACTGTGTCCCTTCAGGCAGCACACTGTACTGCATAGCATTTGAACTTGAGACTGTAGCAGGCACCGACACGAGTTCAAGCGCTCCCATATGCTCATACATTTGTGGTGAGTAAGAGGTTTTTAGTCATGAATGAGCGGCAGCGCCTGTGAGTTACCAGCAGATTTAAACCCTTTCAGGAAAACGCTGAGATAAAAAGGAATCTCTCATACAAAGAAATGTCCTTCATTAGCAGAAGGAAACACTGGGAACAATTCGGATTGTAAATGGAGAACAGAAAACAGTTCCGTGTCAAGTCCTTTTATTTACTCTTTCAAGGACGACACAGAAAACAAGTGACCATGAAATGTGTCATGAAACTCTGCAGGTTGTAGCGCTGACCTTCGGCAATCTTGGGGCAACATGTTTCAGGCCGATAACATGTGACGCAAACACAGAGTTCCTCAAACATTTAAGGAAGGAAGGAAACACCATTCACAACTTTGGTGCATGGCGTGAAACCCAGACAGAGCCTTTAGCAATCCATAATGTGCGGCTTTAACCTGAAAAACAGTACTTACCTGTGAACTAAAAGAAAAGTAGGTGAACTGACCCTTCGTTGGTCTGCTGACAACCAACCAGAGGGCTCTGACTCGTTGTCAAGTCTTTGTTGCTGTTGCTAGGCTACCCAAACAATGGCATTGTGTGGGGGGTCCGTTACCATACATAAATGGTGAAAACCTGTAGACCTAGCTAGTCAGTGATTCTTCAAAAATGTGTAAAACGACGGACCTGTAGAGATAATAGTTTAGAAGTAATGCGGCGGCAAACAGCTAGCATGATTAGCTAGCTAGCATTAGCATGGCTGCCACTGGAAAAGATTTTTAACCAGTTTTCACTTTTCATGTTTGGTTATTTCCCGCGCAAGCACCCACACCCGTCGACTCTTTCAGTGCTAGCTAGGTCTGCAGGTTTGCAGCGTATTGTCTAACCTAGCAACGGTAACACAGGAAGTCGGGACGTGACAGTCGGAAGGCTCTCTCTGGTTGGTGGCCAGCAGACCAATCAGAAGGCCAATTATCACTGTTAAAGTGTAGGCTAGCTCCGGCCATACACTGGTAATATTTTTATACCTGTTACCAAGGCAACAACTTCCAGGATCATCCACTAGTAACCACTGGAAATGTAATTTTTAACCTTTTAAACAATAATGTGAAGAAAACCGCTTGATTCAGACTCAACCTTTTCGTTTTTTCTAAAGTTTTCAACCACATCTGAAAGGCTTCCTCAGTCTTTAGCAAACATTTACTGGGTTTAACAACATTATCAATCATTTTCAGTTGCAAGGCCACCCCTTATGAATGTAAGTAGTGGCTACACTACCCTTTAGCTCTGATTTTGGTCTCCACCACCACCCAAACTGTCTCCATTTGGATTTCCACAGCAGTGTAATCTAGGTCGAGGCCACTAATCAGTGAGCACTAAGAATGAGTCACCTTCGAATTGTCACATTTCTTTTATGTTGACACTGTAAACTCTTGCTTATTGCTGGTGTTAAACTCTTGCTTAAGAAGGCTGTGAGGCGTAGTTGGACCTTGAGTTGAACTTTTTTTCCGAATGGCTATATTTAAAAGGGTTATTTAAATCATTTAGATCAAGATAACAGAATCTCTCTCATTATATCTGCAACTGAAACTGAAATCTGCAAATGAAAATATAATGTTTATGGTAGGATAAAATAAGCTTCGCAATAGTGCTGGATGAAACAGAAGATCACAAAGACTGTAGTTGTGTCCTAAACTGCTCAGTTGTTCACTATTCTTTCACACTCAGTAGTTTTACTATGATTGTGACTATCGTGAGCCGGCAATCAATATTCCTGATCATTTTCGATCGTCGCTGACAGATGTAGAGCCGCAAACTGGTGATTTCTGCATGTGGAAAAGTAAACTAACACGGCGCTCAGTGTCACGCTCACAGTCTTGATTTTCTAAAGCAAAGCATAGTTTGTTGCGACACTCTGGACCAAATGAGTCATGCTCTCTCAGAAAAGCGGGATCACCAGAGTCATTGGTTTATCCTCTAAGGAGTACGAACATCTGTACAGAAATATGTGCCGGTCCATTTTGTTGAGGCAGAAATACCGTATAACACAGAATGAACGAGGAGTGCTGATGGTGAGAAAGGAAAAGGCAGAGGACTGGCTACATAGTAGAAATGAATCATCTGGGAATCATGAACGTCTGTACTTAATTTCGTTGGAATCCATCTAGTAGTTGTAGAGAAATGTGGACCAACCGTTCCTAGGAACAATCAGCATGTCAGCAACTACTCATAATAATTAATCTCACTTACCTGCCAGTGCATTGCACACTCACTATCAATCTGAGTTAATGTGACTTCTGGGTGTATGGATTGTCAACAGTAGGAAAAGTGTCTCTGGTCGTCAGTCAGTTACACAATGAAGAGGCAACTAGCTTCAAAGAGGTTCCACTGCTGTTGGCGTTTCTTTATCAATGCTCTCTGTTGTGGTTTCCACATTGGATAAAATCATCATCCGCCTCCTTCCCTACACTTACAGCACACGCTGGAAGATCAGAGTCAGATAACAAACTTGGGATGAGTTAAGACCGAAACCACTTTCTGGGGTTTGTTTCAAATTACACACCCGATTTTTTTATTTATTTATTTTTTTTCACAGGGATTTCTCTGCAAATTAAACTCGACAGAAGCCTTCAATCCAAACTGGGGATCTTGGATATGAACAGTGGCACTTTTCTGCCTACGGTTGACAGGCCCCTCTGTTTCGTCTCAACATGGATCCAATTGGATTAAACAGACCCCAAACGCTGAGCCCTCTGAATCGAGTCCATTCAGCTATTGGCAACACACATACAACCTCCCCCATGCCCCAACATGAAACAAATGGCCCGGGCTCCAGTGTGCATATGTGTGCATACTTTATTTTACCTTGTGAGAGTAGCCCACTCATTAAAAGCCAATAATCATTAGTCTGTTTGAATGCTTCTTTAACTACAAGGGGTGGCATTTGGGCATCTGCTCTCTCTCTCTCTCTCTCTCTCTCTCTCTCTCTCTCTCTCCCATGACCCCCCTGTCCTTTGTTTTTAATGTGAAGGATCACATTTGTTCCTGAAAGAAGAAAACGGGGGGTCGGCGGTGTGTATGTGTGTGTGTGTGTGTGAGCGTCTGAATTCAAGAGCCAATCAGCGAGCTGTATAGCCACTGAGCCCCCCAAGTACTGCTGGTTTATAGGGCTCAGCTTCAGAGAAGTCACATGACTTCCCAGAGAAAGAGAGAGAGAGAGGGAGAAAGAGGCAATGTGGGAAGGGAGGATGAGGAGAAGGAGTGAGAACAGGGTCAGGAGGGTGACAGGATCGCGGCGAGGGGTGAGCTGAAGGTAAATGAATGAAGCGGAAAGGAGGAGGGAAGAAAAAAGAAAAAAGATGCGACTGTTCCTGGAAGTGAGAATGTACGCGCTGCTCAGGGTCTATAATTACAGCTGAATAAGAAAAATAAGAAATGACAGAGAAGAGGAGGAGGAAGAAGAAGAAGAAGTCAGCGAGCGAATGAATGAAGGATGAAATGAATGAGTACACACACACGATAGCGGTTGTAGCTGATTACTACGGCGGGTAATCTTGATGGTCTGGTTAACCCTTCCTCATACCGTCACACAGTCTCCAACCACAACCCGTAATGAGAATGATCACAAGAGAAAAATACACTCACTGGCCAGTTCATTAGGTACACTAGGGAAAACAAATGCATTCCCACATAACAGTCACCGCACTGTAACAACAATAAAATTATTGCAGCCAAATATAATAAAATGTCAATTAATATCATCATTTAAAGTTTACAATTTTTGCTGCAAACAGTGTCCAAAATAAATTAATTTAAATGTAAACACCATAGCAAAGTCTCTTACTCTCCTAACATAAATCTAAATATTATGTCGGGAAGAGATTTTATGAGATTACTGAGTCAACCTGTCACATAGACTTGCCAATTTATTAGGTACACTAGTGAAAACAGTCCTGCACCAAATCCCGTCTCTTCGTGGAAGTTATTGTATTCAGCATTTGTTTAAAATAACTGAGAGAGCTGTTGATTTAACTGTGTTTTCATTTTGGAGGCTGTGGTTTGTAGCACTATTGAACTGTATTGTGCTGTACTGACACATGTTCGTAATATTTTGACATTTTCGTCAGTGGGCTAGGCTAAATCAAATAAACACTTTTTGTGTTTAATTCATTCCAGTTTAACAGCGCTATAAAACTACTTCTTCTAAAATGATCATGCAATTGAATTATCATCTTTCTAAGGCTGCTTCATTATAAACTGGATTTTGAAACAGTCATGATGGAAGATTTAGTGCAGGACTCTTATATTCATTGTACCTAATAAACTGGCATGTGAGTGTAGCTTCTCCTCTAGTTGTGTTTGAGCAGGGGATTTGAGATTATTAGCCTACAGTGCAGGGAATAAAACTTTGCTTGAGTACTCAGGTCATTTAAAAATCCCTTTTGTGTCTTTCCAGAAGCAATTTTCTGGTTACTATAGCCCACAGACTTTGTTGTAAAAGGGTTTTCTTTGGGACTGTTTGGGTCTAGGAAGTAGTTCCAATGAAAACTGTTCGCAGCAAGTTCTGTGGAAACAAGTGATGCCGTTCTTCAAATGCCGTTTTTGCAGCCACAAACAAAATTCCATTCGACTCCGTAGATTTGGGATGGAAACAAGGGGACATCTCAAAAGTTAACAACCAAAAGTAAACAATAGGAGCAGAAGTATGAGGATGCCCCTGTCCATTGTTTGTGTTAAGCCCCTCAGGCCCCATGAATGGAAATCTTATTGCCTCAGCCTGCAATAATATTTTACACAATATAATGCTCCAAAACGTTGTGGCAACAGTCAGGGGGAAGGTTTCAACACAACGATGCCCGCATTTCAACCGTTCCCAGGTTTTTTGCTGTGGGAGAGCTCGACTGACCTCATCTGACACCTCCAGGACGAACTGCGAGCCAGGTCTTCGGATCAGATAGCCTCAGTGTCGGAAATCACAAACGCTCTTTGTGGCTGGATGGGAGAAAATTCCTGCAGCAAGTCTTACCAGAAGAGCTCTTATCGCAGAAAGATTAAAGCCCTTTGTTTAGGACTGAGATGTTCAGCTATCACATGTGGGTGTAATACTCAGATGTGCGTGTATTTTTGGCCGTAGGGTGCTTGTGTGTGGTTATAAATTACCACAGATGGACGACAGAAGAGCTTTTTCAAAAAATGTATAAACAAAAAAATTGGTAAACTGACCCTTTAAGAGGTTGAAAACAGGCAGAGAGGTCTACCCCCATCTGCTTTGGGGGAAAAAAACTGAAGAATTTACACCATCATGCCTCCTCTGCTTCTTCAGAACAACACAACAGTGTGAGGATGTGTGTGCATGTGTGTGTGTGTGTGTGCGTGTGTGCTTGTGTTACTCAAGTTGTGGGGACATAAAGTTGTTTGCATGGTTGCGCTGTGGGGACTCCATTTTGGGGACAAAGAACGAAAATCAATCAACATTTTGGGGTGAAGCCTGGGTTAGGGTTACGGTAATAAGAGTTAGGCAAGTACTGGTTATGGTGCGTGTCCGGGAAATCAATTATGTCCTCTGAAGTGATGGAAACACGACCGCGCGCTTGTGTGTGTGTGTGCGTTCTTGTTCATATTAAGTTGTGGGGCCCGAATTCTTGTGGATTACCAGCGTTGTGGGGTCGTGTCAACCTTGTGGGGCCCCAGAACTTTTTGAGGGTTAAAACTTGTTAAGCTGTTTTACTTTTAGAGTAAAGGTTGCATTTAGGTCATGGTTAGGGTTCGAGTAAGGGGCTGGGGGGTGCATTATATCAATGGAAAGTCCTTTCAAAGATAGAAATATGAGTTTATGTGTGTGTGTGTGTGTTTGTGAGGTAAAGCATGTCCACATGGTCCGTGACATATGAAGGGGGGGTGGATAGTGTGAAATGTGAAACAGATGTTACTCTTGTTTCGCAGGCACTGATGTCGACACCTTTACCCTGCACAATGTGTGTGTGCGTATGAAAAACCTCAACCAGGGGGAAGGTTTCCCATAAACACCTGTTTTGTTCCGGTTAATATCTCTCGTCATGGTGAAGAAATGATGGCCTCAGTGAAAGAGGAGAGAGATAGAGGGAAGGGGAGGGAAGGGGAGGGAGGGTCACCTCCATTCCCCTCCGTCCGTGAAAGAGAAGAGCTCATGTGGGATGAACACATTCGTTTATTCATTCGGCCCCGTCTATTTTCAGCCCAGTGGGTTTATGGTTATTGGAAAGGCGTTGCCGTCTCGCTCCTTCCCAGAAGGAGTCAATATTTCTCCCTCTCCTTCATTTCTCCCTCTCTGCCTCTTTTTTCTCTAATTCAATATTTTCTCCAAAACACCGCTCTGCGCAGGGAAGGGAAAGCTGGAAGGCATGTGAGAGAAACAAAAAAAAAAAACAAAAAAAAAACACACAAGCAAAGACACGCACACGCTGACAAAAAAATATGTGAGACAACACTGCCAAGAGGGATCCCGTAAGAACTCCTGCTCGGGACATCTGTCTGCCACCTCCTTCGTCTTATCTCACTTATCCAACGCTGCTCCTCCGTCCTCCTGCTTACTGATGCACGTTCACGGGGCTCCCGAGACCAACTGTGGCCTTTTTTTACAAGGCTAATGTTTGCTAATGACTTTTAATGACAACTTGTTATGGGTCATAAAACCTGGATGTGTTTCTGGTAATATCAACGTTAACTACAGCGCGGTGCCGTCCTGATAACACACACTGGGACTTTTATGAAGTCATTACAATCAGATAAGACGGAGGTTATGCGTGTGAGTGGGAAATGCGTGTGAGGTAAGAGAGGGAGGGAGGGAGGCAGGGAGGGAGGGTTGTGGTGTTTCTGATGTGAAAGTAGCTTTTGCATTTGCAGGGCAGAGAGGGGAGAGTTGTTTGGAGATGAGGACACCTCCCTCGTAGCCTATCTCCGTCCACGGTGGAGAAGTTCCCACAAGCCTTCACCTCCAAATATTGACTCAGCCCCAGAGACGTGAGGGAGCCGGGGCTTTATCACTGATAAAAATAGAGGACAGAGCTGGATATAACTAGTTTAGTTTGGGCTTGATCCCACGGCCACAACATTAAAACCACCAAAGGAGGCGTCCCTTGAAACCCCTGTGCTGTTGTATGTCTCCCTGATTTGTGATGCACACAGCTAGGTCACCCTGACTTTCCTGCAGCTACACAGGCCCATACAAAACAAACCACTGTGTATTCTGACACTTTTATAGCAATCTAAGCTACAGTAGCTCGTCTGCTACTTGGGCCAGCCATCGCTCCACGTATGCATCAAAGAGCCTTCACTACTTTTGATATGTACCGGCCACTTCAGTCCAGGACCGGCCCACAAGATCTGCAGCTTTGCAGATGCTCTTACTCAGTCATCTATCCATCAGTAGTAAGTATGTGAATTAATAATTAGAAATAGAATCAATAAATAGTATGTTTTTTATATCGCAGACATTGATATTGCACAATTTGGCCCTTATCCATTTTTCCTGCTTATACTCTGAGGACAAAATGTTCACTTGCTGCCTAATATATCCCATTCCACCGACAGGTCCCATGACCACCTGGTGGTCTTAATGTCATGGCTGATCGGTGCACGTATATATATGGGCCTGTCATCTCCTCTTTTGCGATGCATTAAACGTGGGAAGGGGCGTCAGAATTAGCTTTTCGGCTCAGTGCGGGGGATAAATGTCAGGCCAAAAGCAGGCGCGTGACCCCTGAAGAATCTCAGAGTTATTTCAGAGCATCTGTGACTACGGCGTGGAGTAAACACAACAACACACTGACACGCCAACAGACAGACACACACAGATGCCCCGAGACGTTTACACATGTCGCCGGGCTTTAATGGCGCAGAGCACGCTGACGGAGTTACATGAGCAAATGTGCTCAAATATAAACTGTGGCGCGCATAAGTCACGACATATTTGGACTTAAGACAGCTGTGGGAAAGCAGAGGAATACATTTGAGATCATTTTCATGGGAGTAAACATACTTCTGTTGTCATGGATGAGTGATTCACACGTTGCAGTCTGAACATAAGGGTGGTAGGCACAATAAAACAATCACTAATGCAGCTTAATATGATCCAGTACAATAAAATGTTGATTAAGATGGTAATTTAAAGCCTGTAATGTTTAGTTTTGGCAGCAACAGCGTTCAAAAGATCACAACAAAGTCGTTTAAACAATCAAACAAACAATATAAACACACTTTAGAGATTATGTCTGGGTGAGTTTTTAATGAGACGCAACCTGTTAAATGCATTCACTTGCCGGTTCATTAGGTACACTAGTGAAAACATTCTGCTATAACAGTCCTGCACTAGATATTAGCTTCATGAAGGTTATGGGTTCCAGCACAAGTTTGTGTTTTCATGTTAGATGCTGTGAAATGTACTGTCTCCTACCGACACACGTTTCTAATATTTCGACAGTTCAGTCAACGGGCCACAAACTACATCCTCCAAACTGATCAGTTGAAAAGAAAAAACACATTTCTGACTCAACATAAACTGAACATTACAACATTCATGAAGGAGGATTTAGTGCAGGACCATTATATCACTGGTGTACCTAATGTTTTGGCAGGCGGGTGTAAATGAGGGGACTGCTCAACAACAGCTGGTTGAACGGATCCTTTTATCGGTGATGGATAAAAAAGCCTTTGCATCGCTGAGACTTTGGCGCCACCCTGAGGTCCGAGCTGCTCATTGCACTCAAATGTGTCGATAGGTAATCTATTAACTTCCCTTGGAGTGAATGGATTATGGATTAGTAGTCCAGCAGTCCAAAGTTCAATTTAAAAAAAACAAAAAACAAGAAAAAAACCTGCTGAAAAGATGGTTTAAACGGGTGCATCATGTCGCTGAAAACATTTTCCTGCAGGGTCTTTTCAACTTTCCTGAAGCCGCTTTCTGTGCATGATGCTTCTGCTGCGTTTTTTTTGGGACGTGTCCCCACGAGGGGCTACTACAATACCGGGAGTCCTATTCAGCCCGGACAGGGGGGGATGGTGGACCGCGTCCGCGTGGTGGACCTCCGCAGCGACACGGTGACCAAGCCGGGGCCGGCCATGCGCCAGGCCATGGCGGAGGCCGAGGTTGGAGATGATGTGATGGGAGAGGACCCCAAAGTTAACGGTTAGACCCAGAGAGATGCTAAACTAAACTCTTATATCAAACCTTATTTAAAAATACAAAAAAGTTTGAATTTTTATTAAATATATGTAAAGTAATTCAGCATTAGAGTATAACATGTTTTTTTTTTTCTGATTAAATTACTATTGAGCCAGTGAATCAAACTCTGCTCTTCCAGGTATGTTTCTATTGTTTTCTCTTGTTTTATGTGAAAACAATGAGTTTCCACTATGAGTTTATGTAAAAACTGTTTTATATTGTCTTTTAAATCCATACCCGCTGCTCTTTGACCCTCTGCTATCACTGCAGACATGTCTCTCCACCTTATCTAAGCCCTGCATCTTTATATATGAAACACCACAACGTACATAAACCCTGTGACTGATTTGTGCAGAGTTGCAGAAATTTGCAGCTGATATGTTTGGGATGGAGGCCTCCCTGTTCGTCCCCTCAGGGACCATGAGCAATCTCATCGCAGGTGAGCGGCGCTTTCATCGAGATTAGAGATTTTTTTATCAGGTCAGGGTGGCTGTAAACGTCCGTGCATTTCATTACTCAGTGATGGTGCACTGCAGGGAGCGGGGCGACGAGATGATTGTGGGCGATCTGTCCCATCTGCACGTCTACGAGCAAGGAGGCAGCGCACAGGTGAGCGTGGCACCTGTGTTGGACGTCACCCACTTTGTTTTCTGACTCAGAATGACTCCGTGTGGTTTTACTGTGTTGACACAGCTGGCTGGAATTCATGCCACCACGGTGACCACCCTCCCCGACGGGACGTTTGATTTGGAGCAGCTGGAGTCGAAGATTCGTCACGGTTACCCGGACCCACACTACCCCCGCTCACGCCTCATATGTGTGGAGAACACACACAATGTGCAAGGAGGACGGGTGCTGCCTCTGAGCTTCCTGCAGGAGGTGTGTGTGTGTGTGTGTGTGTGTGTGGGTGTGTGTGTGTGTGTGTGTGTCAGTGTGGCGCTGACTTTGTTGTCCCAAAATGCACAATTTGTGGGTTTACGTCGGTGCCTCAGCTTAGTTTGTCTAATGGACTGTTCTCCTTTTATTTTTGCTCTGAATGCTCATACACCAATCAGCCACAACATTATAACCACCAACCTGTAATATTCTCCTGGGAAACTTGGGTCCTGTTATTTATGTGGATGTTGCTTTAATATCTACCACCATCTTGCACCTTGGTTCCTTCCACCCTGGAGCCTTATATTTAGAGAGATAGATAATCTAATGTACAATTGCTCATTAAAATTAATTACACCAACCAAAAAAACAACCATGTGCAAAATGTTCCAGTAACAATAAGCCCAGCGTCCAATGCTGCTGCTCCCCCAGCAGACCACAGCGGAGAGAAGGCTGCCGGGCCACAACAGACTGATAAAAGATTTCCAGCATCTTGCTGCACACGCTGAATGATCGCAGCTTCTTCAGGAAATAGAGTCTGCTGCACCCCTTCTTGTACACAGCTTCCTGATCAGGCCGTGTCCACCTTAAGCAGCAGGTGACATCTTTCAGCCTGCTTCACAAATCTGTCCACCAGCCCTCTGTACTAATCCTCCTCCTCCCGTCTGCCGCTTATACACCCTACAATCTCTGAGTCATTGGAAAACTGCCTGTAAGTGAGTTGTACTGAAAGTCAGTGGCGTCCAAGTTGAGCAGGAATGGAGAAAGCACAGCACCCTGTGGGGATCCTGCACCACTGACCTCAACATCAGACAGGACACAACCCAGACCGACCAAATGTGGTCTGTCTGCCGACTTCTTGGTTCACTTTTGACCACTTCGGACCAGGAACACCTTGCTCTGACCCAGTCATCTAACAATGACAGTTTGTCCATGTCAGTGTCCCTCAAATCTTTCCACTTGCCTGTTTTTTCCTGCTTCTAATACATCAACCTCCCACCGAATGACTGACGATAACGGGATAATCACGGCTATTCATTTGCACATTGATGTTGAGCCGTCGGTCACAATCTTACGCTAAATAACTTTTTAATTTCAAGTTTGGAGGGCTACATCCATCCAGAGACTGCAAGTTAAACATTGCCTTAGAGATAACTCTCACCGTTTCCCGTAACGCTCCCTGTTTAATAAACTAATAAAGCACTGATTAAATTTCTTAATTATTTTCTCAGCATAGCTCTTCTTGGAAGTGTGAAATCATCCCTGATTATGGCCTTGTTTAAAAAGGGGAGCCTGTCTCAGAGTTTTGATCTTGTTGGGATGGTTTTTGTTTCCACCTCCAAGGTTCGTTCTTTGGCCGATCAGTACGGCTTGTCTCTTCACATGGACGGAGCCAGGGTGATGAACGCCGCCGTGGCCCTCAGGGTTCCTCCGTCCACCATACTGCAGCACACAGACACCGTCAGCGTGTGCCTCTCTAAGGTGAGTCTGAACATTTTAAAAGAGATGTGAGCAAGATGAAGTCGCGTGAGTAATTATTTTTACGGGTGTGTGTCAGGGTTTGGGTGCACCTGTAGGTACCATGCTGGCCGGACCCCAGGACTTCATATCTCGAGCGGTACGGTGTCGTAAAGTGCTCGGTGGAGGGATGCGGCAGGCTGGTGTCATAGCAGCAGCTGGAAAACTGGCTTTACAGGACATGGTAGGAAGACTGGAGGAGGATCACAGCAACGCCAGAACCTTTGCTCGAGGTCAGTACCTCATACTTGTATTTACTAAAATCTAAGCTGGCTGCCGTTGTTGCCCTGCTTTTAACTTTCACTCCTCTCCCAGCTCTGCAGAACTGCAAGCCTCCTCTGTTTGCTGTGGACATGGCAGCCGTGGAGACAAACATCATGCGTTTCTCTTTCCAGGAGCCCAGTATGAGCCCCCATGATTTCTGTGCCCGCATGGCTCAGGTTGGCGAGGGCGAGGAGGCCGCGCTCGGCCAGGGGATTCGAGTTCTCATGTTCCCTCACTTTGGGAACTCCGTGAGGGCCGTGTGGCATCTCGGGATATCCGCTGAAGACACCCAGCTAGCCATCCAGAAGATGCAATTTGTAGCTTCTCAGTACTTGAAGGAAAAAGTCAGGGCTTCATAAGATGTGTAGTCTAATGACGAGTACTGATATTAGATAATTGCACAGAATAAGGTAGAAAAACACTGGACGATCTGAGACACAAAACATGTGGAGGACATTTGAATGCTGATGTCTGTGTATCATGAATTTCCTTGGATTGGTTTTTTACATTAGCATTCATTAAATTTAATTAATTAAACACTGTTTTTGATCTAAGTTGCTTCATTATTGAAGTATTTTTGGGGTGTATTATATGTCTTTATTAAGTCTAAATCTAGTTTAGATTAACATTTTTAGACCCTACAAACGTTTTGTTAATCTCAGCCTTTTACTGTGATCAGTATGGGCATGAAGAGGCAGGGCTCCGTTGGAAAAGGTTGAAATAAATTTGACCACAAGAGGTCACTGTTATATAAGCAGTTGGTATTAACGGAATTTTAGTAGAAACTGACTAGAAAATAAAATAATATGACTTTTGTATGATATAAAACTATGTCTCTCAAGCAATTGCTGTTGTTTTAGGCTAAAAGAGTCGAAAAAGAGCTGGCAGCGGTGGGATTCGAACCCACCCCATTAAAAGGACTGGATCCTCAAAACAGACATGCTCAGAACCTACTGCCGAAGGGTCGGCCGGGAAAACGTTGGTTGGACGTGGCAGCCAATCACGTTCGCAGCTCCAACGTTTCCAACATTAGACCAATCACGGCGCAGAAATGTAACTTGGAAACTAAACTTGTGAACAGCAATTATAACTGAGTGTTTTTAATGACGGTATGTTGAAAACAGCACAACAGCCAAAGTGATGTCTATTGTATGACGACACTCAATTACAATATCATGACATAAGAAAATACACAAATTACATAAAAAGAAATTGTAGTCAAGTATAAAGTACTTCAAAGAAATGTGTAGAAATGTGTTATATGACAAGTTTATTAAAAATGAAAATGTTTCCATTTCTGCCAAACGATCCGGAGGACAATAACTTCAAGGTCTCGGGTTCGAATCCCTCTGTGGGTAGTCCAAAATTCTGAAAAATACTACAAATTTCATAGTTGTATCAAACAGCTGAAAATACAGAAAATCTATTTCTTTCTTTGTCGCTCTCATTTTTCACTTTCCCTCATTTTTCTCTCTTTTTACTTCTTTCCCTTCTTTCCCTTCTTTGACGATTGTTCCCGGCCAGCGAACGCTCACCCAAATACTATTAAACAAACCAATGTTGGACGCGACAGCCAATCACGTTCGCAGCTCCAACATTCGACAGACAATCACGTTCGCAGCGCCAACATTCCGGCAGCCAGCACGTCACAGCTCCAACATTCGGCAGCCAATCACGTACGCGGCTCCAACATTCTTTTCTCCATGCGGGTGGAAACTTTACGCGACACCGGTGCTCAGAAGGCTAACAACCCGTTCAGTCTTTCTAAGCGGAGTCTTTGGAATATATCGACACAGTGAGTATTTCTCACCCATTACAGTGTCGAATGATAAAGCATTAAGAGTAGCTACTGTCAGCGGTGTGTCATGTTTGTTTATCCGGCTTTTTACTCGGTCCGTTACTGTCTCGTTAAATGACATTTGCTATTATCTAGTCAAGTTTTATGCTTAATCATAACAGTGGTTGATTAAACTGTTTATTTTTTGACGGTTTACAGTGAGTTTATAGACATGTAGCCTACTACAGTACATGATGTGTATCATGCTAGTGAGGTTGATGGCGTTGTTGGTCTACTGCTAGCCTACTACTATAGTGGGGGATGGGCAAAACTTCCAACAACGAAAGCTCTGTAGTCTCAGTATTTTATTTGGAGTGATGACTCCAACTATGACTGTAATATGATAGTATGTATGTATGTATGTATATGTGTGTATTCATATACAGTGAGAGGAATGGGGCAGCAGACCTCTTTCATGAGGCTAAATAACATACACACATACACAACACATTGCATGAGTTATTCTGGTAACATTAACTAATGTTCACAAATATAGTCAATAATATCTGAAAATTAAATTGTATCCCTGATATTAAAATGTGAATGAGTGAAATTTAGAAAGATTCAAGAGCATGGTTCAGTAGTAGGTCCTTGTTCCTCTCCTCTCTTATGCCAATTTGAGGTTTTTCACAGTCAAGTAAAACCTGGAGGATAGTCTGGCTTTTATGTTCATGCACTTATGTTGTTTTCCTGCATTTAAATAATGTCCGTGTATATATGTCTTCAAAGGCATTGTTATCCAAAAAAAGCCACAAGGCCATGGCAGATGCAGAGTGGATGTTCCGCCTTAGGAGATTTGCCAGCACTGGGGTCTGGCCTGGCAGTGAGGGAAACAGGCCATCACCCCGCCAAACAAAGTGGTATGACCTGTATCAACAGGTATGTATATATAAATGTTGTAATAAATTGTAGAAGTCATAATGATGAGAAATAATTGTGTAAATTCAGATTCAGATTCAGAAAACTTTATTTGTCCCCGGGGGGCAATTTAAGGCACAAGTGAGCAGCTTAACGTGCAAGTACAGACATTTTAAGGTGCAAAAAAACAGAAACAGAACAAGATACAAAATACAAAATACAAGTTACAAGATACAGAACACAAAGTATATACAAGTTACCATTCCATAAATGCAAAAGAATGAAATTAAGTCCAATCAAATGTTTAATGGTTATTTTCAGATCGAGAAGTGTCCAAGGATGTTCCATGGACAAAGATCTTTGTTTGGGGACATCACTGCATGCACATGTGGATTCCACACTCAGATGGTAATACTGGTCAATTAGAAACTCAAGTTACCTGTGTGTGTGTGTGTGTGTGTGTGTGTGTGTGTATATATATATATATATATATATATATATATATATGTCAATTCATCGCCATCTTTTGCACAGGCTGCTGATGAAAAGAGTATCCCTGGGTATCACCACGTGGACAACCTCGCGGAGTACCTGGTGGAGCTTCGCGAGCAGACAGCTCTCTGCCTGAACAGCCAACAGGTGGACACAATCATCTCCCTGTGGCAGAGCCTGCATGACCACGACAAGCAGCAGGTGGTTTATGCTGCTCGACTCCAGGACAGACTTTTGAGTGGCAGATATAGGACACCAGACAAGCCCTCAACAACCCCTGGCGTGGAGAGCGCCACCCTCTGTATGTTATGTGCAAGCAGTGTTCCTGCCCAGTGGCCTGATTGCTGCCGGCTGATTGAGAACATTTTTATTAGACTGTGCAATCTGCACCCAAGCCCGCTGCGCCATGGCAAGAAGACTGATTCGAGGTGGTCCTTAATTCTTAGGGACTATCATAGAATCGGGCAGCTTGTCGTCGGCAATGCATTGGTGATGCAGGGCACAGACATACAGCTGGTTGAGGTGAATCAGAACACCCTCATTCAGTGGTATAATCACCGGCAGAAGAGGCAGGAGCTCTCTGTGCCACTCCAGGGCACTGTACTGCCTCCAGCTCTCCCTGTGTCTGCACAGCCTTTTAAGGAGGAGGAGCCCATTAAGGCAGATGAAGAACACCAGAACCAGAGCACCCCCACAGCACCAGGACCTTTTCTGGCACCTCAGGTTGTGCCACAGGCTGTAGTGATTCAGATCTTTCTTCCTATGGTAGTTGTCCAGGGCACCAACACCGCCCCACGAACCGTGGTACCTTCCACACAGAAAGCTCGTACCTCCACAAAGAGGCCATATAAGCGCACAGTACAGGCAAATACCTGCAAACAGTGTGGGCAGTTTCGCACTGCTGAGACTGGCCACAGTCAGTACCGTGGCAGGGTATATTGTCCTGTGAAGGAGACCCAGACAAAAGAACAGTGGCTAGAGGAAATGAGGAGAAAATTTTCCAAATAACGAAATGTAAAATGTAAATAATGTAAAGTGCTTGTAAATAGTTATAATTATTGTACACACAGATTTAATTGTAAATAGATTGCTGTGAATAATATTTGTATTTGTGCTTTCAGTGTTGGTTTGTTTTTTTGCCATTTTCTGAGGAAATTAAACTTGTGAACAGCAATTATAACTGAGTGTTTTTAATGACAGTATGTTGAAAACGGCACAACAACAAAAATGATGACAGTAATGGCTAATGACGACATTCAATTACAATATCATGACATAAGAAAATACACAAATTACAAAAAATGAAATTGTAGTCAAGTAAAAAGTATGTACTTCAAAGAAATGTGTAGCTAATACAACACGTTCATTAAAATGAAAATGTTTCTATTTCTGCCAAACGATCCAGAGGACAAGAACTCCCAAGATCACGGGTTCGAATCCCTCCATGGGTAGTTCAGAATTCTGAAAAATATTAAAAGTTTCATATTTGTAATCAAACAGCTGAAAATACATTCAGTGGGTCAAAAAATTATGTTTCGTTCTTTCTCTCCATGTCATTTTTTCCCTTTTCCCCTAATTTTTCGATCTTTGTCCTTCTCCCCTCTTCTTTCCCGGTTTTTGAAGAACGATTGTCCGAACGTTGCAGCTCCAACATTCGGCAACCAGTCACGTTCGCAGCTCCAACATTCGGCAGCCAATCACGTTCGCAGCTCCAACATTCAGCAGCCAATCATGTTCGCAGCTCCAACATTCGGCAGCCAATCACGTTCGAGAATTCTTTCTCCGCCTCCAACATTTCCAACATTTCACTAACCGCTGGCAGCGGAAACTTTGCGCGACACCGGTGTCAGAAGGCTAGCAACCCGGTCAGTCTTTCTAAGCGGAGCCTTTGGAATATGGACACGGTGAGTATTTCTAAACATATATTGCAGTGCCGAATGATAAATTAGGAGTAAAAATACTGTCATCAGTGTTGTTATGTTTGTTTATCCGGCTTTTTACGCAGTCTGTTACTGTTTGAATTTAGTAGTTTCTTGTAAATTTGCTAATATTATCTAGTCATGGCAAGTTTTGTGCTAAATCATTTAGCGTTTATTTTTTGACGGTTTACCAGTGAGTATTTAGACATGTACTACAGTGCTGTGACCTATCCATGCTAGTAATTGGCGTTGTTGGTCTACTACTACTACTACTACTACTACTACTAGTACTACTACAGTGGGGAATGGGCAAAACTTTCCACAACGAAAGCTCTCTAGTCTGTATTTTATTGGAGTAAATATAATACAGAGATGAATGGGGCAGCAGACCTCTTTCATGTGGCTGAATTACATATATCATTGCATGAGTTATTCTGGTAACATTTAGTAATATTAACGAATATATATCCAATAATATCTTCAAAAGTACCAGTTGTCAGCCTTCATAGGCATGAAGAGGCAGGGCTCTGTTGGGAAAAAGGTTGAAATTAATTTTAGTGACAATTTTACAAGATGTCACTGCTATATAAGCCCTTGGTATTAACTGAATTTTAGCAGAACTTGACTGGAAAATAAAATAATATGCCTTCTGTATGATACAAAACTATGTATTCCAAGGAACTGCTGTTATTTCAGACTAAAAGAGTCGAAAAGAGCTGGCAGCGGTGGGATTCGAACCCACGCCATCGAAATGACTGGAGCCTAAATCCAGCGCCTTAGACCACTCGGCCACGCTACCATCTGACACACAACGCGCGGCCGTGGCGTTTTGTACAGCCATACCCATATAATATGAAGCTGCAGTGATTATTATGTAGTGGCCAATGATGATTACCTTAGCCGTTTCATGACTACAAAAAGAAGTTAGGTTTCACTCTATATTAGTTACGGAGCCGGAACCCAGAATATGTATGGTGGCATTTGTCTCATTTTTAATGACATCTAGAAAATGTAACTTCATTAATCTTAAGACTTCAACACACTGGCAACTTTGCTAATTAGCTGTAACGTACATACTAACATATAAAACGGTTATTAACGTCTCTCTGGAACGCTGGAAAGACAAAACCGTTAGCTTTACTTTCCTAGTTAACATTAGCTAGGTAAATTATTTTTCTTTCACGCTTATATATATATATAAAAAATATGCTTTTTGCATTGTGTTTAGCGACTTGCCATCTGTTTTACCATTGTAGCTGTGCATTATTCGGAAATGTCAGAAGTTTTAAGTTCTAAGTTTACCAACGATGTCAACGTGATATTGGATATTAGCTACGTACAAGGAGCATGTCAACTACATAGCATAGCAGCTAGCTAGCTATACAGCTATAGTTCATCCGGTGTTACTATCAAATGCTGCTCAAAAAGTCGTAATAGCTCGCTTGTGTCCATGACCAAGGCAACAGCATGTGTTGTTTGTGTTTTCAATACTCTTATGTATGTATTTATTTATAGTTTTGTTGCTGCTTTAATTTTAGCTGCAACTCGAATAAATCTTCCGCCATGTCGTCTGTGTTTACGTGTTACATTTCCGACTGTCTTGAAGGCAGCAGCAGGAAGGGGGCGTGGCTATCGGAGAACACTGTTGTACGTGCAGACGGCCGTTGTCGTCGTGGTGGACGGTAACGAAAGGAACATCGTCCCGGTGCCAGGCACGTCCCTGGACCTGCAGGATACCGTGGAGAACCGGGGCAGATCCTGTCCGGGGCTGGTCTTGAAGGAGGGTTGAACTCGCGGCTCCTGCGAACGTTGTCAGTTCAACTTGGAGCGGAGAGACGGAAGAGGACTGAGCTCACTGGATTACAAGTCTGTCAAGTTGTCAGAGGCGTACCAGTGCATAAGGTTTGTTCCTTTTTAATGAATGCATCTAACCAGCGCATCGCAGTACACCAGTGTAAAACTATTTGCCTCATGCTGCAACATAATATACATCATCCATGGCTGCCGCGTGGTGCACAGTGTGGGGGAGCACTGTACCAACAGGATGTCTTTGAGCTTCTGAATGCATTCCTCTCCACTGCCCAGCTGTCATATTAAAAATGTGAAAACCCTTTGATTACAGGATAGCAGACCTGCTTGTTATCAGTTTTGTATTGAGTTTTATGGTTGTGATTCAAATGTTGCAGCCACTTTTAAGATCTCACGTCTGGTATAAGTTCTGCAGCCATGGGGGAGGTTGTTTAGTCTTTATGTTACTGCACACAGTCACACACTCAGTGCATCCTCTCCCTTGTGCAAACAACAGCAGCGAGGCATCATGGAGGACGAACTGATGTTCAGCATGGAGGAGTGCGGCAGCGCCAAGAGGCCCGCCGACCAGCGAAGTGCCCTCAAACAGCGGGCGTCCTCTCTGAGCGATGCCAACGCCAGCGATGATGACGACGAAGACCACTTCATCTGCCCCATCCTGGATGACTCCGCCAGAGAGGTCTGCCACTACCTGAAGAACTTGGTTTACTCACGGCAGCTGTCAAACTCTCTTCCAAAGAGCAACTTTGCGTACAAGGTGAGCTGCTGCCCTGGAAGCACTTCATACAAGTTGATAGCTAAATGTACAGTAAAGGGAAAAGCCTTTAAAGTAAAACAGGATTGTTTAGGGATGTCTGTATTTATTTTGTTATGCTCATGCACATTATCATCATAACCACTAAGTTCTGCAATCGTCTGTTCAAACAGCTCTTTGCCTTATAAGGGGAGATGATCTGTGCATGTCTCCACACACGCAGCAGTGGGTGTGTTATTTGTTTGTGTGTTTTGTATATCTGTTAGCTCAAGTGGAAAGCTGGCCAGCCACCTTTTAAATGTGCAAAGAGAACAGGAAGTACCAGAGAGAATTTATCACCTCGTGTAATGACTCTTTATGTAAACACATCTCTCTCCCTCCGCTCAGAGTGTCCACATCAGCAGCAGACTGCATCAGCCAACCGCTGGGGATGAATGACATATTTTTGATATATAAGTTTTGTGTTGCGATTAATGTTGATGACCTGTTCGCTGATGAAAAGCCCTCCGCTTTCTTTACCTCTCTACATAGAATGAAACAGAAACAGTGGCAGAACCTCGGTCGTACAGGGTTTTGTCAGAGAGCGCACGGGTATGTTTCAGTTCGTATTGTATATCCTACGCCTCCATCTCCATTCCTCCCACTCTACCCTGTAATTTGCCGTCCTTTCCCTGTTTTGGAATGTCTTTACTTTTCCCTCATTCCCTTATTTCCCATCACTCTGCTGACTGATGTTTTCTGTACCCTAAATCACTTAATGCATCCTCCCTTCTTTCTTTGTATTTAAAGTATTAATGATTTTTCTACTATTAACACCAGAGATGTATTGGCTTCAAAGAAATGCTCTGTCCCAATAGACGTGACGCTCAGTTAAAAACACGACCCTTCATAATCATCTTTCAGTCTAAATATAAACACGTCTAGGAGGCCCGCCGGATACTGACCAGTGGGGTGACGAGGGAGACGTGCTTCCGTGCTCTGTAGGAATGGGTCAGGGCTAGGGTTACCCACTAACAGATTTAGATTAGTAGTGACTCTCTTTTCATGGCTCATTCTAAGAGAGTTATTTTTTTGAGCTCTGCATGGTAATCACATTCATTCTGAGGTAGCTGTAAATCATTTGTTATAGAAGGAGACACCTTGGGAACGCTTGGCCACTCCCTGACTTTTGTTCATTAATGATCTGCACAGCTGATTTAACACATACGCTTTAACGAATGACTGAAAACTGATCCTTGCAGAAACTTTAAAACTGTGTGTATGAATTAGTGAGTACAATACAGGTAGATACAGATTAAATAAATGCATACATTGTGGAGAAACGGGTTTAGAAATGCCTCCAAGACCGCTTTGCATGATTTCCTTCCCCTCCTTCTTTTGGGTGTTTTAGCAAACTGGGTGGGAGGGAAACAGGCTTTTTGCACAAACCCTTTAACTGGCAGGTCATAATACATGCTTGTGTTTGGTGACAGGCGACATGGATGCACGCAATCGAAAAGGCCAGAGCCATGCCCGACCCCTGGGCGCAGTTTCACCTGGAGGACATCCCGACTGAACCCTGCATTCGTTACAGGTAAGAATGCAGGGTACATTTCATGTATGTTTTTTTTTTTTTTCCCCAACAATAGCTCTGTTCCAACCAAGTATCCCCTAAAGCAAAGCATGTTCCAACATGTACAAAACCAGGACCCTATACCCGTCCGCCGTAGTGGAATGCATTGTTTTTTTTGTTTTTTTTTGAAAGGTTATCAGTAGCATCACTGCTTTTCCTGCTTGGGGGAGCCAAAATGTTGCTGTACGGGTGGGGCAGTTTTAATTGTTAAACCGAAAAGGCAGAACTGTTCTTTCTATGTTCCACAGCTTGATAAAAGGAGATTAGGTTTATTGTTCTTTTTGAATTAAAGCGGCGTTAATTGATGCTTTAGCCGCCGCCTGAGTGGAACAAAACAGGCTATCATCACAAGACTGACACGTTATCAGTTTATAAGGTTGATAAGATGACTGTGTTGGCAAACGCTTACACGACTAGCTTGTTTACTTACACGTTCAACAGTCGTGCAGCAATAAAGCTTTGTCTTGGTGTAAGCTAAAATCTGAGGAACATAAATGAGCCATTAGCTGCTAAATGGTGTCTTCACCCGCTAGCTGCTAGCTATGGACGTTGTAAACAGTTGCGTTTTGACAACAAACTAAAAAAAAACTACTACAAAGACAATTTATCCCAAAATGCTGAAAACAAGGGCAACTGAACAATGCTAATGAATGATAGCTGGTTATAGATGTTAGCATTTAGTTCCCTATTCGTGCATTGAACGGTCATGACATTCATTGTTTATTATTTCCTTTATCTCAGTTTTGCTGTATGTTATCTGCTGGGGGACATATATTACCCATTAGCTGCTTATTGCTAAACAGTATCTTCAGATGCTAGTTGCTAACTATGGCTGATTTATTTGATGTCTTGTTTGCGGTGGTGCACAGCGAGTCACTAAAACCGCTTCCTCCTGCAGATTAAATCGTAAAAACAAAAATAAATGGTTACAATTTGAGAACAAGATGCTAAAAGATACTAAAGACGGTCTAAACTAGTTCATACATAACTTATTTTATTTGAGATTAGCCTTCATCAGTCCTGAATACTCAGTGAATTGGCTTCTCTTCCGTTCACATCTCGGTCACTGGTCTAATCTTGACCGATGATTACGTTACATGACGCTCGTCCACTTCTTTTTATCATCTAATACTTGGGTGTGACACTGAATGTGTTCTCAGATATTATGACCGACAAATCAGATGGATAAACACACACGCCCCTCACGAAGTCCTCAAACAAGGCAAGCAGCAGCAGCGGTCTGAACACACTGCATGGGTGTGGGCAGAAAGCTGCAGGGAAACGAATTCCTGTTACATAACACACACAGAGAGGTTGTATTTGACTACAAGGCGAGGAGGGATTGTCTGAGGCTGGGATTTGCCCTCGTGATCTCTTTTCGTGTGCTAATTTTACCCACATGTAAGCCCGCTCCTCTGTGCTCCCATTTGTTTGAACTTAATGGAATGAGAGTCACGAATGAAACGTTCCCAGCAGGAAAGAGTTTGGGAAGGGAACAGAGAGCGCCGTTGTTTTGTGGGTGCATTAGTGGGAAAGCAGAGCTTAGCACTGATGGCATTCGGGTCTCAGCTGCACCTACGCCACATGTAGTATTCATTAACTCAGGACGCGAACCGTGCCAAGCCAAACAGACACACTGATCCCGACATAAGGTGTGTACACACACATTTATGGCACCATACTGGCTCCATCAGCCTCCAATGAAAATTCAAATGACTTCTTAATCGAAATGGGTGCAGGCAAAATAAGCTTTCATGAGACAGAGAACATACACAAGTTCCCTCTTCTGTCCTTACTGTTTCTGGCTAGAGAGGAAACTACATGTTTTATGTTACTCCATGATAAGAATAGATTACAGGCTGTTGTCGGACAAACTAGTCCACTTGGCAAACAAGACTGAAGGAAGAGGTTTATCTTGAAGTGCTGGGTTTGCGAGGAGCAGAAGTCATAGAAAGGTATCCAGGTCATTGTTGTGGCAGGTCCAGATCAATGATTTACGCTGTGACAGATGGACGGCAAAAAAAAAAAAAAAAGAAAAGCAGGGTCACTGTGTCTGCTCTGTGACAGATCAGTGGCCCACAGACGGATAATTACACAGCTTCAGGAAACACTTTCACTGAGCTTCACTAGACTCACGACATAATAGATTATTTTTTCTTCAGTTAATTGTTTAGTCTGTCTCAGTTTTCCCAAACAAACGTCTTAATGTTACTTATCTTCTGCCAACAACTGTCCATTAACTGAGATTCAGTTTACGCTGATACAAGAAAATGGAATAATTTAGATTCTTGTGCAATATATTTATTTATTATGGTCTTACTCGGTCTGTGAAGGAGATTCTGTTTGTTTTTTTATATATGTTTGTATTTTATTCTTCTTAGAAGCACCACTGTGATGGGGTTCTTGTTTTGTTTTGCCTACAGTGACAATAAAGGCTTTTCTAATTTTCAGAATTTTCTAATTTTTAAAGGCAAATGATCATTTTAAGATAATTTTGGATCTAGAAGTAATTCTCTTATCACCCAGGATTTTATATTTTTGTGCTAAATGTCTGCATGCTAACATGTTGGGGTTAGCAGGTACGATGTTTATGGTTGTCATCTTCTTGATTTAGCATGTTAGCGTGCTAGATCATCCAAATAAACAAAAACTAAATACACTATTTAGTGGTAAGGACTAAATACGTTTGAGGCTGATGGAGCATTTAATTGCGAGTGCATAAACAGTTCTTGTTCTAATTTAGCCTCTACAATGCTAACGTACGTTACTCGGCTCTAAAATAAGTAAAGCTGAGTGCAGAATACTGATGTCAGTATGCTAACACGTTAACAGTGATAATCCTGACACGTTGAGGTTAGCAGGTTCATTGTTTACTATTGTCATCTTCTTAATTTAGCATGCTAACACATACGAAAGGAAAAAAAGTATATCTGAGTCTTAGTTTTATCATAAACTGTGGTAGAAGAGTACACCATGTACAGTTTACAGCCTCTTAATTTAGCCTGTTACCACGCTAACATGTGCTACCTAGCTATAAAGAGAAAGTATGGCTGTGTGCTAAGTGGTCATGTCAGTATGCTAATGTGGTAACAGTGGCAACGCTAACATGTTGAGGTTAGCAGGTGCAAAAGAAGTTGTGGCTGTGTCTAATGGAGGTATGTTATTGTGAGTCAAAGACTTGGAGAAAGTGTGTACCTTATTGCGCTAGATAAAGAACAATGTTTACAATTGTTAAGCTTTAAATTTAGCTAATGTTTGCTGTTTAGCCTTTAGCCTTTAGCCTGCTGCAATAACATGTTGACGTTGGCAGGTGTAATGTTTAATATTACCACATTTTTAATTTAGCTAGTAGCCAAGCTTAAATACGCTATTTAGCTAAACATTAACTTAAACTGAGGCTGATAGGAAAATATTTACTCAGACCAAAAAGTAATTGACAATTATTGAAATTTAGATCTTAGCTAACGGTGCTAAAGGGAGTGTTAGGGTTTCTCAAAGTTCAGTAGGACCACGAATGTCTGTAGAAACGCTGCCAGTTTGGCTAAAATAATAACTTTTTTACGTGATCAAATTCATATGATGTGAAAGTTTGAGTGAACATAAGTAATCTTCACAGGTACAATGCTATTACGGGAGAATGGGCTCAAGACCAGGTCCACATCAAGATGGCTGCACAGGTATTACCTCTGTTCTGGTTCTACTTTATCTCATAGTCTTTATCTCATATCTCCAATTTATTTCCTCCTGTTTCTTTTCTCACAGCCGTTCGGGAAAGGGGCCATGAGGGAGTGCTTCAGAACGTAAGTCGAAATGTTCACCACTTCTCATCCGGCGGTTGTTGCTCTCATGCTGTTCTAGACTCAGTGTAAACAAAGCAGAGGAACGTGTCTTACGTTGCAGCCCTAATGCTGGTACATTTGTTCACATTTCCTCTCCGTCAACTCCACATGGGGAGCAGCTGATGTAGTCTTCCCAATGTGGCTCATGAGCTTTATTTTTAACTCACCATTAATGTTTACTGTCTGCATCATTTGATGGTAACGGTTCCCCGCTGCGCTCCGGCTTCTGTCTGAATTCATGACAGAATAAAAGAGTAAAAAGATAATGTTTAATCCTCAGTCGTGTGGGAAATGTAAAAGACAAGATCTACGCACATCACCCCCAATTCAGCTGTTGGCCACTCGTAGTATCCCACAGAAGGATTCCTCTTTGTAGGCTTAAAGCAGTTTTTCTTCTGTGACCCGGGTTCACTTTGGGCACAGCTGAGACGATCCCAGCTGATGCTATGATTAAAAATAGCTTAAGTTATTTATTATTTTAGCTGCTGGGATGTTTCTTCAGCTTTGATAGACTATTAAAAGCGTGTACTGTAATTAAACGTAATTGAAATGCAGCTCACTTCTCCCATAACCGTTATTTCTTCTTTGCCTCCAGGAAGAAGTTGTCGAATTTCTCACACAGCAGCAACTGGAAGTCGGCATCCAACTACGTAGCCAAGCGTTACATGGAGACGGTGGACAGGACTGTTTACTTTGAGGACGTCAGGCTGCAGATGGAGGCCAAACTCTGGGGGGAAGAGTACAATCGCCACAGACCTCCCAAACAGGTACAGGACAAACAACAACAACAGCAACAACCCCTAAAAAGAACACAGAGTGCACGGTTGCATACTTCTCTAATCCTGGCTATTTTTAAAACGGAAAGTATTTCAAGTTTAGCTGAAGGGCTGCAACTTCCTGTTTTCCATCGCTTGATTATTTTGTGACATAAAAAAGCAGTGAAAAGATTAAATATACAGTTTACTATTAAAATAATATTCCCCAAAAGCTGATTAACTTGATGCCTTGACCTAATTTTCCATCAGATTAAATCAAATCTGCATGTGAACAAATCTATTTAACAGAGCTTTTTAAGAATTTGTTTAATTCTTCCTCCTAAAATCCTCAGGTGGACATCATGCAGATGTGTGTGGTGGAGATGACAGACAGACCAGGTAAACCCCTCTTCCACCTGGAGCATTACATCGAGGGCAAGTACATCAAATACAACTCCAACTCTGGCTTTGTGCGGGACGACAACATCCGGCTCACTCCACAGGTGAGCGGCACCACCTTTGGGTATTGATATATCCTCTGAGAAGCGGTTGAATATAATCTTCCTACTTGTCCGTCAGGCTTTTAGTCACTTCACGTTCGAGCGGTCGGGTCACCAGCTGATCGTTGTGGACATCCAGGGAGTCGGAGATCTTTACACCGACCCTCAGATCCACACAGACAAGGGGACTGACTTTGGAGATGGAAACCTAGGTACGCCCCCGTTTGACACGCTGCTGCTACGTGCTTAGATTTATTCAAGAATCTCCGTCCTGATCACAGCTGTGTTCCAGGTGTACGAGGCATGGCTTTGTTCTTCCACTCCCACCTCTGTAACAAGATTTGCAAGAGCATGGGCCTGACGCCGTTCGACCTTTCCCCTGGAGAGAAGTCCCAGCTGGACTGCACCAACAAACTGCTTGTAATTTAAATTTTTGATCAGACTTAATATAATACAAGCCAAGACCCGACCTCAGCAGCCTTAAAAGTCAGCAGCCATATTTGAATTCAGACCTTATTTCCTATATTTTTTATGAGAATTCGTCTCGTTTCGTTTCAGAAATCAGCTGAGACGGTGCTGAGGGGCTGTGAGGAGCCCTGCGGTTCTCCTCGCGTTCGTACAATGTCGTCAAGCCGCGCACCTCCGCTGTTATCCCGCCTGTCTGAGACCTCATCTGCAGATGACAACATGAGCGACGCCGACTCAATCCCCTGCTCCCCTCACTTCCTGCCCTGCTCCCCTGTAGCTGCAGCCGGATCTATGGGCAAGTCGCCTATCGGTACATGCATGAACGTGTTCCTGCAGCACTGCATAGATATACTGCTCTAATGATGCAGCGAAGCAACCGCAGCCACGTTCAAGATCTTTGTGAATAATTTTTGCGTTTTCGTTGCACAGGATTATCTTTTACTGGAATGTACGAACATGAAAGACTCAACAATAACAACACGGGTGAACACAAGGTAAGTAATGGTACAGAGATCAGTGGCTCCGAACAGCTCAGACATAGGAACTGTAAGAAATACAAAATAATTTGAAAGCAAGGAGCAAAATTACAGAACAAGAGCGAGTGGGGTCCTAGATGAAGGTAGTGTATAGAAACAGGATTGGAGAGTTAAGGTGCTGTGGACGAGTAGGATCAGGTGGAGATGGGGAGGAGGAGGAGGGTACGAGTGACAGTTGATTTTTATAGAGTAAATTTAAAGAGAAGAGAATGATTTTGACAGCATAGGAAAGACAACCAAGCGGCAGCAATAGCCAAAACTGACCACAGAGGAAAACAGAACGTGTAGGAAGATTACCCTGATTGAACTTTTTAACTAAGCTTCATTACAACAGAACTTGTTCTTATGTCTGTGAAGCTTCACTCAGGTCATGTCCTATCCAAAAAAAAAAACATTTTACAAAGAAACTGGATTTGTTTGTGTTTTCTTGAAGACATTTAGAACTGAAAAAGCCACTTGGATGATGGTGAAGCCCTCTCAATAAAATTCAAACAGGTTTAGGTGCCTTTTTTTTAGTTTTAGGTTTTGGAAATACTTGCGAGAACCAGTTGCCTTGAACTAAACACGACTGTTTGCAGGGGACACCAAAAACTGAACGTTATATGGATCAGATTGTAAGCCATAAATATATACGAAAATCTGTTCAGTTCAGGTTTTTGCCAGATGACTTTATTTTGAAGCACTGTTTTAAATCTGGATCACAAAGCAAGTCAGCCAGCATTGCCAGAGCTGGTGAAGGGAGGAAAGTAGCTTAGTGCAACAAGGAGTATCAGGAAAAAATGTAGTTGCGAATGTGACTTGGGTTCTGTGAATTCACCATCTCTGAAGAAACTAAACTGAATTTAGGAAGCATTAAGGAAAACCTTTCTGATGTTCCATAAATTCAGAGGAGGGATTACACTCTAAATAAAGAAAGTGACTTACGGCAAGGACAGACACAGATTACTTTTGGTTTTCCTCCAGAGTGAAACAAGAGAACTGATCCACCGACTGTACACTGTAGACATGTGTCACATGCTCGTCAGCAGTGTTTGTGTAATTACTCTCACTGCCAGAAGGGGGAGACAGAAAAGCGCCACGCTGTAGCTTTAACTCTTCGTGTTCCTTACACCACACATGGAAGTCAAACTGATTGGGTTTATGTGTTTGCAGAAATTCCAAATTCAAGGAGTGAACGCAGAAATATTTGGGTTAAAAAAACAGGATGTGGACTGAGACACCACGTATAACACAGTCTTAATAGCTCTCCCCAAAAAGTTTCACGAAAACAAGAGTTAGAGAGAAGTAATGTGGGTAATGTAGGTGTAGGATTTAGTAAATATAAAAAACATTATATCTCTATTACTTGACTGTCGTGATATTCACTGTCAAAGAAGCTAAATCTTTTGCATTTCCTTCCGTAGGAGTCAGACAGCGGCGGAGACAGCGGCTACCCCAGCGAGAGGAGGAGCGAGGGGGATTCAAACGACCACGTAGACGGGGTAAAGACTTCCCTTCGACCTCCCTTTAATGTTTATCAGCCGGACAAGCTCCAGAATCAGAGGAAGCCATAAATTATTGATAAAATGATAAAATGAACATCCGCATGACATTTACCAAGCATGTTTTATAATTTCTGGGACCCAGATCGTGGGTAAATCTGTTTTAATTCTATTTGTAAACATCCTCCGTCTACATGTTGATGTTATTTCTGTGTTATCTCCTTTTTCCTTCAATCTTCTCGGTAGCTCTTCTGCAGACTGTGAGATTTTCCAGACCGTAGTTCTTATAATGCATGTTGTATCGTCACGTAGGCCCATCATCGCTACCAAAGACATTATTCTGAGTCGGATGAGGACAGTGTGAGACGGGTAAACAAACATTAAGACAACAGTGTGTTAATTCCACCCTCGCCTCGATCATAATCACCCTTGCTGTTCTCAATTAACCCAAATCCTTCCTCTTCACTTAACCCTTTTTTTTTTCTCATCACCTGCTTCACAGTCCTCACCTACCTCTCTTTTGATTTAACTCCTCCTGCTCTTTGTTTCCCCCCCTCACTAGAGGAAGATGGTAGCTCCTCCAAGAGTCTCTGCAAACTTAAACTCATTCACTCCTGACAATCAATGGGTGATTATTTGCATGGATGCTTGAAAGACGGTTCTTTGCTGATAATGGATCAAGCATGATTCTTCCTTTTTAGAGCTGCGACACGCCAAGCTGACTGTCTGAAAGCGCAAAATGAAAAAACAAAAGAATGAAACTGAAAATTGGAACCGAAACACCATCTACCTCCGTTTCACCGCCGTCCTGCTAATGTGTGTGCTCCTCTCTTCCTGTGCTTTAAATGATTTTGCATTCACTGATCGACCAGCGAGCAGGGGTGTACTCCTCCAGCTCTGAGTTCAAATCTTATCTATGTCAAATATGAGTTAAATTATATCTGTTGCTGGATGGGTACTCCCCTGAGTTTGCAGTGTGGGTTTTCATCTATAATCTATTTCATGCGGAAAACAGATACGGACGTTAACTTTTTCTTTCTTTCGTCTTCTCTTGTGTCTTTGTCGCCTGTTTCATGCTCAGCTGACCGAGGAGAAGTGGAGCTTCTACCATTCGTCTCGTGCTCACGTCCACCGGCCTTCCTGCGTGGCCACAGAGGTGGAAAGAATCGGCAACCTGCTGCAGAAGAAGATCGGCCAGTCGGTCCTCGGAAAGGTTAGAGGACATTTGCAAACATCAGAGGAGTCATAAAAACAAATGATACTGGCAAATGTCACAGATTCCTATTGGACAATATATGAAAACAAAAAATGATGGCAAAAGGACAAGGTAGTGTCATGCATATTATATAGCACAGTATATACTAATATTTGTGTTACACTGTTGTAGCAGATTGAATATATGGAACCAGCAAACATTAAACTTAAGAAAGAGGATTTCTTTTTCTTAACATTTGATTGCTTGCTTTATATTTCTCTCCCTTCGCCACTAAAATCAAGTTTACAGAAAAGTTTGGATATGGTGTAAAATTTGCAGTGACTTGTTGTTAACCAAATTAATTTGCGACAAACAACTTCAGACTGTCTCAAATATAGTCAATCCCCACAGAGCTCCACGCCGAAATGTCCAAATTTATATCAGAAACATGTTTACAGCCTGGTACAGAAAACCAGTTTTGGTCTCTATAGCTAATTCCCAGGATTTATTTATTTTTTTGTAACCCATCTGTAATTGTTATGAAGGCTCAAAGTTGTGCATTCGCAATCGAAAATGGGAATGTATTTAATCTACCCCTTGGATCTTCAGTCTAGCGTTCTCCCAACCGAGTTATTTTAAATCAGTGACCTTGTGACCCAGTGGTAACGTGAGTCGCAAGAATACCACTGCTGGGGATCTATAAGCTAACAGTTCAGCAAGCTAAAGACCAGGTAACTCATTGTAGGAAATATATAGGTATAATGAAAGGATGAATACGTTGGGAATATCAACATTTTCCTCAGACATATTATAAAATTATGAAGAAAACGCTTAATTTCACTCCACTTTGCAGAAAAAAGTAAAAGAATTGGAAGAAAAATGCTGAATTTGTAGAAGATGGTAACAACAACAACAACAACAGTAAATTTTCTTTGCAGAATTTATACCATATGACCTTTAACTATAATTGGGGCACACTGGACTAAACATGTATGTCTGTCTTTACTGTTCTGGTCTCCCGCCCAGGTCCACCTGGCGATGGTTCGCTACCACGAAGCGGGTCGTTTCTGCGAGAAGGACCAGCCGTGGGATGAGGAGTCGGCCATGTTCCACCTGGAGAGGGCCGCGCTGTGTGGGGAGCTGGAGGCCATCGTGGCCTTGGGTCAGTGCTGCCTGCAGCTGCCTCATCACATACTTCCAGACATGGTGGTGGAGGTAACTAATGTGGATTACAACGATTAGATTATTTGACGTGGGCTCGGTCCGAGAAGTATTCTGACCTGTTCTGTGTTGTTGGCAGGACAATGCAGGAAACAGGATGAAAGGTTTCAAGTATCTGCTGCAGGCCGCTGAGGCTGGTGACAGATCTTCTATGATCATTGTGGCCAGAGCCTTTGAAACTGGAGTCAATCTGTCAGCTGACAGGTGAGAAAGTCTTGATAATACTGCCCCCTGGTGGCTTTTAGAGGTGGTGATGATTCATTTACTAATTGCTTCTTCTTGTTTTTTTCAACTCCACAGAAAGCAGGATTGGGGAGAAGCCATTCACTGGTATGACACTGCGCTGAATATGACAGAATACGACGAAGGCGGCGAGTTCGACGGGACGCAGGACGAGCCTCGCCACCTGCTGTTGGCCAGAGAGGCAGAGATGTACCAAGAGGGAGGCCACAACCTCACCGCAGACCCACAGAGAGCAGGTTTGAAGCCACGCCGGCCTCTCTGCGCTTAAATATACCTTAATACACATCATCATTTTTGAGATAGTCAACACTGAAAAATAAGAGAAACTGTGAATTTACCCGGTTTTTGATTGTGAACGTCTCTCTTTGCAGGTGATCTGTTTACAGAAGCTGCGGAAGCTGCCACGGCGGCCATGAAAGGTCGACTGGCGAACCAGTACTATATGAAGGCTGAAGAGGCATGGGCGCTGATGGAGGAGTAATTCTGCACAAAAATCAGCGGGAGTTAACGTGTGGCCGATAGGTTTTTACAGTCATAGTACAACCTGACTAGTTTACATATTTTTTTTAATGAGAATTATTTTTTTGCCGGGTTATGCTTGTTAGTGTTGAGCCTTTGAGGATCAAGCTCTTATCTCCAGGTTTCCTTTTCTCTCTCTTTGTGAACCTAATCATTCTGTCTCCTCTTTCCTGACCACCTTTTAGTCTGACTGTATGAAAGAGATGGTCTGATGAATCCAAACAAAGATTATTGTTTACATATTTTGCCCCAACTGTTAACACACTTCTGTTGGAAGAATGTATGTAAAAAAACAAAAAAGTAAAAATGCACGGATTATGAGTCTGTTAAATAAAGTTTGTGTTGGTTTTTATGGATCATTATTTTGTCATGACTCTTCTCTTCACTAATTATTCGAGCAGGATTTTAAAGATTTATGTGTTTGATCCACACATTTCTATAAAAGTTGATCAACTAACATAAAGTCTTCATTTTATCTGTGTGTGTTCATTTATATAGAATTTTCCTGTCAGTGATTATAAAAAATATTATGGAAGAGACTTTTAATACTTTATTTGAGGTTATCCTCAGGAGGTTATATACAATTCTCAGTTTGATGCTAGTAAAAATCTGTTATCAGTGGTACCATGGCCTATAAAACAGCCTGAAGGCAACTGAGCAAATATGCTGACTCAAATTAAATTTTAACTAGTCATCGTTACCTAGGAGCCATCAGGTTACAGTGTTTTTTAGATCATGTATTACTGTATTTATTTTACAATACTAATTTATTCTCAAATAAATTTTCACCCATTGCAGTGTGTTTAATATTATGACGTATTTCGACACGTACTGACATCAAGGTAGCGTGGCCGAGCGGTCTAAGGCGCTGGATTAAGGCTCCAGTCTCTTCGGGGGCGTGGGTTCGAATCCCACCGCTGCCAGACTTTTTCTCTTTTCAGTGTCACTATTAAAACATTTTTCCATCTTGACGAATATACATTATGTGGAGGAATATTGCGACCGTTAACTGTGGTAATTGTTAAATGACAAAAAGTGGCCATGGACCCGCTGTGCATTGTGGGCATGGACTCCACCCCACGTGTCTGTGTGGATCACAGTCAACATGGTACTCTCAGCAGCAGCAGCAGCAGCATACTTCATGTGAGTTGGACTGTACTCCTGCTCCCCTGCGCACATTGCTGGACTGTCCACAGATCACACGGATGAGATAGCTAAAACTGTACTGTGAAGTGTGCAGGTGAGACCTCAGTCTGCTCTGGTGTGGATGCAGTTTATAAACGTTAAATCAGGCCCAGTGACCGTTATTTTTAACAAGCATGTGTATGTTAGTTAGCTAAGCTAGCTTATGCTAAGCTACAGTTGCCTGGCTAGGCTAGCTACCAACGTCTAGGCTAGGGACTACCGGCTAGCAGCCTGTTAGCTAGTATCGTCGATTATACGTTTGTCAACAGGAATACGAGACATTTAACTTTTTCACGATTTTCCCGACTTATTTATCTCGTATATGTTTTTGTATCGGAATAAAAAAAATAAACCGCCGTGTAGCTGTAGGCCCGTGACAAGTGGCTGGAGGGTTCAACTGCTAGCTTGCTAATGAAGCTAACGCAGCCAGAAAATATGACATCTTTTAACGTGTAGACGTCTGTAATCGGTGTTATAGTAGTCTGAAGTGGCCATTTAATGTGTAAGCCACACATGATGTTTATTACAAACTGTTTGCTTCAAGGGAAGTTATTTAATATCGATTACAAAGTCTTACATCATGTGAGTGTTGTTACCTGGCTGTGTCATTGAAAGCATCACCTGACAGACTGCATGATCTTGATGATCTGGCAGTCCAGTAAGTAAATTTCCATGTGGAAGTTGGTTAATTTAAATAAACTTTTAAGGCTAATGATCTAATACACACACACACACACACATATATATATGTACTGAACTCTGATGTTGCCATGATATGCCGTGTCATTTTGTACTTTCTGCACCAGCTGCCTGTAATCTGTTCCCTTTTGTTAGTCAGATGGGTGTAGCCGCCCGGTGACAGTGACAGAGGTGTGGAGCTGGATGGAGAACGCATTCCTGTAACTCAGCGTGTCTTTTTCAGGTTGGATCCCTGAGATCTTCTGCCGGGCTCCTCTCCTGTGTCATCGCCTCTCGCTCTGATCACATCAACATGGCCAGCGGGGACGACGATGACCCCATTATAGAAGAGGTACCCTGACTCCCTTTGAATGTGACATATGGCTCCTTCTGAACTGTTCAAAAACACGTGTGACATGCACCAATAAGCCACGACATTAAAACCGCCAACCGGAGTAGTGAATAACGTTGGTGATCTTGTTACGGTTTAATATTCTTCTGGAGAACCTGGCTACTTTGATATGTAACACCATCTGAATATTGTTACAGACCATGGCAACGTTATAAGGGGACGTTGCTTACATCTTGAAGCCATCTGTTCTCCAGATACAGGCACCCGACGCTCCATGTATACTAAAAGAAAAACTGATTTATCAGACCAGGCAACCTTTTTTTCTTTTGCTCTGTAGGCTTTCTTTTTGCAGTTTGAGCTGCAGTAGCTCATCTGTTAGCTCAGACCACTTCAGATCAAGATCTCGATCACCTCTGAGGACGAAAAGTTCACATGCTACCTAATCTATCCCACCCTCTGACAGATGCCATAATAACCAGATTATTACTTGACCAGTGACTATGACACGACTACGGCAGTCATAATGTCATGGCTGATCGGTGTGTATAAATATTTAAGACCTTTATTGTTCCCAGCCGTGCGATTACTGAGTGATGCCTACAGGAATAAACCACACAGTAATGTGTCATTTACTATTATAGAGAAGTTTTGACACAGTTTGATTTGTTAACACGAGTCGTTGTGCTGCAGTCTGAGAAGAGAGATCAGACGAAACACGTGCAGCCGTCAGAAACAATCTGTTGGACAATACAAGTTTGTATTTGTCCGACAGTTTTGTCAGAAATGTTTTTTTTTTTTTTTTAAATGTTCCCGCTCTTCACACCAGCTGATCTGTGTTTCTGTTTTTCGTTTAGATTGATGTGTACCTTGCCAAAAGCCTCGCAGATAAGCTGTATCTCTTCCAGGTGAGCTTTTCCTTTGTTGTAAACAATGCAGACGAGTGCAACTTATCTGTAGCTTGATGTTTGATGTTCAAAGTGTCATGAGTGTCTCTCACTAATCTACTGTTTTTCTGATCCAGTATCCCGTCCGACCAGCCACTATGACCTATGACGATGTCAGCCACTTAGCGGCTAAGATCAAACCCAAGCAGCAAAGGGTAAACGTGCTCTCATTTGTTCTATCAGAGTTAAAAATTGTTGTTTGTGTCATTTGATTCCTCTGCTCTGCAGCGATTCAGCAAACAAACCCTGTAACTCCAATTATTGTTTTAAAACAGTCTGAAGAGAAGTTCTCTCCTTCTGCAACGTTTTCCGGTGTCGGGCCGTCACTTGTGATTCTAGTTTTTGTGTCTTTGTCGTGCACGATTCGCACTAGTCTGGCTCTCGTTGGCATCTTCGACCTGTTCGACCTGTTGATTCAGATTAGTCTTTTGATGAATGATGAATACAGACTAGTGCCACCCGTCGGTTGTGAAGAGTTGTTTCCTCTTGTGTGGGCACAGATTGATTGTCATCTGTCCGTTCACTGTGGTTTCTGTGGTGTGTTCAAGTACCACTTCTGTCAGCTTTTGTTGCTGGTTGTTCACTGATGTCGGTCCTGTGTCTCCCTGCTTTTAGCGTTATTCTCTCATACATTTAACGCTGTGATGTTTCTTTACTGCTCTCATTAATGCTTCTGGCAGAAACATGAACGGTACTTGACTGAAAGTTAATTGTGGGTAGGTTTTCCTCAGATGTTTTGTTGTTGCTTCTTTTCTAATTCTGAGGTGGTTCTTGTTAATGGCAGTGCAGCAGCTTCTGAACTATTTGAAAGTTTCCCCAGAAAAAACTTAAAAGTTTCTGTATAGAATATTATTCTTTGTTCCTTGATAAAATAAATAAATAAATAAATAAATAAAAAGTTAGACAAGACAAAAAGAAGCTATACATGGTGATAAAATTAACAGCAAATACAACCAACAGACCAGAAACTTTTTAAAGTACGGCTCCGATCCAAGACATAAACAGTTCTCTCTCCTCCTGGGAGAAGATACAGGAGCTTGAAGACGCAAACAAGACTTAAAAACAGTTTCCAAACAGTATTTTATCAACTTATTTTGTTCTTTTACTCTTTTATTAGCACCCTATGAGCACCCTATGTGATTGAATATTCGGACAGCGAAGGCTTTTCTTGTTCTAAAGTGTTTTTCACGTATTGTTCGTACCATTTGTTTCACAGGTTGAGTTGGAAATAGCCATGGACACAATGAGTCCGAACTACTGTCGCAGCAAAGGAGAGCAGATAGCCTTGAACGTGGACGGCACGGGTTACGACGAAACCAACACCTACTCGACGTAAGTCTGCAGTTAAAACGTTTTATTTGATTGTCTTGAGCTGAATAAATTAAGTGGCTTTATATATATATATATTTTTTTTTTTTCTTTTAACTCTTCTTCTCCAGAAAACTGATGGACAAACAGACCTTCTCCTCCATCCAGGCCACCACCAACACCTCCAGATATGCAGCTGCTGTGTTTCGCAAAGGTCTGAACTGATAAACGGCTTCAGCGCGTTACGTTTGTGATTTGTTTTCCTGTAAACACTCAAAGGTCAAAGTCCTCGGTTTATTTGTTCGTCCATACAAGCCACTTCATGACATGCTAACATAAATTAAACATTGATTCAGTTGATTCATGGTCTTGTGATTGTTTTTTTTTATGTGTGTGTGTGTGAACAGGTGAGCTTCATGTCACTCCTCTGACGGGAATCCTTCAGATGAGGCCCAGCTTCTCTTACTTGGACAAGGCCGACAACAAAACCAGAGAGAGGGAGGCTGCCAATGAAGGTGTGTCTGTTTGTTGTAACTTGTAAAATCTTTATTGAACCCAGTTTAAATAAAAATGTTCTGTTTCCATCATCTCTAACATGAAGATTTGCTGCTTTTCTTTGTTGTAAACTGAATCTATTTTGGATTTTTAATATTTTTCATGCAAGTCAAGAATATTTAAATATCAACAAGACACCTTGAACAGTGTAAATGTGCAATTTTAGTTTATTTGCCTTCTTTCTTGCGTATTTTTCAAAATAAAATTAATTTCTTGAAGAGTTTCTTAAGGATTTGTGGCTTAAATATTATAGTACGCTGAGGTGTGATGTTTTGTGTCTGCAGGTGGAGACTCCTCCCAGGATGAAGCTGAAGAGGAAGCGAAGGCCATTACGGTACAGGCTTACACACACACACACACAAACTCATGACTACATGGCACGGCTTCATTTGTCGACGGGAACTCATCGTTTCTTAAAATGTCTGCTCCAGGTGAGGTTTGCTCGTCCGGAGTCGGAGCAGGCCCGACAGAGGAGGATCCAGTCGTACGAGTTCCTCCAGAAGAAGCAGGCAGAGGAGCCCTGGGTCCACCTGCAGTACCATGGTGTCAAGGTAGAGGGAGCCCTCAGCTTAATGAACACGTCTGAAACGTAGGCTGTATATAAATATGGACAAGCGTCTCAACTTCCTTGCATTGGCCAAACTGACGCTATTTTCCCGGGGATATGGGGAGCGCCAGAGTGATACTACACTCTGCTCTACCTCCAACAATTCAATCGTTATGTATATCTTGATCATTAACCTGTATATATGGTCTCATCTGTACATAGGTTCTAATCTGTAAATATTGTCCATATGCTGTACCATACTTATTTACCATAATATTTATGCCACGTGCACTTACTGCCTATTGCACTTCTGGTTAGATGCTAAACTGCATTTCGTTGCTCTGTACATGTACATGTGTAATGACAATAAAGTTGAATCTAATCTAATCTAATCTAACAATTACAAGAAAATGTTGGCTTATACACTGTACAACTCTCAAGGTCCCACAGGATCGCTTTACGGAGCGGTTGGCATGGCAACTGGTAGTCGCCGCTATGTCACATCCTGTTTCTGTAGCGTCAACTAAAATGAAACTTATCCAAAAAAAACTGACATTTGAACATACATCAACATTATATTAACTACCTAAAATGACAGACACCATCCTTGAAGCCCAAGTCCCGCCCACTAACATGTAGGGGGTGGAGCTTATGACCTATACTGCAGCCAGCCACCAGGGGGAGCTCTACTTGCTTTGGCTTCACTTTTGAGGAGCTGTTGCGCCGTCCATCTTTATACAGTCTTTATTTCTGAATGTATCTGATTTCATGACGGGTCAAAATATAAATCAGAGACTTGACAGCGTGCTGGTGCCATAAAACATTTCCTTGTGTTATTGAAAATTCAGGACGGACGCTCGGAGCACGAAAGGCAGTACCTGTTCTGTCAGTCAGCGGACGCCTCGGAGAACTCTGAACTCGTCAAAAATCCAAAGTGAGTCTCGACAAATGGCATTTAACACAATTCACTGGTTATGCTCTTGCACTATAGACTCTGTTTGCTGTATGTGCAGCATCAAATCTGCTCAAAATACAACAGAAGAAGAATATTTATTGACACTGAATTCATACAATAGTAGAAGATCCACCCAGATGGACCCACAGTGTTGCTGCACACTTCAATTCATATTTTCAAACACTTAACTGATTTTTTTTGCTACCTCCATGTTTCTGTCCCTCCTGGAAACTTCATATTTACCCCACGTGGGGCAAACATGCTCAGACAAAATGGATTTATTCAAATTAGAGAGAAACGGATGAAGTGTACATGGTTTTTAGGAGCTAATATTTTTCTTCTGAACAGATTATTAAAGGTTCCTCCTGATCAGACCAGTGTGTTCTGATATTGGTGGTTTACATGAAGCAGTTTTATTCTTTAGATTTAATTCCTAATCCTTGTCTCCGTATGCGCTCACTGACGTCTCGTTGTTGTTTTCTCAGGGAGTACCTGGCGATGCTGATGCCCCCTCTGGCAGAGGAGAAAGCGTAAGCATCCCTCAATCTTCAGAGGTTTAAACACAATGAAAAAGTTGCTGAGGTGAATCATTAACATAAATTTTTTGCCTGTAGCGTGAAGCCTGTTGGTCCCAGTAATGTTCTCTCCATGGCTCAGCTCCGCACTCTACCGCTAGGAGAGCAGGTCAAGACCCTGATGAAGAATGGTAAGCTTAGAAAATAATGATCACATGTCAGATTGAAGGAGTAGATAGTAAGATCACCAGACATGACATTAAAGCTTTTTTTTTCTCAGTTAAATGATGATGAAGTTCTGTAAACTGTTTCTAGTGCGTTTTAGTTTAACTGTATCTGTGTTATTATCTTTACCACTCACCCCGGTTCCCTCTCCTCTCCAGTTAAAGTAATGCCGTTCGCTAACCTGATGGGCCTTCTCGCCTCTGGCACCGACTCCACCTCAGTGCTGCGCTGCATCCAGCAGGTGGCGCTGCTGGTTCAGGGGAACTGGGTTGTCAAGAGGTGAAGCCAGACGTGTTTTTATTAAACAGAATCCATTCACTTGTTTGTGGGAATTGAGTGGGAGGATTAAAGTGGTTAAGGTTTTTTTTATTATTTTTCATTTTTAGTGACGTTCTGTATCCTAAAAACACCTGCAGTCCGCACAGTGGCGTCCCCGCTGAAGTGCTCTGTCGTGGCAGAGACTTTGTGGTGAGCTGCTGTCTCTGTTTAATTTTCCCTTTTTATTGATTTAATATGTTTTCCTGTGTGGTAAATAGTGGTAAAGTCACAATGACTCTTCTTCTCGTAGATGTGGAGGTTCACTCTGGAGCGCTCGGTGATGAGGAAGGAGATCACGTCCATCATCAAAGTAAGGACTTCGAGCTACACAACATAGGCACCTGTTCACTCTTGGCATTAAAATAAGTCTCGAGCCACCGCTTAAAAGTTTTGTGCTCTATAAGAAAATAAATACAGATATAATGTTGGGTATAGTAGAATAGTTGCCTCAAAGCAATGGATCGCTATTCACTGCTGTTGGTTGTGTGTGTGTGTGCAAACCAACTTGGGGACATTATACAAATTGTAGAACAGGAAATATCACTCAGTATTTATTTATCTCCACCCTGACATTATTTTCGAGACATGCACAAAGCTCAGACTATAACTCGAACCCTTTAAGCGTCAATATGCAGAGTAATCTCACTGCAGAGCTGTGTGCGGCGGTTAAAGTGGATTACACACAAAAATGTATGTGACTTAGACATGTACCACCCACCTAGACCAGACCAGGCACCCCCCACCCCATACCAATGACACTCCTTGATGGCAGCAGCCATCCCCAGCAGGGTGCAGCCTGACACAGACACACACACAAAAACAACTAAAAAAAAAAAAAACACATGAAGAACAGCACAAGGTGTTGACCTGGCCTCCAAATTCACTAGATCCCAAACTGATCAAGTATCTGTGGGATGATCCACAGAGGACCCTCCCCTCAAAGACCCCCACTAACAACATCCGGTTACCAGACACCACAGGACACCCTCAGAAGGACCATGTCCATTCTCTGATGAGACACAGCTGTTTCAGAGGCACAAGGGAGACCTACACAATATTAGGATCATAATGTTATGCCTGATCGGAGTACTCATTAATTTAAGGCTCATTTATTAGATTAGTTAACAGCAGGTCTGTACTGGGCCTTTTAAATTGCCTAGAAACAAGTTTCCCAGTCTCTTCACTGGAGCAGGATTTGTCTTTAAACACTTGTACCGTCTCGCTCGAGGCCCCAGTTGTTTGTTCACCGAGGTAAACAGGACCGCTTCTTCCCTTTCCCTCTGCCAGCTTCCTCCAGAGGATGTGAAGGAGTTCCTCGAGCATGTGTCAGCTCCACGCATCAACCGGGGCTGGGAGTTCCTGTTGCCCACCGATTTCGACTTCATTAAGAAACACCCAGATGTTGCCCACAGGCAGCACATGCTGTGGCTCGGCATCCAGAGCAAGTATGTTAAACGCTGAGAAGCAGGAATGTGAACCATCTCACCGGGGATGCTGAAGTGCTCGTTTTCATGTGTAATCTTGTTTGTCTTTTCTACGAAGGCTGGAGAAGGTGTTTAATTTCTCTAAAGAAGACTTTGTGCCAAAGAATACCTCTCAGCCTGGTGTGTACTGAGTTTAATTCACCTTTTAATAGTTAAATAAAAACTCTTGCTCCAGCTAACGTCTGCGTGTTGTTTCCTAGAGCCGGTCCACGTCAGCGGGGAGCAGCGGCTGAAGATGGCTCAGGAGCGAGCGCAGGCCAACCAGCCGTCGCTACAGAAGGACCTGGACACCAGGCGAGGAGGAAACGGCGTCCACATCAAACAGGAGCTGGCGGACGAGCCGATGGACACGTCCTCCTCCTTCTCCTCCTCCTCCATCCCCAACGGTTCTGTTAACGGTTACCCCAGTGCCACCTCCCCCGACTTTGATCACACTAACGGCAACGGAGGGAGCCCCGCCAACTCGCCGTCCCCGGAGCTGCAGGACTTTGTGATAAATACTTTCCGAAAGCATTTTGTACTGACGCTGAACGAGCTAAAGAGGCTGTTTAACCTCCACCTGGCTTCCATACCGGCGGGACGGAGCGTGTTCCCCTCCATCTCGGACCACATGCTACAGGACGCCATACTGCACTGCCAGTGCAAACAGATAATGGTGCCTGTGAGTATCAGAGAGGGAAATAATCACAGGATTTATGAGGTTGTGGATGTACGAGTGCTCAAACAACACCAGAAATATTCGCTCAGTCATCGTCTAGTGGCCAAAAAAGCTGCAGACCAGCTGATCATCATGATTCAGGAGGCTTAGCGGCGTTGGGCCGTCGTCAAGCATCTGTGGCACTTATTTTTTTTTGCATTGTGTCGTGACAAACGTTGGCGCGAGTCTGACGCCGGATGTGGCATTTCAGACTCAGATACAGCATGTGAACCTCAAACCACACACTTTTCATGTTTTTCATATTCATCTCTCGTAGAATTAAAGGGGAACTGCTGTTTTTTACAACCTGGACCTTATTTCTGGCATAAAATACGATCGTTTACTCACCCATATAACTATTGTGTCATTTTGAGTCGTTCGGACGATATTTAGATCAGCGTATATCCATATAATGGGAGTGAATGGGGCACCGAAACTTGTTCATTTCACCAATATTTTGTTATGATACGCTAGTGCTATTCCTCGTTGAGTCCGGAGTTGCCTGTAATCTATTCACGGACGGTTTGTTGTTCTTTGGCCAGCTGTTCCTCTCTCTACCTCCTTTCAACGAGCTCCTCATCCGTATACTCTGGCTCAAAACGGTATGAACGTCCATATCATCCCCAGATGATGATAACAGCTAACTGCGGACTCAACGGGGAGTAGCGCTAGCGTATCATAACAAAATATTGGTGAAATGAACAAGTTTTGCGGCAGATAATGCGTTTTTTAGAGGCTGCGTTTCGGTGCCCCATTCACTCCCACTATATGGATATTCGCGGATCCAAACATCGTCTGAATGACTCAAAATGACACCAAAGTTATATGGGTGAGTAAACGATCGTATTTTATGCCAGAAATAAGGTCCAGGTTGTAAAAAACAGCAGTTCCCCTTTAATAACTTACAGAACAACTGATTGGCATGTTTCAGGAGAGAGCAGCTCTGTACGATGGTTTGTAGCTCTTCCTAGCCTCCCAGCTAATAGTCGCTCTTCTTGTTTCCCCTTTTGAATGATGAATACATGCCCGGTAGTTCTTGGATGTTGGTTTTGGTGTGTCCGTATCTTAAATTCCTTCTCTAAACCCTGCACTGGTGACCTGAAATATAAACCTGGAAATCCAGTTTAGGTGATTTTTCTCACACCTCATCAATGCAGGCATTCATCGGTTTGCTCAGTAAATCGGTGTCGTGGAGAAATGGGCTAAACGCTGCGTCACAGTTAAATAACATTTTCTGGTAATTCGGTGAAGAATTTGTTGAGAGGATTTGTAGATTAACTTGAGTCTGTAAAGCACGCCGTTATGAAACCGGTGAAGATTACGAGAATGCAAACCCGGACGTTATATATGTAAAACCGTACACTGTAACACAGAGCATGCAAAGCAGCAGGAAACCATTGCTTCAACGACACAATGGCCACATCCTCTGTTGAGGACACGCAGCCTCGCTCTGCAGTGTAGAGCAACAGGATGTGAACGAGCCGCTCCGTTCAAGTAACAGTTTATAGATCAGTGCTGCAGCTGATTGATTAAGAAACCGCTCAGATCACAGTCTGTGTTTTCTTCTGGTTTTGAATCAGGCAGCGACTTGTTGTTGCGTCACGTTGGTTGTTTTTTTTTTTTTTTTTTTTTTTTGGGAAGTCTAAATGCGCTCTAGGAAAAAGCTTCACCTAATTAATGTGAGTTTCCAAAACATGTCCCTGTGTGTCAGGAGGTGGTTTAACGCTGATGTCTTCAAGCGGCCTCAGACCTGAGCGCACAGGCCTCCATTCGTCCTCTGACTCACCTGCGCTCCAGGGTTTTGAAGTGCTGAGATTATTATCCCTGCATCTCGGATTAAGATCTGCTGCTGCGCCTCTTGTTAAAACTGCGCGTGGCGGCTGAATAAGGTGGATTTCTCGCCAGCGGCTTGAATACGAGTATTGGTTTTCTCTCGCCGAGTAACGACATTAACGGTCGTTTTTGCTCGTGAGCTCTTTGTTGCCCGTAAAGGAGCCGGTTCGCTGAAGCAATGCAAACCCGGTTCTCGTGTTTCACTCGGGTTTCAGGACCAAACCTGATACCTCTGTGTGTTTGTACTCTGGGTTTAATATAGACCTGTGTCTATGAGTTCACCTTAGTACCGGTGTTTTTCTTGGTGTGGTGTTTGCTCACAGTGGCAGGGAGAGGCGTGGTCCGTGTTACATCCTTTTGTTTCATTAATCAGCCCTGTCCCGGCTTCAGGTCTTATCCCGTCTGCATCCTTGACGTTAGGAGATTTTAAACACTGGCGTGGCGGGGAGGAGATGGCCTCGCGCCATGTTTGTTGCGTAAGCGATTATTGGCTTCGAAGCAAAGCTCATTACTTCTCAACGAGGGGTTAAGTCTGGAGGTTGCTCGCAGGGCAGATCTGGAATCGGGTGACTCGCCGCCCGGCGCTGCTGTAGGCGTCGGCGTTGAGATGTCCGGCCGTTCGTAGAACAGCGCCGGGTCAGCGGATGATCCCGGTTTGTGGTGCTCAGGGTTTCAGACAAAGCCTGTTCTTGTTTTGACTCGACATGTGTACGACAAATCATGAGAGAGAAAGTATAATTTGTTGAATAAAATTACACTCCCTTCCATCGTTTATTAGCAAACACACACACACACACACACACTCGAGATTCAGGCAGCGTCCCGGTCAAGTGATGCCTTTTAAACATTTCTGTTTCCTCCCTGTGTTTTAGTTTCCTGCTCAGAGCACGGCAGCCCACGATGAGCAGAAAGTATTTGGCGTGTGGGAGACCGGAGACGGCTTCGACAAGGTAAACACTGTCATCTCAACATTCACGTCTGCTGAAACACACCACAGACCACCACGTCAAAGGCAGCGTGCGCTGAATTTCAGAAACCTTACGCGGCGTGTTTCAGATGTCTGGGCCGTGAGTGGTTTAGCTGCAGCGTAGAAGTAGGGCACGGTGGCGTTTGTTTTTCCCCCTTGTAAGACTGAGTTTAATAATGGTTTTCAGTGTTGGTAAAAGGGAGTAGGATGAGTTTCCTCTGTAGTTTGTACAAGCTCAGACTTGGGGAATCTGGCGAGGATGCGTTTTGGGCGTCTCATTGTACCGTGTATAATGACAATAAAGGCTTTCAATTTTCAAAACCTGTAGGTTGACCATATTAGAGTTTAACTGGGCTGGTAACGCCTCGTCTTGTTCCCTCATGAGGAACTGGAAAATATTTCTAGGGAGAGTGACGTCTGGATGCTTAGACTGTTGACTTCACATAAGCAGACAGAAATGGATGAAAGTCATATTCGTTGTTTGGTTTTAGTGCTGAAACCTTTAATAAGTTATGGTGTTGACAAGGACTTAATCAGATTTTCCAATAACCAATTAACTGATCTGTACTCTTCATGGATTAATTGCTGAGATTTGAATCATTACTGCTTTTATATGAGTCTGTTAGCTTAGCATCAAGGCTGGATACGCGGGGCAGCTAGTTACCACTTCACTTGTTCAGTCTGTGTGAAAACCAGAGTGTAGAACTAAATATTTGTGGGTTTAACGTTCGCTATGCGTGAGAGCATTCCTTGGCTGCTGCTTCATGAGATGTGTTTGCTCCAAGTGAACCTGCAAACGGGTCGATCTTCAGATTCAATGAGCGCGCAAGAAGAGTATTGATCTCATTTCCTATAAAAGGTCGAACCGTTCTCTTAAATCAAGTCCTTCTCTCCCGCAGCACCGTCGGCTGCTCTACGAAGTGTTCGCCAAGAACTACCGGGTCAGGAGGAACATCATACAAGCCAGACTGGGACAGGAGTTCGGAGACGTGTCTAAAGCCGACATGGACCGGCTGCTGAGCGTGAGTCGGGCGCCCGTGCACGGGGGAGGGGTGGAGCTGAACATCGACCTTTAACCTGCTGTTTGACCGATCTAACCTGTCGTCTTGTTTTTTTATTTTTTTATTTTAGGAGTGCTGCAGCAGCCACGCAGGGATGTGGTACCTCAAGGGAACGATACAGTCCTGACCCCGAGAGCCTGCCCCCCCAGCGGTCACCGTCAGCTAATCAAATCCTCGACCGGGTGTCCGATGGGAGGGCAGTCGAGACGTGAGAGCCAATCGCAGCAGCTCGTCCAGGGACGTCGTCAGAGCCGGGTCGACTTGGAGGGACGTCAGATATCAGCCGTCTGCTCCGAAGCAGCCGGAGGATTAAAAAAAAAATAAAAATAAGAAACTGACAGCTGGAGACTCTTGAGAAGAATAAAAACTATGAAGAAATGGCGAGATACATATAAATATATAAACACGGTTTATCAGTTTTTTTTGTTTTTGCGTTTTTTGACGTTTGATTATGATCAGATCAGCGACCATGTTTTACTTCATCATCGACAAAGACAACATTGTTTAAGGTCTTTTTAATTTCACACACAGATTCCTTCAGATCAGATTTTTTGCTGAGGAAAACCAGCTGAGTGCAGTATTAAGGAGGCGTTGCTTGAATAAAGACAAGGAATTGCCAAACTCATTGAGAGAGAGAGAGAAAAGGGAAAGAAATATGAAATAAAACATGCTTTTGAACTGGACCTGGAATCATATGTGGCTTTTCCCCACGCATCCTGATTCATCAACTCTGAAGAACATTAAATGACGTTTGCTTTTCTTGGTTGAATGTAGAGATCTTCAAATTTTTGTTTTTTGGACAGATTTTGATGAGAGTCAATAAAGATGCAATTCAGTATGAAAGAAAATATCTTTGTCATATCTTTATGCTTGTAAAACCTCACAAACGCCAGACCCAAGTTGTTTCGGACCTTCTTTGCGGGGGCTGTTGCTATGTTGGTGCATCGCCACGTGCTGCTATCTCGATCCTCCCGTCTGAAAGTGCCTCTGCCTCACAAGGCGTTCAGGACAAACTCCCACCCGTCACTCACTGAAATACTTCCAGCTGTAGAGATGTGAATGAGCGGCTCAGCTTCTCACAGTTTTACATGAAGTAATAATTAGTTTTTTTTCTTTTCATTATTTTGCCCAATAAAGTGTAAAGTCGACTTGTCTGATGTGTTTTGTCGTCACTATGGGGGGAAGCGTTCAGTGCATCAAACAGAAGCTTTTTAATTATTTTTTATTAAAAAGAAAGATATAAAACTCAAAGTTCTTTGTTATTTAACGCTTTAAGTGTGAAGTTCATGAATTGTTTCATCTCTGCAGAGGTGGTGTGAGCTTCCTCCTGGTCTGTACATTCATGGTGAGCTGTGTCTTTATTAATCTGATGTAGGAGAATATTTATATATACTAAGAAATCAAACATGTCCTGTATGATGTACGATCGGCCACAACATTATGACCACTGACAGGAGACGTGAATAACATTGACGATCTTGTGACAATTCAATGTTCTGCTGGGAAAGTTTTGGACCTGGCATTCATTGGTGTGGATGTTACTTAGACATGTAGCACCCACCTAGACCAGACCAGGCACCCCCACCCCCATAGCAATGACGCCATCGCCAGCAGGATGCAGCCTGACGCAGGAACACGCACAAAAACTGTTTAGGAACAACTCAAAAAAACATGAAGAACAGCACAAGGTGTTGACCTGGCCTCCAAATTCACTTGATCCCTAACTGATTCAAGTATCTGTGGGATGATCCACAGAGGCCCCTCCCCTCAAAGGCCCCTCACTAACATCATCCTGTTGCCAGACACCACAGGACACCCTCAGAAGGACCATGTCCATTCTCTGATGAGTCACAATTGTTTTGGAGGCACAAGGGAGACCTACACAATATTAGGAAGGTGGTCATAATGTTACGCCAGCTCAGTGTATATGTGCTCAGTAAGGAACATCTGCGTCCTCACGATCTGTTTCTACCCAGTGAATGTGGGTTGTCGCTCCATTTCTTTATCTCTAACCTCCAAACTATTATCTTGCATGTTCAAGTTTCCTCAATGAATGTTCATACTTCACCCATATGTTCCCATGTTTAACCCTAAATGTTCTTTATTTGAAACTATTCCCACATAACTAGTGATTCCCATTCTTTCCCGGTGGCGCATGTCAACCGAACCCATCATTTATTTTCTTGCTGTGTAATGATAAAATGTTTTGTTTAAAGTTTAACTGCATTTTTATAGAAGATCAACTCAACAAAGACACCAAACATTGTTCTTGGCTTGCTTCGTGTTTTATGTCTCAGAGCAGTAACATCAACCGTGAGGTCCACTCCTGAAACAGGTAAAAACACATCGTACATACACACACACACACATACAGACGTACTGCAGATTATTCAGGTCTAGAATACGAATGAAGGAGGAGGAGTAACATCGCACTTAACTACATACGGCAGAAAACATAAAGTGTCAGAGGAGCATTGATAAATAACGCCCGTGCAACTCTAAAGTGCATCTCGATGTGATCTTACAAACACAGTCTTTAAGCTTCGACGAGGACACGAACATCAGGCAGCGAAAGCAACAGGAGTGCTGCGAAGAAAGGCTTCTAATCATCTTCGGGAAGACGTTACGTTACATTACAGATCTTTTTTTTTTTTTTAACTTCCCTTTCTACTATAACATTCACTCACAGCCATTTAACCTACCACGCTACAATCAAGTATAATTTCAGAGATATGTTACAGATATTTGAGCACCTTGAATCGCCAGCTTTAACTTCTGATAATAAACTCCTTAGCAAAATAAACTTGCATTGATTACAGGCAAAACTATCGCCAAGAGTTATTATTTTTATACATATGTTGAGAGAGAGAGAAAGAGAGTTGCAAAAAAATAAATTATAAAGTATTTACATGAACTCATAACAGCGCAGTAAACAAAAACAAACAGCAGCTACAGTGAATAAATTCTATTTTATGAATCCCTGATTACTTTCTTGGAAGTTTCCTGGAAAAAACAAAAAAGAAAAATATACTTTTGGTATAATTACAGGAAAATAGAGAATTTGAATTTAAGCAGTTTTAAGTTATAAAACAATTAACCTCTTCGCCTTTACGGCACTTGGCTTATTGTTTAGCTGCCTGGCCAGCAACTTTATTGCTTTTGATTCAGTCTCGCTGCCATCAGAGCGTCGTTTTCAGCCAAAAAACACACCAGCTGTAGTCTGGAAACAATTACCACGCAGCAATTCGGAGCATTTTGCGTCTAAAAAGGGTGGAGGAGACCAAAACTGGAGCAAAAAGAGCCCCATATTCATCAGGTGGGTTTATAAACAACTCTAATGATATATTGCTCCATAACTGTTGTTATTATTAAGAAATTAGCAGCTCAGGCAGGAGGCAGCGATTTCCCTGAAGAGGAGGTGGTGGTGACCAAAGATGGAGAAAATATATTAGCTCGCTTTTAGCTCCATTTTTGGTCACCACCACTTCCTGCTTACGGAAACAGAAGAGCCAGTGTGGACCCTGTATTTATCAGGAGGCTTCACACGTGACTCTAAATGGACGATAGTATTTGTAATGGATTTATCAACCATGGTAATGTGTCAATGTTTACGTCATAAAATAAATTTAAGCTACGATTTTATCTTCTTTCCTTAATGATAATATATAAATTTGGGTTTTGAACGGTTAGTAGGATGTTTTTTAAATTGACTAAAGCGATAATTAATGAATCAATACGAGTGAAATTCAATAATTGTAGCTCTGAAGCTTTGCATAAAAGAAAAAAGATATTTAAACGCATGATTTCAATCTAGACAAAGTATTCTCTCTTCATTTTTCTATAATTGATCCAAACCAATATTCACCAGGACATTTTTCAGTGAATTTACAACGTTACAATTTTCTTCCAGGAAACTGCGGGACCCACAAAATAAAGTGTCTCCAGCTCTGGGAAAAAAAGACGACAGATTATTCCCCAGAAATGTTTGAGCTGGTTCGTGAACTGGGTTTTACAAAGTGAGGTAGAGTGATCGCACAGTAGAGACGACGGCGTCAGGCACTGCTGTTTCTGTGCAAAATGAGCTAGTGGTGTTTTAGCCTCCTTGTTCCTGCATCACTCTCATCTCTTAACCCCCATTCACCATTTACTGGGCAACAAAAAAAAAAAGTCTCTCCAGAGAGTTGCTCTTTAACTGGAAGACATTAATTAATATTTCAGCTGGTCTTTTTTTGTTTTTATTTTTTTTATTTAGAAGCATCTAATTTAATTTAGGCAGCTCTTCACCAGCTGAGGGTCTCCCCCTGTTCTCAATCAGGTCCTCTTTGGTTTTCTGAATGCGGGAGAAAATCTCCCTAAAAAGTTCCTTGTACTCTGGCTGGTGAAAGTCGTCCTCAAAGTCCTCCATGCCCGTCAGAGCGGGACAGGAGGTGGCGAGGGACGCAGTTTGGACGGACTTGTGGCTATGCACGTCCTCCTGCGGCCCCAGGTGGCAGCGGCGCAGCAGCTCGTCGTACTTCACCTGCAAGGCACTGTACTGGGCGTCGACCTCGTTGAGCAGCGAGATCCCGCGGTACTTCACCACCTCGGCTCGGCGCACGCAGGAGCACTCGTGGTCGTAGATCCTGTTGGGGGAGCCGGGCGTCTGCGTCACCTTCATGAGCCGCTCGCTGCCCCAGCGCTTCAGGACTGCGGGGGTTTTAGCCGCAGCTGCCTCTCCGTCGTTCTCCTCATCCGGGTTGAGGAACACCGAGTCGGGCAGCAGGCCGTGGATGACGTCCGGACCGATGGGTCTGGTAGAGGACTCTAGTTTCCAGAGCTGACGGAGCTCCTCAGCCTCACGCTCCAGCTCAGACACTCTAGCCTGATGAAGAAAGAAAATTTATTTAAAAATCAGGTGCCTACTGCATGTTGGGGAAAATATCTCTTCAGGTTGAAGCCACTCAATCTCATCAGAATGTGAGCCTGATAAAATTACGTTTGGATTTCATCATGGGGCGTGTTTCAACCAAATAAACACATCTGCACGCAACTGGAATCTACCAGGGCATAATCAGTTTTCATCGGAGCGACTCCAGACCAACTTTGGGGGCGGGGTTAAGTTCAGACTGGCTTCCACACTAATAAAGACGTATTATTGTTTCATCTGGAAACAAACTCCAGTGAGGTGGGAGACAGATCCGTCAGACGTACCTGATATCCCTCCATCCGCGACAGCTGCTGCTCCAGCGCCACGTTTTCCCCGGCGAGCATCTCGGCCTCTCGCTCCGCCGCCTCCCTGCGAGCGCGCTCGGCTGCAAACTGGGTCTGGAGAGTACGGAGGGAGTGTCGCAGCGACGCCTGCTCCTCCTCCTGCCACGACGCGGCAGAGGACTCGTCCGAGTACTTGTCGGGGTCATTATCGTGCCTGCACAGAGAAGATTATAAACAGTTATTTTTAACATGACTAACGACAATAAACTCTTGTCAAGCAGACGACGTATTAAAGGAACAGAGTTGTGCCTGCTCATTTTCTTGCTAGGAACTTGTTGCAGTAAAGTCTACTAGTGCTGACGTTTGCGGCGAATGGTTAATAGTTTATTTATTTTGTAATGTGGTTCACTTATTTTATAATATGTCAGAGGAAATTTAGCGCGTACAGTAGCTTTGCCTAGCATTCAAGCACAACCAAGATGGCGTCGACCGTGCCTGCCCACTTTGAGCTTCAAAACTACCAATATAAAAAAGCCAGTCAGAGGACATTGAATGGAGATTAAGACGTATGGGAAAAAAACTATAAAGACATTCTGTATTGTAAAGACATGTATTGGACAAGACCGTGAGGTAGTGCAAAAAGCTGATTTATTAGTGCAAAAAATAAGATTGTTTCGTCAGCTGTTCCCGTCTATCTGTTATGTAACTGTGCAGGCTGATAATTTGCCTTATCTATGACGTGTCTGATTGTTAATGAGAAAAAAAAACAAAGCGACGGTGAAAGAAAAAACCCTCGGGAGGAAAACGGTGACAACATGTGACAAAGGTCAAGAGTCAGGTTCAGTTTTATGACACCGAAGGTCTAAAACTGTTTAAATCAAAGATATTTATAAACTACATGGAAATAGTGACGGGAGTTAACAGTATTTTTGTCTTATGCTACATATTTTACAGCCTCTATTCATCCTGTGTATTTCTGGATTGCAGTGAAGGTGAAGCAATAAACATGTGAAAACAGGAAGTAGCGCACACTAAGCAAAAAAAAAAAAAATCAAGAAGTTATCAGTTGTACCGAGGAATGTCAATTAAAACGTTGGGACATGAACTTCGGCTCAGACTTTGACCTCCTGCTTTCCAACCTCGCTGCTCTCTGACTTCAGTCCAATGTCTTTAACAGCGACATTTCCATCTGACCTGGATGTTTTGAGGGCTAACGGGATTACACACACACACACACACACACCGCGGAGACTAAACTGAGGCAGTGAATGATGGACTCTTACTCTCCGGGCCAGGAGGAAGTGAGCACAGCATGAAACATTCAGACTGCTGCGAGGTAGACGTGGACGGCTGCCAGGATTAGCACACAAAGGGGAGAGCTAAAGCCGAGAGGGGATTAGCTGATTTCCTTCTTGAAGCTTATAAAGAGATTGACAATACAATTAGGGTTAATAAAAAAAAAGGGGAAAATGAATGAAATTAAACAACAACTGCAACCAGTTAGCTTAGTTTAACACGACACTAGCGGCGATAGAGCGACGAATCAATCAAGCTAACGCCCAACATTTGGCGCTACACGTTGTAGCTAGCTACGCTGAGCTTTGTTTTGTCGTAGTGTGAGTGTTGAACAAATCTCACTAAGTTTTGTACTGAATAAACAAAAACACAAGATGTTTATAGGTGTTGGTAGCTGGGTTCAGAGTCTGGCTAGCAGTTTCCAGTCTAAAAGCCAAGCTGAGCTAATCCTCTCCCCGTTAGCTTCATACTTAGGGATATGAGATCTTTTAATCCAACTCTTTTCAGGGAAGTGTGTTTCAAAATGTTGAACTGTTGCTTTAAACTGCTTGTCATATCTAACAAAAAGTAAAAAAAAAATACTTAGCATACTAACTAAACAAGCTTAAACATAATTTTCTCCTTTATTTCTTAACAAATGTCAAAACGGTTGATAATTTATCGAAAACATTTAGCTTTAAAACCTTCTCAGTCTGTTTTCTTTGGTTAATGTACAATTACATAAAGCTGTTTAAACAAGGAATTTGGCCAATAAACTTATTTTATTTTCCCCATGTGTGTAATGTGCAAAACTTTTATTATTTTTAACCCTTTCGTTTTGAAGTTTTGTCAAATAATCCCCAATAATTTAAAGTAACTGAATTAAAACAGATAAAAGCAGCACATCCTCGCGTCTGTCAGTCTAAAATCAGCCGATGTTTTGCTTCAACTCGACTGCTCATTTAGCGAGCGCAGCCTCCTTTTACCTGTTTTGCAGCTCCTGCAGGCAGGACACGCTCTGAGTGCTGCGAGGAGGCCACCTCTCTCTGTGCGGAGGCATTCGAGGCGGACAAGGACTCAGCTTCAGCTCCTCCACCTGCTGCTGCAGCTCCTCCACCTGAGTCTGCAGCAGCTCCACCGTTTCTGTCAGCCTGCAAAGACAAAGCAAAACCTTAGAAACCTAATAATAAGGAATATTTTGGCTAGACTTTTTTTCCCCCCACTCGCTGTCTTACCCCTGGATCTTCTGCTGGGCAGTCCTGTTGTCCACAACCAGCTTGTGGTTGCTCTGCTCCAGCTCTCGGGCCGACACGTCAAGCTGCTCGTAGACTTTAGCATGTTGGTCGTTGACCTGCCGCAGGAGGTCCACCTGCTTCGTCAAGTACTAGAAAAGAAAGAAAGACATCAAGTGGGCTAACATCTCTTAAAATTAAAGAGATGCTTCACGTTGATGCAGCAAAGAGAGTGTGAACAAAAAACAAATGAAAACACTCTTAGACAGATAGGGTTTACTTTTAAAACAGGAGTAAGAGAAGATGCATGATGAAAAAACATTTTTCCTGGAGCATAATGGCCAACAATTAAAATGCAAAGAGACAATTAGTTTATTTTTGGTTCTCAGTGACACATAAATGCCTCTAATTGCCTCCTTTCTTTGAGAACAGGTTATCTTATCAGCCCCCTGCAGCCAGGACACTTTGAACCTTTCCACATCTAATCAGCTGGCTTAAAAATCAACACAAAACACACCGAACATCAACTTCACAGCGCACAGAGACACCGAACATAAACAGAGAAAAAAGTAAATGAATAACACGCGTCAAAAGTTAAACAGGTCGGCTCCACGTTCAAGCGGTTTTCATGCTTCGTTAGACGCCACTTTCACGCCAGAGTAGGAGTAACAGTTAATCAATCGTAAGACGGGTCACAAGACGTCACAGAGGTCCAGCTCAGGTCTTAAAGAGATTAATCGTGTATATCAGTCATGACAGGCAGGGATGGATTTAGATCCAGACGACTCAGACTGACCCCGTTTCTGTACATTTGTATTGAAGTCTAATAGAAATCATGAGTTTGTACAACAAGACACAGAGAAAGGATGGCAGCAAAGAAATTTCCGTCCTTTCCTTTCATGCAGGCCTGGACTTTTTTCATAAATACTGACATTATTTTGCATAAAACCGTTCAAGCTGTTCCCTTTGTCAAAATTCAACCTTTAATCTCAATAAATAATGCTTTATTTTTACCTTGACTACAAAGAGTGCTGTGTTTTCTTACATTATCTTGTATTAGTGACCAGTTCTGGCACCTTTTTACTGAATTTCATCTTTAAAAAAAAGGAGATTCTTTTGTGTCTGAGCAGTAGTGTCTGCGGCGTTCTTGACAAGGTGAAAGCTGCCCCGTCGGCTTACAACAACAACAGCAAAAAGCAGGATGTATGTCGTCAGTTTTGGGACAAAAACATCTTTAAATACTAACGGATCAATTCCTTCCATCTGGATTTGGCTTGGACAACCGTAGAGGGACAGATTAATCAAAAGTGAAACTGGAGGAGCACACATCCACCCAAACCCTGAGGAAATTAAAGCATGTTGTGTCTTGCTTTTGCGCCAATCTGAGGCTTTTTGTGTAGCAGCTTCAGTTTCTGTCGACACACTTCAACATAAAAAAGAGGAAATCCGTCCTTCAAAACTCAAAGGCATGTCCTCACCTCGATCTCCTGCAGCTGCTCCTGGTTGGTGGAGTACATCTGCTGCAGTCCCTGCTCCAGCTCCCTGTTCCTCTCCAGCAGAGTCTTCCCGAGCTCGGCCGCCAGCTGCAGGTCTGCAGGGGAGACCGTGTGAGGAGGAAGCATTGCAACTTGTGCTCCAAGTCTCACAGATGCAGGCATGGACACCTCACAAGCAGCTTTGTGAGGTTTCGATTTATTTGCTGGCAGGAATCCAGTAGCCCAATTTGTTCTTCTATCTTTAGACGCATTAAAGCTGTTTTCTTATAATTTTACCTGACAGCCTTGCATCATGTGGCTTTCTTTTCACTTATTAAATTTATATGGTCAAGTCATACAGCTCAGACAGAGAGGGATTATTCAATTTAAAGCCACGTCCAGACAAAGCTTTTCTTTTTTCACATTGCCGCATTTGTGAGTGTCCTGCTGACACCTGTCTTTTCTTGCATCTTAAAAAGAACGCACCAAATTCACCTTGAAACACCCAGTAGACTAAATGACACCTTGATTTAAAAAAACATATATATATTACAGGCTGAAAAAATCTTAAAATAAATTAAATTGTGTGCACCTGCAGGACTCATTATTATACTCATTAAATATTATAAATATATCAGCTGTAATTCCCCTGAAATTGCTGTTAAACCAGCATTCAATGTGTTTTTTCAATGTATATATATAAATATATATTTAATTAAGGAGTGAGACACAAAGACTGAAAGGAAATTGTACCATGTTCAAGGTCTTGCTTGTCGTACCACGGTTCCTCCTCCTTCAGCTCAAATTCCTCCTCCACAATCATGTCTGTCAGCATCTTCTCCACTCAGATAAAATCACTCACACTCCTCGAGGCTTCCTTCCATCTTTAAACTTGACTAAAACGACTTTAACAACCGGAGACAAAGCGGGTTCAGGAAGCGTCTCTCATGCCTGCAGCCGGCACCGGTGTGCGTTCATCATCGGACAGACTCACGGACACATCACCACTGATGAAACTCGGCTACGAACGGGCTTCCGGCTTGGGATTTTCAGAATAAGTGTGGCAGTCCGCCTCACTTCGACAAACGTTTAATGAGTTTGCGAATAAACGTTGGTTTGGGAAGAGTTTTGATGTGCTAATATTTTAAAAACAAATTCTCTAGCATACGTTTAAATCTCGTTAATTCTTATTAATGATTACAAAGTTGAAAATTGTCATTTACTGTTAAAATTTAATTCTTAAATTAGATTAAACTGAACTAAAATGCACAAGAAATGAAAGTTACTGCTTTTATAAGATAAAATAACATAAAATAAGAAAATATCAACAATGATAAAGGTGATGTATGGTATAATCCCACATAGATTTATAATAAATTTGCTATTGTACACAATAAATATTTTATCAGTATTATCTATTAATTATTAGATTATATTATTATCTAGAGCATAATGTGATATCTACAGTAGGTGAACGTGCAGTGCATGAATCAATATCTCAACAGAGTAAGTAAAAAGTTGTGCATTTAAAATGTCAGTGAAATGAATCAAAATTATATAAATAAATAAATAAATAAATAAAACAGCCTACCTTTTAAACAATTAAGGGTACGTGAACGGTGGGACTGAGTAAACCCACCCCCAAGGCTAAAAATAAGACCATTACTATGAAAAATAATTTAATTATTTTTGTAATTTTTGTAAATTTTTAACAACGTATCAAACAACTATATTTATATTAAATTCAGTATTTTGTGAGTATGTGAAAAGGTAAAGATAAACAAATAAATAAATTAAACTCAACAACTGAATGACTCCTTTGTGCTTTTATTTTGAAGATTCGACTCGCAGTTTCCGGCGTTGATAGTCGCTTTGACATCAGCCCACCACGCCTTCTCCTCCATGGAAACAGCAGCTGCACACGGTCACGGTCACCACACGGGGGCGACAGAGTAGACATCCCAAGCGGAGCTAATGTTTGCATTTTATTCAAAATAGTTTCAACCTAATGCGTCATGATTTTGAAGTTGACGATGTATTTTGTAAATTAAGTGCTGATTTGAAATAAATTCTGATTGTTAAACAAATGTAGCTGTGTAAAAGCAAAATGTTATAATATAAAATATAAAAATGTAGAGGAGTGCAGTATGAGTAGCAGAAAGAATATACACATACCATAAAACCAAGTTCATACAACCCTACATAGTCTTTCTCTGGTGAATGCAAATTATAATTGTATTGCTGATAAGTCAGGTCACTGCGATGTGTGTTGCATGTATGATTTTTCATCAGATGGTGGCAGTGTAGGTTCAGGACTTGACTCTGCTCTCCCTGCTCTGCACAACATGCCAAACATGAAAAGTCTTAATTTAAACCAAACAATCAAAACATTTTGCACGCGCTCTGATTTACAGTAAATTATTAATCTGAATACATAAAAAGGCACTCACCAGATCAAATAGTTTAACACACAACCGAGTTCACAGCAGGCGTGTCAGATTTCAGCTCAGTTTTCAGGCAGATGAAGACATTCTCCAACACTGGCTGTTGTCTTCTGGGGAACACGCTGCCAGACAGATGATGATAAATGACATGATCGTTGTGAGCCTGATAATGATGATGAGTATAGCTTCGGGCTCTTCATCTTCTCTGTCTTATTACATTGCTTTTTCTTTGCTTTTTAATGAAAACGTTATGTGAAACACTTAATGTAGTTATATTGTGGTCTACAATATCCTCATTACAGAGCAATACCGAATAATCCATGTTTCGACAGTCAAAACAAACAGGAGTTCTGTATTTGGGAAGGTACATGTTTTTACCTGAGGACACAAGGAGTTTTGTCTTGCCTCTATATATCCATAATATATAGAGTCCTTTACTTTGAGTGTATTTTTAAGGATTTAATATTGTTTTCGATCACCTGCAATGACTCAGTGATTACTCAGCATCCACCTCCATTTATAACCTTGCCAAGAACATGCTGACGTCAATTGCCCAGACTGCAGTACCTTTAAAATATGAGATAAACATTGTTGTACAACTTTTCCTAACGTCCCAACAATTAGCTTACTGTTTGGTTCATGTAATCAAGTGAATCCTGCTGGCTTTAGTCATTCATTAATTTATCATGTTCAGATCAAAAAGTTTAATTTATCCAATAGTTTGACATGCAAATTAAAAACCTGCAAAGCTACATTCCCACCAATCTCATCTGAACGTGTTGAATAGTGAATGTTAGCGTGCTAACATGCTAATATAAGATGGAACCATGTACAGCCTTCAGATAATGTCACGTTTACAGTGTTCAAGAGTAAACTCCATATAAATGAACCCCTTGATTTTTTTTTTTTTAAATATGCCTTTGCATTTCCTACATTAACTGACCTGGTTGTTAGCTTGCTTAACTGTTAGCTAGTGGCCGTGAGACGCCAAGGTTTGCCAGTGGTGTTCTCACAACACAAGACTTAAAGGGGAACTACTGTTTTTTATAACCTGGACCTTATTTCTAGCAGAAAATACGATTGTTCACTCACCCATATAATTTTTGTGTCATTTGAACTCGTTCAGGAGATAATTCGATAAGCGTATATCCATATAGTGGGAGTGACTGGGGCACCGAGACGCAGCCTCTAAATAACGCATTATGTGCCGCGAAACTTGTTCATTTCACCAATATTTTGTTATGATAAGCTAGTGCTATTCCCCGTTGAGTCTAGAGTTACCTGTTATCATCATCCGTGTCTTCTGACCTGGATGATGTCATCTCTGAGCACCATGCGCACCTGCGATGGTCAACTTGTTTACCTGTAATTTGCTACTGCTAGTTTTTTGCAACATGGCTGAATATTTTTCCGATTCTGAGGTTGTGGACGAACCATAGCAGTAGCAAATTACAGGTAAACAAGCCAACCATCGCGGGTGCGCATGGTGCTCAGAGATGACATCATCCAGATATACGTTGATCTAATTATCGCCTGCAAATTCCACAAAAGTTATACGGGTGAGTAAACGATCGTATTTTATGCTAGAAATAAGGTCCAGGTTGTAAAAAACAGTAATTCCCCTTCAAAAGATGTTTTTTTTTTTAAATCTGAAATCATCTACTTATCTCCTTTTATGTGCATTTTTTAAACTTAATCATGAAAGTTCGTCCAGTATTTTGGTTTATAGCCTGTTAGCATGTTAGCTAACAAAGATGTTAGCACTGAGCTCCCTTTAATAGTCTTAGAGAGCAGCTAGCATGGTTCTACTAATTGTTGAGCTGTGGAAATGAAGGTTGCAAAACACTTCTACTGGCCTCGAGACCATCAAGATAATTAAAAAAATCAGAGAAGTTAAATTTCTTGTATTAATCTATGTTGTAATTTATTCATCAACCATGACAATGAATAAAAGCCCTGATTACTAAGTGTCACTTCAACCAGGAAGTCAGACCAGACTGTGAGTAGTCCTGAGGCCGATTATTGTAGTCACACTGTAACGTCTCACTACCTCACTAACCCCGGGCCAGATTATTCACTCAGGTCGGGGGATTACTGGCTGGAACATCACAAGCTTCTCCTTTAAGGCCTCTCAGCTCCAGCCCTTTCATCTTCAATGCGCTTGTCCCCTTTCTGTGCTGCTCCACCCTCGATGTGTTCCCTCTTCCCATCCATCCTCCACCGCCCTCCCGATTTCTGCATCTCTGTTTTGCGTCCGTCAGCGAGATGAGAGAAAAGGCAGAGAAGGAAGCAGGAGCCCTCTGCGGGGACTCGGCTTCTCTGAGTGATAAAATAGCTGTGATGTTTTTCCTGCGGAATCAATGCCGTTTGTGTCTGCACTTACACCCGTGACATTTTGTTTTTTTCTTTGCCTTTACTGCCGCTCTACTGCCTTTTCATTTTAGATTTCATGGGGTGTGAAATGTCAAAACAACAGAATGAGACCCCACGCGCTCCTTTAACCCGCCTATTACTTTATCTCCAATTTCAAAAATCGATTAGCGGAGTATCTCAGACGTAAAACAAAATTTCCTCTCATGTTTTCTGGGCTGCAGTGAAGGCAAGCAAGCACAATAACGCAAGTAAAGTCAGACACACCAAAGGGAGGAAATTGAAATATTACAGACGAACTGTGCAAGCAAACAGGATGATTACCACTGTGCTCACCAACCCTTTCACACATTCCTCCTCATCCCTGCAGCGATCTGGGTTAGTGATGGTGTTTCTTGCCGCCACAGCGTGGAAGCAGTGACATTAATGGGCGGCAGCAATCAGTAATGAGTCGTTAAAAGAGAGATTTGAGGATTTACTGATCCGTTTCCATACCAACTGTATTAGCTGTGGGGATTGGATCCTCTCAGTGTTTTGGGCCGGGGAGGGGGTGTAATGGGATTTGAGGAAGTGCTTCTGGGTAGAACCTCAACACACACACACACACACACATGCATGCAATACATATGTTGTGTGTGTTTGTGAGTGCTCGTTTTAAGTTAATCTTCAAAGCTTTTTGCAGAAATCTGTCACGACAGGCGGAGAGCGGCGAGCCTGCAAGAGATTTTAATTTGTTGTGATTTTTTTATTTTTATTTTTTTCTCTCTCTCTCTCTCTCTCTCTCTCGTCCTGTTTCTTCTTGCCTTTTGTTCTGGACGCAGGATGGATGGGGAGATGTACTGAGAGAGGAGCCGCTGCGTTACCACGGCAACCAGGCGTTTGCAAAAACCAGCGTGATGCCAACTCGCATCCAGGATCACATATGGGCATGTGGTGGTGTGTGTGTGTGTGGGGGGGGACAAAGAAGCAAACAAAGCACTCACATGCTCTGCGCTGTACACACGCAGATATTGCTTTTTTATATTGGCGTCTGCTCATCCAGGTTGTTTACAAGCACAGGGAGCAATGAGCAGAAAATTAGGAACGAGAAAAACAGAGACAGAAGATGACGGGGGGGAGAGAGCGATGGCGACGATGATAAGAGAAATTGGATCTGGGTTGAAGATGGCAAAGTGTTATCGCTGAAGAGCAACATCAAAGGCGTCGTCGGCTGGGGAAACTATGAAACTTTAAAGAAAAAAAAAAGTTAATTTCACAAGTAATCTCCCACCCTGGGGCTTGTGGGTAAAACAAAACTCTGTGAAGTAGATGAATTTTGCTAATCTTTGCCGCTAAGCTTCAGGGGGATCCCAGAGGCACAGGGAGAGAAAATCACCCTAGATTTATTAAACACAGACATCTATTGCCTTTGTCTCTGTGCACGGATGATTCTTTGTCCGCACTCTCGAAGACAAGAAGGAGACCACGTTTTGTTAAAGAGAAAAATTTAGTGTAAAAGTTGAAAGGCCTCTGTGCCCACACCTTGAAAAGAAAGAAGTGACTGACAGCCGTCTCCTGTTCCTGATGTTTTCTGTTGTTTGTGGACCAGAAGCGACGTGGTTGATGCGGCGTCAAAGCACGGTGCTGATACAGCAGACAGGAGCGGTGATGGATGGTGTTCGGAGGGCAGATGGTGAATGCTGGTTTGACGAAAGCCTTTCAGTCTGAAGCTGAAATGAGTCAAAGAATCGATTAATCAGCAAACAGAATATTTGATGGATTTGATGTCGTGAACACATTTATCTTTGTGCCACTAACTGATGATAAAAATAATGCAGTGAACAACAAAAATCACATCCAAACACAACAGAGGACTGTTCTGAACTGATACAAGTTCAGTTAATTAATATACAGTTGGTTTGTCGTCAAAGAACGTATGATGTATGTGTGCAAACGTAGCCTGGCTTGGGGAACTCAGGATATTATTGTTTTTGTGTCACATTTAAAGGAAAACTCCAAAGATCTAAGACCAATCTTGACTGTCTAATTCTGATGGGACTGTATCGTCTAATTTGATCAGTCAATCAAACGTAATGTTTATGCTAACATGCTAAACCCAAGGCACACACCAAACATGCATCAAAGAAGTAATGACAGCGAAGGTTGAATGTGTCTAAACCATAGACTGTATATAAATATGGACAATGCATCCCCACTTCCTTGCATTGGCCAAACTGGTGCTATTTTCCCGGGGATACGGGCGGCGCCATCTTGGGAGTTTGGAGCCAGAGTCCGCGCAGTATGGTCCAAGAGTGGAGCCACGATGTCGATGACCCGACCACACTTCCGCCAGACTGACTTTAATTTTTGCTTAATACTGCGTTCTGCTCTTCCTACACCAGTTACATAGGGTTTTTTACAACTCTCATGGTCACACTGGATGTTTTACAGAGCAGTCGGCATGACAACAGGTAGTCACCATTATGTCACATCCTGTTTCTGTAGCGTCAAATAAGTAACTAAAATGAAACCTATCCAAACAATTGACACTTGAACCAAAAATGAAAGAAACCATCCTTGAATAAAATGTATTTAACATGTATTTTAGTGGTTTAGTTCGGCCCAAGTCCCATCCCCTAACATGGAGGGGGTGGAGCTTATGACCTATACTGCAGCCAGCCACCAGGGGGAGCTCTACTTGCTTTGGCTTCACTTTTGAGGAGCAGTTTTGCCGTCCATCTTTATACTGTCTATAGTCTAAACTAAAAAGTTGCTCTTTAACACACTACAAAAACTACATCTAATAGTGTTGGAGGAAGTAACTGTTCATACCAGCAGGTGGCAGTAGTCGGCATTTATCATTGAAAAAGGGAAACAGAGAGAGTGACTATTAGCTGGGATGCTAGGAAGCTAGGAAGAGCTAAACACGATCAGACAGAGCTGGCTTCTCCTGGATCATGTTGATAGATTAAAAAATGAACTGGCTAGCTCCAAAAAGCCAATCAGAGTGATATTTCTTGCTCTGCTGCTGATTCAAAGACGATGAAAAGGCAAAAACTGGGGTTACAAACTATCCTCGAATCCCCAAAACCAGCTAATGGCCCAATGCTGACTTAATGTGTAACGCAATAAACACGATTAACCTACTCAGCCTTTGCGTGTTAGCAATGTTTGTGACTGCATTTCAGATTTGCATTGTCAATGAAAGCTTTGTAGTATGTTAGCATGCTAATGTGAAGCTACGTAATGCCTTAGTACAGCATAACAGAGATGCTAGCATGGCTGTAGATGTTGTTAAGCCTGTAGGTTTACTGGGACTGTGAATCATTTTGTTAGCTTCAGAGCTGTTTATATAGCGGGTCGTCTTCCACGTTTCTATGGCAGCACTGAATGGACAAACCAATACTGTCTAAAGAGAGGAACGTTTTGCATTTTTACAGCACCTGATGGCTACCACAGCTTCTCCTGCATGTTTCCAAATGGAGTGACGAATGAGGGGTGTTCAGTTTGTTGGAAGTCCGACGCACTGGTCCTTTAAAGTCTCTTCTACGCTCTATGATCAAAAGACACAAAGCCTGTTCATTTATTTTCATCAGTGAGTAAATACGCGTTAGTTGCAGAAACTATCCACCTAAATTACACCTTTGCTCTACGTGCACCCAGACTGCATCCTGTACTGTGCATTTCTGTGGACGTGATCAGTTTAAGGACACATTCGCAATCTGAAAAAAAGCTGAGCTGACCACTTCTGGAGTCCAACTGCTGAGCGAAGACAAATCGTCCTGGCAGCTGGCTCTGTTTCTTCTTCCTGGATGAGCTTCAAACGCAGCATTTTGAAGAAGCACACTAACATAACAGCTACACTCAAAATGTGTATTTCCATCAGTTTCTGTTTTGGGATTTTTCCTCACAAAGCTGATTATGTGTCAATCTTTTTACAAATTGGAAATATTTACAGTTCACTTGACAGTTTTCCTGTACAAACAGTGATGTGATCTGTTGCTCACTTTATTAAAGAGACATAGATCTGATCCTTTGGCTTGACCCTCATGTATCTAGGACTGGCCACTGGAGTGAAGGGTTAAGGTGTTTCCTGTCATCGATTTTCTATTGGAGGGATTAACATTTTGTGTTTTATCCCATTTGTTTGTGTCACCAACCCTTGTTGCATCAAAGACCGGCTCCTTATTGACAGTTTTCTTGAAAAGACGGAAGATCCCACTGAGAAATGGAAACTTGTCACTTGTTTTTCTTGTTGCATTCATTAAAGAGAAACCCAACCATTGATCTGTCTTCTATCTATTCCTCCAGAGAGTCACTGAGGGCTCAGATAATCACTCACATCAGTCGCTATCTCAGGATATTCTTTTGTGCCTTTGTGGGATCTTTTTCAGTTTCAGAGAGAGACAGGAAGTAATGGATTAAGAAACCAGGCTGGAATTGGACCAGTGCCACTGCTCTGACAATGATGGCTATGACTATTGCCTCAGTCTTTTTTATAACATAACATATCTCAGGTCCAAACTACTGATAGACATATTATATCAAACATACTTTTCAGTACAACATCATTTACTCCTACTCTGGCTTCCTCCCACTGTCCAAAGACATGCTCGTTAGGTTAATTGGTGATTCTAAATTGGCCGTAGGTGTGAATGTAAATGGTTGTCTGTCTCTCTGTGTTAGCCCTGTGATAGACTGGTGACCTGTCCAGGGTGTACCCCGCCTCTGTACCCCAATGACAGCTGGGATAGGCTCCAGCAGACCAGACGACCCTTCACAGGAACAAGCGGTTACAGAAGATGATGAAGAAGAAGATGATTTACTTCTTCAGCTGGAACTTCTCCAAGGACTTATGGGTCATGGATCTATATGGATTCAAATTCTGTCGACAGCAATTGATTGGGACAACAACCGCCAACTTTCGGTTTGGACCCCGGTGCACGGACCACACTGGTCTGTGAATGTGTGCTTGTGTGAATGAATGGTTTGATGTGTCATTGTGACTGTAAAGCGCGTTGAGTACTAACAGGCTGCTGATATATATATATAAGTATATAATCTTTTGTAGCATTATTAACATATTTGTGCTCTGGGATGATATGATGCCATTTGAAATTAATTACCACCATGCATCCTCATACCATGGACCTAAAGCAATGTGTGTCATCTGACCTGGTCAGCAAGCTGAGCCATGTTCATACACCTGTCTGTAGGTGGCATGAGGTGGTGATGTGAGTGTCATTCACTATATATAAATAGAAGAGGTCGTTTGCACAGCGTTTGTGCCAAACTGTCCGCATAGCCCAAATCTGACAGCAGGGCATGAGACAAGGTGACGAAGGGAGTTAAATTAAACAATTAGCTGATATTAACCCTGACTGAGAGGCAGAGAATGATTGAAAGTGTGTGTGTGTTTGAGAGAGAGGGAGAGAGAGGGAGAGAGAGAGAGAGAGATGCTTGTGGCATCAGGTTTTTGCAGACCTCACCACTATTTCACTGGATCGGATCGGTGTGTGTGTCTCTGTGTGTGTGTGTGTGTGTTTTCCATCCGTTTATAGTGCCGCACCCTGCTTTCTGTGCGTAAAACCTCCCACGTACACCATCACACACACTCCACGTTTCTTCCAGCAGCAGCAGCGGGACGAGCGGGAGGACACGCGGCTCACCTCACGGACAGGTTGGACTCAGACATGGGAGAGGAGCGGCGGCTTTTCTGGCTATGACACGGACACACTACCGGGCGGAGAGAAGGATGGCTCTGAGCAGCCGGGAAATGTTGAGCTTGATCGGAACCGCCTGCCTCTGGCTGCCGCTGCTGGCGGAGGTATGTACTGTATCCTGTGTGGGGATGATAATGAGGGTGATGGGGTCGATTTTTTTTTTTTTTTTTTTTTTATGTGTGTGTGTGAGATGTGGCCTTGTTTTCTGTGTTTTTCCTGGAACAGTGTCAGGCTTTAATGACCCGCGCTGCATTTTAGATTAAAACGCCTTAATTAAACTGATAATTAGATCGATCAGCCTGAATAATTCAGGGCTTCTTTAAGGATCCTGTATGCGGGGTGTTTTCATGCAACATTCATGATTCATTCAGGATGCTGAACAAAGCGGGAGCAGGTCGGGGCGTTGAAGAGCACCAAATCTGTATTTACACCAATTAATGGTGGCACATTGTGCAATTAAGCGGACATGCCTCACACGCACGTACACGCATGCACGGTCTCAGCTACAACCCCTCCATCCTCCCCTCTCCTCTCCCTCTTCTTCATCCTCCTCCTCCTCCTCCTCCCATGGCCCCCCCCCCTCGGCGGGATATCATGAGAGGAACCCGTCGGTGGCTCCTCTTCCCCCGCGGTGCAGTGGGAATGAACCCTGCACGGGCTGCTGGAGCTTGTCACAGCAATTCTGCTCAACTCAGACATGTTGAAAGCCAAAAGCAGGGAAGCAGGTGTCGTTGTCAGGTGTGGGTCAGAGCATGCTGGGTGTCAGCTGGAATTCACGTTCACTAATTTATAAACCAAAACTCCTCATTTCTGATGCAGGCCCTTGCACATCAATTACCGATAAATCAATCAATTAATCCCCATTCATTTTCCCCTCTACCTGTCTGCGATTATAGTGTGTGTTGTGTTAACGTGCAGCATATGAGCTGTGTAGCCTGTGCAGAAGTCATTAGTGGAGTACAGTGGTGTGCAGGATTTAATTAGAGCCTCTAACACTGAGAGCAGCCGAGCATGCAACTCACTGCAGACGAGTTTCACCTTTTTTTATTTTTTTTCTTCAATAGGAATATCCTGAATGCAGCAGCTATTTCTTTTTGTTTTCAGCACTGGAACAAAACCTCACAACTGGTACAGAAGCAGCACTTCGCTTGAAGATGACTCATTGTTTAGTTTTAAGAGACTAAAAGGCTGCAGAAGGACAGATGCTCAGAAGGTCCTTCGAGGTTTGAAATTACATGATACTGGTTGTCCCAGATACGGGACTCAGCATTTGGGCTATGCTTTTTGTTTTATTTTTGAGCATTTTGTTTCATTTTAACTTTGTGTTTGAATGCAGACGTGTAATTTAGTTTGTGAGACAAATGAATCTCTATATTTATATAGCCTTCAGATTGTCTTCACGTAGAGCTCAAGTTTCCTAAATTCTGGTGCAATTGTGCAAACATGCCTTGACAGTACTCCACTCTAAATATCTACAGACAGAGAGGAAAGGGGCTCAAGGTGAAGAAAATTATCTTCAACTGATGCCATTAAGTGAGTAATTGAGTGGTCAGCTAGTTTGCAAGAATCGTTTCAGTCGGAAATGTCTCAAGCGCACTGGTTTCTGACTCTAAAAAGAAAATTATCGCCGGCATTTTTTGCATTTTCGGCTGCTGGTCGGACAAAACGAGCTGTTGTGCCTCGGGAGTGTATCTGAATGCAGATGCCACAGCAGCCTATTGAATACTATAGAACTATAATACTCATGTTTGACCATCATCTATTTGTGTCTGACATTCAGATCATGTTACCGTGTCGTATTCATCAGGATTTGAACAGGGATTCGGTCTCTAAAATTGGATTCTTTTCACTGAGTTCATAGCGTTTTTAAGGATGCATAAACACAGGAAACACTCTGCAGCTAAAGAAGGAGTTAAAGGACTCAGAGTTATCTTATAAAACCAAATTTTAAGCTCAAAATTCCTCAAAACTCACATGATTCAGCCTTTAAAATCTTAATTGTTACCAGTGTTTTTGAAATATTTACTACAACTACTTAAGGAAACCATAATGAGTGAGATGCTGGAGAAGGTCCTTGCAGTAGACAACTGATTGGTAGTAACTCTAGATAAAATACCCTACGGAAAGAACTGGTTTTCAGTCAGAAATGATGGGGCAAACGCTTTTCACCTGTTTCTGGAAGACACAAGTGTCTTTTTCTTATGTGTAATAATAAAAAGTACACAAATCGTTCCTTTACAAGTTTAAAACAAGACGCTCTTATCAATACACCAACCCCCCCCCCCCCCCCCCCACCAGAAACAATCAGTCAGGTTAACAAGAGTTTGAATCATTCGCGACTGAAAGCCCAGAATGAAAGCATCCTTTTGAAGCACCTTCCTTCTCAGAAATGGTTTTGTTTATTTATTTCATCTCTGTGTGTGCGTGTGTTTGCATGGCCACGCACTGGACGCAGCTGCAGGAGCGTAGTAACAGATTAGCTCGGTAATCGAGCCGTGTGATTGATATGAATGGAGGAATCAGCGCCCATGTTCCCGACCACCGGGTCACCTGTTCCCGCTCTAATATCATTAGACCGAGAGTCTGCATTGGCGTTGGTTCCACGTGTGTTACAGCAGAACTCACCAACGTGTGAAGGTGACATGTGTCGAGTTTCACGCCGAGGTGGCGGTGTGGCGTGTCCTCTTCTCGTCTGACCTGATTTCTGAGATCAAACAAACACTGTTGTTTATCGTGTGATGCTGTCGAGCGCTGTGTCCCACTTGGGTGGTTTATCATTTGTCCTGGGAGTGGTGATACCTGCTGAAAATGCATGTGAGTCTGGACAAAAGCTAATTTTTAAAGGAGGTCTTTGTACAAGATTGAGTCAGATCTCCTTTAATCGGAGAACAGTTAATGTTATGGGGATCATTCAGTTGAAATGATTCATCAGCCGTGGTCACAGTTACACAACGGCCTTAGTAAGAGGTCATGGGAACAAACGTTGATCATGTTTTTTCTAACCTAATGATGTAAGACCTCCATATTTATCTGGTTTTCAAAGATTGTCAGATGTTACAAGGAAGTCAGATCGGTTTTTCAGTTTCAAATGACGCATCGAGTCGATAAATAGTCATGTGGATAATTTTAGAAGGAAATGACAAGCAGTGTGTTGTGTCTGGTGAGACCAGATTGGTGAATTAGTTCATGCAAATGCCATGTTTTACGCATGCATTATACTATTAGCTGGGAGGCTAGGAAGCTCAGTCTACAGTTTATTCTTTCTAGACGATCATGTTCTTGTGAAAGTATTTGTGTATTTAAATGTTCAGATTAGATGAAAATCGAGAACAGGCTTCTACAGTATTCGTGCCCTTTGAATTTTGTTGTTTACTTGCTTAAATGTCTTTTCTTCTCGTGCACCGGTTCTTTGAGAGGGTTAGGGACTAGCCGTTAAGGTTGACCTCTCTGACCGACTCGTTCTGCTGACGATTCAACACTTTGGGTCAACTGAAAAGCTGCCAACCAGTGGCATCGGTGACACCAACAAACCATCGGCTGAAAACAAATAAAACACCCATCGACCGAACAAACTGATCAAAAACAACCAAATATATTGAGAAAGACGAGACGATTAGCTTAGCTTAGCTTAAAGACTGACAACAGCTAGCTTAACTCTAGTCAAAGCTACAAATATCCACCTACCAACAGCTTTAAAACTTCACATTTTATTATGTGGAACATTCATTCATTCATCTTTTGTAACCGTTTGTCCTGTGAAGGGTCGCGGGGTCTGCTGGAGCCTATCCCAGCTGTCATTGTTGGGCGAGAGGCGGGGTACACCCTGGACAGGTCTCCAGTCTATCTCAGGGCACACAACCATTCACATTCACACCTACGGCCAATTTAGATTCATGAACCTAACCAGCATGTCTTTGGACGGTGGGAGGAAGCTGGAGAACCTGGAGAGAACCCACGCAGACACAGGGAGAACATGCAAACTCCACACAGAAAGGCCCCAATCGGACGATGGACCGGAACCCATTATGTGGAACATTTACAATAACAATCTTGTGCTTGTACTCCATTAAAACGCTTCCACTGAAATTAAATATCCTCTTTCTCTTCCTGTTTTTAGGTGGTGGCTGAGGACAGCTACTTATACGACGTGCAGAACTCAGGTAGGCAGTGAGGTGATGCCTCCATCCCGTCCCTCCATCCATCCATCCCCCTCCTCCTCCTACACCACATCTCCCTTCTGCTCCTTCTCTATTTTTTCCCTCCACTTTAACCCATATTCTGACTCAGACACTCTCATCGCTCCTCTCCTGCTGCCGCCTCCTCTGTCGTTGTTTTTTTTTTTTATTTCCTCTCACTCCTACACTCTCCTCTCTCCTCGGCCTGCACCCCTCTGTTTATCATTTTCCTTCCCTACATCCCGAAGAGAGGAGTGGAGGCCAGAGATGATGAGGATGATGATATGGATGGAGGAGGGGGTGGGGCGAGGAGCTCCTCCTTCTCCGTCTCATAACCAAAGCGGAAATATCGGTGCTTTTTTACACCCGCTCAGTGACAGACACATGCGGTTTACACGTCGACAAAACCCACGAGCGTTATCACGAGGAAATCACGCACAGCTCTCCGACGAGCAGCTTCCTCTTTGTCACAGAACTGAATAAAAGTGAATTTCACCATATTCACAGTTAAAGTGGGTTCCTCTGCCGTCACACTCCCGCCCCCCGTACAGCGAGCCTCCCGACTGTGAACCGTGTCAAATACTCATTGTGGCTGGCAAATGGATTATGGGAGCAGGGAGACCGAGCGTTCCCATGGCGATTGGCAGAGTGCTGTTGTCGTGGCAATGAGTAGGGTGTGAGCGAGGATGAAGAACTTGAATGAGAGTCTCAGGAAGAAGGAGGCAGAGGCGTTTAAACGCACGTAAAACTAAAGAAGCAGACGGAAATTAAAGATGGAGATCAAACACGGAGCGATAACGTGTCTGATCAGACACAGATACACGGATACAAGACGCTGCTTTCAGTTCGGTTACGTAATGCTTCTTTTTTACTTTATTAAAATTTAATAAAGCTGAACATAAAAGATTCATCAAGATTACAGAGCTGTACACACACAGCTTTAAAAAAAAAAATACATGTTCTTTTAGCCAACACAATAAATATAAACTTAAAAAACAATAAGTGACATGAATATTCTGAATTATTGGTGCAGGAATAAACAAATTTGATACAAATATCAGAATTAATACAGTGAACATAGCTGCTATTCGGATGAAAAGTAGATCGACAACAGATATTTTATTTAAATGCAAGTAAAGAATAGAATTAGGGTGAATTAGGTGTTGAGTTTGTAAAGTTTGTAGATGTAAATTACACTTTATTAAACCCATAAAAATAAATAAACGTGCGAGAAAATAAGACATGTATTATAGATGTGATCTGCAGTTCCGCTCATGACCACTTGAGGCTTAAGCGAGTATAGTCAACGGTTTAACAGCAGAAATAAACACGTTTACAGCCTGGTACTGAAAAACTAACTTATGTTGATATCAAAGGTGACACTAGATAGTGTATCTTAGGGATGTGCGATATTTCATCGTTTACGATATATCGTCAAAAACATTCCCCACGGTAAGAATATGTCATCCCGCGATAAAAACGATAAATTCCCACTGATGACGTATGGCGAGGTGCTCATTCCTAAACGAGGCTCCACCTCCATTATCTGGAACTGGTTTGGTTTTAACCCCTTAACGCCCGAATTGATTTTTCAATTATATAAAGAAATTAAATATTTGTATTTTTGAATGTGCACAAACCGACATTGGAGTAATGCGTTATTTCGCCTGCAGGCTGAACGGAAACAGTGCGTCGCGAATTCGCGACACTAGGCATGAAGGGGTTAAAAAGTCTGGTGCGGAGCAGCAAATTACAACATGCAAGGTTTGCTAACAAATAAAAAGGACAGTAACACCGCTAATTTGTTCCACCACCTCAAACACAAGCACAAACCAGAATATGAAGAAAGCCAGAAAATGCGCAAGGATGCAGAAGCAGCGTCGACTTCATCCAAAGAGTCCAGTAAAAAACAACAACAACTCAGTTAAAACTTGCTGATGCATTATAGTCAAAAAGATTAGGCTGAATTGGTGTTTATTTATCGTAATTTTTATCGTTACCGTGATAATACCAGAAATTATCGGGATAAATTTTTTAGTCCATATCGCCCATCCCTAGTGTATCTGCCTTTGTCCGTTTTTTAATTAGCAGGGGTCAGGCTCTGCCAAGATGGCGACGGCTAGAGCGGCACCACACTGAGCTTCAAAACCGCTCTTCGCAAAAAAAAAAAAACAAAAAAACAGTGGGCGACGTCACTTAGCGTTCATCCGTCTTTACGTACTGTCAACGGCTTAAATCTGCTAAACCTTTCAGGACGTACCCACTGAAATAAAAGCAACTTGAACAATCTGCCCTCTGATTGGACAGTCCGACTCTGAGTCACAATGCATCACACACGGTTTCACAGTATAAATGTTACACACAGTTTCCACCTTATCTGCACTTCTACACATGCATTTTTGTTTCATTAACGCAAATGTTGAGCCCATATTTACGAGTACTTACACTTTTTAATTCTGTGCCTGAAAACAATGCTCAAAGTTATTTCAAACTATTTCTGTCAGTTGTACAAGAGTTGTAGTCGTCGGCAGCCGTGCAAGGCTGAGTAGTTTTAGGTGCTTTCTCAATGCACCTCAGTGACCTCACAGTCCAACAGCTTCTCTAACCACTAACCCACAGTCTCCTCTTTAACGCTGAATGATCTGGTTTTTTTTTTCCCACACTCTGACTTGTCACTGCAATAAAGTTGGTTTTCGTTTCTGTAAAACTGAAACTCAGTTCAGTTTTCATTCCTTTCATAATTTCTATCAGTTCTTTTCAAACTGTGCCAAGTCAACATAATCTATTGGGGTCTAAAAGCCTGGACCTAAACCCTTAGCGCCTGAATGCAGCGCAGCAAACAGCACGTTACCCGACGAGGATAGAAAGCAGCTTGAGAGGCTGATATTTCATCTTTTATAGTTTAATAAATAATAGATTAAATAATTTAACCATAATTTTATATAAGAACAATAAATTGCCAACATCCTCTTGGTCCATTTTCTGAAATCAGCCATATTTGCCTCCTTAAATAAACATTAATAGACATTTTTAGTAGCGTTTTTTTTGTTTTTAATCATTGCTTTCATTGCTCTTAGCATCTCAACACCTGATTAATTGTTGAATTTGTTAATTCACCAAATTATTTGATCAAGTCAGTTAATGTTTGTTTCTTTTTGAAGTCGCAGCTTTTTAGTTATTAGTCTCTGAAGCCTACGTTTACTGCACAGGAGAAACAGGTACAATTATCATTGGATCCAAGTTTGAACCATATTCATTATCACAGGGGTTAAAGTACGGATACAGCTCCTCTGTGAAGACACACTCAGTGAAAGAATAAATAAGCGTCACAGCCTGTACATCGTAGAACGATATCTGACCACAATCGTAGTCCACAAACACCCCGACCCGTTTCACTTTCCCCACGTGCACCGTCACATCTGGAGTGGTAAAGGATTCAAACTTATCCTCCAGGAACCAGATGGCCCAGAGTCCACAGCCAGCGCCCCGAAAAACAGCCCCTCTCCTATGGACCGACGCCTGGGCCACGCCCAGACACCATTCAGTCTTTTGACCCACATAAACCTCAAAGTAAAACTTGCGTGACGAGAAGCCTCTCCGTCCCAGAACTGCGAGATGTTCGGTGAACATTTTTGGGTTCAGGACCGGCTTTCCCCACAAGACTGAGCCCATGCCGTACCTCACCTGTTTCCCATCGTCAGATAAAATGAGCAGAGGGTGAGCGGTGTCGGGATCGAGTATGACATTCACTTCAAACTTCTGCATGTATCTCAGCATGGAGATGTTTGACGCGCCGTCTGAGAATTGTTTTATTTCTGTGTTCATTTTCTGCAGCAGCACTTGCACCTGAGACACTGATTTTTCCAAAGATTTGTGTAAGTGCTGCATCTCCAGGTGTGTGTTAAAATTGTACGCCGACAGGTCCATGGTGTGTGGCAGGAGGGACGTGTTTTTGTAGCTCTGGAGGAATCTGAGCTGGTCTTTTGTCTGTTTTAGCTCCCTCATCTTGGCGGCTGTGTTCTGCAGCTCGTTAATCTCCCTCTCCATGTCGCTAATGAACCCATCTGCTTGTTCTTCTGCCGTTCTTTGCTTCTGCTCGATCACCCTCACGAGCTCCGCCTGACTCTTCTGAATCTCAACCACCAGAGCCGCTAAGCCCTGCGTGCCGTTTTCTATCACGCCTTTAACTTCTGTCTTGCTTTGTTTTACGGACTCCTTCATGATTTCTACCTTCTGAACCCTTTCCTCGATCATCAGCTGCACTTTGACCTCATCATATTCCAGGAGATCCTTCATATCTTCGTACGCCCGCTGCTTGGGAACGATGTCGTGCCTTTTGTGGCGCGAGCTGGCGCATGCCTCACAAAGCAGAACGCTGTCATCTCTACAGAACAGCACCAGGAACTTGTCATGCTCCTTGCAGACCTTGTCTTCCAGGCTTGACATGGGTTCAACCAGTGTGTGTCTCTTTAGTCCAGCAGCTCGGTGATGAGGCTCTAGATGAACATCGCAGTACGAAGTCAGACACTCCAGGCAGGATTTGACAGCCTCTTTCTGGGTGTCTGTGCAAATATCACACATCACAGCGAGGCCAGAGTTGACCTGCTGTAGATCGGCGCCCCAGACGTGACTGTCTGTCAAATTAAGCGACTTCAGATTTGACGCCAGCTCTGAAATGAAAGTGTTGACCTTGAGATCGGGTCTCCTTTTAAAAGCCTCCTTACAGATGGGACACTGGCAGTCAGGTGCGGTGTCCCAGTACGACGTGAGGCAGGACATGCAGAAGTTGTGTCCACATGGAGTTGAAACTGGTCGAGTGAACACGTCCAGACAGATGGGACACAGAAACTGTTCCTTGGATAATATACTGCTGTTGGACGCCATTTCTAAAATCACACAGAAGCTTCAAATTAACAAATTTTTTATAATGAACAAAACATAACATTTCTATTTACTATTGAGTTTCATAATCAAGGTGTTTAAACAGTAGATCAACTGTTGACTGACTTTGACCCATCTGTAAACCATTTGATTTTGTAATCGCCCTATGAACACACAGCCAGATGTTTGCCCAGAGCCTGCACATGCATCTGCTTGCCTGTTTCTGTGCTGCTGTATTTCCCTTATTAATATAACGGTGGTATTTGCATACAAACTAATTAGATGGGTGTCCCAGCGGCTACCAACGTCCTCCCTCTTTCTCCTTTCAGTGGACATCTTCGCCTGAGTTAATGTTGACTTTACTCAAACTAACATGCGATTATATTTGAATTCTCTGAATTAATATAAACGGCATTAAACTGATCATATCCAGCTCATAACGTGAGATGAGCAGTTCAAATATTACTGAGCAGCTTTGGTGTGTTCTTATTAAATAAATGCCAAAAAACCTGGGGCTAACTTTGATGAACACTGGTGAAAAATTATCTTAAAATGTTTTATTCTTTCGAACTTGTTGTATTTGATATAGATATAAAGCTTTTTTTTATAAGGTGTTATTTATTTAAGGTATTTAAATTTTTTTTTAACTTAGTTATATACAAATGTATACAGAAAATTATATAAAAGGTAACCAATAAATTAAAATATATGTCTATGAATAAATAACTGTATATTTCTTAATTACTATACTAATCATTGTTCAATTAAATATTACAGAAAAATCATAGCTACTCTATACAGAATATAAAATATTTATAAAAATAAACTATATTTAATATTGATAAATATGTTGCATTTGTGGCCAAGCAAAAAGGAGAAAAAATTCTCGAAAATTTAAAAAGCGAGTTTACTGCGTTTATGCTTCCAATATGGCGGCTGTAACAGTAATAAACGGCTGTGGCCAGTGCGGTATCTCCGGGTAAACGTCCATTAACGCTGCTAGGCAACAACGCGTATACGTAGCGGGGGTAACCGCGTGGTTGCCAGGTACTTGGATTACGCACCCACCATTATCATAGCCACTATGTCAGCTAGGTTGTTTACTGAAAACGGAGAAACTTGGCAACTTCACCACACCCCCCCTAGGTTTATGTTAAATCGTTTGCGTCGTCGAAAATGTACAATAAAAAAAGAACAGAGAAGGATTTTGCTGTAAAAATGCCCTGACAAAACGTTTATATGGCATATGCAACTACAAAATATATTATTTATACTCGTCCGTGAGGAATTTTCACCCACGTTTTGTTTAACTAGTAGTTCAAATAGAAAGTGGGATGAAACAGTAACTCTAAAACAACACAAACGTAATCTGTTAAGTGTTAAACTTTAAGTGTGGCTCATAAATAACTACTTACGTGTGCTGTTGTTGGCCTGGAGAGTAAAAAGTATGTGAAGAGTGATGAGGGTTGTTTCCCAAGTTTACTTTCTTTCTCTTTCTGTACGTCTTAAAGGGACAGACACTTTTTTTGATTCGTTGTCAGAAGCTTTTAGAGTTCAGTGTGAGGCACAATGCCTGAGTGTGTTCTGTATTATTTATTGTTTGAGGATATATTTCTGCTTTCTCCCTCTTATCTTCTTCCAAATTGGATCCAGTGTGTCTCAGTGGGTTTTAGCATCTGCCCGCACTGTGTTTGTGTGTTGTCTTTGTTGGTCACTGTGCAGCACAATCTGTGTGTGTGTTAGTGTGTGAGGTGGGTTGCACTGCGTAGATAATGTTGCAGGACGGCCAAGCTGTGTGTGTGTCGGAGAGATAAGGCCGCTGCTGGTTATTGAAACACCTCCGCCATTAATCATAGTTTAGTAGCTGCCTGGCCCCAAAAACCCCTTGCAGCTTCGATGTGCAAGGAAGCATTTCTTAAGAACGAGATGCAACGCCGCAAGGGGGGAAAAGGCTCCAGTGCAAGAGTGAAAAACAAACAAGGCATTCAGTGGTTTTTGGGGTTTTCAAACCTTCAGATCAGCTGACGGGAATTGGCAGAAAACGGGAAGCAAGAAAATAAGTAAAGGAAATACTAATAATTATGAAAGGATACACAGAAAATAATAAAAGAAACAAAAAAAGAATTTGAATCTGGAGACTCAAAGAAATCCAGAGTAAAATATACATATTAGCCAATAAGTTGTGAATTGTAATAGTGGCTAAAAAGACCAAAAAATAAAAGACCAAAATGAAATGTCATCACAAAAATATAAGCAAAGTGATTTAAAGCTACATATTCATGTCATAATTAATGTCTTATATATTTATTTGATTATATTGATTTAAAAATAGACATAAAGACACACACACATTTACATATAGATAATTCTCACTCAGTGCTAACACGCTGCTGCTGCTTATGCGCTACAATGCTAACTGTTTACTAGCCTCAGCCTCTTATGTCGAAGAAAAAGTCCACATTTGTTGCTTAATACCTCCTTCCTTCAACACGTAATCTAGGTTTTTAGAGTCTACTGGTGTCTGGAATATCTTCAGAATCAAAAGGAATCACTGGAGAAGTCAAAGTTTGATGCAGGCAGAGTTTATTCTCAAAAAGATACCAACTCAAGTTAAGTTCAGACTGATTCTACGGTGTCATGCATCTGTTTTTATATTGTTTTCATATGTTAGGTTTACCAAATAATAAGGTCCTTTTTCTCTGGAAACAACCGCAACTTCCTGTATCATGTTTGCTCTCCCTATGGACAATAATTGTGTCGAAACACAGACCTCAATCCCCCCAGTGGGATACGCTCCATCCGTTCCATCCTTGCCACAATTATATCCATTCCCACTCACTTGTATATTTTTAAAATCTTACTCAGAGGTCGATTAGACGTCCCAGCTGCTAGTTAAATGTCAACTGGCTGTCACCATTCTGCGTCCACGTATAAATGTTCAAACTTTACTATTGTAGTTTCTAATAGTATGTGCGCAAGGTTACACAAAAAAACTTAACTCACTTACTCCTAAGAGTAGTGATGTTTCTTTGTCAGTCATCTGTAATAGCCTGTGAATTGCAAGTAGTTATTGATCATATTTCAAAGAATATCTTTAAACAACGCCCAGTAGCTGGAAACATGACAGCAAAATATGTTTAGTCAGAAATGCTAAACTGCCTCTTGGCACGAGAGGAAAAAACTGAAGATCATACAGTCAGTAGTAGACAGAATCTCTGGGGAACATGATTGTCTGTACAAAATTTAATTTCAGTTGCTGCGCTTCTGTCTGGACAGAGACCAGCATTAACGTCCTTCGCGATGTACACGTCCACAAATTCACAAATACACGTTAAAAGATCCAGTAAAGAAAGAATAAGAGGGAATTTGTCTTATCTGTAATACTTCCTGTTCAAGTTAAAAACTAAAAACTTCAGAGCGTTGTATCTTTTCAGTTTCTGCACCTCTGCAGTGTATTAGTACGTCTGCTTGTTTTGTTCTTCGGTATAATTCCTCTCCGTTACTGCACGGTGTGCGTTTTTAATAAGCTACAGCACATAACACGCTCTATATTTTCTGGCCTAATTTTGCTTCACTTTGATGTCAGCAGTTTCTCTCTCAGTCTGTCTAAGCTTCACTCCTTCTCAGAGAAGATTACTGGAGGTATCTGGTCACCGACTTGTTAGGTATGGATGGTTCTGAGGTCATGGAAATTTCACCAGTTCAACACAGAGTAGTTGAGGGGGAAATATCCGTGTAGGCTTTTACTCTCAGATAAAACACAGACATGGGGATAATGTGATTTGAATAAGAGCAGTTCCACTCCTCTTTCCTATCTCTTTTCCCAAGCGTTCTCTATTTCCCTCCCGTTTATTCACTTTGACCCAAATCCTCCTCCTCCTTTCATCCAAAACATCTTCTCTCATCTTCCTCAAGCATTTACTCTCTCTCCTCCCTCCCCGTCCTGCAGTGCCTCTGTCCTGCTCTGAGGGATTCACAGAGTTGGGATACTATAACGGCACCGTGTCCCAGACGGACTCGGGCGCCCCCTGTCTGAAATGGACCGAGTTCCCAGACTACGTCATGCAGTACCCGGGCCGCGGGCTGGGCGACCACAGCTACTGCAGGAACCCGGACCGCGAGTCCAACCCCTGGTGCTTCTTCAGACAAAACTCAGGAGCCATCGGCTGGGCCTACTGCGACTGCCACCAGGGTATGTCCACAGAAAAATACAGACAAAATAATTTACAAAAACGCAGATAAATGACAAAATGCCTTGTTAAAAATGAACTACTTGTCTTTGAAATTATCATGTCCTACATTGCAATCTCTTGTCCACAACAGTGCTTTATTTAAAAAGGTCTTGGCCAAGAAGATGCATTCACTGTACTACTGAAAAGTCAGTGAATCTGATCACTGAGGATGTTTGTAGTTTACTCTGCTGCCTCCAAGTGGCCAAAAACTTGACATGGACGATAAAAGCGTTGTAGCATTTAGCATCACGTGTCTGTCGCATGCAACTCTGACGGTTTCCGCTGACTTAAATCTGCGTCTGTGTTTTTTTTTTTTTAGGTGCGGCCCGTCTGGTTGGCAGCTCGTCCTCTGGCAGCGGGCGGGTTGAGGTTTACCTGAACGGCCAGTGGGGGGCGGTGTGCGACTCCCACTGGACTGACAGAGACGCCAGTGTGATCTGCAGACAGCTGGGTTTGGGGTAGGATTGAAAAAGTCAAATCTCTCCAGTGTTTTAGTAGCGTCTGACGGCAGTAAACTCTTTGTTCTTATTGCTTTTTTTTTTTGTTTTCAGGGACATTGGCTCCGCGGTGCAGCACTCACAGTTTGGCTCGGGCTCCGGCCTATTCCACTACGAGCGACTGGGTTGCCGTGGCGACGAGAACACCCTGAGCAAGTGCCGAAGCAGGACGTTCGTCACCGGAGACTGTAGCCATGGAAACGAGGCCGCAGTGTTGTGTGCGGCACCAGAAGGTCAGTGTGACTTCCAAAGTGTCATGGCAACCAGACCTGACTATGTTCCCCTCACACACACCTGAGCGGTCTCTTTTGTAGTATACTGTATTTTTTTAAGGCATTCCCGCTCCAGTGAAACTAAACTAAGTGTCTCCACGTCCACTCTCAGGCAGCGGCCCTCCGCTGCGACTGGTCGGAAGTGAGGAAGACTTCGAAGGTCGCGTGGAGGTGTTCCACGCGGGAAGGTGGGGCTCTGTCTGCGACGACCAGTGGGACGACAGAGATGCGGAGGTGGTGTGCAGGCAGCTTGGTTTCGGGTACGTCCACACCACCAAGACACACAATTAACACACGTGTGATGACACTTTCGTTCTCACAGGTAACTCCGGACTCAACGGGGGATAGCACTAGCGTATCATAACAAAATATTGGTGAAATGAACGAGTTTCTCGGCAGATAATGTGTTATTTAGAGGCTGCGTTTCGGTGCCCCAGTCACTTCCACTATATGGATATACGCTTCTGAAGGAGTGCAAATAACACAAAAGTTATATGGGTGTGTAAACGATCGTATTTTATTCCAGAAATAAGGTCCAGGTTGTAAAAAACAGTAGTTCCCCTTTAAAGGTGTTCAGATTTTTCCACAATGCCCGTGACTCTCATCTCCAAGCATCCTACTGAGGACATATCACTAAGGAGAGATCAGGTGGGAGCTTATTAACTTAGTATTGTAGTAATGTGAGTGTGAAAAGTATAAAGACGGAGTCCCAGATGATGAAAGAACAACAGTGTCTACTGGAGTCTACACGCTGATGGTGATGAAGCAGCAAGATGACAGGTTTACAATTAAGTTAAAGAAGACCGGATTAGGGATCAATTGGCTTAGAGAAGACGGGCAACTACATCATTGGACAAGAGTGGTGACATATACATGTATACTGAGAATGAAGTGATTTTGAGAGCGTGGAAAGGAGCAAGAGGTGAGGAAACAGAGCCTCCATTAACTGAAGAGAAGAGGAGAGGAAACAGACTGTGAGGGAATCATTTCATGGTTTTTGATGTTTAAAAAAAGTCTCAGTAGGATCGATTTGTAGAGTTCAATAGTCGTGACTCAGACAGGGTGTCATAATACAGTGCCAGCCGTCTTGTAATAAAGGAACATTTCACCAGTGATGGAGCTCTATGTCACGGAGGAATGAGTCTGTGGATACAGACAGTTATTGACAATAAAAACTACACGGTGTCACCAGTTTTATCCTTTAGTTTTGTGGCATAAATAAAGATGTACACCGCTCAGCCAAGACGTTAAACTGTCCTTTTTTTTGAAGAATGTTCTGCATTTCTCTTTTGTTTTATGCTCAACTTTCACTCCTGTTTATGTGGGTGCAGCAGAAATGGAAAAGAAAAAATAATAGATCAGAGGAGGATTGAAGTCGTTTGGAGTGTCTAAATGGCTTCCTGTGGGTTGCCACTCTCCTTAAAAGCCTCATTTGAGCAAGAGCTAGAAATATTCAGAGTCAAGACAGTCCAGCCGATCAGAGGCGGGTCGTTTAGGTTAAGTTTTCCTCACTTTGCCAAGAAGAACCAGAGGGAAACGCTTGATGGATTACTTCTGAATGAGCGCAGGTGTGTAGAGTATGTACCCTGCGGAGATGGCAGAGCATTCAGCTGACAACTCAAGTGTGGTGTCAAACGGCGATGGAGTTGTAGCCGTGACGAGAAAGAGCTCCCTCCATGTTCTACACAAGGTTTCATTTCATCTCCCGAAACACCAAGGGACGCCTCACCATCTGTGTTTGTGCTTGTAAATAAAACATGTCCTGACACTGATGCACAGGTTCTCTCACACAGCTGCACTCAGGCGCTGACGTGTTTTGACACTTAAAAGCAAAATGAAGCGAAAATGATTTGTTGTTTTTTGTCCCACCTGGATAGTTTTTTTTACCCCCTTTGCAGTAGTTTCAGACATTAACACACTGATCATTCACTGACAGATTTGTACACGTGGAAGAGCTCAGATTTTTACGCGCCACATGTGAAACAACTCAACTACAACTAGAATAAATAAATAAATAAGGAAGTAAAAGTAAATATATACTTGTGACTTCTGTATATTATTTTATAACTTTGGATTATTACTTCTCATACATGGTTGTGATTCCTGGTGTTTATTTGACGATTTAATAATCACATAAATAATTTAAAAAACAATATATAATTTTTATTTTTTATGTTGATGTTTTCTTCATTCATTGATCGTTAAAAATAATCAATATGCTAAATCATTAAAGAAAGACAAAACATATTTGAGATACTGAAACCATCTTTGAATAAAAAGAAATAATTATCTAAACAACTTTATATAAAATCAGTTTTTTATTATGTAAGCATCCTATTTTATATATAACTGTGATGCACATGTAAGTACAATAGCTTCAGTAATCTGTGGTGATTTTGCCTTTTATTCTATGTCTATAATAATAATATGTACGGTATAGTGTTAGAAGAAACTGAGGATTGCCACAACAATAACATCTGGTTCTCTTCCTTCAGTCTTGCGCATTCAACAAATCCTCTGTATGTTATTTCAAGGCCAACCACCAGTTTTAACAGAAATGCATAGACGCACACAAGCACACTAAAGTGCTTCTCATAGCATCAATAAATCATCAACACCACATGAAGCAGCAACGTCCTTGTAGCTATTTATTATTTACAATTTGGATGATTGATATTTGCTTTATTTAGGGTTAGTGTATCAATACACTCCTGATTCATTTTAATACTTGCTTGCATAGCTCCGTGCTGGCGGTTGTTGAAAGCTAAAATTGATTGCCATAACATTTTCCTGAACAGTTTCCTAAAGGATTTGTTGGCCTGCTGACTTTTCCTTTAGCAGTTTTTTAGTGAACTATATTCCATGAATTAGTTGAATTTACTTTCTATCTGACAGTAGGAACCAAATTTTGTGTGGCCTCATAGAAGAGATATTAGCATGGCTGTAAACATTTGCTGTTAGCATATAGTTTCTTTAAATTTTTATTGAATGATAGAGCTCAAATTTAGGCAAAGCTAATTACTTTTGCATCAGCTATACATTTAATGCTAATTCTGATAAACATACCTGCTGTTAGCGTCAGCATGTTAGCGTTGCCGTTGTTAGCGCACTAATGTTAGCATTTAACTCAAAAATGCCTCTTAACAGAGGTGTTAGCAAGGACATAAACTCTGATGATAAAGATCAAAATTAGACAAAGCGAATTACTTTCTCGTCAGCTGTACATTTTGTTTAGTGCTAATTAGAACATGTAACTGCTAAACATCAGCATGTTAGCATTAACATTGTTAGCCTGCTAATGCTTCATAAAAGAGTTGCTTGCATGGCTTTAAACTTGAACTGTTGTTAGCATCAATAGTTTGGTTCAATACCTTTTTAATGTAATGATGAAGGTCAAAAATACACAAAGTAATACGCATCAACTGCATATGATGTCTGGGTGTTAGCGTTGTCATTGTTAGCATGCTAATGTTACAGTAAACACATGCTGTTTATACCATTCATAGTTTCGTTAATGGATGTACAAGCAATAGCCAGCTACTACAACTATAGATTTCATCTTAAAACTGTTATTTCGACTTATGGAAATTACTTTCACGTCAGTTGTACATTGTGTAGCATTAGTAGCATGTTGTAGAAAAAAGACGTTTGGCCAAATGCTGCCCCTTGAACATCATTGGCTGCATTCATTAGCTCCTGTGCTTCTAGCATACCTGTGTGTACATTTACATGGCAGTTAAAAACAGAAATTCAATTAATTTAAACCTTCTTAAATAGCCATTTAACCATAACCGTCTAAAGCTGTTTAATTAAGGGAAAAAATTATCCATAAAGCAAATATCCTGCATAGTTCCTCGACTTTAATAAGCAGCTATTGTAAAAAACAAAACAAACAAACAAAAATAAAAAATTAAGTGATGAAGTGATTACCTGGTGGCGGGCTTCCACTTCCTGCTCTTGTATGACGTGTGCACGTAATCGCCGCATTCGCGCGCATTTGTGGAAGGCGTGGTTACGGCGCTGCTATTTCACCTGGCAACGAGAAATACTGTTTTCTGATTGGCTGATAGGTCGCTGATTCAAGCAGAGCACTAATCCGTTTTATCACTTCTCAGCGTGATAAATGTTATGTGTGGCGATATATATCAATTTAAAACTTTTATCTTGACTTAGTCATCAGTTGTATGCTTTGTCTAGTGCTAATTAGAACCTGGTAAACACACAACTGCTAAAATTTGTTGTGTTAGCATTCACACTGTTAGCCACATAAGTTTAGCATTTAATCCAAACTTCCTTATAACATAGGTGCTAACCTGTATTAAATAGTTGATTTGACAAATTAATTTCAGTTTGAAATGTTACAGCAAGTATTTTGATTTCTAGAAGCAAGTCAATGTTTGAATGCTAATTTCGCTGCTAATAAGTAAACACAAAATGGCTACTTAATGGGGATCATGGTGAAGAAGGTCATGTATAACCCTGTTGCTAACCTTTTTTTTCCCCTGACATGTTTCTAGTATGTTCATGTAAATACAAATACAATGTTTAGGCAAATTGTGTGTGTGTGTGTGTGTGTTGCAGGGGGGTAGCGAAGGCCTGGTCGTGGGCTCACTTCGGTCAGGGTTCAGGTCCCATCCTGCTGGATGCTGTGAAGTGCACAGGAAACGAGCTCTTCCTGGATCAGTGCCCTCATGGCGACTGGGAGCAGCACAACTGTGACCACATGGAGGACGCCGGAGTCTCCTGCAGCCCTTATACAGGTACAAGTACACCGCACACACACTGACACTGGGAGCTTAAAGCTGCTATAAATAGCCCCCGGGCATCAATAAATCATTGCTGCATGAAGCCGCAACATCTTGTTTGTGACAAGCACGAACGGGATTTATGGACGCTAAGAAGTAACATAACCATTCGCGTGACAAAACTAAGATTAATAATTAATCCACATCATACATTGAGGTTAATGGCATAGCTAGCTTTTAGTCCATCTGCTTTTAATCACATTTATGGTCCCAAAAGATCTTATAAATGTCGACAAACTGTTTTAGACGGCGTGGTGCGTCTGGTTGGAGGAGACAGCCCCTGGGAGGGTCGAGTGGAAGTGTTTCACAACGGCGACTGGGGGACGGTGTGTGACGACCACTGGACCCAGCAGCATGCAGAGGTGGTCTGCAGACAGCTGGGCTACAGGTATGACCAACACAGAGTCTAGTTCTAGTGGGCGGGGCTACTTGTTATTCCATTATCTCTGCAAAAATGTAAAAGTTATGCTTCCCAATCCCTTTCACTTTTCAGAGGGCACGCTGAGGTCGTGTCGGATGGAACATTTGGCGAGGGCGTCGGTTTGATCCTCCTGGACGACGTCCAGTGCGAGGGATCCGAGACGTCCCTGCTGGACTGTCAGCACGGCATCTGGGGACGGACCGACTGCTCCCACAGCGAGGACGTCGGCGTCCGCTGCAGAGGAAGGCCAAGCCAAGAGACCAATGACGTGCCGGTTATCGCACCTTCCACAGGTGAGAGGTCAGGCTAGACCGACCGTTCAGTTTGCGCATATTTATTTGGGAGAATTATACTGACATCACGCAACCACAGTGTGTAGTTTGGTCCCTTGGTGAAGGACGTCTCAGCAGCATGATTGATTTCCCCAGACTGGCAACCGTCCAGTCACAAGCTCTCTTCTCTGCAGCCTTGAGGACACTGCTGCCCCGAGTTTGTCTGGATAAAAATAAACATCTGGTCTTGGGAATAATAATGAGAAGGAAGGAAGGAGCCAATAAAAACAAAAGACTAACGCTGCACTGCACTGCAGACATTTGGTGGCCGTGGAAATGCAATTAATTCTGCACCGAAAGGGCCGTGGACTATGAGGTGTTAACTTACTTTATTCCATTTATACGTTTATACTTCTGCAGCCATGTTTTCTGCTGCGTCTCCTGTCGACACAGACTCTCCACCAAGATGACATTTAACACCGTCAGTGGACGTTAAACCGTCTCTCCCTCCGTAGAGTGGACCATGTTCGGTGGATGTTCAGACATGAATATGAATGAGAGCGTTTTTTTTTTTTTTTTTCTTCCTCTTTCTGTCAGGTCCCCTGGTGCGTCTCGTGGGTGGTAGCAGCAGGAAAGAAGGTCGAGTCGAGGTGTATCTCCATGGCGACTGGGGAAGTATTTGCGACTCGGGCTGGAATGACCTGAATGCGGCCGTGGTGTGCAGACAGCTCGGACACAGGTTAATGTTTGTGCATAAAAGAGGACAAATTAAAAAAGAAAAGCGTATAAAAAAATAAATAAACTGACACCTTTTCTTCTGCAGTGGTGGCGCCGTAGCAGCGGGAGGGTTCGGTCAGGGGAAAGGACCCATCCACCTGGACCAGGTGAGGTGCACGGGGAAGGAGGAGTTCCTGGGAGAGTGTCCCACCCTGGGTCAAAGCATCCAGGGGTGCAGACGCAGGGAGGACGCAGGGGTGAGGTGCGACGTCACGCCACGGGAGTCGGCAGCAAAGAGCAAGCCTGAAGAGCTGAGCTGTGGGCTGAGGAAGCTGGTGGAGGACGAGGGGAAGAGGAGGAACCAGGGAGAGCAGAACATGCTCAGGTTACTTCATTTTAAAAGCTGGTTTAAAAGCATGCGTCTGCTGGAAGAGAAGCAATTCTGACCTGGATCTGTTTGTGCTCTTGCTCAGGACCACGTGGCCTTGGCAGGTGTCAGTGTGGCTTCAGTCTCAAGAAGGAGAAGACGGCGCTCCTCTCTGCAGCGGCACTCTGGTCAGCCCCTGCTGGGCCCTGACGTCCGCATACTGTATCATCAGGTACCTCCATCTAGATTTATAAAGCTCCTTCACTGGATCGTCTTCAGCGCAAGTCTAAATCTTCCGTCTCTCTCTCTCTCTCTCTCTCCTCCAGGTTCGGCAGCGATCCGTCCCGGTTCGTGGTGCGCGTCGGGGCGTCGGAGCAGACCCTCACCCCAGAGCAGGTGGTGGTCCACAGGAAGTTTAAGGGTCAGGGCGGAGGACACGACCTGGCTTTGCTGAAGCTGCCCAGCACCAAGGGTCACTGTCTGACCTTCGACCCCGACACCAACGCTGCGTGCCTTCCTGCTGCCGACACAGCGTCAGGGGGGAGTAGTCCGTCTTCTTGTGTTGTCATGGTTACCGCTGGCTGGACAGGACCAGGTACGCATGTTGAGATTTTTATTTTTTTATTTCCAGTAATTGTCAGAATGTGTTTAAAAATATGTTTGAGACACAACATCTGTGCAGAAAATGCTCTTATCTCAGAACATTTCATTAGAATAATATTAAAAATAGTAAAAGTTTAATCAGGTTTGCTTTATTAAGTATTTAGGCTTAAATGCTGAAGTTAAAATTTTAATCAAGGCTATATTTTCGCTGTTTATCTTTACAGGAAATGACAATAAAAGTAACTTGTAATTGGTGAAAATGTCCATCACAAGTTCACAGAGCTGGAGGCGACATCTTGTCTGACCAACAGTCCAAAGACTTTAAATTAACGAACATATAAGTCAGAGAAAAAGCAGCAAATCTTAACATTATAAGGTTTTTTTTTATCTAAATCTTAGACAAACAGCACAGATGACAGGAAACGAAGGTGAAAGAGATGAAACACTTGATCCCAGAGATGTTGAGTTTGTTAGTAACACCTCAGTTTTAGCTTTTAGTGAAGAAATATCTTGGATAGAGTGATGAGATTTACTCAGAAGATCAACTCGAATGAGCTTTTGTCTTTTCCTCTGGCGCCACCGTGTGGTTGATAACTAGGGTTGCGTGGATTACTATTAAACTGTAAACTCACATTCAGCAACAAATTTAATTCTGTTAGAGATCTGTCATTAAATACAAGAAGTTAAACAATGACAGCCTCATGTGACCTTTGTATTGAACTAACCTGGTGAACATTTATCTCAAAGCGTTGCCGTGTTCAGCCTCTCAGAGCTGCAGCCTGTGATCCAGCTGATAAATGACTCAAGTAATTCATTACAAGTCAGAGGTGTTGGCCGTCGTCGTATTAATCAGCTGAATGTTTCTGTATTTCTGACACCAGCCTTTAAATCACCTCCTCCATCTTGTCTCCTAGACTCTGTTCTGGCATCCTGGGTCCCTCTGATGTCGTCATGGCAATGCAAGAAGCGCTACGGCGACAGCTTCTCCAGCCACGGCACCCTGTGCGCCGGCAGTCCCCCGGACACCAGCCTCCTCCGCGGCGACGGCTGCCAGGGCAACGCTGGAGGCGGGTTAGTGTGTCAGGGGGAGGCGGGGCGGTGGGTCCTGGCCGGGGTCGTCGCCGGGGGCTACGGCTGCGCCGACCCCTCCTCGCCCACGCTCTACACGCGAGTCAGCCGCTTCAGGAGCTGGATCGACGAGGTCACCGACACACACTCACGCCCAGAGGAACCGCACACGCACACCCAGAGCAAGGACGAACACTTCCACGCACACGACCAGGAGGAAACCAATGAAATCATCGACGTTAAACAGAAACACACGCATCACAATCACCACGGCAAAAACACACGCCACGTAGAGGATGCTGACACACACAAACAAATTCTGGTCTGACCGACGCCGCCACGCCGACGGCTTCTACCACCTGTGCCATGTGACCGCCGGAGGAGAGTCGGAGGGAGGCGAGGAGAGAGACGCTCCTCGCTTTAAAGTAATTTCAAACCCGATCAAAGTGTGTCGTGAATCCCGAGCGTTTGCGGTTGCCGATCGTCGGACGCGTCCAGCAGCGTGGGCGGCCCCTTCCTCAGAGTGTGTGGGTGACTTGTTGGTGCTTTACATGTGATTAGAGGCAGAACATGAACCAGATCGGTGGGCAGATTTATCAGCATGCTGATCAGGGCCTTTCAACTCCAGAGAATCAAAAACATCAGCATGGCATGTATTTTAAAGACAGAACAGTGTTAACGCAAAAAAAACAACAAAAAAACAAACAAAAACAAACATCTGGGGGACGTTCTTAACACGGTCACACAAGAATCTATGCTAAACCCACATATTTACGTGTCTGCTGTGTGAATCTTAAAGATCAAAAAGAAAGCATCTAGTTTAAAGGCTGCCTGTAGATCATCGCCGTCCCTCTCAGATGATTCGTGTAGATAAACTTTGATATCTCCTCCAAACAGGGCTCATCTCTTCAGGCTGTTGTCTTATACCTTTACCGGTGCAAGTGCTGTTGTTCATTTAGACCCGCGACTAAGCTACTCAACCGAGGACCATACCAGTGGATCAAGTGTGTGTGTCGGTGTATTTATTACCACTGATCGCTGGCTGTTTTTATTCTTTAATCTCGTAAGACCCAGGTTTAGGCACATTTTGACTTTTAATCCGAAACTCCTGAGCTTTTATTGTCTCTCAAAGTCAATTAAATATTATCAAATACAACCAGGAAGTCAGAATAGCAGAAGAAATGTTTGGAAGCAATAAAAATGTTCCACAAACATCTGGAAATCCTTAATCTGCACCAAAACCTTCTTAGAAATGCTTTTAATGTTTGACCTAAGCTTTTCAGATTAGTCAAACTGCATTATACGACCATGAGCTTGGTGATTGATCACCGATATCTGATAACGCTTGACGTCCAGCCTTCATAATTTCAGTTAAAGAGCTAAAATGTGCAGAAGAAAACACTGGTATGGTCCTTTAAAATTGTACATTCTCTCCTTTTAAAGCCATTGGAAGCCGTCGGGTCATAAATATCTTTTTGTACTGGCTCTAGATAGATAGATAGATAAATAAATAGATAGATAGATGGGTGCTCAGATAGATAGATAGATAGATAAAAAGCTACTACCCCTGACTTTTAGATGTTCTGCTTTTCATTCTGGACTGCGTTAGATCGCCGAAGCGGTGCAGTTAAGTGTCGTCTGTTCCGTCGTTCTCCGAGCAGGCGTGCGATCCGACCAGAAGATGGCGCCACTGCTCTACTTTCACAGAGGGGCCACCAGAGTCGTTTGCTAACCCCCGATCTTTTTTTATACCGTTAAGTGTTTGGACTTGTGCTCGATTGTGCCGTGAACCATTGTGTCGTGAAGCATCTTGTGAACCCGCTACTGCTTCTCCAACCCCGTTGTAATAATCCTGTACAGACTTTGATGTTGTGCCATGCAGACCCTGTAGGTTCCTGTAAATACTGTGTGTGTGCGTGCGTGTGTGTGTGTGTGTGTTTGTGTGTGTGTCTGACGGGGCCACGAGAGTCAAGTGTTCAAGGTTTAAGATCCTCAGTGTAATGTGCCGAGTCATGGTCGAGTATTAAACATATACCTGCTGACAGCAGCTCCTCAGTGTCGCTGTGGTCTCTTTTATTTAACTCCTAATGTCCAATAACGAGCTTTAACAAATATACAACACTCAAAGTCGTATTTATCACCAGTTTGTTCACAACTCTGGTACCAAATGGGTTCAGCGTTGAGCCGTACAGAGGGGATGAACTCAAACAAAAGTCCTTTCTCCTGATATGAGCCGCGTACGTCGCCCTACATGGATTTCATTTACAAAAAAGAAAACGATTGTTTACAACTAAACGTTTATTGCCTCCAAGTAATTGAAGAGTAAATCTGCTTAGCTGGTGCTCTGAGTCGCCCATGAGGGCTGTTAATCTTCTCTTTTGTTTGTGGAGGGGGGGTGGGATCAGAGGACAACCCTCGTTGGAGCGGATTGACCGGACTCCACAGAAAATAACAGGAAAAATATGATTTATAATGAGCGTAAAGGAGGCGGCGGTTTGGGACGTGATAGATTATTAGAATAAAACATTGACGGTGGGGCGAATTTTTACCTCTACTGTCAGTTTGAGAGGTTAACTCAGGCTGGAATAAACAGATGTTTGTTTTTTAATTCCTATTTATTTATGTGTTTAATGACTGAACGGTTTAGTTTTTCTTATTTTAGTGAGCTAAGTACTACGATGCTAGATTTACTGTAGCTGGAGGTAATACTAAGAAATGATCAATAACTAGTGACTACTGTCAGATTTACACAAATGAACGCATGATATTTTATTTTTTATTTTGTTCTCAAATATTGTAAAGAAATAAATAATAAAATAGTATTTGATATGCATTTATAAATTAGTAGTAGCAGTAGCAGTAGTGATCTGTGCATACGGAGGACAAAAAGTGACAATAAATAACAAAAAATAAACATTATCAAAAGAAAAAAAACAATGTACGTAAATAATTATATAAGCTGCTTCTGTAATCCTTTCTCTATCTTTATTTCTGTGTCGTCCAGCGACTGGTTTTTGCGTTCAGTCATCCAAGGCTACGCCAGCTAGCTATGCTAACCTTATATTAACTATGTAATGGTTTAAAGCAGGGGTCTTCAAAGTTTTCTGGGCCAAGGACCCCTAAACTGATGGAGAGATGGAGCAGGGACCCACTACTTATGTATATGTGTATTTAAAGACGTTTAAATTCATGTAAACAAAAAAAAACTTCGTGACCCCCTGCAGTACCTCTGCGGATCCCCTAGGGGTCGCGGACCCCCTGTTGAAGACCTCTGGTTTAAAGTTAAGACCTCCCGTCTCATTAAAATGCACTGAATACATAAATACATGTTGAAATAAATGAAGAACTAATTTAGCTTAAATAAATCTGCCCCAATCTAGTGCGTAGACGACCACTACCACTTCCTCCTGAGGTCGTCATCGCTCTACACATGAGCGATTAGGAGTCAGGGCGAGATGAGTCGTTAAAGTCTTTACAGAGGACTTTATGAGTTTGAAGACAGGTTCAGTAAAGAAGTAAAGAAAATCACTGATCAGAGGTTGGAGTGGACTCTGCCGCGTGTTGTGGACGTAAGTAACCTCGGACCCTGACACAGAAGAGGAGAAGGCGCCAAAAGAGATGTTTAAACTCAGAGAGAGTCTCAGGGTTGCTGGGTTTATCGGCTGCAGCAAAGAAAGGACGTTTGACTTTGAGGTGCAAGTGAAGAGGAAGGCCAGAGTTGTTAAAGAGTCAATAGAAAGGAAGATATGGTTTCCTGTGTCAACTGAACGAGGGCGCTAACAAGACAACATGGCTCCATCTGACTTCCTCTAGCAACGGAAACTGAGGGGTGTTTGTGGGTTTGGAGGAGCTGATGAGCGTCGACTCGTAGCCCTGGTAAATCTGCAGGTTATTCATGTGTCATGCTGTTTTATTTTTGCCGTGCAGAGACGCCGAGAACAGAACATTTTGTCAAGGATGGAAAAAAAAAAAAAATCCACAAAAGGGGATTAAGACAAAATAAACGGCGGCCGCTCGTGTCCACGGTCGCCCACAGCCGCGTCTCATTGATGAGTTGTTTACTGGACACGATGCATGAAAACAAGTATCACTCAAACCAGTGTCGTCCGTTTAGCGAAACCAAACAGAAAAACATGTTTTCCTCAGTTATTTGAAGGTTGCGATGACGTCTGTCGGCAATTAGGGACAGAAACAGGATTCACCATTAACACAGGTTTCACATCCAAACATCAATTAGCCACATTAAGGAATAAAAAAACACACACAAAAAAAGAAAGAGTGTTATTGAGCTTCACTCTCTACCACCAACAAAGGAGACACATTGGGTCAAAGCATTTATTGAGAGAGTCACCCATATGAGCAGTTTTGAAGCTCAGTGTGGTGACTCTGACCGTCGCCATCTTGGAAGCGTCCGACTCCACCCAACTCCTGGCCGTTTCCAAAATGTCAGCTTTTAAGCTTTTAATTTAAGAGATTTCTCCTGTACTTTGTTTTTTTTATATTTGCGTATGTCAAACATCTTGAACCTAATTTAATCTTGAGTTGAGGTGATGCTGAGGGCTTATTACTATTATGCAAAACTTTTAAGCTATGGTATAATACTTCATCCACTTTCTTCTACCACTCACGTGCAGACACATTGGATCAAACCATTGACTTAAATGGATATAAAAACGGGTGAAACCAACATGAGTCACCCATATGTTTTCTGAAGAGCAGTTTTGAAGCTCAGTGTGGTGACTCTGGCCGACGCCATCTTGGAAGACTCCACCTAATAGGCGGTGACAGCGCAGACTCAGACCCCTAGCGCCGTAGCTGACGTGCACCTCCTGAGAAATGTAACTACGTTCATTTCACCAATATTTTGTTATGATACGCTAGTGCTATTGCCCGTTGAGTCCGGAGTTACCTGTTATCATCATCTGGGGTCCGTAGATTGACCTACTAACCTCTGACCTGGATGATGTCATCTCTGAGCGCCTTGCTACTGCTAGTTTTTCGCAACATGGCTGAATATTTTTCCGATTCTGTTGTCGGTTGTGGACGACGACTTTGTTTATGATGGACGTCCTTACCGTTTTGAGCCAGAGTATACAGATGAGGAGCTCGTTGAAAGGAGGATGCGGAGGCGGAGAGAGGAACAGCTGGACAAAGACTAAACGGGGAATAGGACTAGCGTATCATAACAAAATATTGGTGAAATGAACGAGTTTCGCTGCTGATAATGCGTTATTTAGAGGCTGCGTTTCGGTGCCCCATTCACTCCCACTATATGGATATACGTGGATCTAAATATCGTATGAACGACTCCAAATGACACCAAAGTTATATGGGTGAGTAAACTATCGTATTTTATGCCAGAAATAAGGTCCAGGTTGTAAAAAAACAGCAGTTCCCCTTTAAGAACTGTGATTGGTCCGCTTGGTAGTAGCGTTTTTCCACTTCAGTATTTCTGGCTGCTTCTCCGCCTCCGCAATTTTCAAATTAATTGTTTTGCGTCAATAGAAATGGAACACATCGAGGAAAGGTTAACTGAGGAGGTCCGGAGATACAAACATTTCGGTGAAAGTTTCAGTCGCCATTGTTGAAAGAGAAGAAGGAAAGGCAAAAATATGTTTGGGTGGCGTTTTTACAGAGCGTGCCAGACTGATGAGTGCATAAATATAAATGTCTCACACCAGCGTAGGCTGCACACGTTAGTTATGTCGTCTATGTCCAGCAGTTCTCTAAAAGAGCCTTAACTCTTGGATAAATAAAATAAAAAACGGGGGGTGAGTGGAGCTGAGGTGAACAGGTGACGCTCAGGTCACCCACCTGTCTCTCAGAGCGGCTGTGCCCTTAATATTACGCACAGCTTTAAGCCGTGATCCACCTCCATAAATGGTGAAATTGACCATGTCAGGCTGGAAACATGTTTATTTCTGCTGCAGCGCTGATCATTTTAACTTGCAGCTCTATGATAGACACACTTCAGTTGCAAGTTTATTTATTTTTTTGGTACTTCTGCTTTTAACTTTTCAACCTCATAGGTTACGGCTTGCCTCAGTCGCACGTCACACAGATATTCAAGTTGCTGCTTCTTCTTTTTCCTCTCTCTTCTTTAAATGTAAATTTGTTTTGGTATTTTATTTCAGGCGTCGTGCAACGCTGTGCTGCTTCACGGGAAACATTTTAAGGAGAGCACCAAGTTAAGCCTTAGCATTATATCATCCAGATTTATTCTTTGCATCTTGACAGCAAGCTTGCATTTGATTTACATAGGTCCTGCTTTTTATCCACTGTCTTGGTTTATACTTTTGCAAATACTACACCTGGACATAAGCGTTTGTAGCCTGTTGGTGTTTTTCGCATTGTTTTGCATTTTCAGCTCTGTTTGGAGCTCGTCTGCTGGAGCTAAAATAACCAAAAATGCTGATCAACCGTTATTTTTATAGAAATCACTGCAACACAGAAAAGAAAGAGGACGCCCGAGTAGAGGGTGTTTAGGATTCGCTTGTCCAGGCCGCTGAGAGACGGTGAAATGCATTTCAGACCAATCAAACGATGTGGTGGTGGTCATTCCTGGGGTCAGGACACAAGATAGATCTGACACAGAAAACACAGAGCCAGCTTTGTTTTCCATCCTTATCTTTCCCTACAGTGGCAAATCAAAAGGTCTGCCACGAAAGAGACGATCGATGGTCATGTTTAATTCAAATCTGCTGCTCTTCATGCATCACTAAGTTAATTGTAACTTTTTAATAAGTCGGACAAACACTAATGTCCAAGCATGTAGCTGTTAGAAATTTGTGATCCCATCATAAATGCTGGCGTATAAAGGGTTCAGATTGTGAAATGAATGAAATATTTGGTATTAACCATCAGGACTGAAGCTGATTAAAAGATTTATGTAAAAAAAAAAGTAGAAAAAATATTAATATATATTATTTTTATGGCATTTTTGAAGAGGACACTTTTGACCTGAGTTTGAAATATCTAAAATGCACACCTTTGCCACCTGTAAGTTATCAGAAAAATTAAAATTGAAAAGGACACTTTAGTCCTAAATGTGTTTAAACAGAACTGGACTAAAACAGGAACCTCTCAGTCGTACTGGACAGGCTGCAGGTTCTGTTGCAATGTAAAGATTGAGATTTTGTTGTTGTAATAAAGATTTAATCCTGAGGTGGTGATTATAAAAGACTGGAAAACATCCGTAGAAGCTCCGAGGTGAAAGTCGAGGAAATGTCCTTTAAGACCTCAGCAAAGTCAAAGTTAATTTAGATTCTGGAGGCTCGCTGCGAGTCAGGTTTTCTCCTAACTCTATTGACACTAAAGAGTCGGAGGTCAGCGAGAGCTAACAAGACGCGTTCCCTCCAGAGCTTCTCCCTCTCGGCGTCTTTGATAAAGTAAGTGCGAGAGTTGAAGTTTACCAACTGAAGAGCTCTCCTCATTAATCACACAGAAAGCCGAGGAACCGGGGGGAGCTGTCCTACATCCCAGACGCACAAACCAAACCCTTAAAATAACCGGGACCCGTCATAAATAACGGCAGAAACCTTTTTAAATAAGGCTGAGGCATTACTCAACGCTTCAGTGTTCACAGCGGCTAAAATAAGAGCAGTGGAAGAAAGGGTGAAGAGGAAAGACGGCGGAGCAGGAGCTGCTGAACGGACGCCAGTGATTGTTTTATCCCGGGTGTATGTTAACGGCCCGGAGACTATGTAGTTATTCGGGGCTTAATCTGACTTTGTGACGTGATGACAGACGAGCATGGAGGGCAAATATTGCGCCAGCTGTCTGTGTTTGGAGCGAGCAGGCGAACAGATCTGGGTTTGTTTTACTCCGTTTAAAAGAGTTGGTGCTGAATGTCACCGGAGACGAACTGGACTGAGAACGTGAGCAGATATTAGGCGTGACTAGCCAGCGTCGAGGTGTTACATAATCTGTTAGGAGAGCCGCATAGCGTATCTCTACCAGGTCCAAATTTGGTGATTTCAGGAGGAGACGGCGCTGATGAAAGAACGAAAGGCCTGTTTCATTTGAGTAACAAGTTATGAGAGAAACCATGGTGTTAGAAAGCAGCAGGGGTAAACACACAAAGAGGTTCCTGGCAGGTTGTTCAAGTGGAGGACGGAGGGAGCTCATTTCCAGGCTGGAGAAGGGACTAAAAACCTTTAAGAAATGAACGAGCCGAGGGGAGACAGACCAGTGCTGAAATAGTATTTTTATTAAATACTTTCAAGATCCAAGTTTGAAGAATAACAAAGCTATGATGAAGACCAACTAACACTCAGACAAACACTTGATAGTCGTCAATTCATGGTTGTATTTCATTGTACATCATGATCATGCAAAAAAACTCCAGCATCCACGTGAAGGCTGGGGGAGAAAGCGCAGCCCAAATAGTATATCATTACAACGCAGGGAAAACGCTAACATCGAGGGCCTCATACCAAGCTACGGCTCCTGAATCCTTTTTTTTTTTGTTGTTTTTTTTTTTTTAAATTATCATCATCATCATTATTATTATTATTTTTTTTATTTCATTTTTTTAAATTTTGCGTTTTTTTAAATATATTTTTCATGTCACCTATTCAACATTCTGGATGGAGGAAATTTCAAAAGATGCAAATATATATTAACACTAGGCTCCATCTTTACTCAGGTAGGTACATGGTAGAAATGCGTAACTGAAACATGCATATAACTAGGTCTCCCGCTCTGGATCACAACAGTGTAGGTCATAAAGAACCTGCACACCCACACCAACACGCTCGCTCTCTCTCTCTCTCGTTCATAAAACTTCCTCTCAACTGAGCAGGCACGATTTAAAACCACCGAGGGTAGATTAATAAATAATTTAGTCCTGATCAATATCTTTAAATTTTGTGTTGTCTTTACTTCCTCCCTCTTTTTCCCTTTTATTTATTTATTTTTTTTATTTAGTATGTATGTGTGTGTGCGTTTGTGTGAGGGAGAGTGCAGAACTCCAGCTTGGCAGATCGGCAAATTACCAAAAAACGACAACAACGACGACTGCGACGACAACGAAAAAACAGTAACACAGGAACAGGAAAAAAAAAAATAACAACAACAACGTACAAATAAACATCTCAAGAGCGGAGGGCGGGGAGGGAGGGGAGGAGGTAACAGGGGAGGGGGGGGTTTAAGATACGACTGTTCAGGGGTGGGGATGGAGACGATTAAGCCGAGGTCACACAGCGGCGGATGTGCAGATATGTTACAAAGCCTCAACACACCAGCAGGCGCGTGTGTGTGTGTGTGTGTGTGTGTTCTTGTGCATATGATATGAAAACTCACAGCATTGTGGGATCAGAAGTTAAGGACACCGTCATGAAGGTCTTCATATTTAAATTCGTCCGGCTGAGGGGGGGGTTCAACTATTTTCTTATTTCTTTTATTCCCCCTCCCCCCCGTCTTCAAAAACAGTCGTACGGCCATGGGACTAGGAGCTGGTAGCCGACAGGAGTGAGTGAGAGCATTCGTGGTGAATGACCCAAAGAGCTACCGGTGTTTTAAGGAAGTATTTTAAGGTGGAGGAAAATGTTGCTCTTTAAACTAGTGGGGGGGAGTCACAGAGGTCATGGGGTGGTACCCAAGCCCAGATGCACAGGATGAGTGTCTCTTAGATACATGTACATATATTACACTTTTCTACATATATCTATACATACACTGTATTTACACAGTGATTATAAACAAACCAGGCCCTTGCAGAAAGCAGAGAAACGGAGTGTGAGGGGAGGTTAAAAGAGAAAAACAGGGGTCAAATGATGAGAGAGAGGCGGCGGGCAAAACATGCAAAAAAACGCCTTTCCGGCCCTTTTCTCTCCCTCCACTGCATAAAGACACGACAGGACGCACAGGTTAGCTTTAACTTTGCACGATTAAAATCCCTCTTTTTAAAAACTCAGCTGCTTTAAAAAAGGAGCCTCTGATATAGCATCAGTCAGACCGAAAGAATAAAAAAAAAACGGAACAAAACAAAAACACAAGAGGCTCCGGTTATTCACAGGAAACGCAAACGGACCAGGACGCTAAAAACACAACAAAACATCAAATCAGACGCTAACCCCACCCCCCCACCCCCACCCCGCCTCCCACGACGACACGATTTCCGTTCTGTCGGAAAACAAGCACACGAACGAAAACACAAACACGTAAAAAGCCTAAAGTTCTACACTTTGGTGCTTCATGTTTTTGATATCAAGTTTCTCTCGTCGTCACGTTCTCTGACTGAGCCAACTTGATTATTTTTCCCTCTTTAAAATCGGGTTGGGGGGGGGTGGGGGGGAAACCTCCCTACATCAATCTTAACATCAATGTCCAGGTAGCGAGCGCAACACTTTCTACCCGGTAATCCCTAAATCTGTCCAAAATCTCAGCTGCTAACTTCACACTCCTCTCTGCTCGTCCCTTATTAGATAGTGAATATAAATGCTTGGTTGGGTTTTGGTGGTTTCTGGTACATCTAGTCATAATTTACACAGTATATTCATAACTCATACTCATAAACTGTCACAAGTTCAACTGTAAATCCTCTCCTCCCCCAGGACGTCTCATCTCGCGCGGGCAGAAAAAAGATGGCTGCCAGGGGAGGGACAGAGGGCAAAGACGCGCCCTCCAATCAGGCGCCAGATGCATGCATCATCCCATGGGGGCGGTGTCTTGTGTTCAGCCGGCCCCCAGCAGGTCAAAGGAGGGACAGGATTGGTTGGTATCGTGGAGAGGGATGCGATCTCGCCCGGCCGGGCTCCTGGCACTAGCCAATCCACGCAGAGGACGAACCTCTAAACACGCTTGCTGAAAAAAACTGCCCCCCAAAACACACACTCCAGTAGACTGGAGGCTCAGGACCACTGAGGAGGGGGAGAGGAGGGGGGCAACACGTTAGTTTGTTTGTATGACTGAAACGGTTCATTTGTTTACAGCATCGTATTATTTTTTGTACTCATCTGAACAGTCACAAATATTCAACAGTGACGTAACATCACGTTGCCCCATGTCTGGATCAAAAAGTTGCACTTGAACACACCACGCAGATTAAAGCTAACGGCCAGTTGGCTCCTGTGTGAATGGAGGTAACTCTTCCTACCAGCAGGTGGCAGTATTCATCGTTCAAAAGAGGAAACAGGAAATGCTACTATTAGCTGTGAGGCTAGGTGGAGCTGCAAACCGCTAAACAGAGCTGCTGCTCGTCATTGGTCTACAGTTTATTCTTTAAAGATGATCATGTTGTTTTGGATGAATTTGAATGAGGCCTTCCGTGTGTCCTCTCCATGTTTACTTTCATCACTCGGCGTCTCCTCTCGTGCGTTGCTTCGCTAATCTGACCAGCCGATCAGAGTGATCTCTCTGACCAATGTGTTTTGCTGTAAAGCTGCAAATTTGAAAGCTTATCTGTTGCACAACACTGGCACACAGCCGGCTGTTGGCTCGGTGTGCGGCGGCTCGGACGGACCTCGTGGCCAAAAGCTGAGGAAACGACCCAAGTAGCGACGAGCCAGACTATTCCTTTAAGAGGAGCTGTGAGGGAATCACCTCACCACCAGAAATTAAACCATGACTGGAAACTACAAAACTGATGCTCTGTCAGTGGTGGCTATTTTGGTAGCTATCATGTGATGATGTCTGCTTTGCTTTAAAATGATTCTGATAGTCTGTGTATGTAGAAAAATAAAACCGTCTCAGTGAACTTTGGAGCAGTGACTTGTATCTGAAACGACCTGTATGGCTTTAAAATGATCCAGTATTATTTATAGTGTGTGTGTGTGTGTGTGTGTGTGAGTACCTGATCACTGTAGTGGTGCAGCAGGTGCTCCTGAGCAGTGGAAGTGAACATTGAGCCACTTGCCATCGCGACGATGCCAGACCCTGGTCTCCTCCGACTGGCTGGAGCGAGGGCGGCCCGTGGAGTCCACGAACTGCGTGAGGCGGATGTAGGCGATGCACGCGGCGTCCTCACCGATCAGGTGCACGTGGGGGTTGAGCAAGGTGGTGTGCACGGGCTTGCTGTTCTTGCTCAGCACTGGACAGAGAAAATAAACGTGTTCAGACACTGTGGAAGACCGGAGGATTCTGGAGGGGTTAAAAGATGCTCCAGGTAAATGTCAGACAGTCGCAGACTCTGAACTGAAAGAAAAATGAACCAAGAAAGCTCATGACGAGAAGGTGAAGCACCGAAATTAGAAACAGAAGTGTTTGAAGCAAAAAATAAAAAATAAAATAAACTCAAACGGTTACTTGGACATGGCTACGTTTACATAGAAGCTGGTATTGTGTACATGTATAAAACCACCTCAATCAGGACAGACTGAACCAATCAGAGGGTCAGAGAGGGGTGGTGTAAACCTTTGACACAGCTGACAATCATCTTCTGATGCTCTACAGCAGACACAAGTTGTATTCTGACCATTTTATTTAGTGTAAACAGTTCGGTTTAAGTCTGGTGGAACAGATATTGCCCATGTAAGCGTAGCCAGTGACAAATATTCTTGCTCATTCCCAGGAGGATTGACTGCAGTTCCTCGTCTGGCTCGTATTCTGGGCAGATTTAAACGACCAGCGTACCATGTATGGACAAAAAGAGACTCACAGTTTTCAAAGTAGAACTTGTGGAAGTCCATTCCCTCCACCAGGTTTCCCAAGGCCTCGGGTTCAAACGATGTGAGACCAGGATCACAAATCCTCCTGAGAAAGAAAATTAAATCTTGTCGCACACATTTCTCTTCTACAGCTTTTCATTACGAGCGTGCGGCTGTACTCACGTGTAGGCATCGAAATCTCCGTTGTTGATCGCTTCAATCAGCTGCTCCGTTATCTTGATGATCTCCTGTTTACGAGCTACAGACACAACGAGACAAACAGAAAGTAGAGGTGAGACGTGCGTTAGCGAGAAGATAAGAAAACATTTAACCGTGTGTTGTTTTTGTTTTTTTTTCTTTGATAACATCTTCTCTCGTCTCTTCAGCTTTCCTTCACACACCCCTCCTCTTCAAGCCCATCACTCGGTCCGAAGGCTTCATCACTGTTTGTCGCTCGGCTTCTCGCCTTCTGTACGACACCCGACAACTGACTGAACGCTAGTCTCTGCTGTGAGCTCACACTGACACCAAAACACAAACAACAACTTTGTCTGTAGATACCACAACTGAAAAAAAAACAACCAGAGGGCCACTTGTGAGTTTTCCTCCTGCTCTGATCAGCTGTTATTAATCAGACTTCTGTCAACAAACGTGCCCTGCTCTGAGCCGCCTCTATTAAATTCCAAGATATTTATTTATCTTGCGTTGCCTCGGCTTCTCTTCAGATTTATCGATTAATAAAACTTAATTTTAAAATCATGTCAAACCATAATCGTGCAAGAATTACTTCTAAATTGACTCCATATTAGATTGCAAGTCTCAACACTAAATAACGCTCTCTCCCACCTCAAAGAGTGAGACAACAATTAACTCTAAAATCAACAACAAATATTACTTTAGGAACAAAAATGTGACATGTTCTATCTTTATTCTGAGCCAAATATCTCCAATGAATCCCACCGGTGTACCGGATGTTCATTCAATTTAACTTTTATCGTCTACAAAAAGAAAAAGAAAAGCTTCTCCACACGAGGCATTCAGGTACAGTGCTGAGCGTAGGTCACCTGTGTTTCATATACACATTGATAGTAGAGCTCTGTTCTGGTTCAAAGATTAATTTATACAACACCGGTCGGTACAATGCTGCATTTAACTGTGGTTTGGTTTTACAGGGTGGCAAAGATCTGACAAGCCCTCAATAAATTTGGATTTTAGGAAATAATCTTATCAAAAATGGGAGTGTCAGCTGGAAATGTAGGGAGTGGGATTTACTGCCGTGTGGTTAATATGTTATGATACGTTTGATGGAGCATCTCGGCCCTGTGTGCAAAGCGTTTAAATGTATATGGTGAGAACACGTATTGCTGCTGCCGTACTCCTCTGAAGGAGAGTGGGTTACTGCAAACAAATCGCAGCAAGGATCCTAAGAAAACTAAACTTTTAGGGCTAAATAAGCGCATCTGAAGTATTATCTGTATTGATTAAGACAGAAGGCAATTGTTGCACCAGACACTTGTGAGACGACTCAAAAACAAAGCTGCAGGACACATAAAAATACGACAAAAATAAACCCTGCGAATGCACGAGTCAATCCTGTTTTAGTGACACGTGTTGAAGAATAACTACAGTGCACGGTTCAGCCACTTGCTGTAAAGTATCGAGGATTTTTAGTTCTGGTATCTTCATGGGTTTTCTTACAGTAACAATCAATTTTTAGACGTACGCCCACCTTGCCACTAAAGTAAACGAACTCAACATGTATCCAGTGAAGTTTGTGAAACACGTGAGCCACTCAGAGATGCTTTAATGAATATCAACTACTAAAAAAAACACTCCTGACACATAACTGATAGCGATGAGAGATAAGGTTTTTTAGTGGAAGGCGGGGCGGTGGGGTTAATCAGTTAGTGCGGATGTATTCTTACTCTGCTTAGTGTTGCTTTTAGCAGCGACAGTGTTGCTCCCTAGTGGAGCGGCAGGCATGGAGGACTGTGAGAGCTCAGAGTCGGGGCAGGAGCTGTTGCCTGTGCTGTTCCATGCCATGCGCTTTACATCATGCGGTGGAACTGAAACAACAACGGATGGTCAAACAAACACAAATACGTGGATGGACAGCAGACAAGGTGACACAAATGTGCATGTCGTCATCCGAAGGTTACATGCACACACACGCACACGTATACACGCGCACACAGACACACACCGCCCGTGCAAGTATAAAATAAAAATGACAAAGCTAAATAAATAAAAAAAAAACGGGTGAGAAAAGAAAAACTGACAGACATGCAGATAGGCAACATGAGGACAGGACGAGAGCTGGAGGCTGCCGCTCTGATCCTGATGCTGTGTGATGTGCAAGTCATTTAACTGCCTGCTCTGCTCACGTCTACTCAACTCCTAATGCTCATATACATTAACAAAGCCTCCTCTGATGAGCTGCTGCACCGAGCAAAGACAGGATCGAAGCCATTGTTTGTTATTAGCTCATGTTATGCCTGTGGGGAAACTTAGCATGTTCAGGAAGGAAAGGCAGGAGTGGATACGGCACACAGGAAAGGAGTAAAGAGGAGGAAGAGAGATTAGGACCGTCCTTTAGTGCAGGTCTGTTCGCTAAGAGCAGGAGGACGAGGTCAAGACAGGAGAGGAAAGATTAGAGCGAAGACTGGTGTATTAGAGAGAAGATTAAAGAACATAACAGAGCGTAGGAGGAGAATGGATGAGAAAACGTGAGGACAAAGAGAAACATGATGCTCTGTGGTGCACATGGTTCCAGGAAAGTCAGACGACAGGCAGCAGGGCCTGTCAGACCGAGCAGTCGGTTTAGGACACTCAGCTGCAAGGTAAGCAAGGCTTCCTCCAGCTGGAGCTGTCACATTAGGAGGACAAGGGGATAGATGCAGTGACCACCAAAAAAAACACACACTCACACACACGCGCACGCGCACACACACACACACGTACAGATTTCAGGGTTCCCACAGTGGCCCTGATGAAAAACAACAACTTTTCTTTTTAATGACTTTCTGCAGTTAGATCAGAGTGATTCTATGACCTGAAAAAAAATGATCGGATGTGTAGTTTGCTCTCAGGAAAGAGAATTAAGAGAATATTCCAGTTTGGTCATGTTAATAATGATAACGCCGCACATGGAGTAATTGCTGAGATCTGGGAACGCACTGAAAATCAGTCATTTAAAATGTAAACTACAGATTATGTAAAAAAAAACTGGTTTGGCTTTGGTTCTGGTAAAAAAAAAAAAAAAAATTAAAGACAGCCTTGAAGATTTTCATCTAAATAAACATCTATTGAGCTATTATCTATCACCAAACACAATTGTAGCTGAGTTTATGGCCCACTGATGAAAGTACTCGCATTATTATGAGCCGGGTGTTTGTGCTAATGTAATCTGTACAGTTATCTGGATATGATGAAGACGATATGGATTCCCAGACTGCCGCTAATGCAAACTGAACATTTCCTACTGCTGCAGCTGCTGCTGCTTCACATTAAAAGCATTTTACTGGCTTTTATTATGAAGCAGTCCAAGGGAATGCAACGCGTTTAAGCCGTAGTCAATCATCAAAGAAAAACAAGACAATGGTCAGTGTTTGACAGCAGACCTGCTTGAAATACTGTAGGGAGTAATAAAACAAGAAGGAGCACCCAGAGTGAGCTGTTAGATGAGCACCAACTCACTGAGGTAATTCATACGACGGTGTGCAGCATGAAATCAGTTCACAGTTACTAACAAAATGATGTAAAACAGCAGATTTGTGGTTTATAATATTAAACATGTTTTGCTGTTAAACCCAGGTGTTGCCAAATCAACCAGGAAACTGAGAACACAAGTACACGAGGGCACAAGGACACGGACTCTAAAACGTTTCAAAATCAACTGTCTCACTTTATTTATGTTAGGATTATGAACTTGATTAATGTCAGAATTTTTTGTTATTTTTGGTGGCTGGAAAGACTCACTTACCAGATGTAAATATTTTGAAAAATCCTTAATACATAAATACTTTTTGAATTACCAGTACTTAAGATGTGACAGCTGAATATCACGTTGTCTTGCTGCGTCTTTTAACAGAATTAACAGTATTTTAACCTAATGATTCATTTGCCCCCAGATCTCAGCAATAAACCTGTAATTATGATCAATGGGAGGTTGGAGCCGTCTTTTAAATAATATAAATCAAATGGTGCTTTGAGTTTCCCTATATACGTTTTTAAAACAAATAAAATTAATATTCCACACATCTAAACCCAGTGGGAACCCTCAAAAAAGCTTGGTGGATCAGAGTGGGGGGGGAGCTCAAAGATGTAAGACGTCATTGCCAGTGACTACAAAAAGCCAGGGTGGGAGTCGGGGTGGGGGTGGGGGGGTGGTTGTGTTAGGTCCTTGCCAGGGGGCGACCGTATAGCTTCTGGTTGCCATGGACAAACTTACTGGCAGGTGAGCTTTGAGGTGAGGGCAGAAGTGGGGGCATCTCGTCTGTGGCGCTGCTCTGACTCAGCGCCGAACTGTCCGCTAGAACACACATACACAAAAACGCAGCCAGACACACGATAAATACATACATACGACAAGCGCACAGTCAAGAGTGTGAGAGAAGCATGTTGTATCTCATCACACCTGCCAGTCACTACAGTCAAATACGCACACTTCACTAGATGGGAGACAGAAAGAGAGAGCGGATAAGAACAGGAAAAAGGGAATAAAACACTTGAGTACCTTTCCTACCTTTCATTTCCTCCTCGTCGTTGGTGGCGTTGCTCTCCGTTGATCCCTACGGCGCAGGGGGAAGAGCAGAAAAGATAGTGAAATTAACACAGACGGGATGGAGGATCAAGTCCAGCTGGGATGCGCGATGTTCTGTGTCGGACTCTCACCTTGACTCCATCGGGAGGGTTGTGCACCACTGTGCTCTGAGATTCCTGCGATGCAGAACAGAACAGTTGGTACGAAATATGACAGGCCTGAAACGGTGCTTCTCAACCGGCCCCTTATTTTACCTCAGACATAACCAAACAGCTTCCTAGCAGCTGGTGAGAGAGTAACTTATACTTTCATTCATCATCTGTTAATATAATATAATCTCAGTTTTTTCAGATTTATTCTTTGCTGCAAAAAATGCTCATTAAAATCCCAAAGTTAATTAAGTTAACCATAATCTGTTAAATTTCTGTTCATCAGTTATTATCAGTTGTTGTTTATCACTGAAACTATTATGAGAAGATCATACCGTCACTTTACATAACTAGTTTCAGCCAATTAACTGCATTTCCAAGCGTAAAAATAGAAATTATCTTTGTTTATTTTGTGCATGTGAAGTGTATTTTCTTTTGAGTACTGATTAATATTCAGATTATTTTCACAATTAATCAGTTAATAGTTTAAATTATTTTCTCATAGCTTCTATTTGCCTTCGGTATCATCTTCAAATGTCTTGTTATATTCAAGCAACCATCCTAAATCAGAATAAAGCATTCGTTTGTTAACTGATAATCAAGATAAAGATCCTCTAAATTTAATGTTTCCTTTTTTTTTTTATTATTATTATTTTTAAATGTGTGCATTCTGCATATTATAAACTCATCAGAGTCCTAAACAAAGCCTTGGGGACCACCAGTTGAGAAGCACGATCAAACCAAAGCTTAACAGCACAAGTTACAAAAGTTAATGCATGCTGATAAAGCGTCTTAAAACAACACAATGCCAGTACGGGATGAGAGAAGAATTATAAAGTCTTGCAGTATGGTAAGGATCTCAGAGAGGGGTTAGAGTGGGGGGGGGGGAAGGGTCTATGGGGTAAAAAACAAAACAAAACAACAACTTGGCGGGTGTTTCTGTTAAAGAAAAAGGTTAGGGTTGAAAGATGGTAAAAGGAGAGCTTGTTAGGTGTGAGATATTAAGGACTATGTACAGAGACAACAAAAACAGGGGCCATTGCATGATCACACTCAATTCTACACAGAACTCTACAACTCTCTGTGGGGCAATTTTAGAGGCATATTCTACTACAAACAAGTTCATGCTCCTAAATCTTAAACAGGTGCACATGTGCAGCCTGAGGTTCAAACTGATGATGAGAATTTAGATGTTCAAAAAGGTGTCTCATGAGCCTAATGGCGATCAGGAACACATGTGCACCTCCAGAGGACGGGACTGCAGGGTCAGGGAATGTAACACCTCCTGGATGGCAGATGAAGGATGACAAGCAGCGACTAGGACAATGGAGGACGAAGCACAACGGGCTAATATGCAGCTACTGGGCGGTTAAGATATGAGGACCGACACTGCGGCGGTCTACTGTACCATCTGGGCGTTGGTTGCCATGTTGGTGTCTTTCAGGGCATTGATGGCGCTCACTATACTGTTCTTACTGTTGTTGGTTGAAGGCTGGGACGAGAACGCAAACACTCAGTGTGAACACATACGTAGCACACACGCGCACACATTCACACACACAGATGCATTAGAATTGCACGCCTTTTAGGGAATGGGGCTAATGTTGGTCGAAGCTCCCGGGCTGTTGAGAGCTAACAGGGCAAATGAGAGGGTGAGTGCCACAGAATGGCCTCTAGATCATCCTTTTTACTGCCTCACTAACTCTCTATGCCTCTGCCACTTAACTACACAGAGAGACCCCTGGGGCAGAGAAGAAAGGGAGGAAGGCAGGAGGAGGAGGAGAGGGGAGAATGATGCCTAATAGCAGCACAGACTGATGGACGCTGCTCGGAAAAAGAGCAGCGCACATCGGACTGAAATCGACTAAAGGTGAAAGAATAAAGGAGGAGAGACTCATAATTGTGTGAGAATGTGACAGATAAAGTGAACCGGAAAACACATAAGTTGTTGAGAGTTTCTCAAACTTATGAACTGAACTGCAGGAACTTTGGGATCTAAAGAGAGAGGCCAGAGAAAGGTGAGGAACCGAACAGTAAAATCATCCTACAGATCGAGTGGGACATAAAACAAAACTGTAAAAAAACACCCACAATATTACTATTTGAAACGGTAATTCTTCAGGAGAAAGTGAGTTTCGCAGAGACAAAAAAAGAACAGAAGGTAGAAAAAGGAGGTCATCTAACAGAGGAGAGGGTAGTAGAACAAAAGAGGGCAGAGAGGTGATGAGACAACCTTACCTTAGCAGAATCTGACTTCTTGTTGAGTAAACTTTTGCATGCTGTAAAAAAAATAAAATAAAGAGGATAGAAAAGAAGAGAAACAGGCAGAAAACTGGGTTTAACAGATGCCTCAGTGCTGATTAACCCTGAACCTTGGATCTACAGTGACTTACATCTATGAAACCCCCGATAACTCTTAGCCTTTGCAACATGCCTAAATGTTTCCAGAAAACAATAACATGCATTTAATGGATTTCTTGGGCAATTTTCCCCCCTTGGCTGTACAGGTTGCTACACTCTGCAAAACCCATTCACATAATAATCCATTCATTGCCATCTGGGGATAAAAGAGAAACCTGAGAGCAAAGTAAACTTCCTCAGTCCATTTCCTGTCTGGAAGACCCCAGCAGATCTAGAAAGAGAGTGATGGTCAGACTCAAACTGCCGCCAGGACTGACGGTGATGAGCTCAGGTTAATGTAAATCATTGATTTCCTTTAAGGGCTCAAGTCACTTTTCCTCTCAGTCTAAAGCTCTCAACTCTCTCTTGCTTCCTTTTCTCTAATTTTTGATGGACAAACGCAGGTTCCCCAAGTCTTATCTTTTTGTTTCTTACCTTCACAACAGAAACGGGAAAGGGAAAGCGGATGAGAGAAGAGGGGGATGGGTTGTAAAAGAGGGACCTTAGCGTTTCAACATGAGAGAGTAGAGATAGGGGACACAGCATTTCCAGCCACAAACAATACCAAGTGAGAACTCATGCTCCTTCATCTTGGCTGTAAATATGCAGCTTCTATCTCGGCCTGGCCATGCAGCATCCAAAGAGAAATATATTCAAGTATATAAAAGGAAAGGTTTTCATTCCACAACCAGGGAAAGAAGAGCCGATTGTTTGGAGTGCAAACATCTGCTCTTGTTTCAACTATGCCTTCTTCTACCCAAGAGCTATCAGGATGCTACTCGTGACAGCATGGGGCCGCTACGTTCATATGCTCTCCGTATATGGGCCTCACTCCTCCTGCTCACCAGTTTCTGGTGGCAGGACGCGTACAGTCAAAGCGACCTGCAGCAGGACGGCGTCAGAGAGCATCTGAAGGTGCGTTTCCCGAGAACATTTTTGTAAGATTTAACCACACAGGCACCCACATGCGAAAAGGCAGCAAGGCAAACAACTTTCTAGAAATGTACAGAAATGCTTCAAACGCACACTTCTGTCACATTTTTTTTTTTTTGCTATAATGTCATTAAAAGGGAACATCATGAGCAAACTGCCAAGCCTTGTCTCAGCCATAGTCTACAGAGAAGTGCAAAGAAGCAGTAAAAAGTGCTGGGATTTTGCAGAGATGAGTGACATCATCTTTGGACAAAAGGCCAAAAAAATAAAAATAAACAAAAAAGGACCTAGATGATTAAAGAGGAAGGGGAGATGAGGAGTACAATCTGGAGTGATGACGTCACACATGATATTCACAGAAACTTACAAACTCGGTCCAGTCTCAGGGATGAAGCCCGCATTTGGAGGGCTTTAGCTGACAATCAAAACCACCACAAGCACCCTGAATACCAGCGCACCAATCACACACTCTAAAACCTGCCTCCCACATAGGTTTCTCCACTGGGGTTGTCTCTCTGTTAATGTTATATCTTCACTCTTCAGATCCTACAGAGAAATTAATGCACTGTGAAGCAGAGAAGATTCTCCCGTCTGAAAAGGGCGACAGAGAATCCAGTCTGCTCCACACCGTCTGTTTCTAATGTACTCAATCCATGGAGCCACCATTGGAATCGCCGACCTTTACCACCCAACCCCACCCAGCAGGATGAGAGCGGATTCAGATTTTAGTACTTTTAAAAGAAATCCCTTCTTTCACTGTGGGAAAAAGATGCTATTCATCAACAGGAATTTGTTTTGGTGCCATGTTGGCTTGTGGCATTTCTGCATCAAGAGGGAACTTTTTACTAAAAGTACTAAAACAGAACTCCAGAGGGGGAGATGAGACGAAGGATGCCTTTAACCTCAAGGGATTCATCGGGAACGCTGCACAAGAGCGATGGTTTCAACAGTCGTCCTAGGTAGCACCACTGAAGGCAGCGTTCCCGCCCTCCGTCTCCATCTAAAAACCTCTCCCCCAGCTCCGTAACATCCACCTTTCCCCTCTCCCCAACCAGACCCAGGTTCGACGATGGCAGCACGCCAACCCAGCTCTTGCCGGCCCCCTGCAGTGTCAGTTCCTGCCCCCAAGATACATGCCCCTCCTCATCCCCTGCCCCAGTCCGCCGCCCTGTGCCCGTCCTCACAGCCCCGGGGGGGCCGGGGGAGAGCACAGGAAGCGTAAGGGGTCAGCTGGAAGTCAGGATGGAGCTTGAAAGAGGTGACGCAATAGCTCATTTGGAAGATGAAATGTGGGTTGTGAGGTTGAGGCTGAGTGGCGGTGAGGTGTAAATGTGAAAATCACTTTGGAGTGGAGGTTGTTTTATTACCATTAAATTATGCTGATGTACATGAGTGGGTGTGGAAAGTCTGATGTCTTTGCTGTACTGCAAACACACATCCATAATACCCTAAATGAACAAAATTTAAATGCATGCATGCATGTGTGTGAATGTCGATGAGGATGCTGGCAGAGGCTGCATGCAGGAGTTTGGGGATGGTAATGATGGCCCACCCTGAACCAAAGAAGTAGCAATGTGTGTAGAGAGGAAGTGGATGGGCGTGTCTCTGGGACGTACCTTCCTGAGCCAGTGAGGCCGTGGAGGAGGCGGCAGCAGCAGAGTTGGTATGCTGCCGGCCCACTATTGGACAGAAATGCTACAGTTGGGAGGGGCTATGCATATTAGGCAGGCCTATCTCTCGCCGTTCACTCATGGGCCTAGAAAGCTACAGAGCGCGCTGGCCACAGCCCGAGACGCATCGACACACGTTGATGGAAATGGGCTGAAGCGAAAACATGCACCCCTGTGGATTCCTAGGCCCAGGGTTGAAAATCATTAGCCATCGACTGACCATTTACTTAGAGGCTGAGAACAAGGCTTCAACGAAAACAAGTCACTCTAAGCAGTAATCTTAGCAGTCCCCTGTTTTTGTAAAAACCACATATTCCCCCAGAAAATCTCATAAAAGTCTCGTTTTCCTTCTCAAACATGCAAACACTCCTCGGGCAGCAGAAAAGAGGGACACATACATACACACACACACATACATTCACACACACACACAAACACACAGGGAGAGATACATTAGCATGGACAAGGACTGGGTCCCACATATAATCTGGTACATGACAGAGTATAACATTTTAGCCTGCTAACATACATCAGGATGCAATGCACTCAATACTAAACCGTCAACATTTCTCTAAACACACACAAAAAAAAAAAAAAAATCATGTTTCAATTCAGTTTAAAGTTGTCAGCAAGCTCCTGTTCACATACAAAAACATATTGTTATTTTGAGGATGAGTGGGTGAGTGTGCGTGTGTGGTGAGGGGGTTAAAAGAGGTGCAGAGGACTCTATCCACTCTCCTTCCTCCTCTCCCTCTGCATGTGCTGCGTGGGAGGCTGAGGGCGAAGGGCACACCCACCTGAGAAGTTTCTGGACACCAACATGGTGGTGAGAATGGCTCCCTGGAGGAGGAGAGGAAGGAGGAGAGAGAGAGAGAAGTGAGGGAGGTATAATGAGAGCATGGAGTTTGGTTTTATTTCACAGGGTTTCTTATGAACTCTTTCTTTTTTAATTCATTTCTTCTGGTATGACAACATTTTTATCGGTCTGCTTGTTTTTGCAGCAGAGCAGTTGTTTTTAAAAGCTAAATACAGTTGAGGGGGAGTGTTTCTCTCAAACGGTTTCTAAATAATGATACATTAGTGAAAATTTGCATCATATTACTGAGGAGAGCTACTGTTGACTGTACGTTTTTACATCTCTGAGTCTTATAACACATTCTTCTATGCAAATGAATTTAAATGATGTGACAAAACAGAATAGCTGCTACTTGATCCATTAGTTTGCATGTAGGGCTGTAAATGCAAACGAGAGCCACTAGAGCTGGGCGGCGTTTGAAACGTTTCAGTGCCGCTGCAGCCAGAGCAGGAAGCTCTCAAAGGTTAAATGTCGTCTCAAGACACGTTCTAACAGATTAAAAAGGTCGAAGCAGGACATAAACAAGAGGTCTTAAAACAGAAAGACGTCACAGATGGATACCTTGAGTTTTCGGCGAGCGTTGAACTTGCGGAGACATTCGACAGTTTCCTGCCTGTGCATCATGGACGCCACTGTAGAACGGTGCTGTAAACAAGAACACACAACAAACTCAGTATTCATGGATCTTTTTGCATGGGATTGTAGTTAAGTGAACATGTATTATGTTCAGATCAGAGTTCCAGGAATTCTCTAAGGTGAGTCAGTGAGTGAGTGAATACTTACGCAGACCCATGGGTGTTTGAGGGCCTGTTCGGCAGTGATTCTCTTGGCTGGATTAATGGTCAACATCTGGTTGATCAGGTTCTTTGCCTCTGGAGTCACTGTGTCCCACTCTGGGGATGGGAACTGAGGGTGATGGAAAAACAAGTAGGTGTGACATGTTTCCTGAAGGACTTGGGGCCATCTGGGCACCAGGTCTTGAGTTAATTTCTCAAAATTAAGCAGATAACCGAATTCTGTTTTCAGATTTACTGAACATATGCTGACGTTCCAGGGCTGCAAAGCATTTTTATTTTTTTTAAAAACTAAACAAACAAGAAAACCCACAAACAGTCTGCTCTGTGACTTGATTATCCAGCGACTAGGAGGAGGATATCCCTCTCCCTCTTTCTCACACACCCCTCTGCAATGCGTCAGGGAGGCCCTGATAGGATCAATAGCTTTGGAACAGATCTCAATTGGACACTATTAAACATTCAAAAACTGCTTAGCAAACCCCTGCACTGCACCCGTCACAAAAACACACATACACACACACAAACACTTACATCGTATGCCCCAGCTTTGATCTGCTGATAGAGTTTGTGTTGATCTTCATCCCAGAAGGGAGGATATCCCACTAACAAGATATACAGAATAACACCTGACAGAAAACAACATGGGAAGAAGAGATTAATAAAAAGTAGCAAAACAATAAATAAATATGATAAAATATAACAATAAGACAACAGAATATGCATATTAATGCTAGATGTCGTTTATGTGAGGTTAAAGCCACCTCTCTGAAACAGACTGGACCATCCTGTGTCTGTTTTAATATCCAATTTTACCTTTAAATAAACTTGTAAAGCTGATGAAGTGGTTAATTTGACAAAAGACAGAGTCTGGTGTTTTGTTTCCACGCAACTCAAAGTAAACAAGCAGCTTGCAACAGGTTAAAAACTCACCACACGCCCATATGTCCACAGGCTTGCCGTAGGGGTCCTTCCTCAGGACCTCAGGGGACAGATACCCAGGAGTGCCTGCAAAACCTGCCCGACGGAAAATACAAAATTAACTGCTGGCTTTTATTAAAATCTTTTGCGCAGTCATACGAATGGTTAAAATGATAATGACCCTCGGACTATTACGCAAGACCAGATTATGACAGTGTAGAGTCACAAGCAAATGCCCATTAATCATCTCGTCCCTACTAAAGAGTCGGCCAAACGCTGGCAGCTCGGCCAACACACAATGACCTAAGCATGAACTGGAGAGCGGCTGAGAGACTTTTAAGCATTGCTCCCACAAATATTCTTTGGCTTCCAAGCGGTAGCAGATGTGTATCTGTACAGACTTGTTGTATGACAGAGAGCTTATTCAACAGTGATTCATATTCGGTGTAGACTATCCGGTGCTAATCACCCAGCTAGAGTAACGGATCAGGTAATTGTTGAGCACATTTGATATGAGTGTGTCACTGTTTGTGTTTCCTTACCAAACCAAGCCTGCTGGTCTCCCTGCACTTCGATAGCAAGGCCAAAGTCTGCCAGCTTCACGGCAGCTCCCTTCATCTTACTGGCCAACAACAGGTTCTCAGGCTGAGACGCACACATGGTGAAGCAGAATGTAGGACAATGGTGAAGACGGTGAGAGACAGCTTGTGACAGGCGCTCTTCAATAAAGCTCAGCTTCCTCAGAAATATTTATATATCATGTATTTGACACAGCTCGTGTGGGGGTGTAGTAAAGGTGTGAGAAAGCGGCGATGGAGAGAAGAGGAGGTGGGGGAGAGGATGAGTAGTCAAGAATCTCCACAACGCCGTATATGGGCATGGGTTTGTAGCCATAGAAACCACTCGGGAGTCATTTAGGCAGCGCTGCAGACTGCATGCTAAATGGAAAGTGTACTTAGGCGAGAGGCAGCGTGTGCGGTAGCGTTCTAAATGGCCGTTGTTTGGGCAGCGGGACATAAAGGGCCGCAGTAAAAAAAAAAAAAAAAAGAAAAAAAAAAGCCCACTCAGGATAAAAGGCCAACAAATCAGACAGGCAGCGCTCGAGGTAATAGCGTTATTCTCCAGCACAGAACGAGTGCGCACAAACACACATACAAAAGCTACCCACACATGCCTCAGACATCCCTCGAGATCTTTTTTATTTTTTTTTTTCCTACGCCCCCCCCGTCAAGAGGTGTCTGCTTAAAAAGATAAAGTATACTACATATTATTATTCACCTTCCTACCAGAGTTACGATCATCACTCTAAACTGGGCTAACTAGAAAAACTGGAGGTTCTCTTTGCATATGAGCCAATCAGCAGTCGGGGACAACTCAGTTCCCTCCTCCGTCAGTGCTCCACGGACACTGTGATGTCACACGGGTTGTCGTGGCAACTCCCGAGATTCATCCACGGCTTCGCCTCCTCCCTCTTAATAGACCCCCCCCTTCTTCACAACAGTATGCGTTTGAGTCCTTGTCTTTTCCTTGCCATAGGTGAGAGACAAACCCCTTCCACGTGACCATGACTCACCATCCCTGAGCTCGACATGAACACACACACACACACACACACTAACACGCACACAGAGCCCTGGTCAAGGACAGACGAGCTGACAGATCTGACAAAAGATAGAGGAATAAAAAAAAAAAATGTGGGTAGACGGGAGAGGGACGCAGGGGAAAAATAAAAGAGATGGAAGCAAAATTGCAGAGAGGAAGAGAGAGAAAAAAGAAAAAGAGAGAGACGGAGCAACTAAGAGCCATCTGTGTGTTGCCATGGCCACGAGCAGAGGTGTGTGTGAGTGTGTGGTTGTCACGGCAACGGGCAGCCACTCACCTTGAGGTCTCTGTGCACAATATCATGCTGGTGGATATGATTGACACTCTCCAAGATCTGACTAATGCAGTGGCTGCAGACAAGAGATAGACGGAGAGAAACGTGTCAGTCACTGCTGCCGCACATCGTTACGGGAAAAACAATCTCGCGCGATTCGCCCCGCCGTGTGTTTCACCGAAGAAGACCGCCAGACTACGGCGTGGCCGCAGAACCGATGCGTTTCACTGTTTGAGCTCTCATTAGGACGACATCGCGCTCAATCGCTGTTAAACGGACAAGATGAAAGTAGAGCTTGATAATAAACCTTCAAAATGTGGCGATAGAGATGAAACAATTAATCAGTCGACACAGATAATCCAATAATCATTTAAACCATACTATACCTTACCACAGCTTCTCTTTTAAACAATGCATTAAAAAAAATCACTGAGGAAATAATCATTTGATTAATCGATTAGAAAAATACCTGTTACAGTCAAAGCTTGTGGAGTTGAACGGGCAGTTCTATAACAAACATTTTCTATACGATCACTATCATTTCTCAAAGACATTACCCAGGTACTGTAGTTTAAATCATCAATACTAAGTAACACGTGTGGGAGGCCTTACACCACACACTCAATAAATCTCTATCCCAGTAACAATTTTAATAATGGGGGCGTCAATTCAGCTGCCACTAATACCATTGCCATTATTTCTCAATTCTGGCTGAGGAGCATGTTTCACACTAGCCTGTTGAGTGTGTTGGCTCGCGATGGGTAAAAAATTTTTTCCCACAAGCCAGATTAATACTGTCCACACGCTGCAGCGTCAGGCTCCATAAACCCACTGTTTGAGGCTCGTGTTCATGTCTCTGGAAAAGGTTAACGGGTCAGAGGTCGGGCCCGGCGAGGGGAAAACGTGGCTCAGGCTTAATCCACACTGCTCGTTTTTTATTTTGTGGGTTTCTGAGAGTGCGTGCGTGTGTGCTTCCAAAGCCCCCCGCCCATATGTACAAACAGACCAAGACCCCTAATCCAATTGTAGGCAGAATTCATAAGCTGCACACCAGCACAGCCACGGGAGAAAAGGAGGAGGAGGAGGGGGAGAGAGTAAAATGGTCCAATCAATAGTGAGGGATGGTCAGTCTATGAAAAAATAACACAAACAGGTCAGCAACGGCTCCCTGACGTCATCAGTGACGTAGATTATAGTTTGCTAGATGGGACTAGGTGTTACGTATCGCTCCCTCCTCCAGAAACGCCAAAAAGGCTTGAACCAGATCGTCAGAAGTGTTTTGTTTACCGTGTCCATGTTACGTGCTCTTGGTATATTGGCGACCTCGGTGCAGGACATTTTTTGATAAGATTCGAGCTCACGAGTTGTGACGTGTTTGCTGAGTTTTTCAGAAATGTTGAACGCTAAGTCAATATATTGCAACTTGGTGATAAAGCGGTCATTTTACATTTTTATATATAGTGGCCTATTTCCCAGTTTATCATTTAATTGATAAACTGTTAACTATGGTAGCTGATGCCACTATTCAAATGCCAGGCACCTTGTGTAAATAATGATGACGTCCCATATAACCACCAGCCACGTCAAAGCGTCTCAACAGAAAAGATCTACTGGCTTTCAGACTCCCGACACAAATAGAAAGCACGAGCAGTATGTGGACTATTATAGTAAGTTTTGTCTGATTGTTGGTCAGCGTCTGGGACTCGCTTTTGCCTCTTCATCTGTTTGTCAGACAAGAAGTCAGAGTAGATGCTAATAGCTTAGTATGGAGACGCCGCTGTCCAGTGCACTTGCGAGTTGTAAACAAGTAAACAAGACTGTTTGTTTACGTCCATATCAACCTATAAATATCAACGACGTAGGCTTTTAGACCATTAACAATACACTCTAAATTGGTGTAAGCAACTTTTAGCAGTCACTGAAGTTAAAGGAACAGTATGTAAGATTGTGGCCAAAACTGGTACTGCAATCACTTTCTAAATACTGTAGAACGGTGTATCCCCTCCAACCTCCCCCCTGACTCGAGGTTGCCAGGTTACCGAGGTAACGTTAGGCTACTCAATACGTCTCAATTACGTTTCACATTGCCATAATCGACGCGCTAATGTTGTTTTCCTCTGCGTTTCAGCATAATGACAGAGAAACGGGCTCATAACGCATCGCTAATGTTAGCAATGACGACTCGCCGTTTTTATTTCCCAAACAATTCCTTACCTTTTCAATTCGATGACCCACCTCCTCTGTATGCGCTAACGTAACGTTACTTTGCACGAACATGCATAACTTTGTTCGACTGTCGTGAATATTTTAAATGTCCATTTACATTATGTACAAGTAAGTTAGCCAGGAGAAAATTAGCAACGTTGGCGTCTGTCTTCAAATTCTTCTCCGTTTTCAGCCGTCTCCATCTTTCAAAGGCATCTCCTATACAAATCCTTGTTTTATTTCGGACTTTGTCACGACGTAGTTCGGATTCATAACGAGGTCTTAGGTTTCGTAACGTTACACATGTTTTATCCGTCACGTTCGTAGCTGCAGCTGCGGTAACTAGAGCAGAGCTGGCAACCCGGAAGACGAAACTCTACTGGCTTCGTGATTGGTCGATAGGTGGAGGGTGGCGCCTCAGGCCAAAACACAACATGACAACAATAACATCAGTTGAGGGCTGCAACTCTCACTTTTAAATGACAATATCCTGGCCGGACCACTGTTGTCAGTGATATAAGTATTTGAAATGAACATGATTTCTTCATGTCTAGTGACATATCAGGGCCATTTTATGATGAATTGAAATACATTTCTTACATACTGTTCCTTTAAATCATACACAGCATTGTCTTTGCTAATAATGACAAAAGATAATAAAGAGCATGTTTCCTAATTAGCTAAAACCTAATAGAAACTTTTGTGAATAAGGTAGAAGTTTTATCTTTAACCTTAATAAATGAGGAATATTCTATAGAAAAAAATACTCTTACGTAAGAAATCAATCATTCTATTTGGCATGTTTTCCTGATAATGTTAAATTATCAATTATCAACTGAAATCTTGATGACAATCGAAATTATTTGCGATCAATTTCCCATTTAAGCATAAATAGTTTCAGTACTACTTGAATATATATAAGGAGGAATATGTGAGAGAAGGAAGCAAAGTACATTAATGCACTTGTTGGGAGGGGGATGCGATTCTGACTAGAATACGAGCAAAGCAATTATATGCTCCACTGTGTTCACGCTCATAAACTGAGAGTCTTCATATATTTAATGAGATTATGACGTATGTTTGCGGCAGCATGTTGTGTATACGTCGGGAAGCAGCTCCATACCTGGCGTCGGCCTCACTGTAGTACTCTCTGGCTACAATGTCTTCAAAAAGCTCTCCTCCTGTCACCCTGGGAGGGGGAGGGAAGAGAGAGAGAGAGAGAGCAAAGTTGTTAGCATACACAAACAAACCGCAGTCACATGCACGGATAAAATGTCAGTGGGTATGTGCGCAGAATATACTCACAGGTCAAAGACTAGGTAATGAAAGCCCTCTTCTGAAATGCTGTCATGCAGTCTCACTGCCGAGAGAGAGAGAGAGGGTAGGAAGTGAGATATGGAAGTAACATTTAACGCTGCTGCAGGTTTTGACGGTTGCATCTCCCCCATAACATAAACGCAAAAACAAATAATTTCTGAAGGGAGGAAGAGGCCGAGGCAGAGCTGCAGAAATAAATGTCAACTGCGATTGTGATGCATTGATTTTCCTTCTTACCGCAGAGATATGAGCGCATCCAGTGGTTAGGCAATTAACCGCCATTTAATTCTGCGCCACACTCCGTACAATTATTGAAACTGAGGATGCTGCTGGGACCGTGTGCTGCATTGGGTCAAATTACTAGTAGTTTAAACCGTGTCTTTATAACGAACACGCTCACTAGTGAACATTTCTGTATGGTTGGGATAAAAGCTGTACCTACTGCGAATAATTATAGTTTATTTTCATGACGCAGCATGTTTAACAACAAACTGCAATAACAGACTGACATTATATGAATCATTTCAAACGCTGGGGGAGTTTTCATCATTGCCGACGATTTAGACACATGCAGGAACCAGTCTGAGCGATAAATAAGGGTATGACATGGAACAAAGACATAAAGATGTCAGGAAGTTAACACGAATATTTTGTGTGTGTGTGTGAACTCATTTTGTTTACTTTCGTCAATTCTGTTTTTCTTTTTGTGCACTCGTCTGCCAAGCTGAATAGCTGATCAGAGGCCTGATTAATGCCAACGGTGTGGAACGCGCCGCCAAAACTAGGATCATAGACGCTCACAGACGCTGGCAAAGGGCCAGCGTCATGGCCCTTATTTAATCAAAGGGCAGTGGCAGTTTATATTGAAGATGCCTTACCACTAACAACAAATTGGCACCCATCAACTCGACATGTATGAAAACATTGACTGCGTTTACATGGTCTTTAGTGTCCCGATTTTGAGGCTTATCCCGGCTTTGAGCATATTCGGGATATGGTGTTTACATGGAACACAGAGAAACCCGGTTATTCATATCCCCGTATACATGATAAATACCAGTAACCCGTTTTCCGATCACTGCATCCTATCTGCGCATGCGTGTTTCACGTCTTTTTCAATGTTTTCCAACGCGACCTAACTTGTTCAACGGAGCGAGGTGGAAAACCAGCGTCACGTAGCTTTTCCGCAACAGATTTGAATACGTCGGCATTTCTGTGTTTTCTGCCATCTAAACACGTCGTTATGTTTAGTTCTTTCATTACTTTAAGGGAAAATTCTGTCTCTTCGTCGCTCCAAAAGTGAGAAGTTCTCGTTGCCGCCATGTTGTTTGTATATCAAGTGCGTCACTTGGCGTCACTCGCGCCTGCGCAGACAGTGGACAGCCGTCAGAGATCGGGATAAGGTGTATACATGCTTCAGTATCCCGGCTTCTATCGGAGTACTCCAAGTAGCAAAACCGGGTTTCTTGAAATCGGGAAATTAGCATATCCCGATTTCTGAATTCGGGATATGGTGTTTACATGGACAAACACAAAAACGGGATACTTCAAAAACCCGATCAAAATCGGGATACTAAAGACCATGTAAACGTGGTCATTTAAACACATTTTTGGACAATCTGTCAGTCTGATTCTGTTAAAAAATATTATACACTTTTAAAGCAGCTTTAAAGATCCTGACTCAACATGTGAAATCATTTGAAGACGATGTCCGCAGTCTTAATCAATGAGGACAACACAACGATCTGTGTGAACCACTGAAAAATAAAACGTGACCACAGGAGGTCAAGAACCACGAGGCTGGGAATTGTGTTTTTTTTTTTTGTCTTGGTCAGGAGCAGTGAATACATTAATGAGCTCATACTGCCATGACACTGCGGTTATGCGGTAACCACACCGGCCCTACTGTCAACATAGCTAAAGAGCAGCAGAATGACACAGCAGGATCCAGGTGTTAGAGGACGGGCCCGAGTCCCAGCTTTGGTTTAGTGTCAGCAGAGAAATAGTTATGTAAAGCGAATATCAGTTGTATAATAAGACGAAGCAGGATGCCCCTGCAGCAAGAAGCAAGAGCGACTGCTCTTTCCTCCTCCTCCCATCTTCTTGCACTCCATCCATCTGTCTCCTACTCCTCCTGCTTTCGTCTCTCCATCTGTCTCTTTTTCGTGCCCTCTTTTGTCTTAAAGTTTGAATGTAGAGTAGTCGATGCCAAAATATGTCAAAAAGAGAAGAAAGGACAAGAGAGAGAGAGAGAGAAAAATCTATACGGAGAGGGGATGAGGAAAAGTAGGCGAGGGGCGAATGAGTGCCTGGGGGGCCGACAGGAAACTAGGACATGAAGAAAAGAGAAATAAGGAGAGCAGCGGGAAAGGTGTCATTGATTGTCATTTTCCCCCTTTGTGGCCTTTAACACCCATTTTGTTGGGACATCTCCATTAGAGCTGCTTAATACGTTTACATTTTCCATCACAAATCCTAAGACATGAAAGTCCAAGAAAGCAATGGACACTTTTCACCAACATGTCGGATGCAGCCCACACATCTCAGCACAGAACAGAGATCGGTCCATGTCTTCAGCAAAAAAGGAAGCTTCAAGATACTGGGATCAACGAGTCCATACACTGTTGATGTTATCATTTATCTTTTTGTTTCTACTGTCCCAACAACTACACAGCTGATCTGAACAAGTCTCACTCATTGTCATAAATTTGGCACTAGTTTTCTACACCTTAGAATGATATAAAATTCACAAGGTGTACAGCAGACAGCATCTTAATTCTAAGCTGCAGTGTTAAAACATAAGCTTAAAACTAGACATATCATTTCTTTCACTTTCCGACTTTAAGTGGAAAGACTTTCAATTGAATAAACATTTCCGTTGCCAAATAAGATAAAAAACTAAACAAATGTTGATGAGTCCATGGTCCACAAATTATGAAAATCCTTGCATTACAATTAGGAACTGTCTGTGGGGGCATTTCCGCTGAAAATAACAAGCCAAGCACAGTTAAGCATGATTTATGATTCCATTTTATTTCGGATCTGAAACGCATTCTCTCGTACAGGTCTCTCTCTGTAGCCAGACAAGCCCAAAAAAAACTTCTCCCTCCTTCTTCCTCCTTCAAACTTCCTATTCTGACATATTTTCCCTTTTCTGTGTTGCGGTGATTTCAGTGAAAGTTGTTCAACACTGCAGCACGGGCGCTACGGTTTCCTCCCACCATCACCAAAAAACATGGGTGCTAGGCGCCGAGTCAGGTCGGCTAACCCTCCATCCGAACACAATGTACAATGTTGTATAATGACAAATGAATCACTTTACCTTTGCTCAGAGTCTGAACGCAGAAATATCCTGATGACGACTACCAATTTAGCAACAATGCAGCATAATGCTAGCCTAGAATCTAGACGCGCCCCTAGCGGCAGCAAATTACATTTGCTTCCAGGGGCAGTCTAGTTTCTCTCCGTTGACTTGAGATTTCGAAAAATCCAAGATGGACCGGGCCAATCACGAGTCGGTGGGCGGGCTTAACATGATCACGACTGACCTGCGACCATAAGTTCCGTGAATTACGCGTGAATTCCCCGTCCTGCTAGAACTACCAGAGCGATGGCTGCTGCTAGCGAACAACTTTCTTTCGAATCGGCTTTGGCCGCCACTCTGAAAGACTTGAAGTTAAGCTTTTCTCTGAGAAAGGAACAAGAAACTGCACTGAGGTCGTTCTTACAGAAGAAGGATGTATTTGGAGTTTTGCCAACCGGATACGGCAAAAGTTTGATCCACAGCTTAAAAATGATTAATGCAGGAGAAACTCAACCTGTAGGCGAACTCATAAAAAAAACAAAAAAACAGGATGCAACAAGAACTATTTAATATCTATTAGGATAAGTTTTTTCCACAACACATGCAAGGAACTCTCTTTTCCGTCGCTCTGACTACGTCACCTTCTTCGTTGCTCTGATTGGTTGTAGCGCTATCCTATTGCGTGGAGAGGGAGTTTGAAAGACAACCGTTTATCCCACCCCTCCGGTTGAGCCCCGTCTATGGAGAGTGCCCAGACCCTACATTTAATGTGGGTCTGGCTCGTCAGGCTAGCAATAATGCAGCAGTTGCACAAATGCTCACAACCGTTGACGCCACTTATGTCAGATCTAGGAAAGCAGACGCATAAATCCAAGTCTAGTCATGTGTGATCCATCACCCAGCGGTTGTGTTTTTGCCAGAGAGGGCAGGCGACATGCAAGTAACTGACAATAAGCGCCAATGTTAGGATCTCTTGGACGTGAACAACTACCTAATTAATTACCTTTTTTTTGTTTTGTCACCAAAGAAAACAAAACACAGATCTTTGAGATGAACACTTGAAGCAATATCAGTGTGTTAAACAATATCTTTAGGGTTTTAAGTTTAAAACTATTGACTAGATGACTTGAAAATGGAGCCATCACTGTGCAAATATATTGATTCGTAATAAAAACAAGAGAGTAATAAACAGTAAATGTGGAATTAGATGAAATGCCACAATTATTTAAAATTTAATTGAATCTTTTTTCCATCACAATGAGGCGAGTGTTAAATCTTCTTCGCTTTAGTGACACAACGACAAGAATTAACACATATATAAACGATATTTTGGTTAGCCTTCCATCAACTAGCTGAAACTACACAAACATTAATTACTGCCTCTTTCATGAAGACATGCTTGTAGGTGCACAAAATATTTCCCTGCTATGTGACGTCAAAGAACCAATTTAAAGATGCAAACTAGAATCTCATTAGGATATCGCAAAGCACGGGAAGCACAGGAGGACAGATCGTCTGGTTAAAAACTCACCAATATTGGGGTGCTTCAGGAGACGGCAGATACGAGCCTCCCTCTCAAGCTTCTGATGATCTGAGGAGACAGAAGTCATAGTTCAGACAAGTTAAGACAGAGAGGAATACACAGCGCAGTCATTATTAAAGTAGAATTACAGGATTATTTGACAAGACTTAATTTAGGAGAAGTTAGTGTTTATTCTTTTCACTTGTGCTGAATAAAAAAATGTGCAGCTTTATGGACTAAAAACCTAATAACAAAATGTTCCTGTCACTTCATCACTAAAACAATTCCTATAACATACATTAATCTATTTTTATTTGATGAATGACAGTAGAAACTTGAAACGGGGACATTGCCGTTTTGTGTTTTAACCACTAGACCAGTCAGTTTCACACATTAACGACCTGAAGCCATTATAACTATGTAAACTCGCTTCAAAGCCACCAGAGTCCATTACAAAAAAAAAATATATAATTTAACCTTTCTGAGCACAGGAGTTGCTGCTATACCACTGTGTGACATGTGTTTTAAGACGCTGACACGGATCAAAGCCAAACTCACCAACTGAGGCAGCAAGAGACCAGTAACTCTTGTGTTTTACAAGGTAGAATTACTGTTTTTGTCAATGGAGTTTGAGATATATATATCATAGATCAATATAAAGGCTTCAGTTCCCTGCCAGAAAGAAATGTCAGATGACAAAGGAAAAGCGTAATAATATTCCCAGTATAACGTACAGTTAAAGTGATTTTCTTTCCGGTGACTAAAATACGTTTTGCTTCTAACACAGTCCCCAAGATCTCTTCACTTGGCATATGTGCTAATATTCCTCCCTGGTGTCTCAAAGACGAGGTGTTTTACTGTCGATAACACATTTACTATGGATAAGTACCTTATACATCACCCTTAAAACATGAACAACCCCCTATATGGTAAGGACATCAAACTGATCTACACATGTTGGGAATATTTACAGGTGCATCAATCACACAAATCTAAAGTTTCTTTGTGTTAATAGATAAAATAATTTAGAGCAGCTACAACATTAATCTAAGCAGAACTCCACTGGTGTCATGTATGATTCCATCTATGTTACAAAACCACATGCGACATGATGTGTGTAGCAATGGCCGCAGGACTCGCATGTGCGCGTGTGTTTGTGCGAAGCCCAGTTATTCAACACTGCAGTGTTTGTACTTGCTAGCAAGAACACACACCCATTTCATGTCCAAACCAACATCCTTGTTTGAGGATTTCACTGAATCCTGTAGCTGTGTGTGCACAAGACTTCTAAACCAGTCCGTGAAATCGCTACGGGCGACAACCACGCCGCAGTCGTGAAGCCGAGGTCAGAGGTCGCTCAGGGAAACTGTAATGAAGATGCAGTGCGACTCAAGTGTGCGGGGATGTGTGTGTGTGTGTGTGTGTCACTGTGGTGAAGCCAACTCATCCCCAAGGCTCCATGGAGATTACAACACAGAGGCAGACTCACTAAGATTTGCATTCATTTCCCCAGCGCAGCAACAACCCCAGATAAAATTCACATACTGCTGCTGAGCAATCATGTACGCCTAACTGTTCTTCTACACTTGTGACACATTATTATAAAGCATGCCATCACTTCCTCTTTCTAGATTGCCCTTTTCTTCACCACTTGTTGCTAATTTGGATGCGTGTTAAAGCAGACATCAGGTGATTTGAAGCTCTGTCTCATGTCCAACACCAGACTACACTCTCCACATAGATCTACGTTCCCCTGTCATCTCTCTGCAGGTGTAGGTTTCCCCTCATCTGAGAAAAAGCGAGTGAATAAGGGAGAGACCTGAACCTCCTTTTAATTACACCGGTGACGCAGGACGGAGAGGCAGACAGTGAGAAAGAGGGAGGATTACATGGAACGTCCATTTGCTAGAAGAGGATCACAGCTCCCCTGTGCGCGTGTGTGTGTGTGTGTGTTTGTGTATAGCCGTCTACCCTGGTGCAGTGACACTGCAGCACTCACTAATTCATTCAATCTCCTTATTTGTTGGTGCGAGAGTGTGGTAGAGGAAGACAGGAAAGAGAGGGCCGGAGGGTAATTACTGGCACTTCCTGCTGCTCTCTAATTGGCCATCTGCTTTGCCATGGGGCGGGCCCACAGCCATCTTACATCAGCTGAGGATGAGGATGGAGAGGACCAAACACACACACACACACACACACACCTCTTTCTGCCACACAAAGCTGACAATCTGACTGAAAGCCTGAGGATCCAGTTCAATCTGTTTCAGGCAAGTTTACATGCAAACTGTTAGGACTGGGGTATAGTGACAAACAAATGGAGACTGTCACTGCAGATCATGTAAAAGTATTCTGGCGATGAGGTACAGTATTTTCACCACTTCCTTCCCCTTAACAGAATTGGGTATCACACAGCAGTTTCAAATTTGACAGTGTTTCAGCGCAAATATCAAATGTTAGTTCTTTCTTCAGTAGGAACAATGAGAAATGTTAAAAATAAATAAAACGAGAAAACTCAACTCAAGCGAGGTTGATTCTTTTTAGGTTGAGTCATTTGTTTACTCAAAGCACAGGCAAACTACAATACTTCATAAAATTATCTAAATGATCTTTAACGAAAGCCCAAACCTACAACATGTTCCGCATAACTAACTTCATTATTGCAGAGTCACAGATGAAGTGTGCTCAGTTGCTCAACGTTGTTGGTGACTAACTGAAACGTTAATTAGAGGGTCTAAAAAGCTCAAGCTAGACGTGGCTTAAAATCTTGTCTATTGTCGTTAATGTGAATATAAAAAAAAAAAAAAATAGGGGCATACACGCAGACTAGCAGAGATGTGGGAACAAGAAACGATATAATATTTAAGAAATTTATTGAGTTGTAGCAATGACAGGTGAAAAAACCTTTGGCAACACAAAGTGGGAAGTACCAAGTTAAATTATTCTTGACTAGGCCCTTCTGTGAACTAAAGGAAAGGTGGTAGAACTGTCACTGCTGAAGCTAAGACGAGCTCTGTCATTAAACTAGCATAAACTTCTAGAGGTGGGAACTATACAAGAGGGTTACCTAGGCAACCATAACGATGAACATAGCGCTTTATATGTGGATGGAGCTATAGAATCTTACTAAGGGTGCATCCGAATACCCATACTAACGTACTGTTGAGTAGGCGAGACGCAGTACGTCACAGTAGCAGTACGTCCGAATTCTTAGTAGACGAAAAGTACCCGGATGGCCTACTACCTCCACAGTATACAACGGTAGCTCACTACGCTATCCCACAATTCAGCGGGAGCCCGCTAAGCGTAGAAGAAGACGAGCCGCCGGGAAAATCAAATCAGACAAAATGGCTGAGACCGTTGTGACAGCTACAGCTACGACAACCGAAGTTTATAAATGTAAGCGTATTAGGATAAATGTTGAGTTTAAAATGTTGGTTGTTTCGAAAACACTTCTCCGAGGTGGCTTTAAAATTTCGTGGCATCCGTCGGTGTGCGTCATACGTAAACATCCGGCGTCAAAAAACAGGCAAGATGGCTGCCCAGTACGTCCGAATTGTATGCCTACTACTCGCTCGCATACATAAATAACGTACTAAATTGACGGTTGAGTAGTACGTTCTAACCGACGTTAGTATATACTGACTATTCGGATGCACCCCAAGTTAAAAACACATTTTGGTGTCCACTCAACTCAACAAAAGGCCAATTAGAGACAGCATTTAATCCATCTCTCTAAACATTATCATTGACACAGACACATCAGTTTTATCCCAAGTGCCATGTAAAATGTTTGTAGTCCCAACCAAAGCTTTTTTTAGTATAATCTGTCTCTTCACATCAGATTAGCAGCGATATATATATATATATATATATATATATATATATAAAAATGCACAAGTAAAAGCCATCACGGTCACAATGGTAACCACTGTACACAACATCATCTTCCTTCTAGAGAGACTGTATTAACACGGCAACCATAAATGGTGAGAAGGTCATGAACTTGACTAGTTCACCGTCACTTTCCTTTGAACAAATTCATACCTTTGCCAGGACTTGCAGGACTTTCCCACCCAGGTCATGAGGGAAAATAGCCACCAAGCGAATAATGGCCTATATAGCATGAATTTCGCACGGGTCAGATCATCCGACTGGATTGTCACTTTGCTTCACGTTATTGTTTAGTCGCAACAAAATTGTTCATGTTCATGCCCATTTGTGCTTTCAGTCAAGATATAATGTGCTGTAAGAGTTTCTAACCACCGTTACTGGACTGTTTCATCCAAGTAGCTTCTTCTGATGTGGTGCCCTCTTGAAACCCAAATGTTTAGGGTTCGTTAACAACCCAATACTGAATAAGGAGCTATTATTATTATTATTATGATGTGATAATAAGATCATTTAACTTACGGTGAATTGTACAGCTTGAGGTTTTCACAGAGCTGTCTAGCTAGCACAGGAAGAAAACCTTCATGTTCTTAAACCAACCAACAAAGCTATGATTGATCTCCTGAATACACCAGGTCTATTTTAATCAGACATGCGGGGCGAGGTACAGAGGTCTGGAACTAGGCTGCACTCAAGACGAATAACAGCAGAAGGGGCTTTCGGTTAACAGTAATAGTAATAATAATAATAAGAGACTTTGGCTACAGGAGTCGAACAATGAACCAACTGGGTCAAATTTGGGAAAATTGCTGACCAGTAAGTACAATTTGTAAAGTAGCACAGCTGGGACAATTATACAGCCCCGGGACACAAACTGTAGGACACTTTATAAAAAAAAAAGAAAGATGAGAAGAAAAAGTATTAAGGTAGTGAATTAAAGCGGACAGACTCTCTCACAATAACTCACACACACACACACACACACAGTGTTGCAGCAGACAATGCAGCAGCCATCCACTTTCAAGAGTCACTTCAATCAGCAACAACAAAATAAAACGGAGCATTTATTCTGGACGGAAACACCGACATTAAACCAACGCAGAGCTTTTTGTGCCGTCATCACGCAGCATGTACGGCATACCACATACAATTTGTAATTTACAACATACCACGCATTTTTATCCTCTAAGTATTATTTTATTTCTTATTTTTAGTGATTTTCTTTGCCCACCAAAAACCAATACTATCATTTTTTTTTTAATTGAATCTACCACAATTAAATGCACCTGTTTCTCTAGGGTGTATGGCTCCTGCCCAGTCGCATCCATCCCAAATTTCCTGTAGACAGGACTCTCACACACAGCCAACTACCTTCATCCATCCCAGACATTTCTCTTCCCTCACTTACTTCCTTCCTTCTTTGGTTTCCTTCCTTCCTTCCTTCCTTCCTTCCTTCCTCTCCCTCCCTTCCGCCTCCTCAGATTACTGCAGTGTTTACCAGAGCTTTGAGAGACTTACCCACCAGGCCACGCGTGAGGTCACACTTGCCCCATCGGGCTAAAAAAAAAACACCCAAATCCTGCCGGGCAAGCTGCCTGCTCACGCACCGGTCGCCTGGTGTGGACGTTGTGTTTTGTTTGCGTGTAGGTGCATGTTGCGTCAGCGACGCGGCCTGCTGCAACTCTTCTCTTAGCGCTAAATTATCTTCCTCCAGGCTCGCTGTATCACGTCTCCTCCTCTGTCTCATTTCACCTTGATTCCCTGGTGTGGCGTGTCACCGAGCTCCTTGCAAGACTATACTGTTTAAAATCTCCTCCTGTCCTGGCCTTCTTTCTTCTCCCCTGGCAAACACGCACATATACACAGGCCTACATTGTACTCCCTGCCTCTGCAAAGAGCCAACAGTTTTCTGCTGAGTCCATGCTTTTGCTTGGTGGGACATTAATACTAGAAGCTGCCCTATGTGGACACTTGATGGCAGGGGTAGAACAATAGCAGCATTACAACACACTAACAGAAAACAGACACGCTCTATTAGTACTACTCCCTGCTCTCGCCGTCTGTCTTTCACGCACAGACAAATGCCATCAGACACAGACAACAAGAGGGCAAACAGAGAGGCGCCTATGGAATCCGTGGGGTCTTAGTGGTTGATGAGATACATTTAGCATAAGTGGATTAGCCTCAATACAAACCAATCCCCCTTTGCAGAAAGACAAGAGAAAGGCAATGAGAGAGAGAGAGAGAGAGGCTAGCTGAGAACGAGAGGCGCAGCGGTAATGAGAGAGTGCAGGAAAGGAGAACAAAGGAAACCAGGTGTGTGTGTGTGTGTGTGTGTGTGAATGCCAGGAAAGGAGTATGCAGGTTTAATTTGCAAGAAACAAAAAAAGGAGAAAGCAATTAAGTATCTCCGTCTGAAGCCAGGGGAGGTCCTGACACGACGACACACGCTGACGTCGTCGTTACGACACAGCGCAGCACACCAGGCGTATACACGTGGGTGTGGATCTGTGCGGGGAGGCGCACGAGTAAAGCCGGCAAATTACATTCATGTGTGGACTGAACGTGCAGACAATTGTTCTTATCCTGGTATTTCTTATTGTTTGAAAATGTTCTATGAAGACCTTCTTAAAATTTGGAATAAATTAATTGTACAGCGGTTGGCTAATCACGCCACAGAGGAGCAATTGAGAGTTTTATGATAAGAAGTCCCGATAGACGCAACATGTACGATTTCCAATAAAGCAATATGACGACATATGCAGCGAGAGGAACTGAGAGAGAGACTCTGCTATACAATACCGTGGCAGCTACGACTTCAATGTTTCTGGTAAGCCGTAACAAGGGGAAAATCCATAAACTGAACCGCTTCATGGCAATATTGAACTCACAAGATTCGTGAATCGATAAGATGAAGCACCTTGATTTGTCCAGTATTTAGTTTGCCGTATTAGCCGCTAAAATAAACAGTTGTTTTATCTATGAGCTGCTTCTCAAAAGAAACTCCAGCGACATTAATATTCGCCACAAACAAACGCAGCTGTTAGAATTTGCACGACGTTGTTACCGTACCTCTTGCAGACAGCTTCTTAGTGTTGATGATTTTTGCAGCATATTCCTGTCCTGACGACTTCTTTACACACCTACGCACCACTGAAAAAGCTCCCCTAAGAAGAAAGAACAGAAGCAACCAAAAATCAGTTCCATTTCACAAACACACACACACACACACGCACACCGACCGACACAAAGTGTGACATTTGAAACTGCATCCACACATGTGGCAGTGGTTTGTTTGTGTATGCCAACAACCTGCTGCTCTTTCACACACATACATACAAAGTAAATTTTTTTTTTTTTTTTTACAGTGATTATTATCACAGCATCAGTGTGTGTGCAATCACAAAAGGTGAGCAGCACTATAATATAATAAGAGGCTGGTAATCTTTGATATACACACACACACACGCACACACACGCACATACGACCGCCCCCAAATTAAATTAAATTAGCAGCAAAAGCCAGAGATACACCTCACACGACAACATACAATAATGACAGCTGATAGGATAAAAAGGAACGACGACGAGGTTCATATTGGCTTAAGTGCACTTTTAAGTATAACAGAAAAGTAATTATATTTGATTTTTTTTCGCAGGTCTGCAGTTTCACGTCCTCCACAGTTTTCCAGAAAAGGAAAAGCTGCTCTCTGTGATATTTATATATATATATATATATATATGGAGGGCTGCTACTTTCTGCTGCACTCTTAGTTTCAATTATTTACCAGTAAATGAGAGGTGACAGGTGACACAAACACAAGCCAGTGCCTTTGACGGTAATAACCTGTGACGGAGCAAAAAATGCATTAACAAACGTGGTGCAGAAAACACAAGCTGAGAGGTAAGTGGTCGGTCCATAGGCGGAGGAGGAGAATCAGGAATCAGAGCCACTATGGAGGACGTGTAGGTGTGTGTGTGTGCGAGCCCCTGGCTGTGCAATCAGTGCCATCGATTACTGTCAATTATTAGGGTAAGAGTCGAAATGGCAGCTGGAAATTAAGGCCAGTGTGTCTTTATTGGGTCGGTGGTGTCGCCCAAGAGGAGCAGGACGGACAAAAAATAAATAAAAAAAATAAAAAAAATGAGACTCCGCCGGCCAAGAACAACAGATGCTGCAGCTGCTGAACCAGAGGAGGAGGAGGAGGTGGTCCGGTTTTTCTTGCCGTCATCAAATACCGAGAAAACTCGTCACACATTAAATTGCCGTTACAACTGCCAGCGACGGACGATTACCTCAGTTTAACCGTAATGCATTCACTGATAACGCGACGGCGGGGACAGCTGGTGTGCGGGAGCGCATAGGTATTACAGTGCAAACATTAAGCGGCCAATAACTTCCTCATTAAACGATACAGGGTTGTAGCGTTACTCAACACGGTTACACAAATCATCTGCAGCTGTTCGGTGAGGGGAGAGAGGAGAAAGGAGAAAAGAAAAAAAAAAAAAGAAAAAGTGGTCGGCCTAGTTAGCTAGCGACCACAGCGTAAGGTCTACGGAGCCCGCACCGAGCTGTCAGACCCCGGTGAAATGTCAAGCAGGGTCTCTCGGGGCCCCCTGCTGCTTTGACTGCTCCAGCAGACCAGAAAATACCGGCTAGCAAACACGGAAGGGTTAACGGCTGCTAATGCGCCAAAAAAAAAAAAAAAAAAAGCCTCCGTGCTGTTTATTCATCACCAACAGCGACTTAAAAAAAAAAAAAAAAGGATGCTAGCATGCTAACTGTGCTAGTTTATCAATATCGGCATGGTAGCTCGGTGGCTAACTTGACTGAACGTTGGTGCCGTTACTGACTGCGGGAGCTGCTAGCTAGCTCATAGCAACGGTTATTTAGCATGACTGCACCACGACAATATTAGACTCCAGCTAACACGCACTGACACGGTTATTCAGCGCCTAAACCGGACTAGTCCGTAAGCTACTCGGGCTAACTATCGCCTGCTAGCTGGCTAACAAGAAATAATATGAGGCGAGGTTGTTGCGGGGGTGGGGGACAAAACGACAAGACAAACACGATGTAACGTTACGGCTGCTGCCGCCGCCGCCAGCGCTGCTGCTGCTTACTTCCCGAGCTCCTCGTACAGCTGGTACTCGTCGGTGAACCGGGTGGAAGTAGCGGTGGTTGCCATGGCTGGAGCCGTGTGTGGAAGGGAGGGAGCACGGAGCCTTGGGGTACGACGGGCGGCTGGCTCTCGTACAGGGAGGGGGTCCGAGAGGAGGGTAGCCTAGCCTCCGACACTGGAGTACCTTTCTGACAGACTGAAGAGGAGAGAGAAGCGAGCAGAGACGGAAAGGGAGGGGCTGGTGAGAAGAGGAGGAGGAGGAGGAGGAGGAGTGATGATGATGATGTTGCGTGTGTGTGTGTGGTAAAGGGGAGGAATCCTCGCGAGAATAGGCTTGTGCAGCATGAGACCTGGGCCTTCAGTTCAATGAAGTCATTTAGAAATGTGTGCAGATTAATTATTTTAGACCAAATAAATAATCTATAGTGAGGGGGCTATAGATCAAAAATGAGAAGACATATTGTTAATGGTGCAGATAAAGAAAAAAAATAAAAAATAAATCTGCTCCTGTTCCTGCCTCCTCTCATATCTCACATATATTGCAGAGAAGAAGAAGATCCCAGCAGCATTTTACTGCACTGGCTGGGATACACCCAACCCTGGGTCACACCTCACTGCAGCAGAGGCAAACTGTGACACACACACACACACAAACACACACCCCGACACATACACACACTCCTGGGATCAATATTGATTAATGCAGGTCTTGCTCTCAACACAGGAGGTCCTTCTGAACCACTGATTTTGCCGTCTGAGGGCTTGTATGTGCACAAGGGAGACAGGGACAGACAGTGGGAATAGTGCGACGGCTGTATCGGGTTTCCACCGGCGAGCGTGCACCTATGTTTTTTTCCACAGTGTGTGAGGGCTGTTAGCTTGGCGGTGCTAAAAGACGGTGTCACACAGATCCAGAGTGGCTCACTAAATGTTTAATGTGGCATGAGTGGGAGGCCATCAGAGGACAGGCGGGTGGGGCGGGCTGGAGGGAGCCGTGGAGCTTGAGAGTTACAGTTAGAGGCCTAGTGTGTGTTCGTGTGTGTGTTCGTGTGTGCGCCTGCTCAGCACTCGGAGGTAGGACACACTGTCGGGAGAACAAAATGGTGATTTCACTCCAAAGTCTTCGTGCGTGGTTGTCAGCGTGGGAACACAAAACCAAAAACAACCGAAAAGTTCAAATATTACGAGGCTGTATCTGCAAGTGCAGCCTGCTGAATCGGTGATGGAGAGCAGGGAAACGAGGCCAGCATGCATGCATGTATGTGTGTGTTTGTGTGATACGTGGAAGACAAATGAGCACTGCAACGTAGGCTACTGGCCCTCTCCTGCCCTCCTTTTGCTACACGCTAACCCTGCTGCCTCTGCTCCTCTTCCTCCACCTCCTCAGCCTCCACAGGAGTTATATAATGGTGAACTCCTCAGCCTTTGTTATCTCACACCAACCACACAGTACGCCTTGCCCGCTCCATGAGAGACAGAGGAGTGAGAAAAAAAAAGAAAGTAAAGATGATTTCAGCTGAGTGAAGAAAGAAAAGAAAGTCTCTCTAATATCTTAGCGTCAGATCTGTTGCCACATTCGTTTTGAGAGTTGTGACAATCCTACAGTGTACAAGTGTATCATACACCAGTCAAGCATAACGTCTAATATTGTGTAGGCCCTCGCCAAAACATCCCTGACCCATTGAGGTATGGACTCCTCTAGACCTCTGAAGGTTTGCTGTGGTATCTGGCACCAAGACGTTAACAGCAGATCCTTATAAATCCAGTTGCGAGGTGGGGCCTCCACAGATCGGACGTGTTTGTCCAGCACATCCCTCAGGTGATCTGTTGGATTGAGATCTGGGGAATCTGGAGGCCAAGGCAACAACTAGAATTCGTTGTCGTGCTCCTCAGATGTCGTGCTCCTCCTGAACTATTTTTGCTTGCTGGCACTGAGAATTGTCTTACTGAAAGAGGTCACAGCCATCAGGGAATACCGTTTCTGTGAAAGGGGTTACTTGGTTCGCGACAATGCTAAGGTAGGTGGTACATGTCAAAGAAACATCCACATGAATGGCAGGGCCTGTGGTCTCCCAGCAGAAAATTACCTAAAAACATCCCACTTCCTCTGCTGGTTTGCCTTCTCCTTTGTGTTCCCCAGGTAAGCGACGCACATCCCTATAATGTGAAAGAACACATGACTCATCAGACCATATGACCTTCTTCCTTCGCTCCACAGTCCGGTTCTGATGCTCACATGCCTATTGTAGGGGATGTCAGCGGTGGACAGGGGTCACCATGGACACCCTGACTGATCTGCAGCTACTCAGCTCTTTATAAAACAAATTGTGGATCACTACTAGGCTACTACTAGATTTCTTTTTAGCAATTTGAGCGCACTGTACACTCTGTTGGATCAGACCACATGGGCCAGCCTTCATTCCCCACATGCATCACTGAGCCTTGGTCACAATGACCCTGTCACCAGTTCACCCTCCTTTCTTTTTCTTTTCCAGTTTTGATAGGTACTGACCACTTGAGACCAGAAACTGCCCCCACAATAGCTGCAACTGTGGAGCTCTGCCTTTGTTGTCGGTGTATGCATGATATAAAGAAATTGCAAGATATCCATCACAGCGGTGCTTTTAAAAAGAATAAAACACTAACATACTCTACAACATGCACCCACAAACAATCACATTCACAGAGTAAGACCATAATAAATATTAAATACACTGCCAGGTCGCTACCTGGATTTAACTTACCAAAGAGGTACGAGCCTCCTTTTGGATAATTACTGCATGGGTGATTATCTTTCAGCCGGCAACAAGTTATTTAACCCCAACTGATGCAATGAGCAGCTTCTCATTTCTTAAACAACCATGTTGAAAGACACATCCTGTGGTTGTGGGAAAGATGTTAGTCTGTGTGAGAAGGGTCAAATCATTGGCATGCATCAAGCAGAGAAAACATCTAAGGAGATTGAAGAAACTTCTAAAATTGGGTTAAGAACTGTCCAACGCATTATTAAAAACTGGAAGGATAGTGGGGAACCATCGTCTTTGTGGAAGAAATGTGGTCGGAAAACAATCTTGATTGATTGCGATTTGCAATCACTTAAACGTTTGGTGAAATCAAATCAAAGAAAAACAACAGTAGAACTCAGGGCTATGTTTAATAGTGAAAGTAAGAGCATTTCATCATGCCTAGTGTCTACTGTACAAGCCTGTGGGGGCAGTGCTATGAGCTGGGGTTGCTGCAGTTGCTCAGGTCTAGGTTCAGCAACATTATGTGCCCAAAGGACGAGGTCAGCTGACTACCTGAATATACTGAATGTTTTTTTTTTTTTTTGGCCAGGCAGTGTATAATGCACAAGAATATGTCATGTAATGGCTCACAGACTTTCCTTAGTGACTCTAGCTGCAGAAACTTAATTGCAGTAAGTTCTTTTTGGAGGAAGCGCCATCCTGTGGAGCTAAAATATCTGTGTATTCGAAGCAGAACCTGAAGCTGAGTTTGTATCTAGCTTCAGTAGCTGCCATACATTTAAGGCATGACTTTTCCTTTGTTGTGAGTAATGAGGTGAATACGCCATCTGTTACATCATCACAACTGAGAGAGGGTGGACGGGGCCAAGAGCTGAGTCATGACACTCCCATTCTCCAGCGCTTCAGAGAACTAATCTGACTGGAGGGGAGGGGGAAGTGAATGAGTAACGCTCGCTCTTCCTTCAGCACATACTGTCGTGACGCCCTGGAGCAATAAGCCTCTGAGTCTGTCGTTGGCGGTTGTGGCTGTGTTATGCTGCACCCAAGTGTCAGTTTGTGTCATTGCATTAGGTGACAAGTAGATGTAGATGTAGAAAAGTAGATTTAAGGGAGTAATTAAGCATCATCTAAACAGTCAACTTCCTTTACTACTGTTGTCATTGACATAGTTTCATGTCTGTGTGCTCTTGTTTATTCTTATAACACTAATTCACAGACAATAGAAATCATTAAAAATTACATATAACAAATCAGAAGATGCTCCAGCTTTGTTTATTAAACATTTGAAACAATAAGTCTTGAATTTGACTCAGGGTCAGGTATTGAAACCACATAAACCACTTGACTAATGGTTCTGTTATAATGTATTTCCCAACAAAGTTGATGATTTTTGTCCTCATTTTACACACTGTTGTCAGCAATGTTTAGATAGGAGTAGATGGGCAGGGATAATGTAACGCAGCAGACAGCGCTCTCCACTAGAGGTCAATTCTATGTAGAGTTGAAAAGCCGCTGCACATCCAAAAGTGAAACAACCAAAACTTGTACAAGGAAATAAGAACAACAGCTCCTCACATCAGAAGATTTGTACAGTTTTTTGGCCCAAAGAGCAAAGGTGAGCTGCTTTATATGAATTACAATTATTTAGATTAGCGATAATCAACACCAGCTAACAATAATTGAATAACCTTTAAATAACTTATTTTCTATCAGTAGTTCTGTGGATTTGCACTGCAGTCAGGCGAAGACTTTTCTTGTCTTGTTCAGCCCTTATTTTATTTATTTTCGTTTACACTCAGGTTCATTTCATGTATTATCAGTGGGGATGGAAAACACTGAGAACTGAACACTCTAAAAACTGAAGTAAAAGTCCAGGTCACATAAAAACTGTATTTCTCTGTATATGTACTTCGACATTGGTCTGGCATTTTGGGGATGGGGTGGGAAGGGTGCATGTTATGTTTGTTCAGATTGTGTCTGTCCATGTAGTGTTGTTTTGTTTGTATTGTTTTGTATAATTGAAAAATTTGGAAAATGATAATAAATAGTCTTTGATAAAAAAAAAAACAGTATTTCTCACCACAACCCCTCGAGATAGACCATCTCTCACCCTGTTCAACAGGTTTTTCATTCCACTCATTCCAAGTAAATGCGTCAAAGCACTTCACATGTAGTAAACTGGTTGAACATGACTTGGACTATGGTTCCACCATGTGTTCAACAGGCACATCTACAGCACGCAGTGAAAGTGTAATGAAGTTGTTATCCGCACTTGTGAGTTATGAATGAGAATTAGTTTGCAATGGTTTTATACTATGACTTATATATATTTGAAAGACAGATGTTGAAATGATTTTTCTGTACATATAAAAACTTTTTTTAAAGTACTACAGTTAGATCACTCTATATATGTTTAATGAGACAGCATGTAAAATATTTTTTAAATATGAACCATAAATGATTTTGCCTTTTTACAGCCTGTCCACAGCTCTGAAGACCTTGAATTTTTACTTCCGTTTTAGCTGACTTGATGAAATCTGACAATGGCTGCATTTGATCCAGTTAAAAAAATATTACAAATATGCCTGGATGAGCTGCAACAACATGAGCTGAACAGATTTCAGTGGCACCTGACTGCCAGAAGCCAACCCATCCCAATGGCCAGGCTGGAGAATGCTACCAGAGAGGAAACTGTGGACGTGCTGGTGCAGACCTATGGAGAAGACGGAGCTGTGGAGATAACAGTCGACATTTTCATGAGGATGAATCGTAATGACCTCGTAGTGAACTTAACTGAAGGTAAAATGTCCTACTATGAAAATTTTTTGCATGCATGGTAACATTTCATCTGTCCCTGTATATTGTATTTTTTGATTGTTGTTAAGTTAATTGAATGGAAGTTCACTAACAAGACCACGCCTCTTGATATTCAAGGAAGTTTATTTGACCAGGTTAAAGAGAAGGGAAAGATAGGAGATCAAACGGAAGGGTCGAGGGGTTGAGGGGAAGGAAAAGAGAATTGAGTAGCGACTGATGATGATCCTTGGACAACTGGACGTAGGAACCCAGGGAGAGAGATTCAGAGTGGGGGCATATCTCTGGAGGCGTCGGCTCCTTGACCCCCAAAAGAGTTTGCTGAGGCGAGTCGGAGATGGGCTTTTCTGATGTCAGTGTGGTGGTTGCAGATGTAGCTCAATCGGGCATACCTTGACGAGAAGCGGTGGATGCGGCTCTGATGCGGAATGAGTGGCTGGAGTAGCGATCATGTGAAATCCCTGATCTGGCCAAAACCTGGCGAAAATGATGGTGAAACCAGAACTGTATAGCTACTTCACCTAATTCGGCAGTGAATAATGGATCAAGAGGGCATGCATGGAGGGCTAGTCGGGCATTCACATATTTTGCATGGGTTCGAACGATCGTACAAGGATGAGGAAGCTGTAAATTCAGAACATCGCGGGAACCCAAGAAGGCTAGGAGAAACGTGGGTTCAAGAGTAGAATCAGTAGGAGGGGACAAGTAACCTGTTCTGCCTTGCGTATGCCTTTGATTAACATGCTGACGTGAGAATGGAAATGGTAGGGCAAGGAACTCTGGTGATCGGTTCAATGAAGAAACTGATGCCGCTGATATAGACTTGGATGGTAGTTTTGATTTCTTGAATAGAATAGGTGTGCGTTATAAAGCTAGTAAATAAGGCAACATCTAATGCAAGGAACGGCAAATGAAGGGATGCACGAAAAGCTTTAAAGCAGTTCCAACCGGTGTAGTATAAAGAAAGCATGGTGGGTTAAAGGTTGTTTAAGATGGATTCTTGTGATGCTGACGTATGATGAATTGGTGTTGGGCTGAGATTAGAGTGAGTCTGCACATGAATTGTATTGTTTCGAGGGATCTGGAACGGCCTTTATTTATGATGTTGGTGGTGGCTATGTTGTCAGAGTGGATGGGAATAACCTTTAACCACTCATGCCCCCAAAGAAGGGAAGCGATGGCGATGGGGTATATCTCATACGGGGCAGAGGAATGGGACAGTGAGAACATTTCTGGTGGCCACTGAGAAGCGAATCATAGACTCCTGTAGTATCCTTCAAATCTGAGAGAGGGCACTGCATCTGTGCAAAGCTGGATGTCATTGGGCTGGGAGATGAAGTCGTCATAAAAGAAAGAAATACTGTTCTAGAAAACAGGAAATGATGCCACATTTTAAGTTCCATTTTGCAGGTTGGGTCGAGGGTGAAGGAATCGAGGAGGGAAGGAGCGGCAGAGGCCGGTGACCTGGGACGCTAAAAGAAAGGTTGACGTTGGGGAACGATGCAGATGGTGAGATCAAGATGGCTGAGGAGGGAGAGAAGCTGCCAATTAGAACGTCTGGGAGCTAGAAGGAAATGGAAATTAGCAAAGAAATACGGAAAAGTTTTTCTGGTGGCCAGATGCTTGGGATTAAATAGAGTTCAGAGTGACGCTAAAGAACTCTATAGAAATCTTGAATGGGAAAAAGATGCATCGAAAATCGCAATAATCATAATAATTGTAATAATCGCAGTGGTCATTGAACAATCGTATCGTAGCACCTTGGAGTCGTAATCGAATCGAATCGTGAGGTGCCTTGGATGGCACACCCCTAACGTGAGTGTGGTGAGACCAACTGATGGGGTGACTGCAAGTTGGATCAAGGGTGAAAGATTGATGGGAGGAGTTGGAGAGGCTGGAGAAGGGTGAGAAAATGCGGATTGGGGTTGGATGTTTGGCGTTGGACGAGGGAGAGGTGCGACGACGATGCATTCTGTGGCTGGGTGTGACGGAGCGCTGCAAAGGGGGCGAGAGATGGCAGGGCGAGAAGCAACACTCTACAGTACAGCTCCAGTATGTGCCCAGATTGAATTGCTGTAGTCTCTTGCAGCCTGGGAAGCAAAAGGACATGGTAATGACAAAAGCCAGTGCCTGCGAATCTTAATGCGAGGTCTAGAATAAGGATATATAATCGTCGAGTTCTGCTCTGCGGTCTGGAAATGACGAGCATATAACGTCTCTAAAAAGGGGAACGGCTAGAGCGAATTTTGTAGGTGTAAGTTCTCTTGATCGTTTTGGAGATTCTAGTTTCAGAATTTTCAGAAAAAGCAGTGGAGATGGGAGACGGACGTTGTGTTAGAACTGGGCGAGTGGCTGGAATGGTGGTTGCCAATGTGAAGTTGGTAATGGGCAGACTGTTGGAAGAGAGGAACGTGCTGCTGCAGAAGGAGTGGGAGGCAAAAGAAATGGGGAAGATCTTTGGGGGAGGGAGGCTGGGTTAGGGATGGGGAGGGAGGATAAGAGGGATAGGTAGGAAATTTATTCGACTGAAGAGAACGGTCTACGTGGCTAGCAAATACCGAGGTGGAGGTATTTGAAGTGGATGAGAATGAGGGAGCTATAGGCACCATGTTCAAAATGACTGAAGGATGGGAAGAGGAAAGAATGCTGGGTAGTCGGGCGTAGAGGAGTGCTGGCCGGAGGGGAACCGATAGAGGGGTGGCCGTTACGGCGTCTTGTTGCCGGCTGGCTATGGCGGTTTCAGGGGGGGACGTGGCTCAGGTGAGCGACGCCGAGTGGAGGAGGTGGAAAATGAAGGTCGTAGTCGCTGGATGCAGGATAATGTACGAGGTTTTGAGGAACTTGGACAATGGAACGTAGTCGGGAGAGGTGGCTAGCTGGAGGCAAACGGATTGAAGTAGAAGGAAGAAGGAGAATTGGGAATGATCGACGGGATGTCGAACATTCGGTGTCGGATGCGTCTAGGACCAACTCGCGGTTCATGGTGAAGGTAATCTAGTTTTCTTAAATCGTGTCTGTGCTCTCGAACGCTCGTTTGAGAACTGAGTCAAATGGGCGAGGAGAGGTTAGGTGCGGCTATATAGGCAGGTGCGGATAATTGGGTGTTTGAGGCGTGGTCCTGTTCCTGAACCTCAGTTATTTAACTTCATTAAATGATTTTTATCTCTTAATTTTCAGGCAGAGCAGCTCAGAGAGATGAAGAGCCGGTTTTCACTGGGGCAGTCGGAGCAGCTGCGAGACAGACGCAGAGAGATGAAGAGCCGGTTTTCACTGGGGCAATCGGAGCAGCTGCGAGACAGACGCAGACAGATGAAGAGTTGGTTGGGGACCTGACTTGTTCAGTTTGCTTACATATTTACACTGAGCCTGTGGTGCTGCAGTGTGGCCACAGCTTCTGTAGGGGCTGCGTGCAAAATTGTAAGAAATGCCCATTGTGTCGGAAAGCCGTCCATGACCCTGATCTTCCAATTAATTTAGTTCTGAAAAATTTATGTGAAATTCATCAAAGGCAAAGACAGATTGATCCATCAGGAGGACATGGAAATGTCAGGTTAGAGTCAAACCAGGTGAGTATTTAGTTACTGAGTTGACTGCACTCAACTAGCCATCGTGGCCTATTGGCGACAACTCTTGAACTTACTATTGCATTGATTATATGTGACTCTTAAAACTGAATGATCTAAAACCCTATATGTCCATCTTCCAAGAACATCAAAGAGAAGCAGGAAGCTTCTGATAAAGTCAAACAGTTTTGTGATTCATCAATTGAAAACATTAAGGTTTGTCATCATCAACTTTTTTCAGTCAAATCTTTAACTCATTAAGAAATGAAGACATGACCAGTTCTCATTTCAATGTAACCCACAGAGTCAGAGCTGTGACACAGAGAAGAAGATTAACGAGGACTTCAAGAAGCTTCATCTCTTCCTCATCGAAGAGGAAGAAGAAAGAATAGTGAAACTAAAAGAAGAAGAGACCCAGAAGATTTGTATGATGGAGATGATAAGAGATCTCAGCAGAGACAGGTTGTCACTCTCTGACATTGTGAAAGGCATAGAAGACTTAGGAGCTGACAGCTCATTCATACAGGTAGATCATAAAACTTAGGAAGGATCATATCATACAAAATAATGTGAAGACTTCTAACAAAGTTCTTGTTTTACTTGCAGACCTTTAAAACTGAAATGGAAAGGTTGGTATTATCCATCTTATGTTTTTCAAGTGTACCTTCCATCAGAGCAGTTATTTGTCACAATAATTGTACTTTCTATCACACTGGCTGTAAATACATCCTTGCTCTGAGAAAAGAGCAGTCTAACCTTAGCTCTAACCCTTTAGGGGTTAGCTCTAACCCTAAAGAAAAGGTCATTATTTTAGGATATACTACAACCACTGGACAGTTAGCTTAGCATAAAGACTAGGATAGCAACAGTTAACCTAGCTGTCACATAATCAAACAGGCAAACAACACTTTTATACTGCACCTGAGCTAGAAAGTGATCTCTCCACAGCCTTTACGGACACCCTGAATGACCAGTAACACATGACATGAGATCACCGCTTTAACACACACTTTGAAAATGTGAATTTACTCCAGAGCTCAGAACACACTGCCAGACCCAAAGCTGCTTCCTCAGACAAGGATAGATGTTTCCAAACATCTGGAAAACCTCCAGTTCACAACCTGGGAGAAGATGAAGAGCATTATCAAACACGGTGAGTTTTAGGGAGAAAAGGTCATTAACTGACTTTCATTCTGGTCACAAAATTAATAATAATAATAATAATAATAATAATAATACATTTTATTTAAAAGCGCTTTTCAAGATACTCAAAGACACTTTACATAAAAAGGACATCAAATCAGCAAAACAATGTAAAATATAACATCAAAAACACAATAAACACCTAAAAAGGTGTGTTTTTGTCAGAGATTTGAAGGTAGGAAGGTCGGTACAGTCGCGGATGTGTTTGGGGAGAGAGTTCCAGAGGGAGGGGGCAGCTGCAGAGAAGGCTCTGTCGCCCCAGGTTCGATGCTTGGTCTTGAGTGGTGGAGTAAGGAGGTTTGCGTCACATGAACGGAGGCTGCGGGATGGATTGTGGCAATGGAGCAGGTCAGTGAGATAGGAAGGGGCCTGGTTATGGAGGGCTTTGTGTGTGAGGAGGAGGATTTTGAACTGAATACGCTGTGGAACTGGCAGCCAGTGGAGTTTCTGGAGGACAGGAGTGATGTGATCACGGGAGCGGGTGTGGGTGAGCAGACGTGCAGCAGAATTTTGGATGTACTGAAGTTTCTTTAAAGTTTTGGATGGTGTGCCATAGAGGATGCTGTTGCAGTAGTCAATTCTGGAAGTGATGAAGGCGTGAATGAGGGTTTCAGCAGCAGAGAAGGAGAGTGATGGACGGAGTCGGGCAATGTTCTTGAGGTGGAAGAAGGCAGTTCTGGTGATTTGACTGATATGATGATCAAAGGAGAGGTTACTGTCAAAGATGACTCCGAGGTTGCGGCTGTTGGGGGATGGAGACAGGGTGGAGTTGTCGATGGTGAGGCGGAAACTGTCTGTGGTGTTGTTGAGGGATTTGGGGCCGATAATGATTAGGTCTGATTTGTCACAATTTAGTTTGAGGAAGTTGATCTGCATCCAGGATTTGATGTCAGCGAGGCAATTGGAGAGAGTGGAAAGAGTGGCGGGAGTGATGGAGTTGGTGGAGATATAAAGCTGGACGTCATCAGCATAACAGTGGAAATGGAGACCGTGGTGGCGAATGATGTTGCCAAGGGAGAGCAGGTAAAGTATGAAGAGGAGAGGACCAAGCACCGAACCCTGGGGGACACCTTGGGACAGAGGAACAGTGGAGGAGGTGCAGTTGTTGATGTGGATGAATTGTTGTCGGTCTGAGAGGTATGATTTGAGCCAGGAGAGTGCAGTGCCAGTGATGCCGAGGGAGGACTCAAGGCGGGAGAGGAGAATGGTGTGATTTATGGTGTCGAAAGCTGCAGTGAGGTCCAGGAGGATGAGGATGGTGAGCTGGCCGGAGTCTGCGGAGAGGAGGATGTCATTGGTGACTTTCAGGAGGGCTGTTTCGGTGCTGTGTTGGGAACGGAAACCGGATTGAAATGGTTCGAACAGGTCATTTGAGCAGAGGTGGGCTTTGAGTTGTGTGGCGACAATACGCTCCAGTATTTTGGACAGAAAGGGGAGATTGGAGATGGGCCGGAAGTTCGACAAGATGTCAGGGTTGAGTCCAGGTTTTTTGAGGATGGGGGTGATAGCAGCCAGTTTGAGTGAACGGGGGACTGAGCCAGACCTGAGGGAGGAGTTGATGATTTCTGTGATGAGTGTGGAGATGGCTGGTAAAGAGTCCTTAATGAGGTGAGATGGGATGGAATCCAGAACACATGTAGAGGTTTTCATGCCTATCATAATTTTGGGCAGTTCCCCTGGTGACACGGGGGAGAACTGAGACAGAGGCTGAGAGGTGAGGAGGGGAGGAGCAGGTGAGGGAGTGGGAGTGCAGGCCGTGGGGGCAGGAGAGGAGGACAAGTTGTTGTAAATGGTGTCGATTTTTGTTTGGAAGAATGAGAGAAAGGAGTTGCATTTGTCAGTGGTGAATGAGTTGGAGGTATTGTCGCTGGGCTTGAGGAGTTTATTTACTGTAGAAAACAGAGCCTTGGGGTTGGTGGAGCCAGAGTGAATGAGGTGAGAGTAGTAGGTGGATCGGGCAGTACTGAGAGCATCCTTGTACTGCTGAAGGTAATCTGTATAGGCTTGTAGATGGACAGTTAAACCGGTTTTCTTGTGAAGTCTTTCAAGCTGTCGTTTTTGTGATTTCATTTTGTGTAGTTCAGGAGTGTACCAGGGGGCGGAGTGGGTGAAGGAGACAGTTTTAGTTTTGATGGGGGCTAGCTGGTTGAGACAGGAGGAGAGTGTTACGTTGTAGAATTTGGTGAGGTCAGAGGGATTGTCAGTTAACGGAGGGGGGGAAGCAGATATTTTACTAGCAAGAGAGGCAGAAAGGGCTGAAGGGGAGATGGATTTGAGGTTTCTGAAAGATATTGTCCGTTCATCCTTAGCGGTGGGAATGGGGATGTTGATGTCCATGATGATTGCCAAGTGGTCAGAGATGTTGAGGTTGACGCTGGAGAGGTGATGTAAGGTGAGACCAGTGGAGCAGACCAGGTCCAGGATGTGACCACGGCTGTGGGTGGCAAAGTTGACGTGTTGAGTGAAGTCGAAGCAGTGTAGCAGTTCCAGGAATTCAGTGGCAGATTTGCAGTCAGTGTCAATGTGGATGTTGAAGTCCCCCAGAAGAAGAACGGAAGGTGAGATGGCCGATAACTGGGTGAGGAAGTCAGAAAAGTCAGAGAGGAAGGAGGGGTTTGGTTTGGGAGGGCGGTAGATGATGGCAGTGACCAGGAGTGGGACCAGAGAGTTTGAATGTAAGGTGTTCAAAGGAGCGAGCAGCAGGGATGGAGATGGTGGATGTTTTAATGTCCTTCCTGTAAAATGCTGCTACACCACCTCCCCGCCCCTCAGATCGGGGTTTGTCCATATAGGTGTATCCGGTCGGTGTGGTCTGGTTGAGAGAAAAGTAGTCCAGAGGTTTGTGCCAAGTTTCAGTGATGCAGAGGAAATCCAGGTTATTGTCAGTTATGAATTCGTTCAGAATGAGACCTTTATTGTTAAAAAAAAATTAACCAACTGAGTGTTTTTATATTGTATGTTTGTTTGATCCATAGATTCTTTTAGTGTTGAGAGCTCTACTGCATCTTCATCGTATTATGTGGATTACCAACTGAGCGAGTATTTACGCTACCTAAGTACTGAAGATGAAGACATTCGTCATGGATACAAAGACACTTTTAATTTGAGGTCCTCTACTGCATCTGTATCACCTCCTCTGGCCAATGATCTGAACGAGCATGCTAAAAAACAAAGACCCATCATCAACAGGGGCAACTACAAACATTCTGATGACAAAGAGGCCATCAGTGTAAAAGAGCGTGCTAAAAACCTACAACGCATTATCGACTCAGCCCAGTCTTCTGATCCTTCTGATGATAAACCGTCACGCTTCATTCAGGGTCGTTACTTTAAGTAAAAAGATACCAGTGGAAACATGTCAATAAAAGGTTTCTCCCTGACGTGGTTGAGGTAGAAACCAACATTGTCTAAATACTACAGTTATTATAATTTGGGCTTTTTCATTAATTGTATTGTTGCCTTTTTTATTTAGTTTTTAAATATTTGATTTTAATTCTGTTTAATTTCTTGAGTGGTTTGACTTGATTCAGTTAAATCTTTATTATTATTTAATCTTTAAAAAATGTTCAGTTCAGTATGACTGCTGCGGCTAAATTACAGTTTTGGGTTGTCCATCCGTCAGTACATCCATTCAATCCATTCCTGTGGACACAATATCTCGAAGCGCCTTGAGGTCATTTTTTTCAAATTTGACAGAAAACATACTTGGACTCAAGGATGAAATGATTACATTTTTTCTTAAGTCAACAAATTATACTCTAAATATGCAGAACCTTTTATAATTGCAGATGTAACAGTCATAGACTTTGTTGTGTCTGTGCGTGAAACCCTGATATCTTGCTTGTATATTGACATCATAGAAATACTGAAAAATTGTTTAGATTTGTTTAAGTCGTTCTGTTAATATTTAATGTTTATAATAAATCAAACCAAATCAAAACATGCTTAAGCTATTTTGACTGTTGAAAAACTGCTGAAATAATTAGTCTTAAAACTAGAATCTGATGCAGGATCCTTCCTCAAGGTCAGGACACACTTGAGTCATGGTTCAGTTATAGTGTATTTCCCAACATAGTTAACTTTCTCTCCTCCTTATACACTGCTGTTAGTAACACTATTATTAGACTGGGGCAAATGGATGTGGGTAACGTCAAGCAGCATATACCTCTCTCCACTAGAGGTCCGTTGAATGCAGTGATGAATGGTTAGTAAACCTCCAAAAGTGAAACCAAATAAGGAAATAATAAGGATTGAGGTACAACTCCTCAAAGTAAAAATACTTGTGATTAGTATGGCCTAAAGAACAAACGTGAGCAGTAAATAAAGTCAATGAAGAATTAGAATCATTTATCATAGTGTGATCAGCAGTAACTACTACTGTAGTAGTGGCTTTCCACTGCCGTTCCGTAAACACTTGTCTTGTTCAGACCATATTTCATTTGTTTTGATTTGTATTCAGGTTTAATTAATCTTGTCAGCAGAGATGTGAGACACTGGAAACTATCCACACTGAATTACAGAAAAAAAAAACAAAAACATTATGGGAGAACAAATTAGCATCTTGCAAGAGACTGTAACTTCAAATGTATTAAGCACATGTGTCATATTGGAGGTTTCGTCCTGTTCTCTCAAGTGGGACCAGGTTCTTGGGTTTCTCTCTGTAAGACTGTACGTTAAGAGATATACAAAAAAAAACAAAAAAAAAACACTTAACTAAACTGAATCAGATCATAAATGTACTTTAAATAAATGAAAACCAAAAGTGCGTAACTTGAATGTTGCGCAATGTGCTCAACCGGGACATCTGCAGCACACAGGACCAGAAGTGTAAAAAACCGTTTAGTTTTATATTGTTACTCAGTGTTTTTAAAAATATGATTCCCGATTAATGTATCCAACCACAGAAAAAAAAACCCAAACACTTTACTTCTATCTTAGTTGAAAGCGAAGACCTGATCGAGTCAAAAAACATTTAAAAAGAGTACCTGGACGAGCTGAGTGAAGATGAGCTGAAGTCATGTCAGTGGTACGTGGGCCTGAATGTCAGGGAGGGATACAAAGCCATCCCAAAGTCCAAGCTGGAGAATGCTACCAGAGAGGAAACTGTGGACGAGCTGGTGCAGACCTATGGAGAAGACGGAGCTGTAGACAAAATACTGTAGTCGACATTTTCATTAGGATGAAAAGTAATTACCTCGTAGGGAACTTAACTCAATGTAAAATGTCCTGGTATTTTTTGCATCCCTCTATATTGTATTTTTTGATTGTTGTTAAGTTAATTAAAGAGTTAATTGAGATTTATTTCTTAATTTTCAGTCAGAGCAGCTTCACGTGTGAAAGAGTGGTTATATGAGTTGTTGTCTTCTGCTATGAGGCAAACACGGAGACATGAAGAGTCAGATTATACTCAGGATCTGTCTTTTTCAATTTGCTTACTTATTTACACTGAGCCTGTGGTGCTGCAGCGTGGCCACAGCTTCTGTAGGGGCTGTGTGCAAAATCACAGGAAGAAAATTACTCAGAAATGCCCACTGTGTCATCCATCACCCTGATCCTCCAATTAATTTAACTCTGAAGAAAGTGGTTGAAGGCTACAGAGAGAGAAATCAGGCTGTTCCGTCAGGAGGACCCAGAAATGTTAGGCCAGAGTCATACCAGGAGAGTGTGCTGAACTGATGTGGACAGAAATCTTGCTGAGCTAATGTGTTTCATACTGTGGTTTGTAATACTGAAAAAGAGAAGTCCGCATTTTAAGGCACGCTAGTTTGTGAATCACTACTCCTAAACATTTGGATGGATTAAATTAGATTAAAATTTTAGATTAGATTACAATTTAAATTAGATAGCTAGATAGATAGATAGATAGATAGATACTTTATTTATCCCAAGGGAAATTTTACAGTTTCCATCTGCCTGAACATCCATCCGTTTCTGTGCACACAAAAACTTTGAGGGAATTTCTTCAAATGTAGTGTTTGTTGTTCACAAACCATGATATTGGATGATTTACAGTGATCCAAAATGATCCAAAAAGTAAAACGTATGATGTAAACCCCAACTGAGCAAGTCAGTAAGCTTTACAAATACAAACACAACCCTTTGTGACAACAGTAGTAGTAGTTTTAGTCACACTTAGTATTTAGACTTGTGAAACATATTCATTTATCTTAAAGCTTCCGCTTCCTGGTTTTGTGCGTGTGTGCTGTGTGTGTGTTTTTTTTAGATTTAAAAATGAGTCATTGTTTTTGTTGTGCCTGTGTGTGAAATCAGAATCAGAATCAGAATCAGAATACTTTATTAATCCTTCAAGGAAATTGTTTTGTTGCTGTTCTGAAATATTTACATCTTGATTGTAAAATATAAATAAATATACATAAAACTGACCTTTCTACCGAGTATTTCTGTCTATGTATCATTTTCCAATAAAGAAACTCAAATAAAATATTCTACTGGTGTAGTTAATTTAAGCAGACTGAAATAAAACCAGACTGTGCAGACAAGAAGCACCACTTCCTGTTTTCTTACACAGGAAGGAAAGTTCTGCTTATGAGCTGCTGCTGTCAGAGCGTGTGAATCAAATGCAATCGCAGTTGAAACTGACGTATGAAAGTGTCCCTTATATCACTCAGTCCGTGAGTTAGCTCAGTGTCTGAGCTGTTTCAGTTTTGTATTTGGACGAATGTGGTTTGTTCTTCAGTGTAGTGAAATTCTGTGACTGCTACACAGGCTGAGATGACGAAGACCAGCGATGAGGAGTATCAATTGACAGAAACCACGTGAGGATGAAAGAGCTGTTAAAAAATGGAGCAAGAGACAGATGCACATATAAAAAATGAAGTTTCTCAAGGTGAGGATGACATTTGTCTTCTTTGGGGCAAAGAGTCTGCTCTAAAACTCTGTTTATTTTTGCTGAGTATTGTGTTTTCTGTCTGAGCCAGCTCCTTCAATTCAGGCGACGGTTCAGCATTTCCAGCCCAACTACACTGCCCAGAGCGGTGGCAGTGTGATCGCTCCTTCCTTCATTGGGTCTATAGTTGAAGGCAACATTAACATCAACATCATTTCAAACGGCCAAGGTAGATATATTAAACGAAGAAGGGGTGAGTAAAAGTTGGACTGGGGCTCTTCTGATATTTCTCTTCATTTCCAGGCTGTATTGCTTCAACAGATGAACTGAACAATAACAATACAAATGGCAGTGATACTCTGCATCCTCAATGTGAGTACTTTTTACTTCATAGCATTTAGGAATTTGACACATTAACATCTTCAGTGCTCAAAGTAATAGTCAAATGCACTTTCTCCTACAGACACTAAGATTGCAGAATGCCAGCAGAAACTGAAAGCTACGCTGAAGAGGAAGTTCAGTCATTTGCTTGAGGGGATATCGACAGACGCAAACAAAATTGCTCTCAATAAAATCTACACAGAGCTCTACATCACGGAAGGTGGAAGTGGCCAAGTCAATAATGAGCATGAGGTGATACGGATTGAGACAACATCCAGGATCCATGTGTCCAAAGAGAAATCAATCCACTGTAATCACCTGTTTGTTCCTCTACCTGGACGAGAAGACCACGTACGAACCGTCATCACAAGAGGAGTCGCTGGCATCGGAAAAACTGTCTCTGTCAATAAATTCACTCTAGACTGGGCAGAGGACAGAGCAAATACAAACCTAGACTTTGTATTTCCCCTATCTTTCCGAAACTTGAATTTGATGAGAAAGAAAACCTTAAGCCTAGTGGAGCTTATCTCTGTCTTTTTTCCAGAAATAAAAGACACAGCCATCTTTATTAATGATAAAAACAAAATGCTCTTCATCCTGGACGGCCTGGACGAGAGTCGCCTCTCTTTGGACTTCAACAAAAGTGAAATAATGTCAGATGTGACGCAGCCAAGCACAATTGCCGTGCTTCTGGCCAACCTCATCAGGGGAAGACTGCTTCCTTTGGCTCTCGTTTGGATCACATCACGCCCGGTGGCGTCTAGTCAGATCCCCCTGGAATATGTTGATCTTGTGACCGAGGTGCGAGGGTTCAACAATCCGCAAAAAGACGATTATTTCAGGAAGAAAATTGCTGATGAGAGCTTAGCGAACCAGGTGATCGCACATGTAAAATCCTGCAGGAGCCTTTACATCATGTGCCACATACCAGTCTTCTGCTGGATGGCGGCAAATGTTCTTGAAAAGAAGTTGGCAAATAAAGACAGTAATGACATGCCAAAGTCTCTGACTCAAATGTACATACACTTCTTGTCCTTGTATGTGGAGAACATGAAGCCTAGACAACCAGGAAGACGAGAGTCAAATGCAGACTCTGTGAGAACAAACCTCCTTTCTTTAGGTAAACTGGCTTTCAAAGAGCTCGAGAAGGGCCACCTGATCTTCTATGAGAGCGACCTCATAATGAATGGTATCAATGCCACACAGGCGTCCATGTTTTCAGGAGTCTACACCCAGATCTTCAACGAGGAGCTGACACCATGTAAAGAGAAGATGTTCTGCTTTGTGCATCTAAGCGTTCAAGAATTCTTTGCAGCGTTGTATGTCTTCCTCACTTTCCACAACGACAATGACAATGTCCTGGTAAAGAAATCGTCGGCTTCACGACGATTCCTATTCAGAGAATCGTCAGAGCTCATCCTCTACAAAGAAGCAGTAGAAAAGGCTTTGAGGTGCGAAGAGGGACATTTTGACATCTTTCTGCGCTTTCTTTTGGGCTTGTCTCTGGAGTGCAATCAGGCTTTGTTGAAACATCTAATGACCAACAACAGAACACACGCAAGGACCAGACCTGAGATCATCAAACACATAAAGGAGAGGATCAGGGCTTCTATGTCCCCAGACAGGTGCCTCAATCTCTTTCACTGCCTGAATGAACTGAACGACCATTCGCTGGTGGAGGAGATCCAGAGCTACCTGAGGTCAGGCAGCCTGAACAAAGCCAACCTTTCACCCTCCCAGTGGGCCACTCTGGTTTTTGTATTACTGACTTCGGAAGAAGAGTTGAGTGTGTTTGAACTGAGCAACTACGCCAAGTCAGAGGAGGGTCTGCTGAGACTGCTGCCTGTCATGAAAATGGCCCGAGTGGCAAAGTAAGTTATTCACAGTAATAATTTATGACTTGCAGAAACTTTAAAGGTATTCGCTTTCTCTTAAAATAGATAATAGGTTATGGAAAAACCAAAGTACATAAGGACAGAGTAAAAAAAGCTCAGCCTTGATGTAGGTATCATCAATGTACTGAGAATGAAGCAAATGGAGCATTTTTGAGAATGTGACCAGCTTTGTTGTGTGTGTATTGGTCAGATAAATTTAAAGTCTAGCTGATGACTGTAATGGAGCAAAAAGACAGAGACAGAGGCAAAGACAGATATTTATTTTTTTTGGTCTTGAGCATAAAACAGGACAATGATAACTTATATCTGATTAAAATGTGTTGTCAGTGTTGTGAACACAGCTTGTTTCTGCTGCCCCTATGTGGCCACACAATTGGTCACAGCTCAGTCAAATGTTTTATCTCAAGTATCAATTGCCTTTTCTTGTGCTGAGGCCTGTTCAGCGTCAGTCTGTGAGTGGAAACATATTTTAAACATGCATGTTGTGTGTTTGCATAGGTTCCAATCAGGGATGAACAATATTTGGTACGTCTAGTTTTAAAATGACTATCTTTATGTTATTATTGACCTGTCCTGTGATGCCTGTCCTGCTGCAGTCTAAACGGATGTAACCTCACTGTGACCTGCTGTCAAATGCTGGCGAATGGCATCAGTTCATCACAACTCAGAGTACTGGACTTGAGTGACAACAACCTAACAGATGCTGGACTAATGCAGCTCTCTGATGATCTGAAGAACAGCAAACTGGAGACACTCAGGTCAACACTCTAACGTGTTTCTTTTTTTCCACATTGGGTCAAACTAATAAAGGGTTTTAATATTCATCTAACTTTTCTATTTTTCAGACTGAGGAGCTGCAACCTAACAGAGCACAGCTCTGGTAGCCTGGAATCAATCATCAGCTCTGCTTCTTGCCCGCTGAAAATACTGGATCTCCACGACAACGACTTTCAGGATGAAGGAGTCAAAAAGATCTCTGGTGGACTGGGGAGTCCTCACTGTAAACTTGAAGTACTCGAGTAAGACTCAAGCAGTCAATTCAGTGCCAATACAGAGACAGACATGCAAACTCAGCTGTCCTTATTATAGGTGAAATATATGTAATTGGTGTGTTTTCTTGAAGTTTGTCCCTGTGCAGAGTGACTGAAGAGGGATGCACTTTCCTGGCGTCCGCTTTGAACTCGTCCCGTCTGAGAGAGCTCGACCTGAGCTACAACCATCCAGGAAACTCAGGTCAAAAGCTGCTGACTGCTCTACTAGAGGACCCAAAATGCAGTCTGGAGAAACTCAGGTAGCGATGAAGTCGAGTAGAGACCGGCTGATACATCAGCTGGCTGCAATTATCTTATCATAGATAAGTTGGTATCACCATGTGTGTGTCAGTCAATGAGTAACAAAACGTTTCAAATAAAAAATACTGTAGATTTGATAGGAATGGTGACAATTTGGTTTCATAATCTGATTTTAGATATTGGTGTGTTTCCAGGTCTTGGGGAGTTCTTCTGTATATGCATAAAGGTTGCATAAAGACATATCTTCTGTTTTCTTTTAGGATGGAGCAGTGTGGTGAGTCCAGGATTCAGCCAGGTCCAAAGAAATGTGAGCAACCAACATGCTTGACTATTTCCTTCTAAACATGTTAAACTAACTGTCATATAAAACTAACTCACACTCTTAATCTGATTCATCAGATACTATCAAACTCACCTTGGACCCAGACACAGCACACAGAGATCTTTCACTGTCTGAGGAAAACAGGAAAGCAAGGCGTTGGACTAAACAGCCATATCCCGATCACCCGGAAAGGTTTGATTACTGGACACAAGTGTTGTGTAGGGAGGGACAGACAGGACGCTGCTACTGGGAGACGGAGTGGAGTGGGAGAGCCCTCATAGGCGTAGCCTACAGAAGGATGTGCAGGAAAGGAGAAGGTGATGAGAGCTGGTTAGGCCGGAATGAATCCTCCTGGGGCTTGAATTGCAACAGCAACGGCTATAGGATCTTGCACGGAAGCATGAACACTGCTCTAGCTGCTACATCCAGCTCCAATAAAGTGGGAGTCTACCTGGATTGGTCAGCAGGGACGTTGTCCTTCTACAGAGTCTCTAATGATGCACTGGTCCCCCTCTACACCCTCCACACCACATTCACTGAGCCGGTCTACCCTGGGTTTCATCTAGGCTGGGTGGACTCTACAGTGTACTTGTGCTAAGTGTCACTCTCTGGGACCTCAGCTCCACCACAATGCTGTATTTCTGAGCCTTATATCTATACTAACATTTGAAACAAACCAGCTGCATATAATTTCTTTTTTCAATAGTGCACAATATACATAAATATTTTCAACAAGGATTGTCTAAAGTCAGCTCTGTTTGTTACACACCTAAATTTTAATTTCACAATACTTTCTTTAATTCCCAGCAACTTTGTACTTGGTGTTAAGTTATAACACATGTTTTGATATCAGGGAAAGGCAAAGTGAAATTTATGGTGACTAATTTCCATTAGGCCTCTCAAAAGGTAATTTAGTACTTTAATACTCAGCCCGTAGATCTTATACTGGTCTAAATAACACTAGCAGACTTGAAAATACTTGCTTACAAGTAAAAAGTCCATACCAGTCATCTTTGGTAGAAGGAAAGTACAGACGCAAATCTTGAACAAATAAATGTACTCATTAAAAAAATTGGTCAAGTGTTTTTTTATTCTATTCTACTGTACTATTATAAGTTAAATACCATAGCTGCCTGGCGTGGAGCTGATTTTATGTACAGTCAGGTGGTTTAACTGTACAACAACTTATTTTATTTCATATAATGATATTTTAAAGTCCTGTAACGATCAGCTTTCAGAACTTTAATCTGGTATTTTATAATTGGACGTAATTACAGTAAAGACCTTGTCAAAATGACTTTAGGTGTTTTTCCCGATTTGAGCATTAGCATTTAGCTCAGAGCATAGCTACAGCCTCACTGGCATGCTAGCAAAGATTTTTGTGTGTTTTCCTTTATGTGTGTATATATATATGTATATATATATATATATATATATATATATATATATATATATATATATATAAAGTAGTCAAGATAAACACTGAACGGAATATTTCTTTCATTCATAATCTCCTTTAAAATAGCTACAAGCTAAAGCTAGTGGAGCAGTTGAAGTAGAAAGAAGCATACGTGAAAATACAAATAAAAGTAGACTTATGATAAAGATGACTTATTAATTGGACTTAAGTACCGCACAAGTAAACTTACTTACTGTAACGATGGACTCTAAAGAAACTCGTGAACCACTGGTTGCAAAGTCTTGCACACAAAATGGTTACCGAAGCATCGACCGTAAATCAGACAACAGACAACAGACCGCTGCTAGGCAACTGTTGGCGTATTTAAACTGCCGAGGCTAGCAGTTAGCAAGCTAACAACTTGGTAGCATGTTGGAAAATATAAAATACAGTAAAACGACCAAACAGTATTTTACTTATGCAAATTATATAATTACAAACAAGTCTTTTATACGATTACGATAAACAAAGACTTTTTTTTTATTTTCTATAAAATAATTTTCTATTTATGCTGCAAATAAGTTAGCTAGTTCACATTTAGCCCGGATTATAGCTCCAATCTGTCGAGATAAGCACTGGATGGGACTTATTATGTTATATATATATATTATTATGTCGGAAAGGTTTTTAAAGTCTTACGCACTAATGTAAAACACAGCCATATTCTAATCATAGCTGGAGACTTCAACCACCTAGATTTAAAGGTTTCATTACCCAAACTTCACCAACATGTGGACTTTGCAACCAGAGGAGTCAACACACTGGATCTAGTGTACACAGTCTGCAAGGGGGCATACAAGGCATCCCCCCTCCCCCACCTAGGTCTCTCTGATCACATCTCCATCATGCTGAGACCAGCATACAGACCTAGAGTGAGAACCATCAGGCCTACACAAAAGGAAGTACGGGTGTGGCCAGAGGAGGCTTCCTTTGCTCTCAGGGACTGCTTCGACACAACAGACTGGGATGTCTTCAAACAAGCAGCTTCCCACGACGACCACACAGACATAGAGGAGTACACAGAGACTGTCACAGCATACATTGCAAAATGTATAGATGATGTCACCCACAGAAAAACCATCACTGTTCGTGCTAACCAGAAACCATGGCTGACAGGAGAGGTTCACAGGCTCCTGAGGGCTCGAGATGCAGCCTTTAAGGCTGGTGACACCGCAGAGCTAGCAACAGCCAGAGCCAACCTGTCACGCGGAATCAGGGAAGCAAAACGACAGTACAGCAGTAAAATATCTGGACACTTCAGTGACACAAGAGATGCCCAGTCTCTCTGGCGTGGCATCCAAACCCTCACAGACTATAAACCCCCACCACGGACCTGTGAGAGCGACATCACACTGCTGAACAGCCTCAATGACTTCTACGGCCGCTTTGACACACACAACAGCACACCGGCTCAGAAGTCCCCACTCCCACCGAACAAGCAGGTGATGTGTCTGGCCCCAGCCAGTGTGAAGAGGACCCTCTCCAGGATCAACCCAAGTAAGGCAGCCGGACCAGACAACATTCCAGGCCGTGTTCTAAGGGACTGTGCCGAGGAGCTCAAGGATGTCCTCACCGATATCTTTAACATCTCCCTGAGCCAAGCTGTTGTCCCCAAGTACTTCAAAGCCGCCACCATAATCCCAGTCCCGAAGACCCCTAACCCATCCAGCTACAACGACTATCGGCCCATAGCCCTGACCTCCACCATCATGAAGTGCTTCAAGCGGCGGGTCATGCAGAACATCAAATCCATCCTCCCTCCCTCCCATGACCCGTACCAGTTCGCATACAGGCCAAACAGGTCCACGGAGGATGCTTTCTCCACCGCTCTCCACCCAGCACTCACCCACCTGGACTCAAAGAACTCACACGTAAGAATGCTGTTTTTAGACTTCAGTTCAGCATTTAACACAATCATTCCCCAGCAACTCATACCAAAACTGAGCCACCTTGGATTAAAAACCTCCGTCTGCAACTGGGTGCTGGACTTTCTCACAGGGAGGCCACAAACCGTGCGGGTTGGCAGCAACACCTCTAAGACCATCACGCTGAGCACAGGAGCTCCACAAGGGTGTGTGCTCAGCCCGCTGCTCTTCACCCTGCTCACCCACGACTGTGTTCCAACCTACAGCACCAACCACATCATCAAGTTTGCGGATGACACAACTGTTGTGGGCCTCATCACCAACAACGATGAAGCCAACTACAGAAGAGAGGTGAGCCTACTGGTGCAGTGGTGTAAGGACAACAATCTCATCCTCAATGTGGAGAAAACAAAAGAGATTGTTGTCGACTTCAGGAGAGGTCACCCCCAGCATCCCCCGCTGACCATCGAAGGTGCTGCTGTGGAGAGGGTGAGCAGCACCAAGTTCCTGGGGGTGCACATCTCAGAAGACCTTTCCTGGACTAATAACACAACATCACTAGCCAAGAGGGCTCAGAAACGCCTCTACTTTCTCCGGAAACTACGAAGAGCACAAGTTCCGCCCTCCATCATGTGTTCTTTCTACCGGGGCATCATTGAGAGTGTCCTCACTGGCTGCATCACTGTGTGGTACGGAGGCTGCACTGCCTCCTGCCGAAAGACCCTGCAACGCATAGTGAACACAGCCAGCAAGATCATCGGTGCCCCCCTGCCCTCCCTCACAGACATTTTCCACACCCGCCTCACTCGCAGAGCCACCAGCATTGCCAGTGACCCCTCCTACCCCCTACATCCCCTCTTCAGTCTCCTGCCTTCGGGGAAAAGGTACCGGAGCCTCCGGGCCCGCTCCACCAGACTGCTGAACAGCTTCGTCCCCCAGGCTGTCAGGGTGCTGAACTCTGCCCATCACCCCCCCCACCCCCCGCCTCATGCCCCCTGCCGGACCATAACCCACCCATCACACAGGGACTCTACCTCACCTGCCTTCTGACAGCAATCTGCACCGTACTGCACCTTTGCACATTTAAAAAATCCAAACTGTAACTATACAGATACAGATACAGATACAGAAAGCTTTATTAATCCCCGAAGAGCAATTCAGTTTCTACAATCCACCATCTAGACATACAACCATTCACACAGCAATAGTATATAGCAGGAGTAACGCGATGAGGTCTGGGTCCAAATACAATTTATAAATAAAAAGACATCAGAAGCAGAATAGATAATGATAAAAAGAATACAAATAGCTGCTTGTCCTGATAGAGAAAAATAAAAATAAGATAAAAATAAAAATAAAAATAAAAATAAAAATAAAAATAGCAGCCCAGAATAAAAGATAATGTGTGCTTAATAAAAACACAGTAATAAATAAATAAATAAATGGAAGATGAATTGCACATATCCGTAGCTCCTAAAGTGCATTGTGCCAAGAACAGATCAGTCAATAATTATTTCCTCAGCTCAGTATTTAGTAGTGTAATTGCTGAAGGAATAAATGATCTTGCGTAACGGTTTGTCTTTCTGGGGGGCTGCAAGTAACGCCGACCTGATGGCATAAGAACAAATTCATCTTCCAGAATATGATGTTGGTTCATCAGACTTTTTGCTTTTTGGAGGACACGTTTCTCCCAAAGAGAATTCAGGTCGCACATTTGAATTCCAATAATTTTGGAGCAGACTTTCACAATATTATTTAAACAGTTTCGGTCCTTCACTGTAATGTTACCAAACCAACAAATGAAAGAAAAGGTAAGAAGGCTCTCAATATATGACAAATACACAGTGCACAGTATAGAACTGGAGACCCCGAAGGAATTAATCCTGCGCAATAAATGGACTCTCTGCTGGGCACGTTTGACCACTGAATCAGAGTTAATTTCAAACTTCAGTTGACAATCAAAAACCGTACCCAGATATTTATAAGAATTTACGATCTCCACATCCTCACCATGGATCCTGCATACTGAGGTATTTGTCCCTTTTTTTCTAAAATCGATGATGAGTTCCTTAGTTTTAAGAACATTAAGGTCGAGAAGGCTGTCGTCACACCACTTTACAAAATCAGGAAGCGCACGTCCGTGGTCTGACTCTGCGCCATGGAGGAGTGACATCAGAGCAGTATCATCAGAGAATTTAACGAAAAAGCTGTCCTCTTTAAGAGACCTGCAGCTATCCGTGTATAAAATGAACAGGAGCGGGGAAAGTACACAGCCTTGTGGGGAACCTGTGTTGGAGACTTGGGTTTTTGATGTAACCCCATTTACTAAAACCCTCTGTGTCCTTAGACTTAGACTTAGACTTAGATAAACTTTATTGATCCACAAGGGAAATTGCTTGGTTACAGTAGCTTAGTTGTCATAAAAAACACACTCTTAAGAACCTCAGATAAAAAGAAAAGATTAAGTTAAATAAAATAGAAATAAAAAATAAGTAGAATAAGATCTAGTAACATAAGTCCTATCAGTCAGAAAGTTTAAGAACAAGGCTACAAGCTGGTCGGGCAGATTAAAATGAGAAGCAAGCCTCTCAATCAAAATGTAAGGCTGCATTTTGTTAAAAGCTGATGAGAAGTCAGCAAATAAAAGCCTGGCATGAGATTTGGGTTTCTCCAGATGCTTATAAATTTTGTCCAAGATAAAAAGCTTAGCGTCATCCACTCCTTTATTCCTCTGATAGGCAAATTGAAGTGGATCAAGTTTGTCCTCGACCAAGCTGAGAACCTCTTCTTTTAGGATTTTCTCAAGGTTTTTTACTACAAGAGAAGTAAGCGCCACCGGTCTGAAATCTTGTAATTCCCTAGGTCTATTTATTTTGGGAATAGGAATAACAGTGGAAGATTTCCAAATTGTTGGGAGCTTGCAGGTATCAACACACAATTGAAAAAGATGGGAAAAAACACCACTGAGTTGTTCAGCACAGTGGTGTAGTGTGTGACCACAGATAAGGTCCGGGCCTGAGGCTTTCCTCTTTTTTGTTTTCTTAAATAGAACCTCAACTTGTTCTTGAGATATGTGAATGCCACTACATGGTGTCAAAGAGTTCTTCAACCTGGAGACATCATGCATGAAATCAGACCTTTCAAATCGTAAAAAGAAAGTGTTAAAAGCATCAGGCAAACAGTCATCCTGAACACTGTTTAGACTGATCAGTTGCTTGGGTTCATTACCATGCTGATTAATTGCAGCCATAGATTTAATCCCTCGCCATGCTGACCCAAGGTCGCCATTTATATATTGTTTTTCTATTTTTTCCCTATACTTACTTTTGGCTTTGACTATTTCAGCCCTAACCTCTCTGGATACAGACTTTCTCTCCAGTGAGTCACCAGTAAAGAAGGTCTTTTTCTTCTTATTAATAACTGTTTTTAGATCTTTGGTTACCCACGGTTTATTGTTAGGGAAAGTGACAACAGTTTTGGTTGGGATAACAGTGTCCACACAAAAGGTGACATAGGACGAGACAGTGTCCGAAAGTTCATCAATATTGTCCCCACAACCATCGAAAAAACATTTCCAGTCCGTACACTCAAAACAAGCCTGGAGGGAGGATATGCTGTCCTCTGTCCAGAGCTTAACAGTTTTTGATTCTCCCTCCCGACGTCTAATACAAGGTTCATACGTTGGCACAAGGAAGATGCTGTTGTGGTATGAAGCCCCCAACCCTGGCATGAGAAGAGACTTATATCCTTCCTTTACGTTGCCAAAACACAAGTCCAGTGTGGTGTTTCTTTGCGTGGTTGGGCAAGTCACATATTGTTCATATGTCCGCAAGACCTTGTCTAAACGGACATGGTTCATATCCCCCATGTAAAATTTGGGAGCCTCACTGCAAATAGTATCCAGCCGCTGAGATAAATCCATGATCACTTGTGTGGCTGCAGTAGCGTTGGCCCGGGGATGACAGTACATCAGCGTGAAGAACAGCTGAGGGAACTCACGTGGTAAATAGAAGGGGCGTAAAGACAGAGTGAGTAACTCGATGTCGGGAGTACAGATTTTTTCCCGCACATGAATAGTTTTACAGTACCTCTGATTTACATAAAAGCAGACGCCTCCTCCACGGCTCTTCCCTGTCATCTCCCTGGAGCGGTCCAGTCTGATGGGACAGCCGAAGCCTGTGAGCGCCATCTCGTTGTCCAGGTCGCTCTCATTCAGCCAGGTCTCAGTGATCCCCAGCAGGCAGCACTCTTTAATCTCTTGTCTTAATTTTACCAGGCTCTCCAGCTCGTCAATATTGCGCCTCAAGGACTGCGCATTAGATAAAAAGACCGAGGGCAGAGGGGGCAGCCGGCGTCGATCATCAAGGCAGAACTTTTTAACTCTGCGCTTGATGCCTCCCCTCCTACCTCTTTTCCTCCGCGGTGGCCGCCTTGGGGGGTTCCGGTCAATGTGGAGAGGCACAAAAATCTCTGCCGGTATTGTGATCGGTATCTCTCCCTCCGTTGAAGAACGTAGTGACAGGAGAAGCTCTCTGGTAAAAACAAGGCGGTATCCATGCTGCTGGGCAGTATTCGCCCCTCGACAGGTGCAGCAAACCAGCGTAACGATAAAAACAAGTGAAAAAAGTTGCGAAGACGACCACAGATTCCACATCTCTGTACTCCGTCGTTATACACACACGCACACAGCGTTCAAAAATCACTTAAACATAAAAACAACATAAAAACAACTAAAAGACGGTGCTGGCTGTAGTGGGTCGCACACAGAGGAGCGCCCCATTGCACTGTTGTACATAGAAATTTCTATTTTCTATTTATTCCCTATATTTATATTATATACAGAATGTTTACATAGCAACTGTTTCACTGCCAACTTCACCCACTTTAGGTCTAGTTAGGTTTTTATTTTATTTTATTTATTATTATGTGAGAAAGAGAAACGTTTTTTCGATTTTTCTGTATGTTGCAAACGTATTGAGAAATTGACAATAAAGAAATCTTGAATCTTGAATCTTGAATACCCCACCTTTTCCAGCGATGAGGATATTAGCTACACTGCCTGGCCAAAAACAAAAAGTCTCCACCTGGATTTAACTAAACAAATATGTACGAGCCTCCTATTGGATAATTACTGCATGGGTGATTTTCTTTCAGCCGGCAACAAGTTATTTAACCCCAACAGATGCAATGAGCAGCTTTTCATTTCTTAAACAATCATGTCTAAAGACGCATCCCGTGGTGGTGGAAAAGATGTTCGTCTGTTTGAGAAGGGTCAAATTATTGGCATGCATCAAGCAGAGAAAACATCTAAGGAGATTGTAGAAACTACTAAAATTGGGTTAAGAACTGTCCAGTGTATTATTAGGAAGGATAGTGGGGAACCATCGTCTTCGAGGAAGAAATAGGGTCGGAAAAAAAATCCTGATTGATCGTGATCGGCCATCACTTAAACGTTTGGTGAAATCAAATCGAAGAAAAACAACAGTAGAACTTAGTGCTATGTTTAATAGTGAAAGTAAGAGCATTTCATCATACCTAGTGTCTACTGTACAAGCATGAGAAATCATTGTCACATGTGGATTGGCCACCACAGAGTCCAGACCTTAACCCCGTACCTTCTACTGATAGGAATCTTTGTGATGTGCTGGAGAAGGCTTTGCGCAGTGGTCAGACTCTCCCATCATCAATACAAGATTTTGCAAGATCTTGAATGCAACACTGGATGGAAATAAATCTTGTAACATTGTAGAAGCTTATCAAAACAACGCCACAGCGAAGGTGTGCCGTAATCAAAGCTAAAAGCGGTCCAATGACCTTTTTTTATGGTGGCGACTTTTTTGTTTGGCCTGGCAGAGTATAATGCACAAGAATATTCAGGTTCAGATTCAGATTCAGGCACAAGTGAGCAGCTTCACGTGCAAGTACAGACATTTTAAGGTGCAAAAAAACAGAAAGAGAACAAGATAAAAAGTACAAAGTATATACAAGTTACCAAGCCATAAATGTTATGACTATCCAAAATATCCATGGAGAATGTAAACAGACTGTGTAAGAAAAGTGACTAAAGTGCAAATGTAAACAGTAAACAGTAGTTACAGGGAATATGTATTTACAAGTTATAGCCGAGGTAGAATGGGTAATAAATAAAATGGGTAATAAATAAAAACAGCCAAGAGTCTCTGGTATGTGAGTATTGGGGTGTGGGGCAGGGGGAGGTTGACTGTACTATGGTTGTGTGTGAGTTGGAGAAGAGTCAGTGAGAGAGAGAGAGAGTGTGTGTGTGGGGAGGAGTTGATGAGGATGGCTTTTGGGATGAAGGTGGCTTTTCTCCTCTGAGTTCTGCAGGCGGGGCAGCGGAGACGTCATCCAGAGGGGAGACACTGGAATGCTGAGTGGAGGACATGTGAGGGGTCTTTGGTGATTTTTACTGCCAAGTTGAGTGTCTGTTGGTCACGAATATGAGTAAGAGTTCTTACAGGCAGGCCGATGATCTTAGAGCAGACTGAAACAGTGCTCTGCAGTCGGTTTCTGTTGTGGAGGCTGATGGAGTGGAACCAGCAGGGTATTGAGAAGGTGATGATGCTCTCAATAAAACTGTAATTAAAAGTCTGCAGAATGTCTCTGCTGACTCCAAAGGAGCTGAGTTTCCTCAGGAGGTAGAGACGTTGCTGGCACCTTCTGAGAGTCTCTTCAGTGTTGGAGGAGAATTTCAGCAGGTTGTCAAAGATGGTGCCCAGATATCTGAACTCCTCGACAAGCTCCACTGGCTTCCCATGGATGATGGTGGTGGCTGCTGTAGTCAGGTCCCTCTGCTTCTTGGAATAAGTCACCACCATCTCCTTGGTTGTTCTGACGTTCAGTTCCAGGCATGAGCTGTCGCACCACTCTATGAACTCCTGAAGAGCTGGTCCGTGGTGATGTGAGGGTCCCGACAGCAGAGACAGGAGAACTGTGTCGTCAGTGTACTTGACCAGGTGGCAGTTGGGCTGTGTGGATCTGCAGTCATCGGTGTACAGGATGAAGAGCAGGGGTGATAGCACGCAGCCCTGGGGGGAGCCAGTCGAGGTGAAACGGAGGTCTGAGAAGGTGTTGTTGACCAGTACTCTCTGGGACCTGTTAGTGAGAAAGTCCAGGATCCACAGAATTAACTGGTTGTCTAGGTGGAAGCGGGAGGAAGGTTTTGTGGCCAGGATGTGGGGCTGCAGCGTGTTGAATGCTGAGGAGAAATCAGCAAACAGTAGTCTGGCTGAAGAGTCGGGGTGCTCCAGGTGTTTGTGGATACTGTCCATAATGAATGTCTTTGCATCATCGACGCCTTTGCCTGCGCGATATGCAAACTGGAATGGGTCAATCAGGGAGTCCGTTGTTCTGATGATGTGGTGTTTTATGATCCTCTCCATGGCTTTCATCTCTAGGGACGTGAGAGCTACGGGTCAAAGGTCATTCAGGGCTTTTGATTTACTTTTTTGGGACGGTGCTGCTGTCCATGGAGCTCTGAAACACGTCCCCTAGTTGCTGAACGCAGTGCCTCAGGACCCGGCCACTGATGTTGTCTGAGCCAGGTGAGCTGTTCTCTCTGAGCTGAGTCATGACACTCCCATTCTCCAGCGCTTCAGAGAACTAATCTGACTGGAGGGGAGGGGGAAGTGAATGAGTAACGCTCGCTCTTCCTTCAGCACATACTGTCTTGACGCCCTGGAGCAATAAGCCGCTGAGTCTGTCGTTGACGGTTGTGGCTGTGTTATGCTGCACCCAAGTGTCAGTTTGTGTGATTGCATTAAAAAAATACCCCAAATGATTGAAGATATTAGAGTTATTCAAAGTTTTCCCTCTCCTCCATTTAAGGGAGAGAAAATATTGGAGAGAAATATCTGGAGAGAAAATATTGTTAATTGAGTAGTGGAAAAGGGGTAGGTTCAATAAGCATATGCTTCATCCTACTCCTTTTCGGACATGTTGGGTTCACATTATTATTTTTTTTTTGACTATTGTTATTGTTGTTTTGACTATTGTTATTGTTGTTTTGACTATTCTTATTGGATTTGTTTGTTTTCAGTTTACTTTGTTATGTTACCTGCACATGTTCGAAATAAACTAAACTAAACTAAACTAAACTAAACTAAACTAAGGGAGTAATTAAGCATCATCTAAACAGTCAAGGTCCTTTACTACTGTTGTCATTGACATAGTTTCACGTCTGTGTGCTCTTGTTTATTCTTATAACACTAATTCACACACAATAGAAATAAAAATTACATATAACAAATCAGAAGATGCTCAAGCTTTGTTTGTTAAACATTTGAAACAATAAGTCTTGAATTTGACTCAGGGTCAAGTATTGAAACCACATAAACCACTTGACTAATGGCTCTGTTATAATGTATTTCACAACAAAGTTTATGTTTTTTGTCCTCATTTACACACAGTTGTCAGCAATGTTTAGATGGGCGTAAATGGGCGGGGATAATGTACCGCAGTATACAGCACAACCAAAAGTGAAACAAACAACACCTGAACAAGGAAATAAGAACAACGGCTCCTCACATCAGAAGATTTGTTACAAATTTTGGTCTAAAGAGCAAAGGTGAGCTGCTATATGAATTACAATTATTTAGATTAGCGATAATCAACACCAGCCAGCTATAATTGAATAACCTTTAAATATCTTATTATCGAAATTATGACGTCATTCCGATAAGTCCGATGTCAAAACGAATGACCCCGATAATATTATATAATATATGTTTTTGGAGTGAACTTTATTAAGCGTCTTCTACAAAGTGCTGGAAGTTAATGCCTCTCATTTACATAGTCACACACGAATGTATATATTCAGGGAACCGATAGGGACCAAAAACAACGTCTGTAACAGTAACTTCTCAGAATGTAATCAGAGGTTGTTTTTGGTTCCTATCGGTTTCCTGAATATATATGTTCGTGTGTGAATTTAAATGCTTATAGTACTTTTTAGAAGACGCTTAATAAAGTTCATTCCATTAACTCGTATTGGTTCGCGGGACAGAGCCAATATGGCGACGACGCTGACGTCATTGTGTCTATGGGAAAAACGACTCTCCGGGAACGACCGGAAACAGGGAACTTCCGTCACCACTTGAATGCAGCACTACGTGCATACGTTTGTAAGCAAACAACATGGCGGCGGCGGTGGGTGTGGGACTTTTTCAAAGTTTCCGAGGATGACACTTCTCTGGCTGTTTGTAATAAATGTTTAAAGAAAGTGCCACGAGGTGGAAAAATCAGCACCAGCTTTAATACCTCGAACATGAAAAGTCATTTGAAACACTGTACCCATTGGCAGTGTTGGGAACGTTACTTTAAAAAAGTAATTAGTTATAGTTACTCACTACTTGTTCCAAAAAGTAACTGAGTTAGTAACTGAATTACTCTATAATAAAAGTAACTCATTACCAGGGAAAGTAACTATTTGCGTTACTGTTAAAAAAAAAAGTTGCTATATGTCAAAGAATTTGGATTTTTTTGAGCAGTTTTCACAAGTCAGTTGAAATGAGTAGAACAGACAGGTGTTTGTACATAACTTTTGATATTTATATATATATTTTATAATTATATTTATATTAAATTTATTTTTATAATATTTATATTTCGGTAGGGTTTAGACGGCGAGCTATCGTCTGTGGTGGAGGTATCGGTGTTTTTGGCCACTAGCTTTGTAGATGCGTGTGTCGTTGTGAGATGCTTCATTAAATTAGAGTTGCTTACAGCGGATGTCGAGAAAGTCTTTGCTCCTGGACATAATGTACACATTACATGCACGTTCCTCCCTTTGACCACAATGATTTTTTTTATTTATTTTAGTAGCGCTTATATCTCCACCTTGAAAATGCCAACTTTTCATCGGATTGCTCCTGACTCGCCGTCTCTGCTGCTTCATCGAATCTCTGTTGAGCTGTTGTGTGTGTGTGTGGCGCGTGTGCTGTCATGTGTGTAAAACCACTGGCTCTGATTGGCTACCATGAAACATGACTCTGCCTTAGCCAATCATAATCGCTTACCTCGTTATTAACCCACCTCCTCACTAGCGGTGAGCCAGGGGTGCGTTCGGATTACACAGTTTATTCAATCGATGTATAGTAACGCACCGCATTTAACGTCCAGTAACGTTAACGGCGTTGTAACGACGAGAAAAGTAATTAGTTAGATTACCCCGTTACTGAAAATATGACGGCGTTACCTAACGCCGTTACTTTAAACGGCGTTATTCCAAACACTGCCCATTGGTGAGGCTTTCAAAAAAAAAATAAAAATCTTCAGGTTATCGCGATAACCTGAAGATTTTCACCGCGGTAGATACCGCAGTATCGGCCTTTGGAAGCGGAAAGTTATCGGTTATCTGTATTTAGACCTGAACTAAACCCACATTAGAACTGAACCCTGGACATTTCTATACGCACCATAATCTCTGGTATTAAGATAAATAAGAGATGATTAACTCCATGCAACTCCTCACATCAACATGATCACATCAGTAATTACCAACATGATGAATCAAACTCATCCTGCATATTCAATCATTTCCTGAGATGATTATAGTTCAGATTCGTTTCTTGTTTAGTTTGGTTCTCAGCTCCAAGGCCAGAATCTTTTAAAAGGCTCTCATTACTAATGAACAGACATCCTTTATTCATGTAATCATTTCTAATAGTGGTTGAATGAATGAGTTAAACTCCTCTTCCACAGATCAGCCATGTTGAGTAGGTGGTCTTTAATGTGACCCAGGAATGAGGTCACATGTGTCCCAGACCTTGTTCTGACCTGCTATTAAGATCCGATCACGTAAAAGACAGGTGTGAACACCCCCAGGACGCATTGAGATCGCTTTAGAGTAGAGATCTGGTCTCAGTCCACATGTTGAGGTGGTCTGGGACGTAAGTTTCCTCATTCCTTTGGTAGTGTGAAGACAGTCTGTCCTGTATGCTGCATCGACTAGCAATAGCTTCCAAAGACATGGAACCAGAACTCTGTTTTGAACACAGTTATTACTGCAGTTAATCAGTTCATCAAGGGCACTGCAGTCACTTTGCCAGGATATGGACGCTGGACACTTTTTTGGTTAGCTGCTAAAACCTAATGCAACATGTAAATATTTTTTGTCATATAGTTTCTCTTGTCTTATCTTACTCTATTTTTTGTATTTTGCACTATTGTTCCCATATGAGGCTCTGCAGTATCATTTTGAGGTACGATGGCTGTCTCGTGGTAAAGCATATCTTCCTGACATATTCAACATTCTGAATAGCCTCAACCTCTCCATCCGAGGAGGCCACACATGTGTCCTTGAAGTTAGTGACAAAATCAGTGCCTTCATTTAGAAAACAGACCTATGGAGAGGGAAGATACAAGACGGAATAACAGACATGTTTCCTTAACTGTTTTCTCCACACAGAGAAAACTTCAGCTCATACTTCTCTGACGTGATGCGCACCAGCTGGAACAGCAAATGTACTGACAGGTAAAGCAGAAGAGCAGTTGTTGGAATTATCCTGTGATAGGACATTGAAGACCCGATTCCAACAGGTGAGTCATGCAAACTTTTGACCCTCCTTGTCCCCTGAGTATCCCAAACTTGCTACTGAGGCCATGCAAATTTTCCCCCCTTTCCTACCACTTACCTCTGTGAATCGTCATTTTCCACTGCAATGAAGAATAAATACAGGGCTCATTTACAAGTGGAAGTTACAGAAACTGCATTGTAAGGAACAGGCTCCTCACTAATTTAGTGAGTTACTGACGTGAGTGATGAGTGACCTGACTTGCATGTGCGTTGCAAGTGTGATAAAGCCTAAAGCAAATATTTATGATGAGGCTTAATTACTAACACCAATATGTTGTTCAGTTTTCTACCAATAATTTGAATAAGGGTCAATACGTAAAGTTGAAACAATTAAGTTGCTTTTAACTGGTTTTAAAACAAACTGGGTTTATTAGGACTGTTCCTTTCTTCTCACCGTTCATTTTTTGGAAACTTTAAGATTTGTTACTTTGAAATCAGACATATAAAATAATTTAAATAAAATGTGTTCAAATTTGTTGTGTTTACATTCATCTCTATTAGACAGGTCTGAAATATTTAGGTTGAAAAGTTTAAAACATAAATAGTAGGGTTTGTTATACCTTTTAAATGTCTCGTTAGGGCACCACCTCATTTTACGTAGGAAGAACACAGTTTAAGTCAATTTAGCTGTCTCAGTTAAATATATTTCATGAACAAACTGCTGCAGTCAAATGTCCAAATTGTTGTTAAAAGACAAAGTTACGAAGTATAAAAAAAAAAATATGCAAATAAGAAAACTAAGAAAAAGTGAAGAAAAAGCTAAAGGAGAACAAAAGGAAAGTAGAAAAGAGTAAACAAGTGCGGATCTATCTAGAGGATGGAGGATAGGGAACACTTTGAGGGAATTTCTTCAAATGTAGTGTTTGGTGTTCACAAACCATGATATTGGATGATTTACAGTGATCCAAAATGATACATTTTGATTGTAAAATGTAAATAAATATACATAAAACTGACCTTTCTACAGAGTATTTCTGTCTATGTATCATTTTCCAATAAAGAAACTCAAATAAAATATTCTACTGGTGTAGTTAATTAAGGAGACTGAAATAAAACCAGACTGCGCAGACAAGAAGCACCACTTCCTATTTTCATATACAGGAAGGAAAGTTCTGCTTATGAGCTGCTGCTGTCAGAGCGCGTGATTCTGACGCAATAGCAGTTGAAAGTGAAGTACGAAATAGCTCAGTGTCTGAGCTGTTTCAGTTTTGTACTTGGATGAATGTGGTTTGTTCTTCAGTGTAGTGAAATTATATGACTGATACACAGGCTGAGATGATGAAGATGAGGAGTATCAACTGACAGAAACCACGTGAGGATAAAAGAGCTGTTAAAAAATGGAGCAAGAGACAGATGCACATATAAAAAATGAAGTTTCTCAAGGTGAGGATGACATTTGTCTTCTTTGGGGCAAAGAGTCTGCTCTAAAACTCTGTTTATTTTTGCTGAGTATTGTGTTTTCTGCCTGAGCCAGCTCCTTCAATTCAGGGGACGGTTCAGCATTTCCAGCCCAACTACACTGCCCAGAGCGGTGGCAATGTGATTGGTCCTTGCATCATTGGGTCTAAAGTTGAAGGCAACATTAACATCAACATCACCTCAAACAGCCAAGGTAGATATATTAAACGAAGAAGGGGTGAGTAAAAGTTGGATTGGGACTCTTCTGATATTTCTCTTCATTTCCAGGCTGTATTGCTTCAACAGATGAGCTGAACAATAACAATACAAATGGCAGTGATGCTCAGAAGCCTCAAAGTGAGTACTTCTTACTTTATAGCGTTTAGGAATTTGACACATTGACACATTACTCAAAGTAATAGTCAAATGCACTTTCTCCTTTAGGCAAGAAGATTGTAGAATGCAAGAAGAAACTGAAAGCTACGCTGAAGAGGAAGTTCAGTCATTTGCTTGAGGGGATATCGACAGATGCAAACAAAAGTCCTCTCAATAAAATCTACACAGAGCTCTACATCACGGAGGGTGGAAGTGGCCGAGTCAATAACGAGCATGAGGTGATACGGACTGAGACAACATCCAAGGTCCGCGTGTTCAAAGAGAAATCAATCCACTGTAATCACCTGTTCGTTCCTCTACCTGGACGAGAAGACCACGTACGAACCGTTATCACAAGAGGAGTCGCTGGCATCGGAAAAACTGTCTCTGCCAATAAATTCACTCTAGACTGGGCAGAGGACAGAGCAAATACAAACCTAGACTTTGTATTTCCCCTATCTTTCCGAGAGCTGAATTTGATGAGAAAGAAAACCTTAAGCCTAGTGGAGCTTATCTCTGTCTTTTTTCCAGAAATAAAAGACACAGCTATCTTTATTAATGATAAAAACAAAATGCTCTTCATCCTGGACGGCCTGGACGAGAGTCGCCTCTCTTTGGACTTCAACCAAAGTGAAATAATGTCAGATGTGACGCAGCCAAACACAATTGCCGTGCTTCTGGCCAACCTCATCAGGGGAAGACTGCTTCCTTTTGCTCTCGTTTGGATCACATCACGCACGGTGGCGTCTAGTCAGATCCCCCTGGAATATGTTGATCTCGTGACCGAGGTGCGAGGGTTCAACAATCCACAAAAAGACGATTATTTCAGGAAGAAAATTGCTGATGAGAGCTTAGCGAACCAGGTGATCACACAGGTAAAATCCTGCAGGAGCCTTTACATCATGTGCCACATACCACTCTTCTGCTGGATGGTTGGCAAGTTGGCACATAAAGACAGTAATGACACGCCGAAGTCTCTGACTCAAATGTACATACACTTCTTGTCCTTGTATGTGGAGGACATGAAGCGTAGGCAACCAGAAGAGTCAAAAGCAGAATCTGTGAGAACAGACATCCTTTCTTTAGGTAAACTGGCTTTCAATGAGCTCGAGAAGGGCCACCTGATCTTCTATGAGAGCGACCTCAAACTGAATGGTATCAATGACACACAGGCGTCCATGTTTTCAGGAGTCTGCACCCGGATCTTCAGCGAGGAGCTGATACCATGTCAAGAGAAGATGTTCTGCTTTGTGCATCTAAGTGTTCAAGAATTCTTTGCAGCGTTGTATGTCTTCCTCGCTTTCCACAATGACAATGACAATGTCCTGGTAAAGAAATTATTCGCCTCATCGTCAGAGCTCATCCTCTACAAAGAAGCAGTAGAAAAGGCTTTGAGGTGCGAAAAGGGATATTTTGACATCTTTCTGCGCTTTCTTTTGGGCTTGTCTCTGGAGTGCAATCAGGATTTGTTGAAACATCTAATGACCAACAACAGAACACACGCAAGGACCAGACCTGAGATCATCAAACACATAAAGAAGAGGTTTAGTGCTTCTATGTCCCCAGACAGGTGCCTCAATCTTGTTCACTGCCTGAATGAACTGAACGACCATTCGCTGGTGGAGGAGATCCAGAGCTACCTGAACTCAGGCAGCCTGAACAAAGCCAACCTTTCACCCTCCCAGTGGGCCGCTCTGGCTTTTGTATTACTGACTTCGGAAGAAGAGTTGAGTGTGTTTGAACTGAGCAACTACGCCAAGTCAGAGGAGGGTCTTCTGAGACTGCTGCCTGTCATGAAAATGGCCCGAGTGGCAAAGTAAGTTATTCACCGTGATTATTTATGACTCGCAGAAACTTTAAAGGTATTAGCTTTCTCTTAAAATAGATAATAGGTTATAGAAAAACCAAAGTACATAAGGACAGAGTAAAAAAAGCTCAGCCTTGATGTAGGTATCATCAATATACTGAGAATGAAGCAAATGGAGCATTTTTGAGAATGTGACCAGCTTTGTTGTGTGTGTATTGGTCAGATAAATTTAAAGTCTAGCTGATGACTGTAATGGAGCAAAAAGAGACAGAGGCAAAGACAGATTTTTGTTTTGGTCTTGAGCATGAAACAGGACAATGATAACTTATATCTGATTAAAATGTGTTGTCAGTGTTGTGAACACAGCTTGTTTCTGCTGCCCCTATGTGGCCACACAATTGGTCACAGCTCAGTCAAATGTTTTATCTCAAGTATCAATTGCCTATTCTTATGCTGAGGCCTGTTCAGTGTCAGTCTGTGAGTGGAAACATATTTTAAACATGCATGTTGTGTGTTTGCATAGGTTCCAATCAGGGGTGAACAATATTTAGTACGTCTAGTTTTAGAATGACTATCTTTATGTTATTATTGACCTGTCCTGTGATGCCTGTCCTGCTGCAGTCTAAACGGATGTAACCTCACTGTGACCTGCTGTCAAATGCTGGCGAATGGCATCAGTTCATCACAACTTAGAGTACTGGACTTGAGTGACAACAACCTAACAGATGCTGGACTAATGCAGCTCTCTGGTGGTCTGAAGAACAGCAAACTGGAGACACTCAGGTCAAACTCTAACGTGTTTCTTTTTTTCCACATTTAGTCAAACTAATAAAGGGTTTTAATATTCATCTAACTTTTCTATTTTTCAGACTGAGGAGCTGCAACCTAACAGAGCACAGCTCTGGTTGCCTGGAATCAATCATCAGCTCTGCTTCTTGCCCGCTGAAAATACTGGATCTCCACGACAACGACTTTCAGGATGAAGGAGTCAAAAAGATCTCTGGTGGACTGGGGAGTCCTCACTGTAAACTTGAAGTACTCGAGTAAGACTCAAGCGCTCAATTCGGTGCCAATACTCAGCTGTCCTTATTATAGGTGAAATATATGTAATTGGTGTGTTTTCTTGAAGTTTGTCCCTGTGCAGAGTGACTGAAGAGGGATGCACTTTCCTGGCGTCCGCTTTGAACTCGTCCCGTCTGAGAGAGCTCGACCTGAGCTACAACCATCCAGGAAACTCAGGTCATAAGCTGCTGACTGCTCTACTAGAGGACCCAAAATGCAGTCTGGAGAAACTCAGGTAGCGATGAAGTCGAGTAGAGACCGGCTGATACATCAGCTGGCTGCAATTATCTTATCATAGATACGTTGGTATCACCATGTGTGTGTCAGTCAATGAGTAACAAAACATTTCAAATAAAAATTACTGTAGATTTGTTAGGAATGGTAACAATTTGGTTTCATAATCTGATTTTAGATATTGGTGTGTTTCCAGGTCTTGGGGAGTTCTTATGTATGTGCATAAAATTTGTATAAAGACATTTGTGCTTTAAGAGGTTTGGAAAAAGTGTTTACTCAGGTTAAATTCCTCATTTTTCACATATCACGTCTCCAACTTTACCATTCGGGATTATCGGACATCTGTGTGAAACACAGGACTATATATATATTTTTTTTTTAATCTCAGAAAAAAGTACGTCTTCTGTTTTCTTTTAGGATGGAGCAGTGTGGTGAATCCAGGATTCAGCCAGGTCCAAAGAAATGTGAGCAACCAACGTGTTTGACTATTTCCTTCTAAACATGTTAAACTAATTGTCATATAAAACTAACTCAAACTCTTAATCTGATTCATCAGATTAACAGACTCACCTTGGACCCAGACACAGCACACAGAGATCTTTCACTGGCTGAGGGAAACAGGAAAGCAAGGCGTTGGACCAAACAGCCATATCCCGATCACCCGGAAAGGTTTGATTACTGGACACAAGTGTTGTGTAGGGAGGGACAGACAGGACGCTGCTACTGGGAGACAGAGTGGAGTGGGAGAGCCCTCATAGGCGTAGCCTACAGAAGGATGTGCAGGAAAGGACAGAGTGAAGAGAGCTGGTTAGGCCGGAATGAATCCTCCTGGGGCTTGAATTGCAACAGCACCGGCTATAGGATCTTGCACGGAAGCATGAACACTGCTCTAGCCGCTACACCCAGCTCCAATAAAGTAGGAGTCTACCTGGATTGGTCAGCAGGGACGCTGTCCTTCTACAGAGTCTCTAATGATGCACTGGTCCCCCTCCACATCCTCCACACCACATTCACTGAGCCGGTCTACCCTGGGTTTCATCTAGGCTGGGTGGACTCTACAGTGCACTTGTGCTAAGTGTCACTCTCTGGGACCTCAGCTCCACCACAATGCTGTATTTCTGAGCCTTATATCTATACTAACATTTGAAACAAACCAGCTGCATATAATTTCTTTTTTCAATAGCGCACAATATACATAAATCTTTTCAACAAGGATTGTCTAAAGTCAGCTCTGTTTGTTATACACCTAAATTTTAATTTCACAATACTTTCTTTAATTCCCAGCAACTTTGTACTTGGTGTTAAGTTATAACACATGTTTTGATATCAGGGAAAGGCAAAGTGAAATTTATGGTGACTAATTTCCATTAGGCATCCCAAAAAGTCATGTCAGTCAGTGCAGCACTGTAGATCTTATACTGATGTAAATAACACTAGCAGACTTGAAAACAAATAAATAAAGCTTGAACAAATAAATGTACTCATTAAAAAAAATGGGTCAAGTGTTTTTTTATTTTTTATTTAGTCTATTCTACTGTACTATTATAAGTTAAATATCATAGCTGCCTGGTGTGGAGCTGATTTTATGTACAGTCAGGTGGTTTAACTGTATAACAACTTATTTTATTTCATATAATGATATTGTAAAGTCCTGTAACTATCAGCTTTCAGGACTTTACTCTGGTACTTAATTACAGTAAAGACCTTGACAAAATGGCTTCCGGTGTTTTTCCTGATTTGAGCATTAGCATTTAGCTCAGAGCATAGCTACAGCCTCACTGGCATGCTAGTAAAGATTTAAAAGTTTTATTCATTTATTTTTTTGTGCGTTTTCCTTTATATATATATATATATATATATATATATATATATATATATATATATATATATATATAAGTAGTCAAGAGAAACACTGGGCGGAATATTTCATTCATTCATCTCCTTTAAAATAGCTACAAGCTAAAGCTAGTGGAGCTGTTGAAGTAGAAAGAAGCATACATGAAAATACAAATAAAAGTAGACTTATAATAAAGATAACTTATTATTTGGAGTTAAGTACCGCACTTGATTAAAGTTACATACTGTAACGAAGCACTCTAAAGAAACTCGTGAACCACTGGTTGGAAAGTCTTGCACACAAAATGCTTAACGGGGCATCGACCGTAAGTCATGAAAAGACCGCTGCTAGGCAACTGTTGGCGTAACTGCCGAGGCTAACAGTTAGCAAGCTAACAACTTAGTAGCCTCATGTTGGAAATATAAATGTAAAATAAAACGACCAAACAGTATTTTACTTATGCACATTATATAACAACAAACAAGTCTTTTATACGATTACTATAAACAAAGACTTTTGTTTATTTTCTATAAAATAATTTTCTATTTTCTATGCTGCAAACAAGTTAGCAAGTTCGCATTTAGCCCAGATTATAGCTCCAGTCTGCGGCCTTCCAGATATGTATGGATATTTTACACTTAATTTATTTAAACATGGTCGAGATAAGCACTGGATGGGACTTATCTTTCATTCATTACATTATGACTGAAAGGTTTTTAAAGTCTTACGCACTAATGTAAAACACAGCTTTTACCCCACCTTTTCCCGCGATGAAAATGTTAGCTAGTTAGCATTTAGCTCAGAGCCTAGCTTCAGTCTGCATTGCTTGGATAAGCTCTTAAACGTGTATTATTTTTTTTTTTTTTACGGTCGAGATAAGGCCTGGTAGGATATTTCTTTGTTTCATCTAGTCACAGTAAGATTTTAAGTCCTAAGTACTAGTGGAATACAGCCATAATGGCAATTTTTGTGCATTTCCTGTTATGTAAATTTTACTTGACTTATTTTCATTTTGTTCTACATTATTTACCTCAGAAATGTAGTTAAGACAATGTACCTTTTACTGGTAGTTTAAAAACCTATACATAATTAATGCTATACAATTCAAAGAATTGTTATACAGTGAAAATAGCTTTTCTACAGTCGGAAAGAATATTTAAACACTGCTAACATGTTACTATAACAATAGAAGAGCCCACTTTTGGTCTGTAATTACTACTTTTATAGTTTGGGCGCATTTGGCAGATAAAAGATTTGGGAAAATACGATGGCGTGTTCTTATATAGTGGTATTGCTACTTTTATTTACAGAAAAGATCTCAGTACTTCTTCCACAATCAAGCCTAAGGGAAGTGGAAAAAAAATGTTTTGTGATTTGTAAAAACAACATGGATGAGAAACGGTTCTGCAGACATGATGTCTACAGCTATATGACCGGGTGTATTTTACTTTTTCCATAACAGAATTTTCTCCAGTGGCAACACAAGCGTGGAGTTTCACTTTAAACAATCATTTTATTAGCAGTCCCAAGAGGCAATGAAAAAAAAAGAATCAAAGAAAAGGAGGAACAGAAATTAAGATTACAGTCAAGACGGTGGGCCAATCAAGGTGAGTGAACATAAAGATGGAACAGAGGGCTGCACACACACACCGAACACAGAGTCACGTTATTTAAAAAAAGAACAGAAAGCGGTAAATGAATTTAATCTCATGGGTAAGCGTGTGTGTTGGCTGATCCCTCTGTTCCTCATGAGAAATTCACCAGGACCGACCCCACATTCACACAAACATATCCAAAAAAAGAAAAACAAAAGCCCGTCTTTCAGTAAAAGCCATTGATTTTATATTTAGGCTATTTTTGTGACAGAGAAACAAACCACAGCTGTTCAGGCAGGTCTTTAAAATTGTTATTTTTCTATTAATTCTGTACAGATTATATATTTTATTTACACACTGAAACTTTGTCAGTGCGGAGACAAGATTTTTGCAAACTATCTGCTGCCGTCCTGTGCTCATTTCTGTCTGCTGGAAACTCCTTTTTTTTTTTTTTTTTTTTTAAATACAAGTTTGGACATTGACACTTGATTAATATAAAGTGTGCAGCACTACACGTCATCAACAGACACAATCATCCACAGAAACTAATCGGGTGGAGGGTTTCCATCGTTGTGAAATGACAAGAGTTCGCATGCCTCATTGATTTCCATTTCTTTTGTCTCATTTCTCGGTGCTGCATAGACTCGGAACCAACGAGAGCTTCCTCTTGTAACGGAAGCATGGCGGCAATATGGAAAACGCACATCTGGCTTGTCAGAGTCCAAACAGCGGAGCCAGATGTTTGCTCAGATGTAAACTCAACTGAAGCAGGATTAGACCAATTAGTGTATCGAGAGAGTTAACCTGTGGACAATGAAAGTAGATTTTTGATTTCTTTTTGTAGCCTCGAACTTCTCAGACTCCATTTTCATTCCATTAATCTAGGGGCATAAACTCCAGTGCACGCACTTGAGAGACACAGCAGGAGATAAAAAAAAAAAAAAAGAAAAATTAGGCAATGGGCAGCTAATCCTCTCACATCTGGAACAAACGCACAGACATCATAGATGATTGGAGCAGCATGGGGAGGGGGGGTACTAAGGCCATGATTTAAGAGGATAAGAGACAGAAATAACAGCATTTATTCAATTCCTTTTTAACGTCTTCGTATGCGGATGTCCTTCACTCTATTGGGATTCAATCATATAAAAAGGGTTTGCTATCCGAGCGTCGTAAAAACGCACCCAAAACAGCCTTTCAGTGCTAGCGATACAGACAGTACAGTGACTACAGTCAACACCGGTCGTCTCCGTCACTCTCTCAGCCTGTTGCATACATAATTGTTCACTCGTGTATGTACATTACTCTCCCTTGTCAGTTATTTAGCTCCTGCTGTGTTGGAGCGGTAGATTCGAGGCAGAGTAAAGCTATATTAACATCAGATCCTCCGTTCTCTCTCTCTCACACATACAGGCACTATCACACACACGACATGATCTGCCAGCTGTTCTCTGGAGCTCAGCCGACAGACAGCAAGGAGAGCTTTAGTTTATTAGGTTAAAAAAAAAAAAAAAAAAAAAAAAGATAAAGCGCTTTCTTTCACATGGAAGAGTGACAGGTGACCAGGAGTGGCTGTGGTGGTGGGGAGAGGGGCGGGGGCTCATACAGAAGATGAAGATGGAAACTTTTTGGGAGAGGGTTGGGGGCGGCCTAGCTGAGAAGCTGGCGGATCTCCTTGTGCATGTGACACAGGAAGTCCACGTATGACGCTCCCCCGCTGCCGCTCTTGTCCTCGACCAAGAAGTGCCTGAATATCAGCTCGGCTCTGTCTTCCTGCTTCACCACCATCAGCTGCAAACAAGAGGAGAGAAGAGGTGAGAAACTGGGATGATGGAGGAGGAACAAGGAACCAAACCTTTGTAGTTACACAAGTCTCTCAAATAGAGAGACTTGTGTAACGTACAAAGACTCTAAATATCAGTTATCAGAAGGTGACAGGAGAGTAAAATAATAAAAGTAGTGTTCAAAGATATCAGAGGGTAGCTAAGGAAAATAGAAAGCTTGCCTTCATGTATCGCGATCTCTGAGCTCTGAAGGACTCGATGATCTCTCTGAGTCTCTGAGAGAAGGGGTTGTCCAGAACTGGTAGACTTGTCTGAAACACAGAGCGAAGAAGTTCAGAAACAAGTTTGAAAACAAAACTTTAACTATCAACACAAGAAATATTCAATGAGCAATATCACACAGAAAAATACTAAAAGTAAATGTTGACTAAGTGCGGGTATCGCTACCTCAGCTTTACTTCAGTTTCCAGACAATTTAATGTTGTTACTGGTTCCAGAGATTTGCGGCATTTCTAAAATATTTTACCTCTGGTTGGAACATCTTTCATATGTCTTTGCTTTTTTTCTGTCGTCATACTTTTTAAATCCAATCAGCTCTCGGGCCAGACGGTGCTCTCAGAGTTTTTGCTTCTACCGTGTTTTTATCTCCCCTCACACAAGGATTTAATCTCTTTGCACGGTCTCACGAGATTTGTCAGACAAAATCAATGTTGTGAGGCCACAGCGAGATTTCTAAGAAGATTATGCAGGAAATGGTGTGCATTTAAAAAAAAATTTATGAAACAATATCTGATGAGTGTAAAAAGTCAAGAGAAAGATGTTAATGTATCACAAGTTGAGTGATTTCAATGGCCTTCCTTCAGAAAAACTGGACTGAAACCACCATCATCAGCTAAGATCAACCAACATCTCATCCGCCTCCTCTCACCAGGGTCGCGTCGATCTGGCTGAAGCTCTGTGTGCCGAAGATGTTGAGCAGCAGCTCCTGCTGAACGCTGGCGCCCACCCACAGGAAGAGGTGGAGCCCCGTCTCCAGGAGGTACACTCCGCCTTTCGACAACCTCTCCTCCGAGTCTCTCACTGCCACCGGCAACGAGCCGCTTTCCAACTTGGTCTGGAAAGATGAAGAGAAACAAAAGCAAAATTGGATGAATGAGCTGGAGCTGCCATCTGCTGACGGCAGATTTAAACGTTTTCCTCCCTTGGAAATTTAAATCTTTTTCTAATGGCAGAGATGAACAGAAATACATGACTGGTCAACGGATTAGGGACACTGAGACTGCCTGGCCAAAAAAAAAAGTCACCACCTGGATTTAACTAAGCAAATAGGTACCAGCCTCCTGATTGTATAGTGTATTAGCAAAAAGCATGAGTCCAATCTACAGATACATCCCTCAAATCTGAGGTTTTATCAGGTTGCTATGAACCAAAGCTTCCAGAAAATCTTTGTCTTGCTGTGTTTGTGCTCTCACCAGTGGCAACAGGCGTGGGTAGAAGAAGACATGGGTCTCGGAAACGTCCATGCAACTGATCAGTTGTCTCAGGTAAGCCCGGTCGTCCAACGAGACGTCAGCTCCGGGCAGCAGCACGTCACTCTTCAGAACGCAGTTCAGATACACCGGGAGCAGCTTCATGCACTCTGGGAGAATCAACTGAAAGACACACAGAGATAATTGTTTTTTAAGTCATCTTTAACACATACCATCACATATATCAATTTGCATGCTTCTTCAAAACTTACAACCACATGTTTCCACCTTTATCAGGCACTAGAGATGCTTTAAGTGTGTCGAAGGCTGATTAAGTGACTTAAAATTAAGTGCTTAACTGAGAACTGTATGACAAAATGAAAAGCAGCACTATCCAGAAACAAAAGCTTCCATATCTGCTACTGAACATACAGGTCAGAGACTCTGTGTGAACTACATGGGACATCTCCAGGGAGTATATTGTATATGATGATGCTCTCAGTACCTGACCAGCAGACGAGGGACTCGCACAGTTCTTCCGGTAGCAGGCCAGGATCTGAGCACACTGGTTGACCAGCGTGTCTCTCACTGCCTTAGTGGGATTGTTCAGGATGCCACGGAAAGCTGGAAAGACACAAAGAATGTCTATTACACAGATGTCTGAAAGAAACCCAGTTCGAACTAGTTTCTGACAAACATTTACCACCTTACACGTCTCAGCTGCACACGTTGCCAGCAGCAGGCTATCAAGGACTTTCTACTGACGGTTAATTTGCAGCTCCATGGGAGCAGTTATTCTTAGAAAATGATACTCATTCAGTTCTCCCACACTTTGTTGAGAGTACACACTCATCCAAGCCTCATCTGGACTCCAACGGAAGTTAATCCGCTGTGAGCACCAGTCACAAACTCACCGTATTTGGAGAAGAAGTTGATGATTGTGTCCGTCTCGCAGTTGCGGTAGAGGTCAGCCAGCTGAGAGCAGCAGTTCACCGCCATGTTGTGGACGCGGAGACGCCGCTGGCCGCTGCAGCTGGTGTACAGCACGGCACACTGCAGGAAAACAAATGTGACATGTGCCGGTGAGACAAAACATTATAACCACCTTTCTAATATTGTGTAGGTCTCCCTTGTGCCTCCAAAACAGTTGTGACTCATCAGAGAATGGACATGGGCCTTCTGAGGGTGTCCTGTGGTGTCTGGCAACAGGATGTTGTTAGTGGGGGGCCTTTGGGTGCTATGAGTTGAAGTGGATCATCCCACAGATCAGTTTGGGATCTAGTGGATTTGGAGGCCAGGTCAACACCTTGTGCTGTTCTTCATGTTTTCTTGAGTTGTTCCTAAAGCGTTTTTGTGTGTGTGCCTGGGGATGGCTGCATCCTGCTGGGGATGGCTGCTGCCATCAAGAAGTGTCATTGTTATGGTGTGGGGGTGCCTGGTCTGGTCTAGGTGGGTGCTACATGTCTCCACCAGGTTCAAAGTTCCCAGCAGAACATTGAATTGTCACAAGATGCTCAATGTTATTTACTTTACTCTAAATAAGTGGTGTTTCTTACCCATAGGGTTACATTTTACAATTATTTCTATCCTACTTGACTGATGGCACCTTAACTGTCCCCCATGATTTCAGGATTTCACGAGCACAAACATGCTCACCTGCATGAGCGCCCCCGTCTCCTCGCTGAGCTTGTCATCGTGTTTGAACTCAACAGTGATTGCCTTGTCACAGTCCAGGCCTGCCAGCTCCACATCTGTGGTGTTGCTCATGAAAAAGGAGCCGAAGAAGTCGGTTGCTCGGATACCTGAGGGACGGGGGAAGTGAGAACTCATTAGCTGTCAGAAGCTGTGTTTGTGAGTCTATTTATTTATTTAATATCTGGAGTCTCACCTGTGCTGGTTCGGACCCTCATCACAGCATCAAACCCTACTGGTTTCTGAACGTCTCGTCTCAGGTCGTTCAGGAATCGCTCCTGATCCGACTGAGCCTGGGATGAAGAAAACACACCACAAAGTTACAAGGCACAGCTGGATACAGTACATCCTTAAACTAAAAGGCTGTGGCGCAGACTGAGACTGAAGGGTGAGTGATATTTGCTCACCTGGAAGTAGGTGTATTTGTAGATTGAACCCCCAGTGGAGACGGGAACAACCCCTAACGTGGCAAGGTCCACATACTGGTTGGGGAAGAGGAAAAGATCCACACAGCAGCCTTGTGCTACACAGTCCTTCGCCAGGGTGTTGTAGAAGCCCACCTGCGGCTGAAACAGAGACTGGAAAAGGAAAGGACAAGGAGTAAGCGTGGAATAACAACTCGAGATATGAAAACGACGTCCGGCTGCGCTCGCGTTTACCTTCTCCTTGTCCGTCCCGATCAGCTTCTTGTCTTCCCTGTTCTTTAGTTTCCCAGGAGCCTCTGCGATGGGCAGAGAGGTGTGAAACACGAACAGCTTCCCTGCGCAGTCAGCAGCCTGAAAGAACGAAGCAATGAAATTCAGTAGAAAGTAGTGAAGATAGACGGAGAAACCTTCCAACAGACTTACCATATCTGAAAATAAACACAAACACATGGTTACCTTGAGTGCCTCCAGCCCTGCCTGGATGACGGGTCCAAAGACCGTCTCCGTCTCCCTGGTGTCCGCAAACATCTCTGGGATCTGCTCCAGCAAACTGGAAAAACCACAAGCAGCGCGTCATTACACAGTTCAGTTTGTCTCGCATCTGTTCACGCTGCAAACCGCTGCCCACCTCTCGATGACTAGCCGGCTTTCGTTCACGTTGACGAGGAACCCGTCGAGCAGGGGCACGAACATGTCCGACACGTCCGACACCACCAGCATCTGGGGCTGCGCCAGGCTCGACTTGACGTTGTAGAAGTGTAAAACCTTGTTGTAGGTGACAAAGCCAACCCGCACCACCGAGTCCATCTCTGGGTTCTCCCTGAGCGCGGAAAAGGAGGAGGGGAAACGTCCGTGAATACTCCCTTGATTATTCCATCTTTCATTTCACCAGTGCTTTTTCTTCTTCCTTCTTCCTGATTCTCATCAAACATTCATCGTGTGTGCTTGCATACCTGGGCAGGTAGTCCAGCAGGGTCTTGAGTTCCTGGCAGACGATGTTGACCATGCCGCTCTTCACAGCGTTGTAGGACACGTCGATAAGGAAGATGAAGGCTGGAGGCTGAGGAAGCTTGTTGTTCTGTTAAGAGAGAGAGATATTAGTCACACAGAAAAGCTCTGGAAGAATATTCTGCTCAGTTTAATATGACGTTTAATTCATTACTTTTTATTTCCTTCTAAAAATTAGTTTAACTTTGGTCAAAGTTGCAGCATACAAGGCTTTTAAAATACATTTTAAACCCAAAAGGTCACTAGAAATAAGGGCAGCATATCAATATCACACCAGTCTGTTCCGACTAAGGTGGCTACATGAGGAATTTCTAATCTGATTGAGCTACTATTTTGATTATGAGTGGAAAACCAGCGTCCATGTAAAAGCATCATACCTTACAATAGTCGACAGTTGCCAGGAACTCGTAGCTGCCCAGCGAAAGCTCCGGCCTGTCGTAGCAGTCCACCCTCTTACCGGTGTGGTCCAGATGCTGGAAGTAATGTGGAGGCACTATGTGGAGGAGAAGGGGGGGGATCAGTACAACGAGTCCGACTAAGAAAAACACCAAACAATTCATGATCATGACACGGACACAAACTCACCCTCTGTGACGCAGCTGCAGAAGCCGCACTGGAAGCGGCGACCTCCCTCTATGAACTGCATGTACGGACACATGTAGGCCTTGCAGCGATTGCAGCGGATCGGGCCACTCTCGCCGTGGTCCACCAGGTACGGAGGGGTCTGACATGTGAGAGGATTAAGACACGACTATTACACTGACCTGTACACCCTTCATGACTGATGTAATGATCATTTCAGAGGACGTGGTTTGTGGTGCTGTGACCAAAGTGGGGTTGTCAAAATAAGAAACATGTCGGTACAATACAATTCAAATAATGCTGCAAACCACAGCCTCAAAAATGAAAACACAGCTGAATCAACAGCTCTCTCGGTTATTTTAAACAAATGCAGAAAGCCATAACCTTCATAAAGAGAAGATGTATTTGAGGACTGTCATGTTACATTCCACTGAAGGACTCATGCAATCTAGAAATGAGGACAACTTATTTAAAAACTCGTGGACAGGAGAGAATTCAACCGACTTTTCTCTACAGTTGCTTCTCACGGCGAATTAATACATCGTAAAATTAATCCAGTCCAAACGGATGCTGGTTTAACATGACGAGAGCGCGAAACAAGGTCAAGCGGCCACTCCCCACCTCTGTGGGTTTGAGACAGATTATCCCACTGAACATTACACGCATCATGTGATAGTATCAGGCATTTCGCTGAAAACTAATCTTTTATCAAATCTGGCTCCGAGGGGAAAACTGTTCAACATCCAGATGAGATGGAGAGGGTGCAGGGGAATTAGGAGTCAAGCAGCCTCAAAAACCACAATAATAATGTTATACCTCTTGTATACAGATCTGATGAAGGGCAGCGTATTATAAGTGTTGGACTTTGGAGGAGTGGGTGTTGCTCACCTCATCTGGCGGCAGCGTGGCGAGGGGTTTGATGACGGCAGCCAGTGGCACCTGAGACTGCTTGGCCATATCGGCTGTGCAAGGCATATTGTAGGCCGTGCAGCGAACAAACCTGGGACTGGCGTTCCCTGAAAACAAGACAAAAATATTCCATTAATATTGATACACAATCCACGTCTTTTTTCCCAGATGAAATATAAGGTAGAAACATTTTATTTGAGGGATTCTTCAGGATAATCTTCTGACGTTTTATAAAAAGTCACAAGCTTAATTCTCTCAAACCCTTTGGGAACATGTGGATTAGAAAAGCGAATGAATTAAAGACAGAACTGACCTTGGTCTTTGACCTGGAAGTCTGTGGTGACCAGCGGCGGGGCCTGACCCCTGACCCCTGTGGTGAACGGCTCGGTGCTCTTAGCCCTGTCGTCCTCTATCACCTGGATCTAAAGACAAAAAATTCACACACTTATTAACACGTTCACTATATTAATACACACACATGACACACTGTCCCCGCGTCTCATGAACTCTAAATAAAGGAACATTTGACACTCATGCAGGAGAAGACTTTCACACATCTGCAGCTACTAACCACACACCCAAGCCCCGTCAACGTCTGCGGAAAAGAACAAAAAAGTGAAGGCGACACATGGTACAGATTCATGCTGAGGTTGTTTTGTGTATTCACAAGTATGGCAAACTGACAAATCTGAAAGATGAAACACGACAGGATTTATGAAGGCATGCCTTTAGTGCGAGGAACTGTGGGGCAGTTGCAGGTCAACATGCAGAGCATGAGAAAGGGTCGAGGAGGAGCTGCTGTCTAAACTAGCCAATGACAAAAATAAGATGGGCTGCCTCAAAATCCTGATCAAACTCACGTAAACACTGAGAGTCATGACATCTGGAACAATGTCCCTGACATGTCCTCTGACACAGGCAACAATTATTTATCTTCAAAGTCTGAAGTGAGTTTCTAAGACGCACAAATAACTCTTCAAGGAATAGTTAGGGAGATACAGTTTCTTGTTGTGAGTTAGATGAGACGACTGATACCACACAAGCAGTTGACAAAAAAAAAAAAAGGAGTTTCCAGGTAGTTACTGGTCCTAACGAACAAACAGTCTGACACGTAAGTCCCTTGTTGATTTCTACACTTTCATTTTCCAACTTGCTGCCAAGAAGCATGTCCTGCACAGCATGATGCTGCCACCACTATGCTTCACAGAGGGGATGGTGCATTCGTGGTTATGTTCAGACCAAAGCACCCTCTTCCAGCTGACTTTGCAGTTTTTTTTCCCCCACATGTCTTAGGGCAAACTTTCTCTTTGCCTCTTTTAGCTGTAAGCAGGAAATGAAACTGTGCAGCAACTGTCGTACACAGAGTTTCTCCCATCTGAGCTGTTGCAGCTTTAACTCCTTCAGAGTGGTTCACAGGTCTCTAGGTGGCCTCCAACGTTAGTCTCCGACTTACAGGGTCACTCAGTTTGTGAGGACGTCCTTCTTTAGGCACATTTACACACGTTCCTTCCATTTCTTAATGACGGATTTAACTGAACTCCAGGATATGGATTAACCGGAGACTGGACCTTCAATACACCGGTGTCTTTATACTACAACCACTTGAGACACATTCACTGCACTCAGATGATCTCCTTTTCAATAATTATGAAACAACTAGCACAAATTGAATGGACCTAGACTTATACAATCACTTATTTTACATGGAATATTTTTAAATAACTGACATCGCTTTCTTGTTTAAAAAGCTAAATTATATTGACCATTCATAAAAGCAATAAAAGGGGCAAATACTGCTGGTGAGTAATAACAATCTTCTCATCTAACTCTCACTAAGAAAGCAAATGAAAAGCTTCTGCTTTGAGCAACGCTATTTATGCATTAGAAAGAAAGCATAGATTATTGTTCTTATTTCCAACAGGAGCCCATCTTTTACGCTGTGGCTATGGCCGACGTTTGAGGGGTAAGACGAAAAGTACGGCAGGAGGGGTTAGTGCAATCGGGCAGCAAGGACAGGACGAAGCAGAGGAAGAGGAAGAGACAGGCACACAGGAAACTTACTGGGCTGGGGATAGCGTCTGGATCTATTCTATGTCTTGATTTCTGCACAGCCGGCATGTCAGACGCTTGCTTTACATTCAAAAGTTTGTCCAGCAAATTGCGCAAAACAGGACAAAAAAAAATAAATACAAAGAGTGAAAAGATAAAAACAGGAGTGTGAGAAGAGAAACCTCGGCAAGACTTCACCGAGGAGCAGGCAGCATCGTTGTTACCCAGACAGAAACTGATCGGCAGCAGTTTATAGGTTAGTTAGTACTGTGGCTACTTCTGGCCTGACAACCCATGCCAAGCATCTGCACATGTAAAAGAAGGCTACAGACGGCTGCAAACAAGGCGGTAATATTAGACGTATGTAGACGTAGAGATAAAGTAATAAAATCACAGGAGCGTCATCAATTCAGCAAAGAATCTTCTACATATTGGCTAGCATGGAGGCGCTACTGCCCAGTATTTACAGGTGGAGCTCTACGCAACCTTTTACAAATAAATAATGCAGCTTAATTTCTGATTACAATCAGCACAAGTCAATGAAAAACTAAACTAATCCCTAAATAAAAGCCCAGGACCAGGTGGTGGATTAGGAATTACAAATCTAATGCAGTCGAATATGATGTCTAAATTCTACCTTTACAAAGTTTATGAAGGTTGAATTTATGTTGAAATGTGTAAATTCAATGACACAGAGTTATTTGGTCTCCCTTGTGTAGATACGGTATATGAGAGGGCATTACATTGAGACAGCCTCTCAGTATAACACAGCTCAGTAAATTCAGAATCATTTATGTTTGCTCACCGGGCTGGGAATGGCATCTGGGTCAAGTCTTTTCTGTGCAGGTGGAGCAGGAGCAGGTGCCGGTGCAGGCGCTCCATAGTTTGGCTGCCCAGGATAAGGTCCTGCGTAACCAGGCTGAGGGCCTCGCACTTGCCCGAACGCACCTGGAGGAGGGCACACGTAACAGCTGAGCAACGGAGAAAACAAACGGTAATCTCATTAAGCTTCCACTTAACGGCCGCCTGCTCACCATTCTGCTGTGGAGGGTATCCCGTCTGCATGCCAGGCTGAGGTGGAGGCTGCTGCAGGGGCCCAGGAGGACCTGGTGGGCCCTGTGGTCCTGGAGGCATGTGGTTGCTCTGAGCCATGGAAGTGGGAGGCATCTGAGCCCTGGGAGGAGGGGGTCCTGAGTGGTAGGGGGATGGCTGGGATGGAGGGGGCTGCTGCTGGGGTGGCATTGGGCCTGGGTACTGGCAAGAGGCAGCTGAGGTTGGAGGAGGACCAGGAGGAGGAAAAGACCCGGGCTGAGAGGAGGGAAGGGGTGCTCGGGGTGGGAAGGAGCCCTGGGCAGGGGGAGACGGACCAGCGGCGAAGACAGGCTGACCGACGGGTGGAGGTGCTGAAGAGAAAGGAGGCTGGGATGGAGGGAAGGACTGCTGTGGCTGGGACACTGGCGGAGCGGGGGCTTGACTGGGTGGGGGGACCGGACCCGAGTAGGAGGAGGGAGGTAAAGTTTGCTGCGAAGGCAGAGGCGGCGGTACGGAGGAGGTGAACTGCTGTTGAGAGGTAGGGGGGAGAGAAGAGTTGAATGGCTGCTGAGAGGGAGGCGGTGGGCCTCCGTAGTATTGCTGAGGAGCTGCAGGGCCGCTGGGAGGTGGTGCATGGGTAGGAGCAGAGGACACGGGGGGAGGAGCTTGGGTGTAGGCGGGTGGAGGCGCCGGCGAGTAAGCGGTACTGACTGGAGGCTGGGAGCTGTGAGGTGGAGCTGAACACGGAGAAACAAGATCATCTGTTAGTGAGTCGTCTGTAATAAACTCTCCGTTCACACTAGTAGTCAACTTAACTCACCATATCCTGGCCCCGCGGGGGTCGGCGGTCCAGAGGTGATCTGCATCCCCGTCATCTGGTTGGTGACCTGCTGCATTGCGGGTGGGGCCCCGTAGTGTTGGGGATAGGAGGGGTGCTGCCCTGACAGGTTCACAGCTCCCTGACTGTATGGCTGAGACGCAGCAGGCCTGGAAACACACACACACAAATCCTTTAGTTTGGTTCAACTTTATCAAATTATAAACCGTGCTTTTATTCGAGACGGAGGTTACGTTCGGATGGAGAGTATATTTTCCCAACATATTTGAATCATCCAACTTCACTGATAACACTAAATTCATTCAAACAGAAGAATCTGATCAAACTACTACTATTTATTCCCGTCCCTCCTATAAACTCTTCACCTGACGTTCGTTGAGACAAATGATGATATCAAATGTTTACATGGTCATAATGTGCTAATGTTTTCCTACTGAGCTCATTATGAAGCGGTTTAAAATGCAGCTCTTAATCTGACTGAAAACCAAGACGTAAAACCCCAAAGTAGCTTCAAAAGGCCTGTCTAGCGCTGCTGAACATTTGAATATGTGTAAATGTCAGAGCCATACGCGTTGTTGAGGGTGTGCCCCCCTCGCTGTAGTGTAACTACGCTCTGACGCAGACAAAGAAAGCCAGCGCCGACTGACGCGGCGTCTTCCGTTACTAATACAATTAAAGCGCCATACCCGTGCTTTAAAAATAACAAGCACAGCAAAGGAGGAAATCTGATTACTAATGCACTGCACTTATGCATTGATTTACAGTAACCAGCTTAAATTCATGTAAACACACGGATCCGCTTGAGTTACACCGCCCCCGGTAACGTTTTCACTCTGACAGTAGAGTTTCCTGGAGCGGTGCCAGTCGGGATAATAATATCCTAGCATGATGAACTCATCTGGTCTCCTTACAGGATCTGATCTAATCTAGTATTTTAAACCTGCACATAAAGATCATTTTCTATATTAGCCGTTTCAAAGGAGAATGATATCTATTACACTTCACTGGAGGTCTCTTTACACATTGAAAGTGTCTCTGAATAATTAGCTTTGGTCGGTTTGGAGAACATTTTCACTCCTAACTAACCACACGTCAGTGTTCTCGGTTTCAGGTCGTCTCAGTGCAGTTATCTGGGTGTGTTTAAACGGATCCTGTCACCAGCGCCACGTAGCGTACAAAGTAAAGCGTCCAGACTTTAATAACCCACACGAGAAAAACAATAAATAAACATGTAATCACCTGGGTGGAGCTTGTGTCATAGGTGGCGGTCCATTTTGCACGTCCCCTTGGCTGTGACTGTACTGATTATACTGCTGAGGCGCCGAGACCGGAGGAGGAGGCCCAGATGTGGGAGGACCCCTGGCAGGACCTGAAACGCAACAACGAATTATTACACACACATCTGCAGAATGAATTGCTGCTGCAGATACGGAAACACAGCTACGGGCCGAGCACATTTCGAACTAACTGATTACTATATTTAATTATGAAGCAGGATAACAGGATTAGAAAGACTCGCCACGTTCACATGGACAATATTTCTTCAGTCCGATCTTTGCAACCTAACTGAAATTACTTCTCTGCATTTGACCCATTTATTCGTTCACACAGTAGTATGTACACTCAGAGCACTGGACTGCCACTTGGGTAGCACCAGGGGAGCAGTTTGGGGGTCAGGTGCTCGCTCACGGTCCAGCTCCCCCCCGATCTATTCTGATATGATACATGTAATAAGATATATACGGTTCTGCCTGTAGTACACTGTCAAATCTCCCAGAAATACAAGAAGAGGAACAACTTTATTGACGAAACCGTATTCAGCGGCACTTCCCACATCGATCCTATCTAGCTTCAAACACTTAGTAGGAACTCCAAAAAAACAACTCTCGCTACGGCCGCGCATCTGTCCCTTTTCACATGACCTGATGTTTACACCGCGTCCAGCGAACACGCACAAAAAAAGAACAGAAATGCTCAACCCAGACAGAAACAATCAGACCATTTATATTTTCCATTGGATGAAAGTTTCAAAGCCCTTACGACAACCCTCTCTATCCGATTCCTTCCATATGGTTCGGTCTGTTGCGACTGAGGCGGTTACATGAAACACTTCTATTCTGAGCGGACAACTATTACAATTATCAGCTGTCCATGAAAGCAAAGCCACTGTGTGGATGATGAGATTCATGACAGAAATCTTCCAGTCAAGGATAAATAAACTTGTATGTTGGTGGCAAGTAGGGTTGCAAAGGGGTGGAAAATTTCCGGTAAATTTCCGGTAAATTTCCAGAAACTTTCCATGGGAAGTTAAACTGGGGAATTTTGGAAATATTCCAAATTAGAAACTTTCAATGGGAATTATGGGAATTATGGGAATTATGGGAATTATTGGAATTATTGGGAATTTATGGGATGACAATTGATGTATAAATTCTTGTATGGTTACAGAAAACCGTCTTGCAGGAGTCAGAAGAAACAGCATCAAATTTGAGGGAGCTACCACCATAATTAGCTAGCCTCTTAAATGGTCAATGAAATGAAAAATAGCTTTCATTTAGCACCTAACTTACCAGATAGTTAGCTACTGTATTAATACATTTTTATTTAATACTTGCAAGTTAAACATTAATAACGTTATAGATCAAATATATTTACCCCATGATATTATCAAAACTTACTTGACTTTATATAGTCCGCGGGCTCAAATGTGTGGCTTCAATAGTCTTGTGCTTTGAGCTCAAAAGTGTGGCCTCCAGGCTTCAAGAAACCACCTGTGCATGTGATGGAGGAATGCACAGTGCATGTAGGGGGCGTGGCCTCAATAGCCCTGCAGTAAGCAGTGTGCTGTGTGCATGTGATTGAGGAGTGTACTTGCATTAAATCTGTTTGTTTTAGCCAAGACTATGCTACAATATATTCCCCCCAACTATATTTAAGTTCCCTGTTAAGGGCCAACCTTCAATTTTGTAAATTTCTTATTTATTCCTGTTTATTCCCATATATTCCCGTTAATTCCCGTTAATTCCCATATATTCCCGTTAATTCCCATGGAAAGTTTCCAACTTTGAAAATTCCCGGAATTTTGCAACCCTAGTGGCAAGTCAGTAAAAACTGGCTTCTGCTGCTTGTCACTGGCATCAGGCAGAAAAATAAAAAACCTCTATTGTAGATTGAGAAAAGGACAAAGCGGCAGGTGTAACGCCCGAAGTCACAGAGAGGATTTGATGATTGCAAGCCATGTGAAGTGTGAAATGATCAAGAATCAGAGGTGAGGCAGTTACCTAAGTCAAGAGGAGAGGACAAGTCAGAAACTGGGTTGGCTGCTGCAGCCTTAGAGGGAAAGCTTGTGAAAGGAGAATAACCTGAAATACAAGAAAAGAGGGAAAGAAGGCAAATACAGGGAATGTAAAGAAATGTGTAAAGCCAAATGAAGGAATGAGAGGGCTGTTTAGAATTAGATTAGTATGCACCAGGGGCTGTGCTTTTCTCACATATACATGATTAACCACATGGCGGGAAGCAGGTAGGACGCTCCAAGGTTATGGAGTCCTGTGAATGCTTAAAGAGCATCATGTGTGACCTGCTGGAAGTCTCAGCCACACTGTGTGCAGAAGCTTTACCTTGCGGCGGAGCCCCGTGCTGATAGGCCGAAGCAGGGCCGTTGTAGGGTGCGTACGGGGCGGCGTATCCCCCGTCCAGGGGAGCGTAGCCGGGCTGGGTGTAGCCTGGTTGGGGCTGGCCGTATGGAGAGGCCATCGGAGTGTGCTGGTTTACATTCATCCTCAGTTCATCCCTAAAACTGGAGAGGAAAAAAAAAAGTCGTAAACACTTGCTCGATACCTGAATTTAAACTTGTTCGGCTTGTTTCTGGGTTTAAACTGTGCGAAATCCCCTGGGATAAGGATGCAAACAATGACAAAAAGCTGTTGTGACAGATTACCCTGAGTGGGGAAGGGTTTCGGACGCTTTCAAGGTGCAAGGACAATCCGCCCACGCAGCTCTGTGTGCGCCGCCGGGAAAATATGAGCAACAAAACCCAAACAAATGATCTTAGAAAGGACATTTGCTGCCAAATCTCTTGTTTAGGGAAAACTTGCTGTTTAATGTCGGGCCTTATTCTGTTTAAAACTAAAAACAGATGGAGATAACACCTGAACGCAATCCAAACAGGACCCAGACTGAGCAGAGTTTGTCTGCGCCTGAACTGAACGGAGATGAAGAACATCAATGCGCCGCAAACCTCAAATCAAACCCTCATATGACGTTAATGTTTCCTCATTCAGTGACAACACCTTTATTGGCTTTCCATGTTTGACTTGGCCACACCCTTGGACTGTATTAGCCACTACGTTTATTTTTATCCAAACAATGAGTAATAAAAAACTGATTAACGTGACATGGAATCAATCAAATCTTAAACCACCATTTGTTTGCACGGGTTCACTAGTTCTGCAACAGTTTCTCATGTGGTAAATACCTGATAATGTGACAAAGCCTAGAGTTGAGAGTTTACAGGTCCCAACAGTGACAGTACAGCCCAAATGCTAAGCTAGTTTGGGCATTCAACTTTATCCCACCTCCTCCATATCACATGTCAAACACAACTCTGCTAACAGATGTGTAGTAGAAGTGGTGTTGTTTTATCCATTTGCTTTCTGGAGCCTGGCCTAACCCTATATGATGGAGTGATGGGTATCATCTAACAGACTAACACGGTGCTAAACGAGCGGGGCCTTTGAATAATTCAGCAGTGCAGGTGCCACAACGAGAAACACAATCGCCGGGGCCGTACAGCTATGCGGGGCCTACTGGGGTGACCCACATCTGCTCCCAGGGCTGAGTTAACACACTTTAGGACACTTTGGGTTATTAAATCATCATATTTACTCAAAACTGGAAAGAAACGTTCAAGAAACATGTGCTAGGGGAAAGAAAAACAAGCGCCATGTTTGTTGGGGTAAAGTGTGACAACAAATAAAGCTGACGAGCATAGCACTGCCGCATTACAGTTAGCTAGCTAGCTAGCTACTAGCAAGATAACAAGCAAAACCAAAATAACCCAACTGTAAGGTTAACGCGCGTGATAGCTAACGGTTATGATGCTAAAGACGGGAATAAGTGGGGTATTTACGTATTTTAACTAACTTCCAGTGGGTGAGGTGTAACTTGGCGTGCTAACGTTAGCAGCCGGACAACTTGAATCATGACAGCAGAAGTGGTCGAATCAGCTGTGAGCAAATCGCCACAACCGGAGCTAGGCTAACGTTAGCCGCGCAGCTAGCTCGGCAACCTCCTGCTAGAGCACTGCCTGCTAGCCGAGCGTTAGCATTAGCATTAGCTAGCAGGAGGCAGCGAAATCCAAGATCCCCTGTCAAGCCGGGCAGGAATGTCAAACGTGAACGGACTGAAACCTACCTCCGAAGTGGTGTAAACAGTAAGGCAGTCCTTTACTGGTGAGATACGGTGAAACCGGGCGGTCGACGGACTAGGAAAGCCGATGTCGTCCCGGGGTTGTTGATCACTAATCCCTTCTCGGTTTCAGAAGCGGACATTCAGCGGAACTGCTGCAGCGCTGTGCCACGTCCACATCCGGACGCAGCAGAGCGACTTCCTCCAGGCAGCCTCAGCTCCGAGAGCGAAACACTGGTCACTGGAAGCGGTTCAGGAATCTTATTGAGGGGGTTTACTATGAAACAACATGTTTATATATAAAAAGATAAAAAATCTCTTCCTGTTTAGATTTTGAGACTTTTATGACTTATACAAAAATAAAGGCAGGTAGCTAAGCAGTCACACCTGAGGCTTATCCACTAAAACTGATAATTATTGTATGCACAGACCCAATTAGAACCTTTATTTATTTATTTTATTTTTAAGAAATTAGCTTAATATGACCCAGTGGCAGCCATCTGAATCTGTGTCAACATATCTGACTGTCTTCCAGAAAAGCCCAGTACAAGACTTGCCAATCTGTTAAAATGTGGGTTGCAAATGTGGGGCAACTTCTCACCCCAGAGTGTCTAATTAATTTCTGAGTTTGGTGGGGGGTTAGTGTATAAGGGAAAAGTCCAAGTTATTTGCACAATACTCTTGTAAACGTGCCCTCACTTATTGGATTACTTCTCTTGTGTGAAATTGTGTTTCTTGACAGCTACGACAAAAGTGATGCAGAAACTAAAATTTACACCGATGTGTCACAACATTATAACGTTTAACTAATACCAAGTGAATAACACTGATGGATGTTAGTCTATTAAGATATCACCACATTGTGTAGCGCTACATGCAAGGGGAACCTGGTTCATGGTCTACCATAAAAGCAGCAGGCAAACTCTCTCTCGCTCTCTCTGGGCCTTAACACTGGTTCCATCTTTCATCAGCCTTGGTGCTGGGTACTGTGCGTTTTTAGATTTAATTAAAAACACGTGGAGGGAGGCTGCAGAGTTAAGTAAGTCCAGGTTACCCCACACACCTACGCACATGTAGTCCTTTATTGTTTAAACACACCAGGGTAGTTAGTTGGCACTAGTGACGTGTATTTTTTATTTATTTAAGCCTTTTTATTAGAGAAGTGAGTCAGGCTACTACCGCTTGTCCTCTCCTCCCCCCCAACAGTGCTTGAAAAACCGTTAATTTAAGTTTGCGGCGCCACAATAAAAGCCTGTATTTGTTCCATCATCTGGACTCTGCTTCGGGGGCGTAACATGTAGTAAAAGAAAACATTATTCATCAGACCAGGCTATCTTCTTCCAGCAGTGGACATTTTTCATCATGCATGGACACCCTGACTGGTCTGCAGCTATACGGCTCCGTACAAGACAAATTACGGCGCCTAACACCTTTTCTATCAGGACCAGCGTTACCTTTTTCAGATGTGTGAGCTGCAGTGGCTCGTCTTTTGGATCAGACCACAAGGGACAACTTTCGCTCAGCGAGCCTTGGCTGAGGGTTCACTTCTTTTGATAGGTACTGACCACAGCAGACAAAGAATGCCCCACAAGAGCTGCAGTTTTGGAGATGCTCTGTCCCAGGCTTCCCCTGCTTCAAACACATCAACTCTGACGACAAAATGTTCACCTGCTGCCTTATACAGTATATCTTCCACCCGTGGACACGTGCCTTGACAATGAGATAATCTGTGTTTTTACTTGAACATTGGTTATGACTATAATGTCACAATGTTTTGGCTGATTGGTTTAGTCCCTGTGAGGCCACTGGAGCACAACCACCTCTAGCTCACACTTTTAAACCGTACCTTGAGTAAAACTGTTGAGGTTCCCCGTTTTTGCTCGTAAACACTGTTGAGATATAGGAGACCAATCTCCTGCTGTTTGCCGGGCTGGCTGAGCCGGGGGTCGAAGAGAGCGGTGACGATGGCTATTTCTGGACTGTATATCAGCAAGCATCTCCTTCTGTACGAGGTGCTTGAGAGTGACATGGCAAGTGTTGAATACAAGGCAGGATGAACACACACACACACCCACACACACACACGTTTGCCCCCTTCTCACCCTCCTGAGCGCCCACCCTCTGACACAGCATTCCAGCGTAAGCAGATGAAAGCCAGCCACCCCCTGTCTCCTCACGGGTGGAGGGATTTTGTAGCCGCTGAGAGCAGCGAGAGACGCTCATTGATACTCGACATACGCACCGCAAGACACGCACGCACATACACCGCAGGCTGAGAGGTAGGAGCAGGGATGGTGGCGGAGGAGATTGTGGTCTCCCTCTCCGGAGGAGCTCCGTGGGGTTTCAGACTGCAGGGGGGAGCAGAGGAGCAAAAACCCCTACAGGTGGCCAAGGTACAGTGGAGCTGATGCGTGTATATATGTGTGTGTGTATAAAGTATGTTGCAGGCAAGAGTTAGTGCCAAAGCGGGAACATGAGTAGATGGGATTTACGTACTGTTTATTGCGGTCGGAGGCCTTAATGGTCACTCCTGTGGTGTATTTGTGAGGCAAGCGTTGGTCAGAAAGGTTACAGTCAAAATAAAATAAATGAATCAGTAATGCACCTGTTGAAATGCCTTGAATCCAAATGATTTTTCTGAAGTTAAGTAGGAGCAAAGAAAACCTTTCGACTTGAGTAGTTTCGACCACAAGTCATCGTCCAGTGTAGAACATTCTCGTACTCATTAGGCCACGGTCCTGTTCTGTTCGACCATCACCTGCTGTGATTGTGGGTCAGAGAACAGTGTGAACACATGTTCAGGGGTTCAAGTTTCCTTTATTGCATCCTGATGGCGAGCAGAGATTATTGGATTATTACAATAGGTCAGTGCTCGGTACACGTACACTTATTCATTCTTCATTGCCCCGATGCTGTGCTTGCACTTGAACAGGATGTATCTACTCCAACACATATACAGTAACTAATGAACTTTTTTTATTAAACACAAAAACAGTTGATATATATATATATTTTTGTTTGGGTGTGTGTGACAGTCAAAGATCTCATAGAAAAAGCTATTCTGTAAAGCAGGAATCTGGCCCTCACTCACACTGATGTCAAAAGTTGTCAGATCACTCATAACACCCCCCTGATCCAAAATGGAGGCAGAGTGGCTCTGGCACCGAAGGCCTCTCTTTATCCAGGATTTTCAAGCAAGAAAAGGTCACCGTCTTCCTGTTGGTGCGTTTGTGCGTTTGTGTGTGTGAGTGTGGCTGGGCATACCTCAGATAAGCCCGGCTGGGAACGAAGGATTAGAATAGCTCATTTAAGAGGAGGAGCTGGAAGCTGAGCATGGAAAAAGGCCACACACAGAAGATATAGACGCACACACTGAGAACCTGACGCACGTTTTCTTTAATTTCTGCATTGTATGCAGCTTTTTTTTCTCTTTTTTTTTTTTTTGCCCCACATCACAGTAGCGCCTGTCTTTCTCCGTCTGTCTAGGAATGCGGTTGATTTTCCTGCGAGGCTTTATTTTGGGTATGTGGCGAACATATGGTGAATGACAGGCATGTCCCTCGGTCCAGACTAGTGATGCAGCTGTTCAAACCCCCTCTTTCATGATGCCCACTTGTGCTTTGTGTAGTTATGTGTGTGTGCATTTGCCTGAGTGGGAAAGAAAGATAGCTCGTCCTTGTTTGTGTGACAGTGGAGTGGGATTATTGGGTCAAGAGATACAGATAAGGCCTCCAAGTAGGTGCCTGAACACACTCAACATTTCTTACCGGTGTGTGTATTAGTGTGTATGTGCGAGGGAAAAGAGGGCAGGGGGGGCTTTATCGTCTTCTTTTAGAGGCGACAGTAATGTAGCGGACAAGAATACTCACCTTCCCATCTACACCGTCAACCCCCACACACATACTTCCTGAAGGATCCTATGACATCATCTCTCAGCGACCTCCAGCAGCAGCTGCACGGGTTATTCTGATTCAGGGACGAGAATGGCTACCACTAAAGAAGAAGAGCGGCCTGCTTCTGAACGCTGTTTGTCACGTTTCCAGCAGGCAACACAACATTTGATGCCTTTACCCAAGAGTGCCGTCACCCATGTAACACCGTACGACCTGCGGGCTTTTAAAAGAATGCAAGCAGAAGAAACAGTCTTGATGATCATTTGCTGCTTTCAAATGGCATGACCAGGGAAAATGTGTGGTGTGTTCAGGTGGTGTCATCAGCTGTAAGTTGTGAAACCACTGCTAATTGGTGTCTAGAAGCTACAGTGGCTAACGATTGATAGCTTATAGCAAGGAGGTATAGGACCTATATACACAAGTCCAACAAAAGGTGATTCACATTTCAAAGCAAAAACAAAAACACACAAAACTCAGGGAAACCAGGCAGGAACAACTGTGTGAAACCGCAGACTGTATGGTGAAACGTATGAGGGGAAGAGTGTAATCACAGGGGCAGGAAAATACCAGAAGACAGGAAGCAAAAGTCCTTAAGTTTCCAGGTCATTAGCTTGCTAACCGTTAGCCTCTGTGGCTTCCAGACGCCAACCGTTACCTAACAGCAGTGTTCTCACGTCTCACAGCGGATGTTACCACCGACTTGACTTCCCTTGTCGTAATCACGAGCTCACAACTTCCATTAGAAGACAGTGATATCAGGAACTCGCGCTTGTACTTTCCTGTATCTACAAACACAAGGCTAACTCTTGACAACGCTGAAGCCCTTGATCGCTTGAAATAGCATCCTGTAACATTATTTGGGATTAAAGCCCCCATTAAGTCAAAGTCACTATCAAACGTTGATGAGTCATCCCGCACTCGTTGGCGCTGACAAATTTTGCATCCAATGAAATGCTCCGTTTGACCCTGTCAACTCCGGTTTTGATTAAATCCTCCTTCAATCCCTTCTGGTGGATGGAAATACTTGAAAACCAGGGAAGTTTAGCTAGACACAGTAGATTAAAAATACTAAATGAGCTTTAACTTCTCAGCTGTCTAAGATTTTATATTTTAATTACTTAAATTACTGGATGTTTTTATGCTAGTAAAGCTAAAGGTCACTCATAGGTTGACTTATGGGCTGCAGACATTTATGTATACCAGTCGCAGCAGGCTATCATGCTGCAGTGCTGGTCTAATCATTAGAAGGAATTGGGGTTTAGGAACTCATGGTCTAATAAGTGAGTCTGCTCTTCCTTTATCAGAACTACAAGTATTAACGTGTCATTCATCCATGTTTTTCTCTCAAGGTGCGTAGACGCAGCAAAGCCTGCCGAGCCGGACTAAAAGAGCACGACGAACTTGTTGCCATCGGTGACCACATGTGCGCAGAGCTCAGCCATGCTCAGGCCGTGAGTCTCTTAGACGCACAGAGCGCCACGCTCAACCTGAGGGTCAAAAGGTCAGAGCACAGACACGCACACACTCTCTGACCTCGTTTCACGCTAACTGGAGCATGTTTTACATTTTCACATCTTCTTCATTTGTCCTCCAGGGCCCCGTCTGGGCTCCACTCCTCGTCTTACTCTGGTCGCTCTGTGTCGCCCCGCTCCTCCGTGAGGGTCCTGTCTCCTGCCGCGGCCTCCTTGAGCGGCGGCCTCCTCTCCCCCACAGAGATACCCTGTGGCGTTACCTCCCCTCCAGACAGCGAGGCTTACTACGGAGAAACAGACAGCGACGCAGACACACATTCACGAACGCACCGCCGCCAGCGCCGCACTCCTCCTCATGCACGCTCACCCTCGCGCTATGACAACCAGGAAGAGGAGGAGACCTCGGAGATGAGTGGGTAAGAAACTGACACACGTCTTAGTGTTTTTCTTGTCGGTCCTTCCAGGAAGATAAATTCTATCATGATTGTCTGTTCCCAGTTGACATCGCGTTTACATGATGAAATGGCAATAGTCTTGTTCACAATCCTTCCGCCTTAAACGTTGAATGCAAACAAATTAGTTGTTTTATCAAACAATGTGCAACAAGTGAACCAGTACAGAACATTTACTTTGCAGGAAGTTAAGAAAAAATCTTCCTTTGCTGCTAGATTGTTTTAAGGGATAATCTTCTAAGGGTTTGGGGACATATAGGACTCTAAAACAGGACTTGTAGAGTAGCTCCTTCAGTTCTAAATGACTGGTAAGATTTAAATGGTGTAAGGTTTTAATGGGAATAGGAAACCTTCAACTAGAGGTATGTATCCGGTCGTTAACGGACGCTAATAAAACAGACGTAATATGAGTTTCTCGTTGGCAACAACACCCAAAGATGTTCCTATTTGGTCCGTGTAAGTTTGGCTTTAGACTAAAAAAAAAAGAAGAAAGAAATAAGAGTTCTTTTTTTTGCTAAACAAGCAAATTTACCCTTCATCCATTAATATATTAAACAAGGAAAACAGAAAAAGAACTAAATGAGAAAACTGGAAGTTTTTTGTGGATGAAAAAGAAGATGATGCCAATGATTTTGTAGATAATGGAGCACAGACATGACTTTGGAACAATATCCAGATGTAATTTTAGCCTTTATGACACAGGTAATGTCACCTGAACTGATCTCTGAGCCTTTGTCTTCTGAATAAGGAGAAGGTGTCCAAGCGTTGATTGCTGCAAATTCCAGGTATAGGCCACTTCCAGGTTCACTGAAGGAAAATGCGGCTGTTTGCGCTTTAATTTTTTTAAATCACTTTAGTATATAAAGAAAATTATGTCTAATATTAACTTTTGCTTTTTTGTTTTAAATTACAGAATAAAAGTAATTTGTTTGTTTTTAGATTTAAAACGAAAAATCAAATAACAGTCATAGTTTTAGTTTTCGTTTCTGATTTTAAAAGCAAATTTGAAACTTGAGCTCAGCTTGTTTTTTGGATATACTATATGACCTTGATGACTGAGAACTTTCACTTAAAAATAAATTGTAAAATGTGTAAAGATAGAGAAAAGACGCAGAATCAGATCCAGAATGTTTAATGTCAAGGCTCCACTCTGATAAACTCAGTCTCATCCCGTCATTGTCTGAAGGTACGAGAGTGCTACAGACCCAGGAGTCACCGTGCAGGGCCACTGGGACGCTCAGTGTCTCGTCGGTGTCCCCCGCAGAGAGCTCGTCTACCAGACAGACTGGACCACTCCAGCGCACACACCGCACACTCTGACCCCTCACTCACTCACCCCGACCCCTGATCAGGGCTTGGTGGAAGCTGAAGGAGAAGAGGACAGCGGCTTCCAGGAGGCGGGGGGCTACGTTGGGCTTGCCTGCCCACCGCTAGTGTCTCCGGAGCGGGCAAAAGAGGCTCTGATGATGGACTCTGGGAAACATCTGGTGCCCATGGTGGGACCACAACAGAGCCCTATGAGCGAGGAACTCTCCACCACCTACATGGACAAAGCACGGCAAGCCAGTGAGTATTGTATTTCAGGTGCTCTTTGCAACAGTTTAATCATTATACACCGATCAGCCACAACATTAAAACCACCTGCCTAATATTGTGTAGGTCTCCATTGTGCCTCCTGTTGGGATCTGAACCTGGTGGTGAGCTATGGAAGCTCACCACGCATAATCAAGTTAACCACATGGCTGCCTTTGTCTTGGAAACAAAGGGAAGCACCAGAACTCTATTACCCACAATCCTCCAGGTGTGAAAAACTGACCAAGCAGTTCACTGGCTGACAGTGGCATGTGACCTCTGAGGTCATCAGGTCATATAAAATGCACCGTTTGGCCTTTGTTCTCTCTCTTATTCTCTTAACCTCTACACTGTCAAGAACTCCAAATTCCTTCAACTTTAACTAGTTGTTAACATGGTAATTTTGGTTATAGTTATTAAGTTAATTATTAATCAGAAATCCAAATTGACAATTTTGTATAATTTATGAGACTGTTTTGATTAATTGGCTATCTTTTCCCTTCCTAGAAGGGTGGTGCCCCGAGGTGATCTAGTAATTCAGATCCAATTATTTAATAATAAATAATTATTTTTGATAATTATTAATTATTCATGATAGCCAAACCCCAATACTGAGTGCCTTAGTACCCAGGCCCAACACTCCAAAAGTTCATCTGGGAATGAACATGGGCCTCCTGAGGGTGTCCTGTGGTGTCTGGCACCAGGACATTGGTAGTGGGGGCCTTTGGGTCATACAGATTGAGGGGACGGGGCCTCTGTGGATCAGTTGTTGTTCCTGCACATCCTGCAGATGCTCAATCTGTTTGGGAACTAAAAAATTTGGAGAGAAGTTCCCCTTGTTGGACTGTATTTTGTGTTTCTAGCTGTTCCTCTGTAGTTTTTGTGCAATCTGCCATCGTCAGGGAGGGTTGTTGCCACGGGGTGGGCGTGCAACACCTGCCAGTGGCTTTAATGTTATGGCTAATCACTCTAATCACTGCTAAAACTGTAAGTGAGATGAAACAAAGACATTTATTTAAATATGTGGACTAAGGGACGACAGGAAAACCCCTTCAAACACACAAAAATAACTGTGGTACAGTTGTTGTTACATTCCTTTATTCCCAGCTGTATCCAAACTATTAGGATCAAAGATAATACACCAGCTGCTAACTAAAAACAGGAGTATATCTCGTTGGTCGTGGCAGTGAATCTATTCCAGTCTTGACCACAGTTGTTTTTTTTACTCTTTAATTTAAATGCCAAAGATTCCCTTGGTGTCTCTAGTGTCCTGGTGTCCTGTTAGCTGTGTGGTCTTAAATCTTTAGCTTGATCACCCTCTAGTGGTCCTAACCTCTAACTGTAGGGTCCGATTACATTTACAAGCTGATGGTGATGGGGTGAGATGTACCAGATAGCCACGGAGATATTCCACCTCCCCCTTCCTCCCCTCCCGTGTTTCCTGAAACAGCAGTCCATGACTTGTGTCAGTATTCTGAGCATTCGCCTCAGTGGCTTTATTTATAGGTATTGACTCGGTGGATGCAGCTCTGACTTACAGGTCAGCTGAATGTGTGGTGCGTGAGCGGTGTGTTTGCAAGTAGACTATGCACCTGTATCTAGTTTATTATCAGAAAATGTACTGATTAGTTAAATGACAGAAAATTAAATGTACAAAGATTTAGTGATTTTATTGGTTTGACAGAATAATCATACTACATGAGGTCAATTTAGCTCTGAGAAGTTATGTTGACATTTTATAGGCTAAACAATCAATTGATGAAGTTGAAATATAGAGCATTAGAGTTTACAAGTTTCCATCTATAATCTTTGCTGTTTATCTTGTGACATACAGGAGAGTTTTATCTCTTCAGGCCCCAAAAATACAGAAAAGTAGCCCATCCCAAGGAGGGAAAATCTGTGTATTAAGCAAAAAATGTCAGGGAAACACTGGCTCAGTGGGGGATGGAAGTGATTTCTCAATTCTTAATGCAGTTACCACACTGAGCTTCAAAATCAAAAAGTTAAATTAAGTTAGGTTATCCAATCGACTCCAATCAAACATTATTTGTAAAGCACTTTAAAAACAACCAAAGTGCTCAGAAATAACAGTAAAGTAAAATAAACAACTTTATTTGTAGTACTTGTAAGTAAGTACAAGTAAGCACTTTAAAAACAACAAAAGTGCTCAGAAGGAATAAGTACTTTAAAAAGTACTTTCTAAAGTACTTTCAGTAAAAGTACTTTAAAAAGTAATTTAAAAACAACAAAAGAAGGAATAAAAGTAAAGTAAAGTAAATGAAAAGTAAAGTTACAACTTCATTTGTAAAGTTCTTTAAAAACAACAAAAGTGCACAGATAAAAGTAAAGAAAGTAAACAACGTTATTTGTAGTACTTGCAAGTAAGTACAAGTAAGTACTTTAAAAACAACAAAAGTGCTCAGAAGGAATAAGTACTTTAAAAAGTACTTTCTGAAGTACTTTAAGTAAAAGTACTTTCTAAAGTAATTTAAATAAAAGTACTTTCTAAAGTACTTTAAGTAAAAATACTTTAAAAAGTACTTTAAAAACAACAAAAGAAGGAATAAAAGTAAAGTAAAGTAAATGAAAAGTAAAGTTACAACTTCATTTGTAAAGTACTTTAAAAACAACAAAAGTGCTCAAAATCAATAAAAGTAAAGTAAGGTAAAGTATCCGAGTTTATTTGTAAAGCACTTTCAAAACAACCAAAGTGCTGTACAGAAAAAAATAAACGTTATGACAAGTCAAGTCAAGTCAAGATAGATCGGTAACACACGTGATCAGTACAAAACTGTATGTACGTATCAAGGTATGAATAAGTAGCCGTACAGATAAATACCAGTAGTCACCCCCTGTTTCCTGTCTTCGTGCTAAGCTAATGCTAAAGCTGAAGCTGCACTGTAAATGTGCATATTTCCCCAAATAAAACTAAACTATTCTTTTAACTCATTAAGTTTTATTTACCCTTTCTAGTTAACTAACAGCCAGGGAACAATGATGACAGCCGATTAAGCCGATTGTGCAGTAATGAAGGATCCTGTCATCCGGTACAAGAAGCTGGAGGCCTGAATGACTTCACTGTAGGATGAGAGCGCTGATCTCTAGGGATCTGGCCTTTCTCGTATTGCAAACACACAAACACATTCCCTTTGGCTTCGGACCTGGGGATTATTAGCTCTGCTGCTGTGGAGTTGTGTGTCTGTGTGCACAGTGCCACTCAGGTGTGCGGTGTCAACATCAGAGAACGGCACATCAGCAAAGAGCTATGCTCTCCTCTATAAACTATAACTGGCTTTATGAACTCATACACATAATTACACACACAGAAACTCGGTGACACTGTCGTCTAAATATCCTCCACTGAGGGGGGTCTTCCCATCCCTGTGTGTGTCCGATAGAGACCGGACAGGTGTTTGATGCCTGTCAGACAGACAGGAATAGAGGGTTGACATCATGTGTTGGATCCAGACAAAGGTCTTTACATGGGCTGTGCCCTAAGAGAGGAGGAAGACAGACCCCAAACGCTTCCCCACTCACAGCAGACTAGCACACTGTTAGGGTTTGTTTGTGTGTGTGGGAGGGTCTGAGGGAGGTTAAGGACACACACACACAAACACTTGTGAGATGAGGGACCTCACATCTCCTTCAGGTTCAGACGTAGGTGGACACACAGTCCCACGCACTGTGTACGCAGGTAAGACACTTTACAGCCTTTAATTTGACTGACACACGTTAGAGGTCACATTTGTTTGGAGTTAAACCTTTTTCCAGATCGTATAAGCTTCAGAGAAGGTTATTATTTGCCATTGTTGGATCAGATTTTACTCGTTTTGATGAAAGAACTTGGCGTTTCACTAAGCGCGACCGTTTCGCCATTGGCTGCTGTAAAGACAATGTTGTATCCGTGGTGCTTTATAACTCGACGAAGCAAATTATTTATATTCTGTATTTACACGTACAGTATTTTAACCTTCCCGTGGCTGTAGAGATGGCAAGGGATGAAAGGTTGGCTTTTGGTCCCGACTGAAATATCTCAACGGCTACCGCATGGATTAGAATCGACACCTGCACAGATATTCATGAACCGCAATAACTTTGGAAATGCCCAGATTTTACTTCTAGTGCTCACGGGAGATTTGGTAAAATTACAATTACATGGCATAAATTGGATGGATTGCCATAAAATTTGGTACAGACATCCATGTGACCCTCAATCAGTCTCAGTTAAAACCTTGGGCGATGAGTATTTTGCCACAGAAACCTTTGTTTGACGTGGTTTTGCATTATTTTGCTGTTTCTATGCAAGTTGTTCATGTTTATGCGCAGATGCTGCATCAGTCTATAGTTATGTAGTGAGCATACTTATGTGAGGTGAGCCAAGACACCAAATATACTCAAATAGCTTTGGACTAAGCTCAGATACAGGCAACAAGCCTAAACTTGACTTGATGACAACCTTAAATGAAGTCTACAGCCCTAAAACATAATGATTTATTATACCAGCGCTCATTTCTTGCCCCCAAAATGGCGCCGGTTCTCCGAACAGATCTGGGTAACGCAGACACAGAGGCACAAACAAGAATTCTGTGCAGGAGAGACACTGTGATCTAACCTTCCTGGAGTGTGTGACTCAACACTGGAGAGCAGCAGGAATTCTTTGTTGTAAATCCACAACACACGCTCCTGTCCGTCACTGCCAGTGCCTTTCAGGGCTCCTCGCTGTGATAATGCTCGCCGTCAGGGAGGGTTATGTTCCTGTCAGCGCATTTATTTTTTGCCCTTTCCTCTTCCTGTCTTGCAGAGTTGCACCGCGGGGAGAGTTTGGTGGAGAAGCAGGTGAAAGAGGCTCGCACTAAATGCCGCTCTATCGCGTCTCTGCTGACTGACGCTCCCAACCCCAACTCCAAAGGAGTGCTTATGTTCAAGAAACGCCGGCAGAGAGCCAAGAAGTACACGCTTACCTGCTTCGGCAAAGCTGAGGGAGACGGAGGAGGGGACACAGAAGGGGACACGGGGGGAGAAACAGAGGAGGAAGGAGGTGGTTCGATCCTAAGTGGCTCGGAAGTTGATGAAGAGGGATTCTCTGGATCTTTTGACGCTACGTGGGATACTGGTTATCTAGACGTGCTGGACAGAAGAAGCTCCGCCTGCCCATCGACCACTCCAACAACACCAACAACCAATCAGAGTGCAGAGCTGGACATCTCAGCTTATCAGACTCCGGGACTTGCGACGTCTGTCAATCACAGCCCAGGGTTGGCGGTCTCGGGGCAGGAGAGCTCGGCCTATCAGGGCTCAAGGCTGGAGAGCGGCATCGCAAAGCAGCAAATCGGTAACCACCCTGCACACATGTCTCCTCCAGCTGTGGCTCTGACCAACGGGGGCACGGTAGCCGTCAGCCGGGCAAGCGTTGTCCTCAGCCCGCCCTCTCAGGCACCCGTTCGAAGTCAGAACGGGCAACACGGTGACCCTAACTCCGGTCCCGGCTACGATCTCAGTCCCAGCCCGACCACAGACTCACACAGTAACTCAAACGCCAGCTTCAGCTCTAATCCTGGCGTCCTGAACCGCACCGCACGCCCCTTCACCCCGGGCCCGTCCTCTTCCCGCGCGTCTGTGACCTCCGTGATGTTCCGCCCTCCCCAGCCCAGACCCGCGCCCATAACCATGGCGACTAAACCCGTGGCAGCTGTCTCCATGGTGACCATCTCACCCACTCAGCATCCGTCGGGGCCAGATGCGAGGAGAGCGGTGTCTAGCACCTCCTTGTACATCCCTCCAAGAAACAACAACAGCAACAGCAACACTCCCCCTTCTGTTCACTCTCCCCCGTCAGCTCTCTCGCCTCCCTCCTCTCTGTCTTCCGCACCTTTCACTCAGCCGCCCGCAAATCCACACATGTTCTCTCCTCAGTCTGCTGTGCACGCTTCCCCCTCCACCCCGTTCTCTCCTCCAGCAGCTCAAACCTCCCTGGTTTGCCCATCACCTGCTCAACCCTTCTCTCCTCCAGCTCCACCACCATACCTGTCTCCTCCTGCTCCTACTTATCCACCTCCTTCCACCTACGTATCAGCTCCACCCATCCCCCCACCTCATCCACCTGATTTCACTCAGGTCCCCTTCCCCACCCCTCCTGCACCTTTTGCCAACCAATCTTCTCCATCTCCGTCAGTCCACCCCCACATCAACATGTCAGGTGCAGAGACTCCCAGCCCCTATACACCCTCTGCAGCCACACCTCCTCCCCAGGCTCCAGGTAATGATTCACTGGTGACACGTGAGCAGCGAATCTCTGTCCCAGCCGCTCGCACCGGCATCCTGCAAGATGCTCGTCGTCGCAGCAGCAAGAAGCCCATGTTCTGCTCAGTTCAGAACAAAGATGTTTCCCCAAACCCGGACTTGCTGTCGATGGTCCAGAACATGGACGACCGCTTTGTGAAAAACCCGGCTGCTGCACCCGGCGGGGAGGCTGGGCATGAATCAGGGCCTGAAGAGGACTGGCTGAGGCTGGGGGCAGAGGCCTGCAACTTTATGCAAGCACAGAGGGGACCCAGGCCGCCTCCCGTAGCGCCCAAACCACAAACCCCTCAAGTGCCACAGCTGGCGGGGAAGGGAGGTGAGCTGTTCGCTCGCAGACAGAACAGGATGGACCGGTACGTGGTGGAACGAGCTCCCTCTGTCGCAGCAGCACCTTACTCTCCGGCCCAGACGAGGGAGCCCTCACCCACGCCGTCGCTCCCAGCCACTTGGAAGTACTCGCCCAACATCCGCGCTCCACCACCCATCAGCTACAACCCCCTCCTCTCCCCCTCCTGCCCTCCTAAGGCCCAGAAGAAACCTGAGGTGGCAAAATCTTGGACGCCTGGATCTAAAACAAAGAAAGCAGGCGTCAAGCCAGTGGACATTATGAACCATCAGCCCTACCAGCTCAACTCTTCTCTGTTCAGCTATGGCGGCGGGGTTCCCCAGGACAGCGCCACCTATCAGCAACAGAGAGGAACGACAGGTGGTCCTCAGAAGACAGCGCGAGTCTATGAGGTCCAGCGCTTCTCCACGCCCCCTCCGATGGCGACGGGACCGGCGCTCAAAGTGATTGTACCTCGATCAGCTACGACCCTCGGAGAACCAATGTGGCGCTCTGACGTCATATCTCCTCCGCCCGCTGCTCCTGGCGTCACCCCTGAACGCTATCAGCCTCCACCCCAACCTTTCCAGCCTCAGTGGGCCACCTCCCCTCTGTCTCCCACAATGCCTCCTGCCCCTACTGCCCCGCTCCCTCAGCTGCCTTCTTTTTCTTCTGCTCCAAACACAGTCCACATCCCTACTTTCACCCACCTTCAGTCTGCCAATGCCACGCAGGCCAACAGGCAGTTTAAGAGCTCCCCAGATCTAAGTCCTCTTGGCCCCGCCGGTGCCTCTAAGCAGGCGTCCAGCAGCGCTCAGCCCTCCAGGGTCCCCAGGCCTCGGTTCAGCACTTCCAACCTGGGTCTGCAGCCGAGTGTGTGGCGCCCCGGCTCCACCACGCATTGAACAGATTATTGTCTGGACATAATAAACCAAGTCTGAGGCATTTTTTTAGCACTGTAATATTGTTAATCAGCTCTGTAACTAGGGGTTTTAATCACAAAACCTGCGACATGTAGCGTGTTTTATCTTTTTTAATTTCATTGACTCACAAATGAATGCATTTTGTCGTACGGTAGTTAAAGGGAACACTGCGTTTTGAAAAGGGAAACCTGAGAAAGGTTCAGGGAATAGAAAATCAACTGAAGGGAAGAAAGAGATGTTGGAGAAAATAAAGTTCTGTAAATATTGTATTGAATCATGAAGAATTAAGTTTAAACACGAGAAAAAAGAAGAACAGAGGATGTGTAGAGAAAGGATTGCTGAGAGAAAGATGAAGCTGAGGAAAAAATGATGAAAAGGAAGCACTGATTTATAGCTTGTAGACATCCTGCAATACCTGTAGCCACCTCACAACACCATATTAGAAAAGCTGTTTTTCTAACAGTCAGTAGCTCCTACCACTCCCTCTGTTACCTTAGTTTGTGTTTGATGATTGACGAGTGTCTTTTTGCAGGCGTACTCTGCAGCAGCGTGTGTTTTCTGTAGTTTTTCACAGTGTTCATGAGTAGATTTTGTTTCTCATCTGTTAATATGAAACAAGAGAGGTATAACATGCCTGTTTAGCTGCGATTCTTTTCCACGGAGACATGCGGCTGAATAAAAATAGACGTGACTCACCTCAGCTGTCATTCTGTTTCTCCCTGTGTCACCCACGTCACCACCTGCTCCCACACTGAGACCCGGTATCGACTCCTCCGATTGGTTTTTTACTCTTTCGTCTCTTTCTTTTGAGCCTTTCCGTTCTCTTCTGATTGCTCAATTGTTTTCTCAGGATTCACTCACATCTGATTCAACACCATTTGATTAAGCATCTAGGAAGTGGTTTTAATTGTAGTTTAAACTTCCACCACATGGAGGCACTGTAGGATTTATCTTCCAGATATGTTGCACCTTAAGGCTTCCTCCCTTGTTCAGTCTCACTTTCACAATTTAAAATATCATTCACACCAAACAGCAACATGTACGTGTCTGTTTCGTTTAATTTCTCCAAATCTTAAACTCCAATTACACGTCGCATTTAGTAACCCAGCTGATCAATGACTGCTGCGTTTGACAACTTCCTTGTAGGATTGTTGGCCTACATTTCAGAGCATTTCAAGACAGCCACCTGATGGGCTCGGAGCTGTCTTGAAACCCAACCACAGGCACAAATCTAACCTTTGAACCTTGACTGGGATCAGTTGACAGACGGGGGCTAACTTTAGCCGCTAACTTTAGTCTTGTTCAGGACCAAAGGTAAGTTTAGCTGCTGGGAGGAAAACACACACACACACACACAGCTGCAAATTCCCCCCAGTTTGCATCATTTTTTCTTTATGCAAACACATATTTTAGAAACGTATAAAAACCATAACTGTGCCTATAGTAATGACTCATTTAACTATTGGCCATTTTACCAAATTAGTTCTGCTTTCCCCTCTCTTTCGGTCCCCCTACTCGCTGCTGTTAATTCCTCTCTCGCTCCGTCGCACACTCACACACACAACCCATTTCACCTATTTTTGGAGCCGTTAATCTGCAGCTATTTGGCACGGTGCTAAACTCTTAATTCTGATGGCTTTTTTACTGTGTGATTGAGAGTGGAGGGGAAGGGCTACCTCGTACATCCCATCCACAAAGACGCTCTTTCCTCACGTCGTGTTTCTGGGTCAGCAGAGTCGAAGTGTTTGGGGTCAAGGGGTCAAGGTTTAGGACCAGGTCAGACGGTTATTCTATCACCTGGATCGATCATTTAAGGGTTATTATTTTTGAAAACCAAAGTTCCTTTTATTGTTTTCCAGCTTATCATTAAGAAGAATTTGGTGCAGTAACGAATTACTGGAGGTAAAATTTTTACAACCATCCAGAGTGGTAGTAAATGCTTCAACTGGGAATTTAATTTGCTGAAGGATTTAGAGCCCAGCTACACACACATCTGTATCAAGGCCACTCGACCTGTTCAATTTCAGGACTTCCAGAGTAGAGCAGCTGCCTGGATTGTAATCTCAGTTCATTGGTTGATCCACACTGGTGCTCCAGACTGAAATATCTCAGCATCTGTTGGTTGAAATTAAACATTCAGGATTCCTAATCAATAAAGTCTAATAATAAATAAAGTTTTTCCTCTTGTGTCACTTTTCTCATTTCACTTCAAATCGCTAAAATCGTCAAAATATCTGCTATTCATATGCGTATATAATATAATTAAGCATTACTGTCTTCAAATGAAATTCATAAAGTTGTGGTTGTAACATGGGAAGTCATGGACACAAAATGCTTAGCGCTGAAAACGGCACCATCGGCCGTAATTTGTGAGAATGCCACTGCTAGCCAAATGTTAGCATCTAGATGCCACAGAGGCTAACACTTAGCAAGATAATGGCCGGGTAACTCAATGTAGGAAATGTAGGAAAACCTAAATTGTAATACATTAACTCACCATTTACATTTCTGAATCATCAAACACCTGACCTTGTGGAAAATTTCGAGTTACGATGTCATGAATACAACAAGAGGAGGGTGTTTATGTTGACTTTTCGCGTGAACACGGTAAACACCAGCCCATTTGAAGGCAGCTTGTGTTTTCTTTTATTTTTTGTTTTGTCCTAAGTAGCAAATGCTAGCATGCTAACATACTAAAATAAAATGGTGAGCCTGATAAACATTGAAAATTTTGGCTTTATCTTGATGAGCAATGTTAGCATACAAGCTAAATATAACCTCACAGGGGTGCTAGCATGGCCGTTCATTGCTAACGTTTTTCAGTAGCTATTGGGAGCTTACTTAATCCTTTCAAGCAGCTGGATTCTTGCTAGCTTTAAGACCCCCTGACTGTAGATTGCTGTGACAGCTGCTTTACAGAACCCAGACTTTCAGGGTTTGGATTCTGTTACGAATCCAGAGGCAATTTTGATTTTGTCCAGTCACCTAATAATTATGTTTTTGAAAGTGCCTGCCCTTTCAGCTTCCTGCAGGTTCTGACTACCAACACACATGGAGTCCTATTTCCTGTGAATGTTCAGTATTGACAGTATGTTAGCTCTGTGTTTGGTCCCTACCAATTCTAGGGAAGTTGGCTACTAAATTCTTTCCTTTGCTTACCAGTTTGCTGCACCTGTCTGCCATTTGCTGCTGTTGCTGGTAGTGCACATATGGGTTTAAAAGCTTTTTACTTAAACCAGCTGCCTGCTGCTGACAGAAAATGAAACTCACTAATCGGTTTAATTTTGAGAAAATTCTTGCGAGTCCAGATAATTAGTCCATCCCAGCTGTCTGTAACGTCTTTAAAGAAAAACTAAATAAAACAGGAGAGCAGTGAAATATAGAGCTTTTGCACTGTGCAGAAACAGTTGAATCTAAAAAGCTGTGGACTGACGACTGACTTGATGAGATAAACTCCAACCAGGAACAAGCCAGCCTTGAAGCTAACCGTACCCAAAGGACTGCAAGTAGAGGAGGATGTACAAAGACACAAACAGAAGGGGAAGAAAACATATCAACAAGAACATAAATGTCCTCAGGCAAACCAACGATATTTTCAGTTTTCTTGTTTTGTTTTTCATGTTCTGTTCTCGTGTTGGAAGCCGTCGGACAAATGAAACTGAAGCGGGAGGAATTCACATAAGACTGGGAAGAGTTCACTAAATGAGTTATGTTTTAATATTTATATACGAGCACAGACAGCAATCAGTCCCAAAAAACGACAGTTCCTCAAATGAGACTGGCTTTAAAAGTGACTCGGTCCCCAGAGACCTTCATATTTAAAAAATAAACGTTTACAGCCATACAGGGAGCGATTCTTTCAGTATAAACCAACTGTTTAAAATACGCATAATTAAGGGTGTGGTCAACATTGAGTGACACTTGGATGTGTCGGTGGATAGCTGTCTGCCTACGAATCAGTTGGGCGGAGTCAGGCGCTACCAAAATGGCGACGGCCGGTGCCACCCACACTGAGCTTCAAAACTGCTCTTCAGAAATGTGGGTGATGTCATACAGGGTTCGTCCATCTTTTTATACCTACGGAAGCAGAAAGGTCAGTATGATTCGGATTTCAGTACATGCTTATTGTTGTTCTTGGCGCACTTTTGCACAAGTTGTTGACAGATTGTTCTAATAATAACAATCACGGTCTTTAATGAGTTATTATATTCTGTCAGCATCAGAAGTAGCTCTCTTCAAAATCTATTACCACTCATTTCACCAACTTCTGAACACCACACCCACCTCCGTCTATACCCTCTTCTCCATTCACCCCACCCCCCTCTCCCACCCCCCGCCCCAGGCCTGGTCCATAGCACTGGAACAACCCTGCTGATAGGGTTTCACTCTCTGCGGGCCGAAGAGGAGGGCAGGCAGTGCAAAACAAGCTCTGGGACTCAAATCTACCTGGGAATCTAGATTCCTGTTCCTCTGGGACCTGCGTCTTCCTGTGGATACCCAAGTCTGAACGGTAAGACAGTGGAGAAATGTGTGATAGTGTGTTAATAAACTCTCTCTCACACATGCCTTGAATGCTTGCGGATTATCTGGCATTGCAGGCCACTGATGCTTCAGATAATTTGGAGTCCGCGTTGAGTTCAAGTCGATGATTATAGTTCAGTTTGTTTGAGGTCTGTGGTCAGAAGATTTTGGCTGCAGGACGAGAAGGAGGAGGAGCTCCTGCCTGTGGCCAATGGAGACCTCTGTAAGTGGATCAATTAATGAGAGGTACAATCAGAAACAGATGCTCCAGTCATAGTTATTGCTCAAGAGAGGGTTTAAATTTATACTTTATCATGCATAGTTTGAGTTTAATATAAAGTTTTAACCTTTCTTGACCAAAACAAATCTGAAGTACACATTAGTAGAGGGCTTCCTCCTCCTCTTCCACCGCTTCTTACCTAACACTGTAGCCGGTGAGGAATGTGGCCCTGTGCGGTGGAGTTTTTAGTCCACGGGGATGTATGTGTGTATTTGGGAATGTGCTGACTGATGCCCTTCCTCCCCAGCTGTCCCCTCGAGATTTATCTGGAGCTAAAACAGGCTTGTCGTGGGGGACAGGAGCGCCTCTTCACTCAGAGAGGCGGTAACAGGAGCCCGGCCCTTTGCGTACAGCTCCTGTAGTTACCATCAGCGCAGCAGTTTGCCTTCATCTTGCATTTCCCCAGAACGTCCAAAAACACCTGTAATCTCTGGTTTTTCATCCATCAGCCACCGCCTCACATTAATCACAAGAGAAGAGCTATTTCTGTGCAAATCCGTGCGCGTGCTGGTGCAGTCGTATGTACGTTTCGTGCTGATGACAGTGCTATAGAACACAAGCTCACAAAAATAGCTCACATAGGACTGAGTCCCCGGCTAGGAAATGAGCTTCAATTACAGCGGATGAAAAGCAATTACATTAACTGTCTCCCTGTAGACGGGCCCTCCTGCTTTTTCTCTTGTGCTGGGACTCACCTCCAGCTTTACATAATTGCTTTCGACCTGAGCAATTGACAGCGACATACTGCTGGGCCCCATCTGAGCGCTTAGTCAAGAGAGACATGAGCTGCAACCAGGAATTAGTGTCCTCGAGGGCATGCAGGGGTTGGACGCCACGTTTTAAAGTGTGTTTTATTTAATTAGGGAATCCTGTGAGGTTCTGCTGGGATCTGGAGCTGATGTGCAGCTTCATCATACTCAAATATCTCTTGGGAATACATTTGTATCTTCTTCCTGCACTTTTATTGTATCACGTTTCTCTGCTTGCCAGTATCTTATTGCTAATTTTGTCATCCTCTCTGCGAGACACCTGATCGGTCAAATACACTCTAAAAGGAGTTAATTCATGTCAATTTATTTGTGAAGTTAAACATACAAAATAAAACCAGTTAGTAGTCATGCTGGTAATAATAAAGCTGAAATGAGTGTTGTAAAGTCAGTTGTAGATGCTTTCTTTCTTCAGTTTCGAAGCAAACATTTTGACATTATGGATTTTAATCTATTATTATTATTGTTATTATTATTCATGACACAGATTTCTTCTGAGATTTGAGAGTTTTTTGACCACTTGGGACCTATGCAACGAGCCAAATTAAATCACAAAATCCATGCTTGTCCACGCTGTCTAGACACGTAGAAGTGTTTTCTGTTTCATCCATCAGCAGGACAACATCATTTGTCAGCTTCCCTCGAAGACCGTTACAAATCGAGATTTGGTTCCATTAATGCAAAGTTTTGGGAGCTTTGTCAGCAAATATAAACACATCTTCCTCCTGTGTTAGAGTCCCCTGATGCAGTAAGAGCAAATCCATTCTCCTTTTAGCTCTATTTTTGGTCTCCACCAACCTTTGACAAAAATATGTGGAAATATTCAGCTTTGTCTCCTGTTTGGTGGGAGGTAGCCGGCGTAACATGGGTTCATCAGAGCCTGTTTACTGAAAACAGCGGCATGTTGTGACCAAATAATTAAAAAAAAAACAGTGAAGCAGTGAAATCGTCAAACTAAGACAATAAGCTAAAAGACGCTAAAATGCTTCGTAGAACTGAGGGGAATTAAAACGTTACATGTCTCACATTCAGTCTTTTGATCCATTGTTATTATATATATATATATATAAAATCTTCATTAGTGCAACTTTAAACTTTTAATATATAAAAACATTTCTTGAGTACTTGACCTTCTATGCAGCAATTTGACAAGAAATTGTTCAAGATGAAGTTTTCTCATTAGTGAACAACTAGTGAAGACATTCGAGTGCAGCTAAAAGATTTAGTGTCATATCTTTCAAAAATTCATTTTAAACCGTGTCAGTGTACTTTTCTTAATGGTAGCTATTATTGTGAGAACATAATTAGTCTGTTCTGTCTTCTAGCCATGCCTATCACAACTCCCGTCGTCCCTCCTAACAAGAGGAAGAAGGCCAACAAGATCATCACTGATCTGACCAACGTCAGCCAGAATGGTAAAACACACACACACACACACACACACACGCTCACACACACAAACAGCATCAAACATGAAGCGTTTCGCTGGTCATCCCACTTCCTCAAATATCCTCTACCATCTCCCATGTGATCTGATTATCCAGCCCAGTAAATGTCAAATCTTTAGTGTGTGTCTGCTATCTGCCCACTCCTCGTGTGGAAATTGAACTGCGTGGGTGTAAATCGCTGCATGTGGTTGCATGATGCTGCAATTAAATAAGGAGCCAGACACTTGTTCCAAGCAGTAACACAATATTGAACATGCATGTGGCATCTCCTGGACGGATGTGGGTCATTATCAGATGGCACAGCGGCCGCAAATCTGTCACCATTATAGGTAACACAATATACCAGAGGGGGATTCTGACATATTTCTTTGAGGCTGTGTGTTAGCGGCAGCTAAATTGGAATCAATGCGACTTGTAAAAACGTGGCTAATAGGTCGTATCTAAAATAGGAAACTGAATTTAGCAACATCTTTCAGAAGTTTAGTTTCTATCACTTTACATTATGTGCTGTGGTCTTTGTTTGTTTACATTGGCTGCTTGTGCTAAGCGCTAGTTTTTTTTTTCCAATAATCACTTTCTGTGCATCAGGGATTTTACTTATTGCAGGAAAGACCCAACAGAAAGTGTTTACCGCGGTTCGTTCTGCCAGACTCACCAGTTGGTCCATCTGCTGCACAGTCTCGCTGTGCAGCTTAAAATGGTTCAAACTCAGAGAACATTATTTCTAATTATAGCACACAAAGTTTTCACAAAATGTCAGAAGACGTTTGAGCAAAAAACTTGAAAACTAGATCTGGAGTAGACATAACTTCTTTACTGTACCGTTTTAGTGCATGAGTAGGGAAACTCGATGGGTTGACATGAATGCTTCTGAAGTAAAATGAAATATTCACAGTGTGAAGATACTTTCTGATGTTTCAATGTCTGAACCATTTGCTAGAAAGGACACATCATGGTTCATATGCTTTGCAGGATGAACTCTACTAATGTTTTTGACACTCAAATCTTTCATGTAGCATCTTCATTGTTGTCGTCATGTTAATTTGTGTGTGGTATGTGTCTTGTGTTTAGGGCTAAATAGCACATGTTGGCATGCTAATGCGTTACAGTAAGATTGCAAACACAGTAAACTTGATGGCGACTACTACTTGCCATGACAACTGCTCCATAAACTAGCGTCAGTTTGGCCGAAGCAAGGAAGTGGCGACAAATTGTCCATATTTATATACAGTCTATGGTTGTACCGGTGGTGGTGATGAGTCGGTGATAGAGTTCTCTCTGACTGGCTGAGAAGTGAGAGTGACAAGCGTAAACAAAATAATGTTAAATAGGCACACAACTGATCAACATGATTCAGGAGAGGCTGCTCTATAGGACAGTTCATAGCTCTTCCTAGCTGCCTAGACTCCCAGCTAATAGTGGCTCTTTGTGTTTCCCTTTTTGAATAACAAATACAGACTACTGCCACCTGCTGGTATCAACAGTTATTTCCTTTCATGCAGGTGCAGATGTGCATGCCAGCTGGATGAAAGGCTGTTGGCTGTAGTCTTTGCGGTGCGTTCAAGTTCAACTTTTTAGTCCAGACACAGGCAACGTCGCAATCAGCCTTCGTTGGCAGGTCTTCTTTGACTTTTTATGCGGTTAGGTGCGTTTAACAGAACTGCTAGCGTAGCTTAGCATGTTTTAATACGTTGCATCTTGTATATCCTCCGCTAATATTCAAGCTTGTAAACTTAAATCCGAATCTGTGTCTGCACACCTAGTTGTGTCTGTTATTTAAAAATCTGTCAGCGGCCTCTTCGTCTGTCACATCTGCAGCACATCTGTATTTTTCCACCGGTTTGTTTTCAGTCAGTCGGGGAGCTTATCCTGCTTATCCCTTGTTTTGCTCCAGTTAATGCCCACACGACCGTCCGCCATCCCCGCCACTGTGTCATCCTGTCTGTTTGTCTCATGCCTCTGTCAGTCGGTGTGTTGTCCGTCTGTCCACCCTCTGCTTCTGTCAGTCTGTCCACTTTCCTCCCAGTCAGCAGCCAGCTCCTGTTTCACATTCTTCTGAATTAACACTCTAATCAATATCCTCATGGGAGTGTTCGCTCTGCTCAGCAGCCTCAATTATTCTCTCTCTCTCTCCCTCTCTCTCTCTTTCTTTCTCTCTCACACACACACACTTAACACACACCTACTTGTGCAAGTCTGATTTACGAGGTACTGCTAACAGCTCTCTGCAGCGTTGCAATGCCAACTCCCGGCTTTATAGATGTGTTCGTGCGCGTGTGTGTGTTTATGGCTGAACTCCAGGTGTTATGAATGATATCAGAGTGTATGTGGTGGATGAGAAGCGTGTTTTATGGGGAGCTCTGTGGAGCAGTAAAATCCATCAGATCTCTCCATCACTGAAAGAGAGCAGAGGCGAGAGAGAGGCCTTGTGTTATAAGGGTTTCCCTCCATAAATTGTTCTTCCAGAAACCCTGCCATGACATTCCCCTGTGTCCTTTTCTTCCATATTGGTTTGGCCTAGTAACCCCTACAACTCCCCTGGATTCCCATGAACACACCCTCTAAGACCACACAACTGGTTTCTGCTCCTGTTTATCACTACAAGTATGGTCTGGAAGCTTGACTATAAAAAAACATGCCCTTTACAGTCTCATGCATCCATCACTCTATACCAGACATGAGGTGGAACGTAAACCCGCTTTTTAATTTACCAGATGGGCTTAGGTGAGCATAACTCTGCCGCCGACAAGGCTGCACCAACCTCTCAGTCTGTTATTTTAATAACAAAAACTGCTCAGACCGTGTTCACAGTTGGAAACAATGACTTAATTTTATTCCTACAGTAGGTACCTTTTAAAGAAATGGTTTGGCATTTTAGAAAATATGTTCATTAGCTTGCAAGCCAGACAATTGGTAGCAGTGTCTAAACATGAGGCTACAGACAGGAGATGTTAGCTTAGATAGCTTAGCTTAGCTTAGCTTAGCTTAGGTTTGATTTCTGACACAATATATAACATACTAATGAGATATAAGGGTGCAAAATTCATCTGGCTGGTTCCTGGTTCTGGAGTATTTCTTGCTTGTCGTTCTGGTAAGCTAAGCTAAGCTAAGCTAAGCTAAACTAAGCTACCGTTTTCTCACAGTAGCTTCCGTATTTGATATGTAGATAGTGTCATCTAGCTCTGTGAGGAAGTAAGCATTTGCCAAAAAAAAGGTTTTAAAATTGAAAGTTGCATCAAATGCAATACATTTCAAGCCAAAGTCAGTGACAGTGATCATTGGGCTTTTGGTGAACATCTGTGGCCATCTTACCATTCTGCACTATAAGGGTGCCCACTCATAATTACACCTATTTTGTCCTCCTTCTTTTTCCTCCAGACGATGAGCCGGATGCAGAGGTTGCCGAGCTCAACCTGGGCACCAAGATCAAGACGCCCAAAGACGTGATGTTGGAGGAGCTCTCCCTGTCCAAGAACAAGGGGTCCAAGATGTTCAAGATGAGGCAGCAGAGAGTGGACAAATTCATCGTAACCAACGAGAACATGGTGAGAGAGGAGAAATCCATTTAGTGGTGTGTGTGTGTATATATGTGTTATGATCAGATCATAGCATCTGTTCTTTTTTCCTCCAGCAGAACCTCGAGAACCTGATCATGTCCCCTCCACCTATTCCACCAAAGCCCGAGATGCCAAAGGAAGAAAGTATGATGATGTATTTTTGTATTTCCTAGTATTTAAGGTGCTTTCTTTCTGTAATTGAACTTTGATCTGGTCTTCCCGTTTCCCACCCTTGCCACTGTGTTTCTTAGTTGTGGAGGAGACAGTGGATGATGAGGCTGAGATGGAGAAGAGAAGGAAGGAATATGTGCCCACCTACATATCGCCATGGGAACGAGCCATGAAGGACAACGAGGAGCTGAAAGCCACCATGAAGGCTTGCATGCCGGGACCCATCCAGTTGCACCCGGAACTGCCTCATTTCAAGAGCTTCAACAGGTGCAGAGTCACTATGACTGTTTATGTATAATGTCTATTAAACTTAATTGTGTTTTTCAATCAACCACTCAGTCTATAAGGTGTCCAAACTTTTTTAAATTGGTGTTATTGCCAGTACAGTATATTAGCCAAAAACAAGGCTTTCAAACATCTTTAAATATTTTATTTTAAGTAGCATATCAAAACTGACATTTATGTTTTCTCTACTAATCTCACATTCTCATCCTATATGTTGTATTTCAAACTAAACAGCAAGTGTACGCATGTTAACACGCTACACTAGGATGGCTAGCATGGTAAAGCTTTAAACTTCAAAATATTTGAACACTAAAAAATTAAAAAGCAAGTTAGCATTGTTACTGTGAGTACAGTATGTTCGTATTCACCATTTGCTTAACAGAGCTTACTATGACTTAGGCGCTATCTTTCATTTAGCAATTTGCTTAACAGAACGCTTAACACAGGTTAGCATCTTTTAATGTATTACATTTTATTAGTGTATGAAAGCTGCAAATATATCATCTGCACATATAGCCTGTGTTTGAGGCTAATTAGTAAATGTATGCATGCTAATACTCTAAGATGGCTAACATAGTGATGTTTTAAAGTTTGCCGTGTTAGCGTGCTAATACTCTAAAATAGTTAACATAGAGCTGTTCTGATGATTAGTGTGTTAGCGTGCTAATACTCTAAAATAGTTAACATATAGCTGTTCTGATGATTAGTGTGTTAGCATGCTAATACTCTAAGAGGGCTAACATAGAGATGTTTTAATGTTTAGCGTGTTAGCATGCTAATATTCTAAGATGGCTAACATACTGATGTTTTAAAGTTTTCCGTGTTAGCATGCTAATACTCTAAGATAGCGAACATAGAGATGTTTTAATGTTTAGTGTGTTAGCATGCTAATATTCTAAGATACCTAACATTGTGATGTTTTGATGTTTAGCCATCTTAGTGTTAGGATGCTGTGTTGTCTTAGAGTGTGGACATTCAGAAAAGCTATAAGCATTGTTGCCTTCAGATGTGGTTGTGTAGTGATATGTTACTAGACTTCTTACATTGCTGCACAACAGGAAACTGTCTTGTAAATGTCTTATAAACTCTGTACAGCAGATGTGTAAGGCAGGCTTTGGATCAGCAGTTTGTAGTCTACAAGTCTAAACTGAGTTTGACTAATGTCACCCGAGTAATTGTATCAAATGTGGCAGAGCTCCGGTGTGAAGGTGGTTTACTCATCATAAGTAAACTACCTTTGACATGTAAAACCCAGGGAGGGCTCCTTTAATAAAACTTTACTATATTAGAGAAGACATTATTAGGTGAGAGAGCTCGGCTGTCTTTATGAGAACATAAAACAAGGCACACAACAGTTTCACCCCAGAGATAACCGAGGAGATACACATTGGCCGAAGCTGTGTTTAGATAATACTGCTCCTCCAGACATCTGTTGTTTAACATTAATGGAACAGAGGTATTGTTTATGATACTGTAATGTTCTTATATAGTAACTGCAGCATCAGCTCACTGACTCACTCGGTAAAAGCCTCTTACGTCCGATGGCTTCACCACCGCATCCCTGACATTTAGGAATGTACTGTTACGCTCGAGACAGCATTTCGGCCCAGACGTCATTATTTTAATCTCATTTGAACCCTGAGTTTCTGTCCATTCTGATGCTGTTAATGAATGTTGTGGGTCGCGGTAAAAGTAGCTGTATTCCTTGTAATTATTAGAGGCTCTGAAAAAATGAAGCAGAAACTGTTAGCGGATTTATAAAGATGGACAAACCCGCACTGACGTCGCCCATAATTTCCTGAGTAGTGGTTTTGAAGCTCAGTGCGGGTGGCAAAGGCCGTCGTCATCTTGGAAGTGCCTGACTTTGCCAAACCCCTGGCTAATTCAAAAATGGGTAAAGAGTTGGAGCGGGTGACGCCTCGGTAGACAGCTAGCCACCTGTGAGGGCGTCACTCGAAGCGACCACGAGCCTTAATTAGGCATAATGTCAAAACTTAGATTATTTAAAAAGTCATATTAGTACCTGCAGTTTTTGGCTTCATTTTTCACCCCTGGAGGTTGCAGCTTTGTAGAAACCCACGTTAAATACAGTTGTTTTTGTTTAGTTCCTTCTTCTTCTTTCCTCTTCAGGACGGCCCTACCTTTCGGCGGCTACGACAAGGCGACCAAGATGCTGACCTTCGAGCTCCCGGACATCAACGCCGCCACAGAGGAGCCGGAGCCTCTGCCCTCCATGCAGGCCGACATGCGCTCGCGTCCCTCGTTCAACCGCACGCCCATCGGCTGGATCTGCAGCGAAGACAACTCACACATCCACATGGAAGAGGATAACATGCCCTTCGACGGAGAGACAGATGACCTGTGAACACGCATGCAGACACAAATATATATATTTACAGTATAGAGTCGCCTGAAAAACACACACACACACACACACACATCAAACACATTAAAAGATGCACTGGAACTTGTAACACTTTCACATAAAACTGCATCTAACATGTTCTTTTATTGCATGGAAACAAAATGAACATTTTCAAATGACTTAACGGAGAAGGAGGGAGTGTCTAACCTGGTCTCCTTTTCATCCCCTACTATGAATGAGTCTTACTATAATTTTACATACTGTGAGCTGCTATGAGACCTGTGTGAATAGAAATAGATAAGCACTCTGCACTCTTAAAACAATGTATTTACGCAATAAACTTACCCTTTACAGAACGTTTGATGGCTTCTCATTCTGCACGTACGAGTCAGGATAAAATCTGAATGAAAGGGACGATGTCATTAATAAAAAAACACTTACTAGTCCTTTCTTTCCTTATGACTGAGTGGAGAAGTTGTGATCATGTGTTTTTCTCTCAGCCAAACAAAAGAGAGGAATGAGGCATGCAGAGAGACACACCTATTACCTACTTCTCAAGTGCACAGAGTAAGGAAAAAAGTGGTCAAAGCTGATGTGTTTCTCCTTTTGGCCCTTCACTGATGACCCTGATGAAGGCCACAAGCCAAAACGCCAAAGGCTAATGCTGCTTTCATATCAAACCTGTGAACTTGTGAATACAACATGGGTAGATGTGAAGACAAAATGCTTGGCGTTCAAGTGACTTCTTCAGCCACAAATTGTGAGGAGACGGCTGCTAGGCAACTGTTTCTATCTAGAAGCCAAGGAAATGCAAATTAACAACCAGGTAGGAAATGTAAATGCATAGCTAAAGATGAGACCGTCAGTATTCTACTCATAAATATTACAAAACTACAAATTGAGCTACTTTGCACTACCATTCACTTCCATCATTTCTTGTGGCAAACACGTCACGACTCCTGAACTAAAAAATTTCCACTTGTGTCATTATGCATACACCAATCAGGCATAACATTATGACCACTTGCCTAATATTGTGTAGGTCCCACTTCTGCCTCCAAAACAGTTGTGACTCGTCAGAGAATGGACATGGGACTTCTGAGGGTGTCCTGTGGTGTCTGGTAACAGAATGTTGTTAGTGGGGGCCTTTAAGGGGAGGGGCCTCTGTGGATCAGCCCACAGATACTTGATCAGTTTGGGATCTAGTGAATTTGGAGGCTAGGTCAACACCTTGTGCTGTTCTAAATGTTTTTTTGAGTTGTTCCTAAAGCGTTTTTGTGTGTGCATCCTGCTGGGGATGTCTGCTGCCATCAAGAAGTGTCATTACTATGTGGTGGGGGTGCCTTGTCTGGTCTAGGTGGGTGGTACATGTCTAAGTAACATCCACTCGAATGTCAGGTCCCAGAAGTTTCCCAGCAGAGCACTGAATTGTCACAAGATGGCCAATGTTCTTCCGTCAGTGGTTTTAATGTTGTGGCTGGTCGGTGTACATGTTCAATAACATCACTGACCAGAGGTAATTACCTTGTGGCAGCAAAGCACCATTTAAACACAGGCTTCAGCTGCAAAGTCACTATGATCTTGACTTATGATCATACTCTCTCACACACCTTCACTGCCAAACTAAACGTGTCCCTGCGACCTCTCACCTGCTCTATGAATAGTCTCTGTTGGTGACTGTGGACCGGAGCTGGCAGGTCTCCAGTTACAGAAACTAAACAGATGTCCTCTGCATGTTGCTGCCAGCAGGTCTCATCTGAGGGAGAGAGAGGGAGAGAAAAGGCAAAAAGGAAGAGGAGGAAGTGCTGGAGATGTGCTCGAACAGGTGAGCTGTACGGGGGGGTGACATCATCCCCGTCCTCGCGCTCGCTCTCCTCGCGCCCAGAAGGCGGCGGCATCGGGCCGAGCAACCGGGGCCTGGCAAAACCGCTACGTCACAGAGCGGAGAACCGGGGAGGAGGTGGAACAACGGTATCGCGAGAGCGGCGTGAAGCGACCGCAGCGCTGGATGGCGCTGGTGGGGGCTGGATGCGCCCACGGCTCGCCCTCTCTCTCCCGTTAAATCACACGGTAGGACACGCGATCGGACGGAGACTGGCGGCGACGGCGGCCGGGGTGAGTAAAAGACCTGCACGCTGCACGGGCTCCCATCCATCGCGGCTACACCGAGGACTCGCGTGTGACACCGGACAGAGTAGGTGTGTGTCTCTTTATGTGTGTGTGTGTGTGTGTTGGGGGGGGCAGTCAGTCAGCGTGGCGGCCAGATGTGATCACCCCCAGATGTGTGCTCTTGATGAGACAGAGGGTGACTGTCTTTTTTTCTTCTCCATCACCATGATGTCTCCTCTCATCAGCAGACGGGACTCGTGTGCCTCTTTAATTAATTAATTCATTTCTATTTATTCTTAATTCCCCTTCTACGCAGCTGCTCCTCCTCGTGCTTTACGGTATCTTAAAGTAACCCTCTCCTCAAACACAGGTGCACCACATTGCGGGTTTTTTTTTGCTCCTCCACAGTTACAGGTGCTATAGAGTTCAGGTGCGCATGCCGCCACTTCGCGCGTGGCTCCCCGAGTCCTGTCCCGTAACTGCGTGTTTTGCTTTTGAGACCGCGCGGACTTGTTGATGGATGACCGGGAGAGGGGGGGCCGGCCGCAGCCTTTCACCGAGGCGGATCCACGCTCCGCTGTCAGCGCTCCCGGGGGCCCTCCAGTGATTTAACGTTGCGGTTTCGATCCGCGTGATTGATGAGTTTTGGCCCGCATCGCAGGCAGCCCCACAGTCACATTATAGAGACGGTGACACAGCCTTCTGCCGCGTGCCTCTCTCTCTCGCGCGCACACACGTGAATACCTACAAAATAAAAAAAAGAAAAGGGAGACCGTCCGTTTTACTAATTTGTGAGGACACTAAATGAACCTATTAACACTTTGAAACCTTAAATGCTTAACCTTGCAAGGGCTTACATCTTTCTATCCGTGTGTGTGACACATAAAACGTCCCCACACACCAAACACACACTCACCTCCACCTTCCAAGCTGAGCTCTGACATTTAAACTCCCATCAGCTTCAGTCATAGCAGATGAAAACTCTCTAGAAGGAGCACACCCGCTTGTAATTTCAAATTAGCACATGAGTGCCCGCTAATGGTTTCCATAGCTCTTTATTAAATGTGACATGTCCTCACGTACACTGCCGTTTCCATATTTTATGACCTGCCACTGCAGCTTTAAACGCCGGGATATATATGCGACAAGGCAACAAGGTCCTAGCCAACGCAACCTTTTAAATGTTCAAGGTAATGGAAGATAACTTCTTGGTTGAACACCAGCTTCAACGCCCGGTTTCCTTCTCTTGGAGCGATTGCAAGGCTCAGGATTTCTTGGCTCTAGTTTTACGGGTCAGAGTTTAGTCAGGGGGCGACATACGTCCACGTCCTTAATCGCTTTCGTTCGTCTGAGTGTTTCCCTCCAGACGTCGGCGTGTGTGGCTGATCTCCCACTTGTGTCGCCCATTATTGTCGAAGAGTTTCCGTCCCACATGTGTGGGATTACCAGAGGAAGAGAAGGAGACGCTCATACCGCCTGTCTCCTGTGACCTTTACCGTCCACTGGAGTGCTCGTTCCTTTTTTTCCTTTTCCCATAACCGGTCCTCTTTGACATGGGGCTGTTTATTCAGTCTAATGTCCCACTTATTTCTCTCCCCTCTCCTCTTCCGTCCTACCCTCTCCACTCTCCTTCTTTTCACTTCCTACCCTTTCCCTTTTCCCCCCCTTTTTCCAACATGCCAGACTGTTAGACTCTGGCTCTTCTCTCCATTTTCCATTTGTTTTATTTCCTTTTCCTTTAGTTTTTTTTTTGTCTCAGATTTCCTTTCCTTTCCATTCCCTTCCTCTCCTCTCTTCCCCTCCCCTCTTCTCTTATTCCTTTCTTTTCTTTCGTCTCCCTTTTCGTCCTTTTATCTCTCCTGTTTTATTTCCTTCCCATTCTCCTCATCTCCCATCTTTACCTCTTCTCTTTTTACTTTCCTTTCCTTTCCTTTCCATGTCTTCATCAGCCCAAATTTATCTTTCTCTCCTCTCTCCTTCCTTTTACTCCCTACCCTTTCCTTCCTTCCCCCTTTTCCAACAATTTGCCTTATTTTTTCTTTAACCTCTCCCCCTCTTCTCTTCTCTTTTCTCCATTTCCCATGTCTTCATTTTCCTTTCCTTTCCTTTCCTCTAGTAATTTTGTATCTCATTTCCAGTACCTTTCTCTCCCCTCTTTCCCTCCCCTCCTCTCTTATTCCTTTCTTTTTCGTCATGTTATCTCTCCTGTTTAATTTCCTTCCTGTCCTCCTTGTCTCCCTTACTTTTACCTCTCCTCTTCTCTTATTCTTTCCTTTCTCCTCTCTCCTTTCTCCTTCTTTTTACTCACCCTCTCCTTTCCTTTCTTCCCCCTTTTCCAACATACCAATTTCCCTTATTTCTCCTTTAACCTGGACTCTCATGTATTTTCTTCCTCCTTTTCATATTTCCGTTTTTTCATTTTCCTTTCCCTCCCTCTGGTAATTTTGGATCTCATTTCCATTCCCTTCCCCTATTTCTTTTCCTCCTCTCTTCTCTTGTTCTTTTCCTTTCATCCTGCTTCATTTCAACCCTAATCTTCTTCCATCTTTACCTCCCTCTTCCTGTACTCCTTTCCTTTCCTTTCCTTTAGTAATTTTGGGATCTCATTTCCATTTACTTCCTCTTTTTTCCCCTCCTCTCTTCTCTTATTCCTTTCCTTTCCTTTGCTTTCTGTGTCTTCATCACCCCAAATCTATCTTTCCCGTCCTCTCCTCTCCTCTCCTCTCCTCTCCTCTCCTCTCCTCTCCTCTCATTACCCCGACCTAAACTGTAAAAAAAAACTTGCATGATTCCCGGCATGCATCGTAAATAAGGATGCTTATGTAATAGCCTAAATATTAAGCAAATATTCTCTCCCCTCTTTATATTTCACGCTAATAGGATTGGCTGTGCACACGAGCCGCGGTTATAATGGGTTACATCTAGGCTACGGCTCGCACGTGTGTGTGTGTGTTTGTGATTAAGTGTGAGTATACTTAAATGTTACAGAGTCTGAGCAGGAAAATGACCTTGAAGCTTACAAAAAATAATAAAAAAAAGATCCTTGTCTTAGTGATACGCTCGCACATGCAGCTGCACGTGTTCCTACTGTACGTTCACTCGCATACATGAAACACACACACATATACATAACCTCTCTAAGTGAAAACGAGGGGTGAGAAAGAGAGGCACAGAGGGGAGGATGAACTCTGGGCTCTCCCTATTGTCAACCAGGGCTATTTGAAGTTACACATAACCCAGTTACAGGGAAACCACAGCGTGTGTGCGTATGAGAGCACATGCATGTGAAGTTTTTCGGAAAACTGAAAGGAAAGAGACGGAGATGAATGGGGAGAGGAGGTGGAGAGAGTGAATGAGAATGGAAAATAGAGGTCAGTGGAAGAAAGTGAGAGACAGAGGGCAGGGAAGAAGTGAATGGGAAGGAGCGAAAGAAAGTGCAGCCGAAAGGAGAAAGAAAGGGAGCGCTCAGTTTGTGAAAGATTGAGACTTCTTTCTCTTACAGGGATATATAAATATAACCTCTTGCCTTTATGTCTGGTTGAGAGGGAGGGAGGGAGGCAGCGTGAGAGACGGACTATTGTCCTCGGGGACAGCATCAGCTCTTTGTTCAGTCTGCTTGACACTGGTGTCACTGTCACCAAGCCACACTAACCCACAACATGAAGAGAGAGACAGAGCGAGAGAGAGAGAGAGAGGTAGAAAATCCTAATTCCATAATGGTGTCATTAATAGCATTTTATATTCAACACTGAGGTCTTGTTTTTGAATCGTGGAACGCATTCCTCACGGCTGAAACAGGATCATAAAACAGGGAAACAACTGGGTAAACGGGACGTAATGAGAAGTAGGCGAGAAGCTGATACTCTGAATTACTGAACGTCTTTGAACGCACTTTTCTTGCATGGTTTGAGCCACAAGACGTTGTTAGTGATAACAACAGTCTGCAGAGATTGAGTTTAAAAGTTCATTCTTCAAAGTATCCCCTAATCGTCGTTGTAGTTTTCCCCCCATGGACTTGCATATGTTCAGTGTTTACTAGTCCTCTTAAAGATGTCCATAGTTGCTGGTTTAAAACTTGGTGGAGGAAGATTCTGTGGTAATAATCATAAGATCCAGAAAAAGGTAGTTGGACCCTGATGCTAAGAGTTTTAGCACACAAGCGTATCTTTAAAGATAGTGTGCAAATTGTAAAATACCCCTTCTTGTTTTGCAAATTGAGGTCCATTACCAACTAGTTCCACTATTTTGTTGAGGAAGACCCCCATCCAACACCTTTAAGATGCCTCTGAGTCAGGCTTTTTCACCCTGTTCAGCTAATTCAACGGTGGGAGATTGGCTGAGCTTAGCCAATCAGTGCACGAGAGCAGAAAGTGACAAAAGTAAGCTAACAATGTAGTCGAGGGACACACAGACGGTTTGTAGCCCTTCTAAGCTTCTTAGCTTGTCCTTGCTCTTCTGGTTTCCCCCCTTTTTCAATGACAAATACAGACTACTTCCACCTGCTAGCATTAAAAAAAGTTATTGCTTCTCACACAGTTGCAAAAGGTTTGTGGGTGTTTAACATTGGCTGTAGTCTTGATGATGCATCTAAGTGCAATATTTTGGTCCGAATGCAGGCGACACCACAGCTGGGCCTTGATGTCAGTTTGTCCAGGACTCAATATTCTTGTGGCCAATCTCCAAAGTGGAAAGTCCAATGGACCAGAGGGATCAGGTGTCCCACAAGATACGCTCTTGCTTGCGCTCATGGACATATGCTGCTTGTTTCATTGGGTCGAAAGTTGAAGCAGCTTCACTTCACAGAAAAGAGTCAAAGGAGATATGTGGAAATGTTGGCGTTTCCACTAAACTCTTCCAAGTTGATATTTGGATGGAAACCCAGCAGTTCCAGTACAGACCACAGTGAAATTATCTATGACTGGGAGAAATAAAGTGACAAAGCACAGAGAGATGGAAAGAAGTAATGAAAAGTAATGGGCTGGAGATTTGGAGAGAGAATCTAAAGAATGCTTGGTTGGTGCGTCATGCGCGAGGCAGAATAACAGACGGATGTTTTTCACCCAATGTTAACATTAATGTGGACCAAACAGGAAGCATGAGGAATCTAACAGGCGTCATGTTGTCGGATTCCTCCAAATCTGTCATTGAATAATTTCCTGAAAACCTTCTTCATAGCAGCTTAGTGGGAAAGCCACCATCACTGAATATGGCAACAATATGATAGTATCACTATAATACTGTTAGTATTTGCAGCACCAGTAGTGGTAATAGTTGTGATAGTAACAGCTGTCTGTCCTCAATGCTCCCCGCTGTGCCCTCGCCGGCTTCTATTGATCGACAAGTAATCATCTGGTGTCACACTGAGACCCTCGTCCATTCAGAAACAAACCCGCAAACACCATTGTGACATCCATCTGTTTGAAGTTTGACTCTAAATCTAATCTCTATATGAATATGGAGAATCTGTAATCAAGAGATATTGGTAGTGGCAGCTTTCTGGTTTCTTTAGTCAGTGTGGTCTGGATCAGTCGCATGTGGGTGGATGTAGTAAAACCGTCTGTGTCATATCCTGTCAGTGTGTAAGCATTGGATTTGTCAAACAAATACCTAAAACCAGACAACTGTAGTGGTTTTAAAGCCGGGATACACCAATCTGCTGGTTGGTCTTTTACTGGTGTTGGGCCATTATCGTCTTGTTGCAACTAGTCGGACGCCTATTGGTGCCTTTTTTTGTAACGCTGGTGTAGTGTGTTCTTCTCTGATTAGACAAAGTGACAATATTCACCTCATCTGAATGCAGGACAGCTCTGTATGACGGTTTGTAGCTATCCCTAGCTTCCTAGCCTCCAATGCTAATAGCAGCTCCATCAATTTCTCCTTTTGAATGCGCCCTGCTGGTATGAACCTGGTACATAGGCGCAATAACGTACAGTATGTGCCAACTGTGGACTGTCCCTGTTCACTTTTATTGCCGGTGTTTCTTTAACTGAACTGTTCAGTGATAGACGTAGTTTTTCTACTCCAGCTCCAATCTCGCATCTCAGTTTGCTAGTTTGTAGTCTGGCCTGGATATTCGTCATGTATTATGTGGATATATGCTGGCTAGATCAGATCATGTTGTCCCCAGATGGCAACCAGTGGGTTCCCAGACTGCTTTAACTTACACCAGCCACCTCGTCAGTGCTATCCAGATACATTTATTGGTGTCCTGCCCAAAACAACATATTTCGCTTAGTTCTTTAACCACCCAGATTGCTCATATCATAAAAAGCAATGCAGCTGAAGCATAGAAATTATTCAGAAACCACCGCATCTGGATATTACGAAGCTGAAGATGTCATCAAACCCAAATAAACCCAACTAAAATTCAAAACTGCCTGATCTGGCGACATTGTGAAGAGTCCGAACCCAAACACAGAATGTTTCTTTCAGTAGTTCACTACATTTTTCCATCATTTGGCATAAAACATTGTATTTTTCCAAGAATTTTAAAGAATAAGGTTTCTAGTATTGTATAAAATATTCCTTATTGTCAATAAATCCAACAAAAAACATCAAAACTAGCGGTGTGTCTCTCAGGACTTGGCTTCTCTATCTGCACCTAAGTCCCATCAGCTCTTTTTAAATATATGAACCCTTTAAAATGGGTCACAAATGTATAGTTTCATTCTTAAACAAAGTCTCAGTAATTGCCTAAAACAGCTGGGCGCAGTATGTTTGCATGAATCGTCAAAAAAACTGGAGCAAAGTAGTGAACTTGTTGGGCGCCATTTTTCACTTGCTGTTCTAGTGTTTTGTTTACAGCAGCAGGACTGTGTACACGTGATGAACTAAAGTGTCCTCTTGGACGATGAGTGATCTTCAAATACAGTATTTTCCAAACCGTGAAACATTATCAGCCTTGTGCTTTAATCGGTCAGGTCTGTGATCATTTTGAGTCTGTAGTTTGTTGTGTTATTGCACTAAATCATTGTACTTTAAGAGGTTTGGGAGGTTTTTAACCTTCTATTGTTCTATTGTGTTTTTAACCTTCTAACAAGATGAACAAATCACACAAACCATGTTTCTATTTTTCATTTTTTTTCAGTTTTTGTTGCTCAGTGGGTTGAAATTGAAACTGCTACCTCATTACATTATATAAGTATACACTGATCAGCCACAACATTACGACCACTGACAGGAGAATTAAATAACATTGACCATCTTGTGACAATTCAGTGATCTGCTGGGAAACTTTTGGACCTGGCATTAATTCGTGTGGATATTACTTAGACATGTAGCACCCACCTAGACCAGACCAGGCACCCACCACCCCATAGCAATGACACTCCTTGATGGCAGCAGCCATCCCCAGCAGGATGTAGCCTGACACAGGCACACACACAAAAACAGTTTAGGAACAACTCAAAACAACATGAAGAACAGCACAAGGTGTTGACCTGGCCTCCAAATTCACTAGATCCCAAAGTGATCAAGTATCTGTGGGATGATCCACAGAGGCCCCTCCCCTCAACCCATAGGACCCAAAGGCCCCCCACTAACAACATTGTGTTGCCAGACACCACAGGACACCCTCAGAAGGTCCATGTCTATTCTCTGATGAGTCACAACTTTTTTGGAGACCTACACAAGATTAGGAAGGTGGTCTTAATGTTATGCCTGACTGGTGTATATAGTCTTTTTACATTTAGTTTAATCCTGCTTAAATCATGACTAGAGTATGATATTAAACTCAGTGTGTTTGAATGAATGACTGCATCAGTGAACTTCCCAAAAAGCCAAATTTACTAAAAGCTTTCTCACCTTCTTTTTTTAAGGATTGTTCCATTCACCTTAATTGTATCTTGGGTGTTGGCAGAAATCTTATGGCTGCTGAAGAGGTGCTCGCTATGTGACTGATTTCCACCAGATTACAAGCTGCAGCCACACACACACACACACACTGTCTGGCTGTACAACCAGTGTCCTCACCTCCACATCACACGTGGAAAATGTCTTCCCGGTGCGGTCGCTGTCTGTCTGGGCTGCATCCACAGGTCCTGGTCTCCTTATGCTTGCCAGTGCAGGGTCAGGGAATTTGATTGACTTGTGCCTTGACTCACTCTGGCTTCCAGGAAGTCTCCACCATCAATACACATCATCATCAGTCGCCAACCCCCCCCCCCTCGCCGCCCCGTGCGAGTGTGTGTATGTGTATATGTGTGTGTTTGTGTGTGCTTTCTCAACCAGTGCAGCACACTGTGTCTCTCTGTTAAATCACATGGTTCGGCTTTTCCCCCGCGTGCCTGCTGCTTGGCCTATTTCCATGGTAACTAGCCGAAGATGTGGGCACACGCACACACACACACACACACACACACACACACACATACAGTCCACATAAACAGCATAAACAGCGCTTGTGCGAGGGCTTGCCAGGGCGATCTCGGTTGTGTGTGGCTGTAGGGTGCAGTCGGCGAGAGGATGTGTGATCACACACTCCACACAGGCTCAGCGGGAGACGCTCACACACACACACATGCAGCCACACACACACACACACACACACACTGTATGCTGAGACAGAAGCTCAGGATGCTGTGCTGTAGAGGAAAAATGGCACACAGGGGCATGCCAGCCAAATCCCTTTATAAATCCTCTGGCAATTTGGATTTGTTTGTTTATGGAGGAGCGTATACATGATGTATATTCAGATAGATAGATAGATAGATAGATGTGTGGTTATTTGTCAGTATGCAGTAGGACTGTGTGACAAGTGGATGAACTGACATTGCAATGTTGCTGCCTAACAGTTGCATAATGTTTCCTTCCACATTCGCTCTGATGCGTTTCCCTCGCCATCCCTGTCACGATGTCACCCCCCCTTACCTCCGTCCCACCCCCTCATCGCCCCACCCCGCCGCCCATCCCGTGTGGCCGTCACCATAGCAACTGCCCACGCTGCTCACCTGCTCGCCGCAGCATCCCTGCGCCCTCTGGCCTCACGCCAGTGGGGGGGGGGGTTTGCTGTGGCGGTAACGCAACCCGGCAATCAGGCGAGGGAGCTTTGCCAAAAAGTGGGGAAGCTATAGGGGAAGGAAGGGATGGGAGAGAGGGAGGGAGTTGCGGATGGGGGGGCACTGCGGATCTGTTCGCTACTGCCCTGTGGTGTTATGCAACTTCATGTACACACGCCCACGCGCACATATTGTAGGGTGACAAACGCACACAGGCTGTCTTTTTTTTATTTTTTTTTAAATATTTTTTTTATCAGCTCATACTCACACACACGAGTTTAGCAGAAGTGCACGGTGATGCTTGAATCAGCATAAGCCCCAGATAATGTCCCTAAGTACCGATTATGACATGACATAACAGATTTCATGTCATATCACTGATGCAGTGTTACCCTGAGTGACATTGTATTTTACATGAATCATGGTGCAAAAGCAAAATGAGCCGTTTAAAGCTGCAGTGTTTGATTTCAGGACACTGGGAGGCAGCAAAACATCTAAACAACCTGGAAGCCCCCACCATATATCACATCTGCTCATATTCATGTGTCTTAACGTCTAACAGGCAGCGTCACTGAGATTCCTCCAGAGCTGTGATTCTACATTTGACAGATAACTAATAATAATGATCACTCTGGGGCGGCACAGTGGTGAGGTGGTTAGCGCTGATGCCTCACAGCAAGAAGGTCCCGGGTTTGGATCCATGGGCCGACTGGGCCTTTCTGTGTAGAGTTTGCATGTTCTCCCTGTGTCTGCGTGGTTTCTCTCCGGGTACTCCAGCTTCCTCCCACCATCCAAAGACATGCTGGTTAGGTTAATTGGTGATTCTCAATTGGCCGTAGGTGTGAGTGTGAATGGTTGTCTCTGTGTTAGCCCTGTGATAGACTGGGGACCTGTCCAAGGTGTACCCCTGCTTCTCGACTGATGACAGCTGGGATAGGCTCCAGCAGACCCCGCGACCTTCACATTATGAATGAATGATCACTCCGCTTTTAGCTCTGTCTTTGGTCTCCACCATAAAAACCAAAAACCAAAAAACAATAAACAATAAGCGATTAGAGGCATAACTTTGCAATTTAGCAGTGAGCGCCCCTTTCATAATGCATAAAATAAGTATTGAGTGAAACTGTTTCAGTGATAGTATGCAAGGAGTTATTAATTATCATACACACGTTTGAAAGTCAAATAAACTTTTGGGTACCTAAAAAGTACGTATAGCTGGTTAGTGCTACAGCTAATGCTATAACTAAGGACGATCATTGACGCTCTTATGCCGTCGTCATTTATAAATAAACTGCTGAAACGTACACATACGATTGATTGATTGAGTGTGTGTCTGCGTCATTTGAGCGTTAAAAAGTTGCTCACGTTTAATTCGTAGCGTGTCAGGACTGTCAAGCAGCTACGAGCTGCAGTTCGTAGCTTCACGTGACCTGCTTCCATTAAAACGCCTGCAGCCTAGTGTGAACAGAGAGTGACACCATGGAGCTAGACTCACCTTCTACCAGCTGATGTACCAGGCTATGAACTGGCTGCCGTCAGGTCATTTGATGTAATCATGAATCTTAATGGAAGGATAAGATCTGCAGCAGTGTTTTATCTGCATTGCTGACACCATTTATAGTTCTTAAACATCTTTAATTCTCTCATGTGCAGTATCTACAAGTACAACTGCTATTGTATTTAATTTTCTGTTTTTAATTTTTTAATCTCTTGTGTGCACTGTCCTCTAAACTGTTTGCAATTGTATCTTATCTTAACACTGAACACTGCACCGATCAAGCATAACATTATGACCACTGACAGGAGAAGTTACTAACATTGACCATCTTGAGCCAATACAATGTTCTGCTGGGAAACTTTTGGACCTGGCATTCAGGTGGACATGTCTTACTTAGACATATATCACCCACCTAGACCAGACCAGGCACCCCCATCCCATAGCAAGGACACTCCTTGATGGAAGGATCCAGCCGGACACAGGCACACACACACAAAAACACTTTAGGAACAACAGCAGAAGGTGATCAAGTATCTGTGGGATGATCCACAGAGGCCCCTCCCCTCAACCCATAGCACCCAAGGCCCCCAGTAACAAAATCCTGGTGCCAGACACCACAGGACACCCTCAGAAGGCCCATGTCCATTCTCTGATGAGACACAACTGTTTTGGAGGCACAAGGGAGACCTACACAATATTAGGAAGGAAGGTAGTCATAATGTTCTGCCTGATCGGTGTACAGTGTTAGCAAAATCTTTTAGTAGTTCTTTGATTAGCTTTTAGTGCCACTGTTGTACTTGTTGGTGTAAACCTGCTCAAACATTTTCTCTTTGCTGTAGCTGTTGTGTGTGATGAGTCCTAACAGGTTGGTCTTTGTCTCGTGCAGGCAAAGTGAAAGAAGAGAAGAAAGCATCGAAGGAGTCCCCACATGGGAGCGGCAGCGCTGTCAAATCCACTTTTATCTGATAGAATCTGCCAAAGGACGCTTTGGAAACACTCTCATGTCTTCAAACACAAACTGCTAAATCCAAGGAGCTAAAAACAGAAAGACAACAAAGCCCACCACTGGCTCGTGCGAGCGGACAGATTTTGAAGTAAAATCACGGCTGGAGAGGGGGAGCGTTGTATGGGTGCCAAACCCCCATCCAAGACACACCACATCGCCTCAATCTTCAGCCGCCGCCGCCTCCCTCCTCCTCTTCCTCCATCCATTTCCTCCCCGTCCGGCTTTCTTTCATTCTCCGTCTTTCTCTCTCATGGGAGTGACATAGAGGCCGTCGCTTGGTCTGCTGCCCCGCCCCTTCTCCGCCTCGCCGTGGACACGGGGGCGTCCGGGTAGTGATGTCGTGGAAGAGGAACTACTTTGCGTCGGGCGGCGGAGCGGCAGGCGGGGTGCAGGGGCTGGTGACCCCGAGAACCATGACCTCTATCGCACCCAGCAAAGGCCTGAGCAACGAGCCGGGACAGAACAGCTGCTTCCTCAACAGCGCCCTGCAGGTCAGTCACATCATTATTATTATTATTATTACGTGTTTCATGGCGACTTTTTAGGACCCGTTTGTCACCTGATCTTCACTTTGGTTGGTTTTTAAGTAGAAAAGTGGAAGAAAAGTATCACACTTGGGTGCAGATTTTCATGAGCGGCGCTGTTTGCTTATTAAAAATGTAAAAGGTGCAGCATTCGGAGGCTCTGGGACAGTTTAATGAGCGCTGAGGTTTTTCCTTGTAAAGACCAGGCTTAGGTGAGAAACAAAAAGCGGTGCTGCAGTGGAGACCTGGCAGAAACAGACTCAGTAAAAAAGGCTCCAATTTTTACACTGTTGTCCTGATGTGCACGTAAACACCCTCATAAAAGAATAAAAGAAAGTATGTCACTGTCCAAATTTCTGAAAGACTGAAAACTTCCCTGCAACAAATACATGTAACACAGAAGGAATAATTACTGCAGTGCCTTATTGGGACAGAAATACGCTCTCTGCAAGGCGATAATTGTAAATACTTTCTAATTTAAACGATTTAAGTGCGCCTCTGTTTTTCTACTAAATGCACACACATTCATGCACCAACAAATCATCACCCCCCCCCCCCCCCCCACCCCACCCCTGCACCCCACCTCCCACCCCCACACTGCAGTAAATTACTATTAAAGCGTGACAGGGATGAGATTAGCGCCATATTAACGGGTGTTTGCGTGTTTCGATGGGTTTTGGCACCGCTCCCCGTTTGGCCTCGGCGTGGACATCCAGTGCGTGTGTGAGTGTGTGTGTGTGTGTGTCGGAGATGCTTACACTGCGCTGTTACTGCTGCATCTCCTCTCTCTCTCTCTTCACACACAAAAGACCCTCCCTCCCTCCCTCCCTCCCTCCTCCCAAGACTTCCAGCTGGCACAAACATACCTACACACACATAAATGCCTCTTGACTACCGGCTTGAAGGAGAGGGAGAGAAAAAGGGAACAAGGGAGGGAGGTTGGAGTAAGAGTGGACGGGGTGTGTGTGTGTGTGTGTGGAGGAGTGGGGGGGCAGTGTGATGGGGCAAAAGCTCAGGGAGAGTCGGAGAGAGCAGAGGAAGAGGAAAAGTTGCTGAAGGTGGAGAAGAGAAGAAAGAGGGATGAGGAGTATACAGTATGAGAAAGCCGAGGAGGAGACTGGAGGGGATGCTGTTGGGAGGAAGAGAGGAGATAAAGAGTCCAGTAAGGTAAGGATCGAGGGGACGATGAGGGGAGGAAGACGAAAAGACAAAGTGAAGGACGTGACGTTTTTTTTTTTTTTTTAATGCACAAAAAAGTCTCAACGAAGGCGTTCGCGGCGAGGGAAGTGGGCCGCTTCAAGGACACACATGTACACACACATGCACACAGAGGAGAGAGGATGTTTTAGCGGGACACAGATGAGTTGGGATGAGATGAACACGCTGTGCTCGTGTTACCTATGGCTCTCAGGTCGTGGCAGGTGTGAGCAGCAGTGACGTGTCAAAGTTCAGGCTTAGGACAGACTAACTCCGGTGGCGGTAAAGCTGCAGCTCATTTTACATTGATTCATTCATTCATTTTCATTTTCATTCATCAATAGAGTGGACGCTACACATCCAACAAGAAAAGCTGCAAATCTGCTTTAAATATGTTGATGTTTTTCATTATAAAAAGTGACTTTTGGATCGTTTTAATCGTAAAAACGGTTCCATTCAGCACCTGCTAGCAGTTAGCACAAATGTTCCGCTCTGTTTGCTGTATAATCCTCTACTATTAGTGCACTGATAGTAAGTGAAATACTCTCTCCTGCCCCTAAGGGCCCCTTGGGCAAGGAAGTTAACCCTGCGCTGCTGCAGTGGAGCTGCTGCTGTGTGGCGGCGGCAGCAGCAGAAGCAGCAGCAGCATTAAGGTCTGTGTGAATTCTGTGTGGAGATAAAAATGAAGGTGCTGCTCGTGCTCAGCAACTTTTCATCGTGTTGAGTTAAAATTAAAAATAGCTAAAGGTTGCTCAGAGTGCGCTTGCTTTGGTAAAGCAGAAAGATGTGGGTTCACTCATCAGGCAGCAGGTCTGTGTGTGTGTTTAATGCAGTGGTGTGTAGGCGATACCTCGTTCAGTTCGCTTTACACTTAAATGTTTATTTAGAGCGATTTTAAGATCCTAAGTTGTGTTTTCTGCAGTTTTCTTGCTGTCAAAAAGTTTTTGTTTTAAATCATATGTGTGCACTGTGCACTGTGACTTATTGAATCTGCGCTGGATTGACTTTATCAGAGATTAAAAGTATGTTTTAAAGTCATTTATACAAAGCTGCAGTCTCCCGCAGTTATAAAAAAATAAATATATAAAGATTTCCATTATTTGACAAGGCCAAACTGTTTAGCAGTAATCTCTTGGTTTGCTCCGAATCTCGTAACAGATCTTGATTCCCACAGTGGCTGTGGGAATGTTTTTGGGTCAGCAGAGTGATCATAACATTCACTCAACGGTGTTTGCGTGTTTCCAGCTGTAGGGCGGCACTGCAGCTGAATCAACATCGTTTTCTGGCAAAGTATCTTATTTATTTACATCACTGATGGCTGACATTAATGTGACTGTTAGAGACACTTAAATCGGAGTTGAACGGTCCCAAACCGTGGAGCGTTTAAGTCCCGGCTTTGGACTCATCCAGCGATTGTCCTTACGCCCACGAATATGCCGCAAGCGGGAGGTAATCGCCGCTTTGGCGTCACGCATTTTTTTTTGACAGTACTCAATATGTTCCATCAAAACGACTATGTGGACATAAAATGGTCACAAGCAGACAAGAAATTTTAAGCTGCTCTTCTGGGGAGGACGTTTGTATGAACCAAATCTTTACTGAAGCACAGGAACCCAACAAAATGTACACGTGTAACATATCTGGTAGTTGATGGATGGTTTAAAGGAGAAATCGTTCGTATGCAAAGAGTTTAATGGAAAAATTGGACTTGATTTGTTGGTGAAAAGACAATGACTGAGCACACAGAGGGAGGAGCAGGTATACCAGCAAATATCTTAGGCCATTTTATGCCATTGGAACGACAGTGCAAAATACAAAACATAGAAAGGCAAGACAAGAGAAACTACATAAAAGTAAATATGTTAAGGTACAAAAACTATTTACATATTGCATCAGGTTTAAAGGGGAACTACTGTTTTTTACAACCTGGACCTTATTTCTGGCATAAAATACGATCGTTTACTCACCCATATAACTTTGGTGTCATTTGTAGTCCTTCGGGAGATATTTTGATCAGCATATAGTGGGAGTGACTGGGGCACCGAAAAGCAGCCTCTAAGTAATACATTATCTACCACGAAACTCGTTAATTTCACCAATATTTTGTTATGATACCCTAGTGCTATTCCCCATTGAGTCTGGAGTTACCTGTTATCATCATCCGGGGTCTGTAGATTGACCTACTAACCTCTGACCTGGATGATGTCATCTTCTGAGCGCAGCGTGCACCCGCGGTCGGCTTGTTTACCTGTAATTTGCTACTGCTAGTTTTTTGCAACATGGCTGAATATTTTTATGATTCTGAGATTGTGGACGAACCATAGCAGTAGCAAATTACCGGTTAACAAGCCGACCGTTGTGGGTGCGCGTGGTGCTCAGAGCGCAGTGCTCAGAGATGACATTATCCAGGTCAGAAGACATCATTGATGTAGATTGACCTACAGACCCCGGATGATGATAACAGGTAACTCTGGACTCAACGTGGAATAGCACTAGCGTACAATAACAAAATATTGGTGAAATGAACGAGTTTCGTGGCAGATAATGTGTTATTTAGAGGCTTGCGTTTCGGTGCCCCAATCACTCCCACTATATGGATATACGCAGATCTAAATATCTCCTGAAGGACTTCAGATTTCACAAAAGTTATATGGGTGAGTAAATGGTCGTATTTTATGCCAGACATAAGGTCCAGGTTGTAAAAAACAGTAGTTCCCCTTTAAGTAGCTAACAAAAAAGTTGTGCTAATCGAAGATTGAGGTGGTACGGAGGTTGAATGCACATAATGACATACCATAATTCATGAATATCATGAATAAATACAACCTCCAACAGGAGTTGCACCAAGTATTGCACCAAAATGACATGAGGTAATGACGTGAAGTAATAAAGGGTTGATTTGGTATAGACAGATGAATTATGTTCTTTATATGTCCAAGAAAGAAGCTCGGCAGCCGTGCTAAGAAATGCTGATGTTAAAGAGTCTGATGCTCCTTCTTGCACTGTGGGTGCAGCAGTCTCTGGCTGAAGGAGGAGCTACCTAAAGTCCCAATTGTTTCATACAGGGGGTGAGAGAGGTTGTTCTTGACGGTTCATGTCCAGACATTTAATGTTCTCCCTGCTGTGAAATCCCATCGAAAAGGCACATCACAGAAGTCAAAAGTGCAGAGAACCGACGGTTGCAATGACAACAGTATCGTGTGATAAACAAAATGCAGAGGAAAAGAGATGACATTACCACATGTGGTAATAGGAGACAAGAACAGGAGGGAGTCGGGGACATGGAGGGCAGAAATCAGCCAACACAGCCTCTAAGAGCAGAGGGAATTTATCACATTATAAAAACGTCCTTATCGTCCATAGTTAATACTAACGGGGGCTTGTTTGAATGTGATTTATTGTTTCCTACTAAGTTTTTTAGTTGTATTTGTGAATATTTTTGACATTTACTGTAACGTTGTAGCTTTTTCCAATAACAGGCACCAGTGTAATATAAGGCTGTATCATGAACGATTCATAAGGCGCAACAAATGTCTTCATTCATGGTTAATAGTGTATTTATTCAGGTTTATAGACCTGCAGAGCTACAATCATTAACAAATTATTGCATTACATTTAAACCATTAAAAAAAAAACGGCTGCAAGTTACATCCTACAAACCAAGTACACACACAGACACACCTTTTGTCCACCTTTTTAATCTTTATTGTACCAAACGTCACATATGTGTATGAAATCTGAGGCCGTGTGTAGCTGCAGACCATCCTGTTACAGTCCTTCATGTAGTCTGTGCTATTCTTTTTAATCTTGCCCCCTCTAATGCAACACAAGTACCCCGATCAGCTTCACACAGTCTGAGAAGGCCTGTATCAACCCCTTAAAGTCCTGCTTTTTTTAAATTCCAACCCCAAAACACGCCCGCAAATTCAGTCCGTAACAGCCAAAAATGGCCAAAAAAACAAACAGCAGTGTGCTCTATGGATAAGAGACACGTCAGCCATCGCTAGTCGGCCACTGGTGGATGTTCCACCCCAAATATTTCCGATTGAAACGGACGGAGCTAGCTCCTCTTGCAGAAAACAGTTTTGCCGCTCCTTCTAGATCCACCAGCACGGTGAATTCGGTTCTAGGGACGAGCAAAGTCATGGACGGTGTTTCCTCATGGTGGACGTTTGCAGAACACTGTGTTTTAACAAGTTCAACTTATCTTCCAACTTCAAGTCACAAAAAGTTTATTTCGCCCGTCATTGCTGCAAGTTGCTGGAGTTCATTAAAACGTTTCTGGTCACCACATTGCTGCTAGTGTTTTCCTCGACCAACCGTTGCCCTGCAGGACTTAAACACAACAACGCTGGTGTCAATGCTTTGAGAACTGATGCTTAGACTGGTACGCTCTGGTCCTCCACGGTAGAGAAGGTTAATGGCTGAACCATGCTGTTCTGTAACCAAGCAAGCACGCTTTTTTTTAAAACTTTGTCAATGAGAAAATTTCACTTATTTTAAAATGATAGCAAGCAAACCACGAGCTCATGAGGTCAGGCTCATTTCATTTTCACTTTTTGCGATAGTTTCTTTTGCTGTAGAGATGCTCCTGCAGTCTGTCTGTTGTTTTCAAGCTGGCGGAGACAACAGGGTAATAAGAAAAGGTAAAAGGGGGGCGGAGGAGGAGAGAAAGAAATGATAGAGGAAGATGAAGAGAAAGGAATAGAAGTCTGTGCTTGGAGGAGAGAAAAAGGAGGGATGGATAGATGCTGGTGAAGAGAGATGGGCAGAGAGAGAGTGTGCCCTCCTTGTGGCTGCTGCAGTGCTTTGCAGGGAGCCGATTCATCACGACCAAATAAACTACAGAGAGAGGAGGGGAGAGATAGAACGCATACACTGGCGTCAGCATGCAGTCTGTCATCCACTGCCCCCTCTTTTCTTCCACTTATCACTCTCTCCTTAACACACTCAGGCGTGCAGGCGTGTGCCGCCGCCGCCGTCATACGTGGCGCCTTTGTTTACACGCATGCAGATGTTTCTACGTGTGCACGGTGAAATGTAAAAGCCTAAGGGACAGCGGTGGGTCAATATTAACTTTGCGCATGCTGAATTAATGCACTAAGAGCTTTCTACTCTAATTATGCACAAGAGAGAGAGAGAGAAGAAGAAGAAGAAAGAGGAAGTACTCTACTTGTTTTTGCATGTGTCTCTTTAAGATGGTAGTTTTGCGTCTGTGTGTGCCACAGTATCTCTGCGTCTGACTCTCTTTTATTGCCCGAAATATACAAAGTAGAGAGCACACTCAGTGGGAGCTGCTGGGAAAAACAATTAGCTGAAAATGGCTGGGAGCCACGCCGAGCTGCAGACTCGGGTGTTAATTCCCTGCAACCATTTCACATCACAGGAAGTCATTTGAGTCTGAGATTTTTTAAAAGCGTCAAGAAGCTCGACTGAGAGCTATTTTTACTCCCCAAACCTTTTGTAATCTCTCGCCAGCATCAAACTAAGTCATTAATTGCCACGGTGTACTCTGACGCCGGGGCTGCGGCTTCTCTCATATGGAAATTAAATCAATCAAGACCAATCAAGAAAGCTCCACACAAGAGCAGATGAATGTGGCTCAGGTTGCCATGGTAATACCTGAACCACACAGCGCTAAGGTAACGGAGGAGCTCCTCGCTGCAGCTGCCTGAGCTCCCCGCACAAACCGAAAATATCTCAGAGCAGCCATCGCCGCTTTAAACGCAACGTGCGGCCGAATGGGAAAGTTTGGTTTCGCCCTGCCCTCGGAAGGAATTCAACTTCTTGAATTTTATCTTCACCCACCAAACTTTTTATAAGCCCTCCCGTCTCCCGATGCTGTCAGTCGTCATTTCTGACTGCAGTGCACCTGCAAAACTAACACGTCAGGAAGCATGCTGCGTTGCTACGGCAACTGGGAAGTGTCAAGTCGCCAAACTTAGCCTCACACTGTCTTTTTAAAACCATTGCAGCTCCTGTACACACAGGTTCTAATCAGAGAAACAGCCAAAAGGAGAAATCAGTCATTTCAAAATTTCTAAATGTGACTTTTGGATCAGTAATGAATGATATTAAAGATCCCATCCATCCATCCATCCATCCATTTTCCATTATCCAAGGTTGGTTGCAACAGGCTAAACATGAAATTGCAACACATCCTTGTTCCTCTTGAGGAATCAGAAGCCGTTCCCAGACCAGTCCAGATATATAATCCCTCCAGTGAATTCTGGGTTTACCCAAGGATCTCCTCCCAGCTGGCTGTGCCTGGTAAACCTCTAAAGGGAGACGCCCTGGAGGCATCCTCCTTCTCCTCCTCCTCCGGGCATCTAAAAAAAAAAAAAAACGTCTGCATTAATATTGAATTATCTGTATTAATTAACAAGACCCAACAAAGGTTTAGAGAAGGAACGACGTACAAAAGAAAACAAAGGTCTCTGTTTAGTCAACGTTCCTGTTTTGTCTTCCAGGTTCTGTGGCATCTTGACATCTTCCGCAGGAGCTTCCGACAGTTGACCACTCACAAGTGCATGGAGGACTCGTGTATCTTCTGCGCTCTAAAGGTAAAAACCTTTCTCCACTAATGGCGGTTTTCCCATGAAGCAGCGGTCGTTGTTCTGCTCAGTTCGGCCGTTCAGCTCTATGACACAGTTTTTTTTTTCAAGTTTCCATTCTATTTTTACGACCTCTTCTGACGTTTTATTAGTCCACTGCATTTCAGGAGACTCTTTGTTTAACGTAACACTGAAAGACTTCATACACAAAAGATACACAGACTAGATTATTTCCTTTTCCAGCGCATAAATATCTCATGTTGTGTCAACTCAGTGTTCTGCTGGGAAACTTTTGGACCTGGCATTCATTCATGTGGATGTTACTTAGACATGTAGCACCCACGTAGACCAGACCAGGCACCCCCACCCCATAGCAATGACACTCCTTGATGACAGCAGCCATCCACCCCCCAGCACACACACAAAAACGATTTAGGAAAACAGCACAAGGTGTTGACCTGGCCTCCAAATTCACTAGATCCCAAACTGATCAAGTATCTGTGGGATGATCCACAGAGGCCCCTCCCCTCAACCCATAGGACCCAAAGGCCCCCCACTAACAACATTATGTTGTCAGACACCACAGGACACCCTCAGAAGTTCCATGTCCATTCTCTGATGAGTCAAAACTGTTTTGGGGGGCACACATTAGGAAGGTAGTGGTAATGTTATGCCTACAATGATAGCGGGCTTTGAGCGTCGTCGGGTCAAGAAGAAATGGTACAAGTAAATATTTGGTGTGGGGAAATATGTAAGATGGTTACCTAGGCAACCAGAGCCAGGAGCATCCACTATAAATTTCAGAATTAGTTTCGTCCCTTTGAAATATTTTCTTTCTCATCAGTATTTCCTTTCTTTGTCTTTGTCAGCTGATTTGTTGCAGTGCAGCGTTTACAGTATATTTCTCTTCCTCTTCTACCTCCTTCGTGTAAATAAAACCCTTCCCGTGCCACACATCCAGCACATTTTAACACTTTCCTAACGCGCCGCAGGTTGAATAACTGTTGCGTCTCTGCCGCTGATTGAAAGAAAACCAAACAGAAGACGTCCTGAGCCCCTCATAACGAAGGAACCTTATGCAGCTCTGCTCCGTCCATTTGTTGCATCAACGGTGACAAATATGTGTCTGGGTGAAGGGAAGGGGTTGTGTGTAACGTGTGCAGTAGTAGTACGTGTGTGTGTGTGTGTGTGTGTAGCAGTGTCGATGTGTGTGTTCTACACGCTGCTCCGTCTCCAGCGCTTCTCTGTAATTAATTGGCTGGCTGAAAGCGCTGAGCCAGCAGAGCCCACGCTGGGATGCCACACACACACACACATGAACACACATACATGCACCGACACACACATCTCACTTGCACGCCAAACACACACGCATGCACCTCGAGACGCTCGCAAATCTGCCTCACCAACCTCTCTGGGATGCTACACGTCGGTGGGCGTGTGCTGCCGCGTGAGTCAGCTGTGGGGGCGTAGAAATCAAAGGTATCGTGTTTAAGCGCTCGCGTTTTCCTGTCAGTTTCCATTAGCCGTCCCGCCAGCGAACAGATGCAGCGTCGCTCTTACAGTCTGTTTGTAGCTGTAATCCCCACGGCAACACAGATAAAAGTCTTTGAATAATCGAGCGAGACACCAAATGAACTTTAATGGCGTGTTAAATTTTCAAACATCCATTTCGGAGGAGCAGAGAGATAAATGGAGATTGGGGTTTCTTCTTCTTTTTTATTTTTTTTGGTGGGGGTAGTGGTGGGTGGGTTGGCTCGTGAATTTGGATTCATCTGCTGCAGATAAAGACGCCCGCCGCCGCCGCCGTAGTAAACAAAAGTTCAGAGGCTGCCCGTGGCTATCTCTCTAGAAATCACTGCAACACTTTATCTCTGTTAGCAAGCACTCACACACACTCAGACACATGAACGCACACTCGCTGCAATGAAGAAGAAGAAGAAGAAGAAGAAGAAGAAGAAGAAGCACATAGGAGTAAACGGGAGGCAGAAAGATGAATGAATGTGGGAGTTGGTGTCGATCGTCTTCACACTCGGACCAACACATGCACACACTCACACACACACACAAATATATATATACGCACACACACCATCCTCTCTTACTCATCCCCTCCTCTTCTCCTCCCCCTCTCCCTCCTCCTCTCCTCCTCCCCTCCCTCCCTCTCTCTGTAGGGTATATTCCCCCTCCATTCTCCTTGGCGCATTGCTGCAGTCAGCATAGCCACCATAACACACACACACACACACACACACACCCTATTGCTCTCACTTTCCCTTTTTCCTCTTCTCTCTTTCTCTATTTCACTTTCTCTCTCTCACACACACACACACACTCCTCCCTGTCAGCACGACTGCATTACCTTTCCCATTGCCAACCCCTCAGCCTTGCAGCCTCACACTCTCAGCCTATTGTTTTATAACATGACCCCCCGACCAATATGATCACAGCCATCTTGGCGAATGACTTCTATAATGTCAGTGTGTTTTGGGGAACCGTTACAGGAAGGGTCGACCTGAGATGAAGAGCCTGGACACAGAAACAACTCATGTGGTGCTTGAATGAAGAGAGATTGGGTTGAGTAATTGGATGTGAGGATGTGGAGTACGTATACTCTTTTATTTTTGGAGGAATCTGGAAGGTATCTATTTATTTAAGATATTTTCTATACCATGCAGACTAAAGTTGAGGATAAAGCTTTTGATGGTGGCTTAAAATGGCTGAAAATGCATGAATGGATGCACCAAAAATAATTAATTTCTTTAAGTGTTTGGTGGTTAGCACTGATGCCTCACAGCAAGAAGGTTCTGGGTTCTCTGTGGAGTTTGCATGTTCTCCCTGTGTGTGCGTGGGTTTTCTCCGGGTACTCCGGCTTCCTCCCACCGTCCAAAGACATGCTGGTTAGGTTCATTGGCGATTCTAAATTGGCCGTTGGTTGTCTGTCTCTCTGTGTTATCCCTGAGATAGACTGGCGACCTGTCCAATGACAGTTGGGATAGGCTCCAGGCCCCCCCACGACCCTTCCAGGACAAGCGGTTACAGAAAATGAATGAATGAATGAAGTTACCGTACAAGTTAAGCTACAGTGCAACACTTTTACATATAAATTAATTCAAGGCCCTGCCAAACGAGCTCATGCAATATTGATTAAGATAATCTGCTGCAGGTAAATCTGTACCATGCTGTATTTTGCGGTATACTGGAGTTTTAAGTCTGTGGCAGTAATTATTTGCTGGAAGCTGAAGAGGGGAGCGGAATTATAGCAGCTTACAGGTTTTAGGAGTTAAATAAAAACAAGCTGAAACAAAGGCAGCTGGATTCTTGAAGACATTTCATCCACATAGCTTCATCGGTTCTAAAGGACTGTTGTGGAGCTAGGAAAATAGGAACATCTGTGGGCGCTGTCCATCAGAAACTTTCACGACTAGTGTCTGTTACTTGCTCTCAGAAACTCTATAAATCCAGTTTCCTTGTTTCAGCAAGTTTTATGGAAATACTACGACCTGGTTGAATGAGAAACTTCACAGACACGTACAAACCAAAGTTACTAATATAACCCAGGTTCTATGAATTCATTCATTTAATCTCTGGTCATTTGCGAGAGTGAAATCCAAGAGAAGTTTCTGATGCTCCAGATAGAAAGAAAAGAAATTTATTTCTGGCACAACTTCACCTGCTACCAAGGTGCACGGAGGAGAAAAAGAAATTGCAGAAAAGGTCAAGACTCCGGCAGCACTCGTGGTAAATGGAACCACTTTATTAGACGTTTCAGCTCGTCGCCTCCACCAGGGTCATCGCTGATGCTCCAGATAAAAAAGAAAACTCTGAGATCAAAAGAAGGATTACAATCAACAAAAAAAAAAAAAAAGAAAATTATTGAAGGCGCTAACAAACCTGGATTACAGTTGGTGTGGATTTTCAGCATTGGAGAGACTAGACTGTAAGCATACTGTATATAATATGCACTGTGGGAAGACAGATTTTCCGCGCTTTAGCTGTAACTCAATTTTATTTTGGTAAAATTAACTGCTATGATGAGTTTCCCAGCTGCTTTTAGTTTGCCGTATTGTCAGTTTTTGCTGATGGTGCCGAAAGAAATGTGGCAAAGTAGGATTCAACACTCTGCTGCACAAGATTTACTCTTCAAATAATCACATTTTTAGTTTTAGTAACTTCTCAAAACACCCTTATGATGTAGGTCGTAGGAGTCGGGGATTAGCATTTCCATCAGTGGTGTCGCATGACTCTCTGAGCTGCGTCAAAGAGTTTTACTTTCTAGTTTTCAATGTTGGATCACCTTTCATAACTCTTCCAGCATCCTGCTCGGATCCAGTTGTTCCTATTGATCACAAAAAAAAAAAAAAATTATATTACTGGATGTGGCTTTTTTCATATCGCAGCATTGATTCTTTTTTATTTTTCCATCATAAAGTTTCCAGTGTGTACCTGCAGGGAATAGATCCATTAATTAATATTGGATGAAAAACCGTCCACTGAATACATGTTGGCGTGGAGCTGTTTACGATCCTACCGAGGCCTGATTTTACACGTTTGGATGCCAGACTGAAATGATGACACAGTCCGTTAGATGACTGTGACTGCGTTAGAACATTTTTCACTCGGTATAGTGTTTCTCAGCCCCCAGGACACGGAGCACGTGCAGGTTTTCAGTCCAGACGTCTAATCTGTGATTGAATTACCGCTGGGACGGAAACCATCCGAGCGCCGACCGCTGCGCTGACGCGTCAGGCCGACTCGAGTTTATTTCTGTTTTCAGGCTGTTTTAGTCTCGGTCCAAAATAGTTGCTTCTTTTTTTATATATATATTTTTTTCCAGCTGAGGATTCTTACCAACAAAAAATTAGGTCATTTTTATCCGTTGGCAATTTGGAGAGTGTCATCCGTGCTTTTATCTCTGCCTCTTTGGACGCTGCAGCTCTCAGTCAAAAGTTACTCTCCCTGCCTCAGCTTGAACTGAAATCACCACATTTTAAGATTCACATTGACAAGGATTTAGTTATTTCCACGTATGTTTTTTACTTCTGCTGCAATTTTAATAACACTTGCTGTTTATCCTGCATCTTGATTTAAAGGGGAATTACTGTTTTTTACAACCTGGACCTTATTTCTGGCATAAAATACGATCGTTTACTCACCCATATAACTTTGGTGTCATTTGAAGTCGTTCGGACGATATTTAGATCTGTGTATATCCATATAGTGGGAGTGACTGGGGCACCGAAACGCAGCCTCTAAATAACGCATTATCTGCCGCTAAACTCGTTCATTTCACCAATATTTTGTTATGATACGCTAGTCCTATTCCCCGTTGAGTCCGGAGTTACCTGTTGTCTATTCGCGGACGTGCAGCGGTTTGTTGTTCTTTGTCCAGCTGTTCCTCTCTCTGCCTCCGTATCCTCCTTTCAACGAGCTCCTCATCCGTATACTCTGGCTCAAAACGGTAAGGAGGTCCATCATAAACAAAGTCGTCGTCCACAACCTCAGAATCGGAAAAATATTCAGCCATGTTGCAAAAAACTAGCAGTAGCAAATTACAGGTAAACAAGCCGCATGCAGAAATGACATCGTCCAGGTCAGAGGTTAGTAGGTCAATCTACAGACCCTGTATAATGATAACAGGTAACTCCGGACTTAATAGCACTAGCGTATCATAACAAAATATTGGTGACATGAACGAGTTTCGCGGCAGATAATGCGTTATTTAGAGGCTGCGTTTCGGTGCCCCATTCACTCCCACTATATGGATATACGTGGATGTAAATATCGTCTGAACGACTCCAAATGACACCAAAGTTATATGGGTGAGTGAACGATCGTATTTTATGCCAGAAATAAAGTCCAGGTTGTAAAAATCAGTAGTTCCCCTTTAAGTGCACACAATCCTAAGTTTGTTTGAAAATCAATCTCGTAAACAGGAATACTATTTGTGCAGAATTTGCTGTGAATTATGATCGCATGAATCTGCAATATGTATAGAGTTAAACCACCTCTTTCACTCCAATTTTTATTTTCACAGTATATTTAAGAGTTGAGACACTGAAGTAAAACCTGTTTACGGGAAATATCAGAATAAATTCCTGGAGGAAATAGGACAACGATTTAGGTAATAACTGTCAAATTTATTGTTTAAAAATCTCTTAAATCTTGACAGATAACCCTCACAGATCTAAATAAAACAGAAGAATCGAATGCTTGCATGTGGGGTCATGATCAGTGTTGCTGGCTGGGCCTGCGTCGATGTAAACAGAGTAAATAGTCCCACTCTAAACTGATTGATACTCCATTTTAAACTCCGAACGCTGCCCTCAAAACACACTTCAGTGGCCTAGCTTTCTCCCTGCAACAGTTTGATTCGGATCTATTTTGCCACTACAAAGCTCTCTCGGAGCTGTTTTTGTCAGAGAAAAGTGCACTACAAATGCCATTTATTATTGATAGGGTCTGATATCGAGGCCAGCAGGGCCTCAGCCGCGGCGTTCGCTGTGGTACGGTCAGAGTTTGTCGTGCAACACTTTGGTTCCTGACAAGCTGACAACTAGTTCCACTGGTTCTGGTTTTGTGGGTCAGTTAACCGGACGTGGTGCCCATTTACGGACATTTTGCTCCAGTCCGTGTGAAGCAAACGCACTCAAACAATCCAGGAGTCTTTTCAGGAAAAGTGTGGCATATTTGTAGCAGCGGTTTAAATCATTAATAGATTTTTACATATGTCTGTGTCTGCAGAGTATCTTCGCTCAGTTCCAGTTCAGCAGTGAGCGTGTCCTGCCGTCGGACGCTCTAAGGAGTGCCCTGGCCAAGACTTTCCAAGACGAACAGCGCTTTCAGCTGGGCATCATGGACGACGCTGCTGAGTGCTTTGTGAGTTTGCGACAGCACACACACACACACCCACAGACACACATACAAGCGGGAGAAGTGAAGCCTTAAGGCTGATCTGAGTGAGCGTCTGAGGAAGTCTCACGTCTTCACTGCAGTCAGAAATCTTCAGGGGACGGAGGATGTGGAACAAAGGAGACGCCAAGAAATATGTTTTTTTGTTTTCTGACTCTCCCCTGTATCATGTTGTTCCTCATCATTTTGTCTCTTGTGTCTTTTAGCTGATGGAAGGTGCGAGCATTACTTTAACAATAAAATGACCCGTACAGTGCAGCAGGCGGCTGCTAATTTGTTGTTTCTGATGCTGCGCATTGACAATTTGTGGTACTTCCTGCAGCTGCAGACGTCACACTCACTATCAGTCCCGCAGACAACAGAAAGAATTTAATTAAGCTGCGACAGTAAATCAATTAAATTAACTGATTAAACTGATTATCTAAAGCAAATCTGAAACAAGGCCAGCTGAACTTGTTTGAGTTTTCTTGAAGCCGTTTCGCCATCGTCCGAGTACCTTCTTCGGTTTAAATGACTGGTAGGGATTCTGGGCTTTTTTTTTATGTGCATCACCTACAGATGTTCCTATAGGTGTTACTCACCTGAGTTAGAGGATGCTGGTCAGATTAACCTGGGTGGTATCTTCTTTTCCAGGATTAGTGGTAATCTGATAGGCGATTTAGGCTTCTGTTTGATGCCGACCCTACGCAGACCCTAACACCGTAGCTTGACTTGCACCTCCCCAGAACTGTCACCACGCGCCATGGAGCCGCAGACCACAAGAGCTGTGATTGGTCCGCTTGGTAGTACCGTGTTTCCGCTTCAGTACTTCCAGCTGCTTCTCCATTTCGGCACTTATCGATTTGATTGTTTTGGATCAATAAAGATGGAACACATGGAGGAAAGGTTAACTGAGAAGGTTCTAGATACAAACATTTGTTGGACTCGTCTTTTGCGAAATTTTGCAGAAAGTTTCAGTCACCATTGTTGAAAGTAAAGCAGGAAATAGAAACAAAAATTAACCCGACTGGCAAAAAAGACACAGCGCCGAGTAGTGTTTGGGTGGAGTTTTACAAAGTGACCAGACTCACAAGGATAAATGGCTCACACCGTGTATAGGCTATGTGCGTAGGTTGCGGCGTCCATCTCCCGCAGTACCCTAAATGAACCTTAAGGACGCATTAAGTGCAAGAAACCCTCCAGACTCGAGGTGTGAATGGGGGGTGAATGGACAGATGTTCAGTCTGTGTTGTCAGACGCTGATGAATAATGAATAAAGATCTCTCAGTCCCCAACCAGTCACTGAGGACTGAGGACACCTCTTGGATCATGGTAAAAGTTCTTCAAGAAAACTCAAACCAGTCCAGTTGTCTTTACATAGGCCGTGACGAGATTAGCGTTTTATTGTTTTTGCTGAAATAAACACTTTACATAGATAATTAAGGGAAAGACTAAGCTAAAGAGAAGATATTTTTACCCAGTATTTAATGTTTAATTAGCATAAAATTAGTTTATTAAAACATTCAAGACCCTGATGCTCCGTTAAATGATAAAAACGTGTTTTCACCTTCATTGCTTCCTGTTGCTTCCCCTCTGCCTCGTTTCTGTCTTAAAGACCTCCACCGTGTGTCGATGTGTGTGTGTGTTTTTTCTGTGTGAGCCCGAGAGGCGCTGTCTGATCGATTGGCAGTAAATGTGTTCAGTCAGGGAATCCGTCGGCTTCTTATGAAATATAGATGCTGCTCCCACGGTCAGATTAACAAGAGCACCGACAGGGAGGAACGATCGCACACAGACACACACACGCACACACACTGTACATATGAATATAACGTAAACAACAGATAACAGATGCCTTTTGCCACATGCTTCTCAGGAGAACCTCCTGATGCGCATCCACTTCCACATCAGCGCCGAGAGCCGAGAGGACATCTGCACGGCCAAACACTGCATCCCACACCAGAAGTTTGCCATGACTCTGTTCGAACAGGTAGGAGACGCCGCTCGCTCCCTCGCTCCCTCCGCTCCTTAAACAAGCTGCTTCACTTTTTTTCCGTGGCATTAATTAAAATAAATAAAGGAGCGCGAGAGTGACGCCCCGTGATGAATTTCTGTTTGCAGTGTGTGTGTAACAGCTGTGGAGCCACATCGGACCCCCTGCCCTTCATTCAGATGGTTCATTACATCTCCACTACGTCCCTCTGGTAAGACCAGACACACACCTACACCTATACACACACACACACACCTACCTACACACACACACTGCAGTAAATCTGGCAGCAAGCTGTGGCTGGGTGGCAGTAAAGGAAGGTACAGCGTGTTCCCTTCTTTCCTGCGCGGGTCCCTGCTGCACACTGAACCGTTCACACACATATAAACACACATCATGCACACACACACACACACATGTATGTTCATGTATATGCAGTGCTTCCCCCTCCTCTCCCTCCCCTCCATGTAAAGAAGGATACAGGTAAATCTACACACAGGGGAAGTGCATGTGCATGCTCTGAGATGTTACATAGCACAGAGTCAATGAAATAAGGAGCAGGGGAAGTAATCAATCAGGAGTTTGATTCAGTAGACCCAAGGGGGCAGCAACGTAAATCTATAAGTGGAACAGCGGGCTGGAAAGAGCAGGAAACAAGAGGGTATATCCCTACACATCCCTTTTCGGAGATGAAACACGGCAGAGGAAATAGAGGAGTAAATGGGGTGGAGGGGGGCAAAAGTACAAATAAACACAGCATGTCAAGGTAGTTGCGGGGCACAGAGGTGCCACCAGTCTGTGTTTGTGCCTGTTAGCACTGCCAGGCTATTTTTACCCGCTCTGAAGCCTCCTGTTTACAGTCTACATATCCAAATATGCAAAGTCAACAGGAGTAAGATAATCAGAGGGCAGCAAAGAGACAAAGTAAACGCCTCAAGCTTTCTTAACCCCCGCATCTGATTGTGTGTCTGAAGGGGAGAGGGCGAGCGAGGGGTTGAAATCGAGCGAGAGAGAGCACGGCGAAGAGGTTGAGTTCATTTGGGGCTAATGGAAGGTATGAGAGGACGAGAGGAGACTGGGGCAGATGAGGAGGAGGAGGAGGAGGAGATTTAGATGGTTTTTATTTATTTTTTTTAATCGTTATTCTTAAAGGAATGCTTCACCAGATAATGAACTAATCTGATTCACGGTACCGAGCCCGAGGCGGACTCTCTCCTCACGAGTTAATTTGGCATTCACAGAGAATAATAACGTGTATTTGAGTTTGTCCTTCAGAGGACAATTGTACTTAAAAGGGATGAACGCAGCTTAGTGTTAGAGTGTCGTCGCTTAAAGCAGCTGCCGCCGACGTCTCCAAAGAATAGTTTTGTTTGTGCTGTAAAGCTTTAATGAAATTATGCTAACTGTATACGATAACGGTAATGCATCGTTATTGCTTCAAAAAAACTCGACCACTTGAGGAGGTTAATGATCGCGATCAGTCCGAGAGGAAATTTCCACAGCCTTCATTTCAGGCTGTACAATCTAGATCTGCATTTGTTCCTGCTTTGTTTTGTTTTCTTTATTAAAGCAGAATGGGAAAAGCCTCTGGGACCGACTGGAGAGCTGTCGCCCGAGCAAGCCGTGGGACTTAGACATAATTTGCCGGCAATCGTTTTACTTCCCGGGGTATTTTCGTGCTGCTTATAAATGCACAGCCAGCAAAGAAGCGGATAAAGTTTAGAGACGGGGAAGCGGCGGCACATTTGGATCTGACGATAGATTTCTCCCTCTGTTCACGAGCGAAGTGTGCGATTTCTGATGTGTGTGTTTGATGCTGCAGTAACCAGGCGGTGAGGATGCTGGAGTGCAGAGAGAAGGCCACGCCGGACATGTTCGGCGAACTGCTCCGCAACGCCAGCAACATGGGAGACCTGCGCAACTGCCCCGTGAGAGCACACGACACACACTTCAAGCGTGCACCCAGTGTATAGTCGTCAATTTGTCGACTTCAGTGCAGGAAAAGTGCACTTCTGTTATGTTACTGACACAATCCAGGGTGAAAATCAGGTTCATGTACCAGTAGTTTCATCACTCCTTGGTTTTTCCTTCTTCTTCTTCTTCTTCTGTGTTACATAATCAGCATCTCATTTGCATCTTCCTCCCATTTTTCTCTCTTCACTTTCTATTAGCGGAAGCATATTCTGAGCTGTCCTCGTTGACCTCCTTTACTGTGATCATCGTCTTCTAGTATCTGCAAGCGGGAAAGCATGTTTTAGTATTCGGAGGTGGATCTGTTTGAAACAATGTCCCTGATATATAGTGTGTCCGGGAGTGATTACAGGAAGAAGAGAGGTGTCGGTAGCGGCTCTGCAGGACGGTGTGTTGTGCTGCCACATGGGGAAAGAAGGCTGCTGTTGAATTGATCCAGTTTGGCCGAACACAACCACCAGTCTCTGCCAAGGTGTCCGCACAAAAGAGCGCTCCCTTTCTGGGCACAGTCGAAGCAAGCTGCCCCTCTCTTAACACCTCATCTGCTGCAGCGCGCACCAACGCGCACGGTGCAAACCTTGTGCTCACAGTCCTGCGGGACAGACACACGACCTGCCTCTGTTTATCTTCCATCACTTGCAGCGCCGAGCTCTGTTAATACCACCTTGGGCTTTGCTCAAACAAAGCGATGGTATTTGGATTTGAGAGAGGCTGCTGGAAGATGTTGCAGGACAGTGTGAGGATGTTTGCTTGACGCCAAAGTTCTGGGTTTTAAAATTTAGTCAGGTATAAACTAAACTCAATTTAATGAACCGGATCGGTGTTGATGCTGCAGCGGGAGAAGTTTCTGCTTTAACTCCTCGACTTTACCAGCTGTCTCAGACGTACGACTTAAGATGCTACCGGGCACGTGGAGGTGCTGCAGTGCATCATAAGCCGGCCATAATCTTGTGTATGTAAAACGAATAGACAAGTATCTCAGAACTGTACTTAACTGCCCAAGTGCTCTTTTGGATTCAAGTCCAAGAAGTGGTGGAAAGTAAATAGGTACATTCACTCAAGTACTCTACTTCAGTGCAGGTTAGAGATCCTTTAAAGGGAGAAGGGAAATATTGTCAGTTGTTTCTTTGCTACATCCATAGTTTAAGATTTTACACAACGGATAAAATAATATTTAAATTACAACACATCGCTAAGGATGAAACAAGTGGTCTTCAACCTTTTTTTGGGTTCTGACGTCCTACAAACTGCAGAATAGTCACAGTCTATTCACCAAATAGCGATTTTAAGATATTCATAATGGGGTGGGACTCTAACATGTTAATTACGATTAATAAACGCATTTAATCGTGGAGCTTTTGTCCGTGCACGATTTCCTGGTAAACCGATTACACTGATGCACACGTCAGAGCTCGGCTAACGGCTACCAAATATGGAGGAATTGGATGAAAGCACGTTGCTAGGTCTGATGGAAGGTAAGTTTTATTAAAAAAAAAAAAAAAAAAGCACTTCAACCCTACGGTACCATCTAAATGCAAAGCATGTTGCAGTGAGCACAGAAACCGCCGGAGCTGTTAGCACTAGCAGTCCCGGTCCGAGTACGTGTAAGATGTGTCACTAGCCCAAACTGTTTTTTTTTTTTTTTTTAACCATTTAAAGTCAATACGGTTCTTAAAGTGGCAAATTAACTTAAATTAGGTCTGTTCAGTTTTGGCCGGAGATATTTTCTTTCTTTTTCTACTGTTTTGAATTGAAGTGCATTGTTCCAGACATTAAAAGAGCTCGAGTTTACAATATTCATGTCTGTGTCTATTATTTGATTTAGTCGACCACTAAAATCCATTTAAATAAAAAATAAAAAAATGTTGCTTTTTGGGGCAAATATTCTTGCGATTAAAATGCGATTAATCAAGATTAATTGATTACAAAGCCTCTAATTAATTCGATTTTTTTAATCAAGTCCCACCCCTAATTCATAAATGTCTAAATTAGAGAGATTAGAGAAAAAGTCTCACACCAAATTTATTTTTCAAATAATTTGGTGTCTCTTTATCTAAAACTACAAGCTGCACCTCCTTGAAATAGGATAAGATCAGATAAGATGCACCTTTGTTGAATATGGCTTATTAGAAGTCCCCAAATCATGTGTGATTGTGAATGTAGTATTTGTTCTTTTGTGGAACAGGGCGTTGGGTTTTACTTATATTTGTTAATCTCATATCCATTCTTATCGATATAATATAATAACATGCTTCAGATTATTTAGCTAAGCTATTGGCTGGTTTGCAGCTGCCTCGTCATCCGGCCACTCTGGCCATGTGTCTTGCTTCATCGGACACCGGTGTGGTGTTTCTTTCCTAGATCTAAACATCTCGAAGATTAGGCCCAAGTTGCGATGAACTTCTGTGTTCTGTGTTGTTTAAAACCACGACTGTCCGCTTATTTTGTGAGTTGTCAGAGAATCCGAGTGCAAACATTTTCCCCGAGTCGTTTCATTGTGCTGCGAAAAATGCCACAATCAGCATTCTGCAAACCTACAGTATCACTTGACCAGCAGCCCTTGTTATATAACCCACCGTCTAATGGAAAGGTCTGCATAGCCACGAGAAAAAAAAAAGAAAAGAATTAAAAAAACAATCTGTGCATATAAAATTCTGAGATGAGACTGCGCCGATCAATGTTGTATTATGAAGCAGAGCGAATCTGTTTGTACAATCGTTTGATGGATGATGTTGTCGGTGGCTGTTCTCGGCAGTGAGGCAGCACGGCGAAAGCTGAAGCTGCGCGTCCCGTGCGCGTGTCCCGGCCAAACAGCCAGCCCTGGCCTCAGTGCTGTGCTGCTCCCTGGCTCGGTGTTTGTGTCCCTCTCTGGGACTTGAGGAGCAGACCCTGGCAGAATACCTTCCTGCCATCTCTGGTGCCAGTGAAAGACGGCCCGCCGCCCACAAAGCGAGGCCTCTGTGTGTGTGTGTGTGTGTGTGTGAGATTGTGCATGTGTGTGTGTGTGTGTGAGGGTTGTGTTTGGCAAAGTGTCTGGTTGCCAGGGTGTTCTCAGGCTGTTTCCGAGACCGCTCTGCCAGCACTGCGTTCATGCTTGTGTGTGTGCATGTGTGTCGGCTTTTGTGTATGTGTGTGTGTGTGTGTGTGTACCAGCTCTGCGGTGGGTCATGACTCAAAGGAAGGATTCAGAACACACGGTTCTGAACTCAACATAAGGCCCAAAGGGACAAATACAAACTCGGCGCAGCACTTCTTCTTCCTCTGTCGTTCTCTCTTACCATCCTTTCATCGTCTCTTCCCTCCTGCCTTTTATCTCTGCCCCTCACTCTCCTGCAGTTCAGTTTATTTGTGCGTGCGTCTGCATGTGTTCAAATAAAGGCACGCTCTCTGCCTCAAAACACACGATGAATAAACCTGTTTAATCACGCACTCTCTCTCTCTCTCTCTCTCCGTCACAGAGTAACTGTGGGGAGGTCCTGCGTATCCGCCGGGTGCTGATGAACTCACCGGAGATTGTGTCCATTGGTCTGGTGTGGGATTCAGACCACTCTGACCTTGCCGAGGACGTCATACACAGCCTGGGAACCTGCCTTCGTCTGGGAGATGTAAGGGGATTATTGTTATATATATTATACATCATTATAACAGACATGTCCAAGGCCAGGCGCCAACCTCAACATGAACATTGAAGGGCCCAAAGACTGTAGTCCCCGTAGCGTCCACTTAAGCCTGACACCCTGTACAGTTGTCACAAATGGGGACATTATATTATAGAGAGACTAAAACTGTTTTTGTACAAGGTTGTAAATGTGTTTATTTCAGCTGTAAAGTTAGACAGGTCAATGAGGTCAATGGGGATTGACTCCGTTTTGTAGGCAGCCCCAAGTGGCCACTCCAGGTACTGCACTTTTTGACACTACCATGTTGGAGGTTTAATTTTTCAGACGTTTCGGAAGTTTTGGCTTGAAGCAGCCCAATGATTTAAACTTTCCTCTACACACACTGATCTGGCAAAACATTATGACCGTGAAGTATGTGAAGTAAATAACACTGACCATCTTGTGACAATTCAGTGTTCTGCTGGGAAACTTTTAGACTTGGCATTCATTCGTGTGAAAGTTACTTAGAGCAGACCAGGTACCCCCACCCCATAGCAATGACACTCCTTGATGGCAGTAGCCATCCCCAGCAGGATGCAGCCTGACACAGGCACACACACAAAAATGCTTTAGGAACAACTAAAAAAATCATGAAGAAATCCTTTAGTCTGTTACCTGTTACTTAGTTTTGTTGCACAAGGTAAAGATAAAGAGCCTTTATTTGTCATTATATTATACAAGTATCATATAACGAGATTGCATGGTCAGACATGGAGGGTTGGTCCTGAGCCGCTGCACTCGCGCGCGCCGCCACTGTGGCCCAACCTGACCGGTGCCTAACACCTAGCATGTTTTGATGATGGGAGGAAACCGGAGTGCCCGGAGAAAACCCACGCAGACACGGGGAGAACATGCAAACTCCATACAGAAAGGCCTCCGCCCCGGGGATTTGAACCAGCGACCTTCTTGCTGTGAGGCACCAACGCTACCCACTGTGCCACCGTGTTGACTTGGCCTCCAAATTCACTAGATCCCAAAATGATCAAGTATCTGTGGGATGATCCACAGAAGCCTCTCCCCTCAACCCATAGGACCCAAAGGCCCCCCACTACACTACTGTCACCACAGGACACCCTCAGAAGGCCCATGTCCATTCTCTGATGAGTCAGAACTGTTTTAGAGGCACAAGGGAGACCTACACAATATTAGGAAGGTGGTCATAATGTTATGCTTAATTGGTGTATAGGTGTCTAGTACTAATTGGAAATGTTAAATGCTAATCTTTCTTGGTAGCATTGCATGCTAAACATCAGCATGTTAGCGTAGGACTGAATTTATTGAGTTTATTGGACTTAATTAATTTTGTCTGATAACTGATGCTTTCTTGTTGATGTCGGGGCATAAACAGCTAAGTGAAGAAATCCTTTAGTCTGTTACTTGTTGCTTAGTTTTGATGCTTTGTGAGTGACAATAAGGATTAAGGATTTTGCGTTCCCTGCATGACACGGTTAAGGTAAGGAAGACAAAACAAAAAGCGATACCAGCATATAGTATATCCTACGAATGCAAGCCTTTCCAAGAAAATATGATCTGATGCAAACTCTTGGGATAAATTCCCATTTGTGGCACACAGGTGACTGACTCATAGCCTTATATTTGTGCTATATTGTCAGAACATCTTAGAAAAGCCACTAGTTCCTTTGGCATCAGAGTGTTGAAAACATGTACTGTGTCTGGAGATGTTTCTGGGCCTTCATCTGCTTGGCTAATCCACCTCTAAAGAAGCACCTTTAAACACGTGCAAAGAATTGTGTGCATTCAAATGTGCACATGCTCAGTCAGACAAACAAGGACACAATCAGCCTCAAATCCATTAATTTCACACAGAGCTGAGGCTGTTTCTCCTACAACTCCTGCTGCAGCTTTCTCACCTCGCACGCACTGGTATCACTATCTTTTCGAGGACATTCATTGACATAAGGGATTTCCCTGTCCATCACCTGTCCTCTAAATCCAAGTATTAACAGGATTTAACCCTCAAACAGTTGTGGAGCTCGGGAAAAATTGACCCCACGACTTGAGTATTCTGAAGAAGTTTGGCCCCCACAACTTTATAAAAGCGAGGAACACACACACACACACATGTTCGACCCCGATACTCCGTGTCACGACTGAGTAATGTTGATGCATTTTAATGCCCCTCGTAACATCTCCAGCCGCATCCAGAAGTGATCTCCATGAATAATGCATACGTGAATATGTGTTACAGTGAGTCAAGTTTTTCCCCTCTGTGTTCTGTCTCTGCCGGCCGCCGTGTTTTTAACCCCGCTTTTTTGTGGGATGAAACTAACAGTCGGGGTACACGATTTGTGTGGACGGTTTGGTTGATATATTTAAACCGTGTCCGTATTTAGCTCACATTTGGTCTGTGCGCATTTAAAACCGTCCAGGTAGCAGCAGCGTTCTCTGCAGCGGGTGACCTTACGGAGGCGTCAATGTGAGATCTGTGCACGGCTCCTGTGCGAGAAGCTGCAGCGTGTCTGCAGCGGCGTAGAGATTGTGTGCAGTTTACAAGCAGGGGAAAGCGAGGAGTTTGTGAAACGGCAGTGTGTGAAGGATTACTGCATATACGGCGTATAACCCGGGTGAGCAAAAATGTGCTTGTATTCACTTTAACTCCTCCATCTCTATCTCCTCTTGCTGCACACCTCTCCCCCTCCCGTCCTGTCTCCTCCCTCCCTCCCTGCCTCCTCTCTCTCCCTCTCTCTCTCTCCCTCTCTCTCTCTGTAGTTGTTCTACCGTGTGACAGAGGAGAGGGCTCGCCAGGCGGAGCTCTACTTGGTGGGCATGGTGTGCTACTACGGCAAGCACTACTCCACCTTCTTCTTCCAGACCAAGATACGCAAGTGGATGTACTTCGACGACGCCCACGTCAAAGAGGTGAGACGCTGTTTTGGAGTCTGCATGCTGCAGCACGAGAGGGGGGGATGCACTGTACGGCATCTGCTGCATCCTCAGCTGTGCCTGTGAGAGCAGGACAGACAGGAGCTGGGCTGTGTGTTAGTTTAAGTGCTGCACAGTCAGTTCTTTTTACAGTAGTGGCAGCTTTAGCTTAATCTGTCTTTGTTTAAATCGTTGCGCTTAAATCCTGACCGTATGCTGCGTACGTGATTTAAGCGTTTTACGGAAAGGCTGAAAAACTGCATCGATTTCCTGGAGAATGGATTAAACTTCGCGTGAATCTACATGTCCTTGACCCTCGAGTTGCACCGATAAAAGTGTCAAGGACTGAGGGTCATGTTAGATTATTGAGATGATGACAAATGTGTTAATATGATATCAATAAGAGCACACAGCAGCACAAAGTGTATTTGACCTTCTTCTTTGGGTGCAATATGTGTAATATTACACCTTAACAAAGAACAGATTTACTTTCTCTGTATGTGTGTGTGCTTATTATGTATGTTAACGTGCGTGTTTGTGTGCGTGTTCCCCCTCCTGCACCTCCAGATCGGCCCTAAGTGGAAGGACGTGGTGTCTCGCTGTATCAAAGGCCACTATCAGCCCCTGCTGCTGCTCTACGCTGACCCCCGTGGGACGCCTGTGATACTGCAGGAGAGCCCCAACCCCTGTACCAGCTCCAACCCGCAGCTGGAGCTCCAGCACTGCAGCAGCAGCAGCAAGGCTGGTTACGACAGCGAAGACTCTGGTACAGCAAAGATGATACACCCTGCTACAGATCAGATCAGATTACTCTGTCTTTGTCATCTGGGTGCATGCGAGGTTACAGCTTTAAAGTGCTGACCTTCAGTCTGATAATCCAACTTCTGCTTCTCTATGCTGCAGAGCCTGAACTTATTTCCCTGCTTTTGACTGCAAACATTATATGCACATTCGGGATTACCTAAAAGGTCGACTCTCTTTCTCTCGTTCTCTCGCAGGTCGGGAGCCGTCCATATCCAGCGATACCCGGACCGACTCTTCGACGGACAGCTCGAGTCACCGCGCTTCCCGTAGCCGATCGCTCCACCAGTCCACGGGCAGCCACCTCTCCAGCGAATCCCAGACCACGGTGGTCTGTAATCACGACATCGGCACTCCGCCGCTCGGTGCTGACGCTGGAGGTAATGCCACGAGCTCAGACGCAAAGTTATCTGTTCTCTGAACCTGAACCTACAGTATTTGCAGCTGAAACAGCGGTCAAGTTCGAGTTGAACTGAGTTCTTTGCTTCATCACTGCAGACTCTTCAGGTTATGTGCCTCGTTAGTGGTTATTCTCACATTTATTTGCACCGCTGCCTACATAATTGCCCCCTGTGGGATAAATAAAAATGTTATTGGATTTTCTTTCCCCTCCCTTTTCTCCCACGCTCAGAGTCAGCAGTGGAGGGTCCTCCCCGCCCGCCTTCTCCTCCCCTGCAGGAGTACAAGGAGACGGCCGTCTTCCTCCTCTCCTCCCGCAGGCCCCTCACCTCCTCTTCCTCTTCCTCTCGCCCCCTGTCCTCCTCCTCTTCGTCAGGAGTCGGGGGCTGCGAGGGCGGGGCTGGGGGCCCCCACTGGGAGGATGAAAGCACTAGCAGCGAGAGCAAGTCCAGGTACTGCACCGCTGTTACACACCGTTCGACATAGCGCCTTTGAATTCACACTCAAAATGTTTTAATGATTAATTTATTAGAATTTATTTGAACAGCACTTTTGTGCCGCCATATCCACGGTATACATCTTTATAACTTCAGGAAACCAAGGGTAGACATGTGAAAATATTATATTTTGCAGTTAAATGACCCATGTGACATTATTCTTATTGTACTACAGTACTTCTTATATATGACATTATTAGATTGTTAATATAGATTATTTTACAGCTGACGTCTATTAAATCGGAGATATAGTTTAGCCATAAAGAGTCACAAGATAAATCTGGGGGCTTCTGAGATGATTAATGATTAAGAAAAAAGGGCTAGACAAATCTCATTTGGCATATGGTCTTCAACATCAAACTGTGTGAGATATGTAGTTGGGAAAGTGTGTTTGGAAATGTCTGAATGTGTGTGTAGTTCCCAACCAGAACTACAATTTTTTATGAAGTCCAAAGCCAAAAGGCTGCAAACAACTTCTGTAATAGTGTGATGTATTTTATACATTACTATTTTAAGGCTAAACCCCAATCTGAAAGGTTACTAGTTACTGTAAATGTCAAATAAATGTTGTGGAGATAAAATTTAAAGCAGCACATTTGGATTTTGCCTTCAAATGCCTGCACTTTATTTAAAGCCTTGAGCAAATTTTAGTCTCATTTCGTAATGTTAATGTGACTTTTGCCCTGATATTGACTATCAGAGTCACGCTACTGGCTGGCTATCAGTTATGTTAACCAAAAATAATAAAAATGTGCATTTGGTGGAGGGTGGAGGAATGTTACAGTTAAATATAACAGCCCCCACCTCCCTGATACTGTTTCTGTTTTGAATTTAGACATGAATTTTAGAGGTTTATCTAAATATTCACTCATTAAATGTTATAAAAGTCTCATATTTTATCATAAACATCAAAAGAGCAGAGCTGCACCGCCAAATTAAATTCCAGCTCACTGCTGGTGGAAATGTTTAAAACGTGTCCTATGTTTACTATTTTCAGCTGCAGGTTAATTTGAGATTCTTTCCACTACAGACGTGTCCAGTGTAACTTCCTCCTCCTCTGCTCTCTAGTTCTTCAGGAGGCCGTTACAGGCCAACCTGGAGGCCCAGGAGAGAGGCCCTGAACATCGACAGCATCTTCACCCGACAGAGAGGCTCTTCCCTGGGCTACAGCACTCTTCCAGGGCCCCCACTCCCTCCAGAGCCCCTAGACCCCCTCCCCTCTGCGGCACCGGCTCCAGAGCCAGGGTTGCAAGAAGCAGAGGGAAGGGAGATCGGGGAGTTGGAGGCGGGGTTTGGGCTGGTCGGGCAGCCCAGGTCTCAGGGCAGCGGGCGGACGATGGGTCCCCCTGCCCCTCCACCTCTGAGAGGGGTGGAGCACCAGCCACGTCTGATCCAGAGGATGGAGAGTGGCTACGAGAGCAGTGAGAGGAACAGCAGCAGCCCTGACAGGTAGGAAAGCCACATATAACAATTACTGTGTCTAGCTCTCGGCTTGTGTTGTTCATCACATTTGCCCCTCTTGGTTTCTCCGTCGCTCTCGTTTTTTCTGTTCAATTTCACTTGAAACACAAAAGTGACACTAACAAGAACAAATGGTCCATAAGTAGTGGTTTATAACAACAGATAAATCAGTGAACACATTTGTCTGTCTGCATTGTCTGGGTTATCAAAATCTCTTTTTTGTTTTTTTGGTCTCTTTTCTTTCCCTCTTTCCTCGCAGGGAGGTGGGGCAACAGAAACGGGTGCTGATGTCAGGACCTTCATGGCGTACGGTGCCCAAGTCAAAGAGCAGCAGTGCCATCCTACAGGAGCAGCCCTCACCCAGCTGGGTCGCCAGCACCAGCACAGGTGTGCCATAGGTCCATATGCTGAAGTTACAATTTGATTTGTGGACGCACTTTCTGCATTCGCTTGGATCGATCATGTGCACGTTTGTGTCTTCAGCCTCAGGGCGCAGTGAGCTGGACGAGCTGCAGGAGGAGGTGGCGAGGAGAGCCCGCCAGCAGGAGCAGCAGAAGCGGAGGGAGGCGGAGCGGGAGGCGGCCATGGGATTCAACCCCAGACCCAGCAAATTCATGGACCTGGACCAGCTCCAACACCAGGGTATGGATGCAGTAGGGGTGAAGAGAAACACACGGGGTAGAAGAGGGAAGGAGATTGTGTGGTAGTTAGATGTTTTTAGATCTGAGCATCAAGTGAAAGAGCAAAATAACAAAATTTTCTCACTTACTGTGTTATTTGTCTCCATGCTAAAACGATGGAGGTAAATGGATTTTCAATGACAACTGTTTTGCATACCTAGACCGTGAGAAAACATATTATATGTGTAAATTTGACCCTTTAAGGTCAAAAGACAACTGCGTTTAAAGCTGCACCAACTTTGTATTCAAAAACACAAACAGAACAGAAGCATCGCTCACTTATCGGACAGTTTTCACCAAAAATAAAATTGTAGATTTATGTTAAAATCTTGCACGGTGCAGCTTTAAGGTCGTGTTATCACCTGTTGTCCTGTCTAGAAGTCACACTGACTTGTGCGTCCGTGCTTCTGTCTGACCTCGTCTTTGTCCCAGTTCCCATCTGTTGCTCTGTCTCTCCATATGTCCTTTGCTGTTTTTTGTTCGTGAGTTAGTGCAGTGTATTGCACATCAGAATAAATGTGTGTGTGTGTGTGTGTGTGTAACAGTTCCAGCTGTGTTCAGTGTAGCAGATCCCCGTCAGTTCTTACTAACGTGGAAACTCCTGTGGGACGTTTACCGCCCAGCAAGAGAGTGGGAAAGCTCATGCGGGGTGATTCCAATTTAAAATCACAAACTGAGTCCAGGTTCAAGCTCTAAAATATGTGTGTGAGTGTGTTGCTTTTTTTTTTTTTTCAATGTATTTGACCATCTGTGATCATGTTTATCTTCATCTACATTTATACATTTATACTTAACATACATATGTAGTAAATAATCATGTATGTACAGTGTGAGATTGGTCTCAAGTCCTACTCTTGGGGATTGGGGGCGCTCTACTAACTTAAGTCAACTGATATGAAGCCATTGAGGATTACGGTGTCGTTTCTTCTGTGGCTCTGGAGGAGCTGTGTCCATTCTGAGGTAATTACTCAGCTGACATCCTCTCACTTTGGTCTCTGTTTGGTCTCAAGTTTTTATAACAAACTGGGATTATGGACTTTACTTTGAGGACAGCAGGAAGGGAGGACAGCGTGAGAAGTGTAGAATCCAATGTTTTTGTGAGCTTGAGTCATATTAGGGACTGAAAATAATTCAGTTTCGCACATTTTTTTTTTTTTTTAGCAGCGTGGCTCAATAGTTAACACTTTGGTTTTAAACTAACATATTTTAACTATAATTGGATTGAATGTCCTGAAATTTCATACAGGTCTTCTTTAATTTCAGAAGATGAATCTGACTGACGTTGGTGATCCTTTGACTTATCCTGTAGTACTAAAGCTTGTTACATACTCAGCAAGAAACAAGAAATTTGTTCTCGCTCCTAGGACTGCAAGAACAAGAAAAAAGGTTGTTCTGGTCAGGTACTTTATACTCCACAAGAAACCCAAGTGCTGAACTCCAGGGAAGTCCTCCCATAGGGCCCGCCCACTGCAGCATACGTCACGCCGTACATTCAACCCCGACACAGTATGCCGATCTCTACCCAGGAGAGATTAGCGGCCATACTGCGAATATTAGCATCTGGGAGCTAACAGATGCAGATGCGAGCATTCCGCATTAACCACACCCACTCCAGTTTCTGACTAATCACAGAATAGTTGCCGGACACAACACGAGAAAAAAGTTCTTCCCGGTTGATGTGTCGAGAACAAGTGACGTGATTTCAGTAAAACTCCAACATGTCACCATTAAAGTTTGAAGTACACAAAGAAACTCACCACAGAAATCCCGCCACCTACTAGCGTTTTAGCGGCGAGATTGCAGGATGATTCTCAAATGGCGCAGGCCACTTGCGTAAGCTACAACCCAGGTTCTGGGGATCCGTTGCAGGAGTATAAGTCAAGCTTTAATAATTTGTGATCCATTGTGCAGCAGGAGATAAAGCTAACAAAGGCGACATTGTTTGGATCTCTTGGAGATCAAAAACTCACGTGCAGTGACCACTTACTGCCACAGGTGTCGCCATAGAGAACAAAACAGAGATCGTAGAGACCAAACTATTTCCGAAGACAGTATTTACCATTTTATTAATGAGGCAACTCATCTACTTATGACTTGTAGTAGTGTATAATAATAATGTTCTAGTGTCATTTAGATTTTTAGCGTTCAGGTGGAAGGCTTGCACTTTGCAGACTTGTTTTTTGACTTGGACGTAGCCTTAAAGACTTTGGACTAACAGAGCTCTAGTGTGTTTCAAGATATGTGTTCATGTTCCTGTATGTGTGAGTGTTTTCATGCAAATTCAGTCCACAAATTCTATATTTTCTGTGTGTTCAGATGTGTATGCATGTGGAGAGTGTTTTGCATAAACTGCAGGTGTGCAGGTTTTCCCGCTCCAGCTCAGCGCTAACTAAATCTATATCAGGGATTATTATGTCGTGACCTGTCTGTCCTACTGTGTGTGTGCTTCAGTGTGTTCAGTGTTCATGTACCTGACACACACACACTCCTGTGAGTACACTCAACCTTGATGAAGTGAAAGGACGACTTGTGAACGAACAGATGGCCCCACTATCAGTGCGATTATGCAACAGAATTTTGGTTCCCACATCCATATCGATGGATTCAGGCGGACTCCAGACAATCTGCCTCAGTGTTTTAGAGGACATTACAGCCAACTGCAACAACAGAGCTGCCGTCAGCCTTCCTTTATTCTGCCTCTATCAATCAAAACTCTATAAACTCAAGACAACATGGCTGATGGCTGCTCTTTTGTTGTCCTCTTATGCATCTTTTCTTTGTTTTAATAACCAACTAACACCATTCAGGGTGCATTCACAAGCTATGCACTAAAAAAAATATTTTGACGTTTTACCCTGTTTGGTGTCTGTGGCTTCATGAACGTAGCCTCAACTTTGCTCCTCACTTATCTGATATCAACTTTGTGACTTACTAACTGTAGTACAATATTACATGTTGATGCATTTGCAATAGAGTTGCAGAGTGAGAACAGACGCGGGGGTCTGAAAGTGTATCTCTACAAAAACTACAGTTCCTTGAATGGCCACTCGAGGCTGGCTTCAAAAGCAAGATACGTATAGACCACAATTTTAAAATGACCAACTTTGCAGCTGAAATAAACACGTTGGTACAAAACTTATTTCCCCACTTATGAAAACTGTATCTGTTTAAATGATATCAAAAGCTTATAGTTATGAATAATTAGGGATGTGACCACTTGCGACCAGCCCTCCAGGTTGCAAGCAATGGGGCCAGGTGTCACTTGCCTGCCTTCACTTCACCTCTTTGAATATTTTAGAATTATTTAGGAGTTAGAAGAAGTCTGCCAAGATTCCAAGATGGCGACAACCAGGTCCTCAAGTTAAAGCTTCAAAACCACCTTTCACAAATTCGTATTGGCGAAGTCATGGACTGTTCATTCATTGGAAAGCATATAAAGATAAGAAAGAAATATAAAGATAGTCATCTCCTATACAGCATTCCTAAAACCTTGCAAAGGTCTTTTGCTTATCACTTTAACGTTTCATTTGTGAGAGAATTAACGTGCTACTTGTTCTTTCAGTGGCTCTGTAGTTTAGCGTGGCAGCATAAGGCACTAAATGCTCTGTTGTACATGAGCCACAGCTGTAGTAGCTGTGTATTAAAAGGGCATAAGGGGTTCAAATGAAAGCTGCAGCAAATCTGCAACTGTAAATTAATCTAAAACGAACCAGAATCTGAACAACTGATCGAAACAGATGAGTGTCTCAGCAGGTTTCTGCAAAGCTCAGTGTCTGAATGTTTTCCCCCAAAATGCGTCTTTGTAGTTAACTTCCTTTTGTGCTTCTTGATGTTTTGTCCCTCGTTATTTAACCAATCCTTTAGTCAGCTCAGGTATTGCAACCACCAAGGCCCCATTCCCCCACCGGTGTAGAATAAAAACAAATTGTCCCACTTTGCAACTCTATACATGTATAAAATAGACACTCACTGACTTACAGTAGAGGAGCGTAATGCATGCTGGCCCCCTCATAACCACTCCTATCTGCTCTGCTTCTCTTTTCTCTGTCTCCTTATGTCTCACTTGTTTTTTCATCCATACATTTTGTCTCTGTCTTAATCTCTTATTCTTTCCCGTTCCCTTCCCTCACCTTTTCTCTCACTGCCACTCTGTCTTTTCTCCTTTTTATCTCCCGCTCTGTTGTTAACATCTTCAGCTGTGCTCAGACCCCTGCATGAGGCTAACGCTCATAGCGGATTGGCTGTAGCTGCGTGCATGAGGAGCACTGGGGGCCCAATCAAACGCAGGCAGGAACAGGAAATGGACCGGGAGACAGGAAGCGCCCGGCCACAGGGTCCTCGCAGGTACCATCACTGTTATGTGTCCACAGCGGTGCCTGTCTCAGAATCACCTCAGACCTCCCTCCCCCCCCCGCCTCCCTCACTTCGTGTGTGTCCTCAGCTCGAGCTGTTCTCAAACTCACCTCAGGACACCTGTGTGTGTGTCCTCTGGGTGCTAGCTGTCTTAAATCGCCTAAACACCCTCATGTGTGTGTCTTCTGGCTCTGGCTGGCCAAAATCCCAGAACCCCTGTATTTGTATCCCACCCGAGCACTGCACTCTTACATCCTGCTGTATGTGTGTATGCGTATTTGAGTGTGTGTGTGTGTGCGCGCGCTCTCAAGCACACACCCTTGACTTTGTACAGTAACTTCTAATCCCCTTTGTGTTTGTGTGTCTGTTGCAGTGCAGTAAAAACCTGCTTTGCTGGGCTCTCCGTCACCATCGAGAGTAAAAAGAGAGAGAGATAGAGCTGCTCTCTGCTTTTCCGTGCTTCACTGCTTCCCTTCATTGTTGTTGTGCTGCTCTTTGTAGCTGTGTGCCGCCGCGGCTTCCCTGTGCTCTTTGTGTGCTGCTGATCTGTCCGTCGTTTGCGCCGTGAAAAGCTGCAGACCGTCTCCATCTTTCTGTCCCGAAACGCAGTCACAGATGCTGCTCTGTGGTTTGTTCTCTCGCTCCTCGCCGCTGTGTTTGCGTGCTGCAGTAAGTCAGTCTGTTTTCTGTCTGATGTGTTAGTTCTGTTGTGTGAAGAGGGGGAAAGTGAGTTTAAAGCAACGGGAAAAAACACGTCAAATTTAATATTTAAAAAGAGTGAGACGATGCATCTAGAATATGACATAATGCACTTTAGTATTTGTGTAATATTATTCAATATAACAGTCACTGAAAAAGGAAGTGAACATTTAGACAGATAAAACACAAGATAACAAAACATTTTACAGATGAAAACTACTCGGATTTAGCAAATCCTTTTAAAATTGTGTCAAAAGCCAGCTTCTTAATGTTGAGCATTTGCTGCATTTCTTTGCTTTGATGACAATAACCTAAATAGTCCAGTACTTGGGACAGCTGTGCATACAGATGGTTCCTAATTGTGCCAAAATAACCAATTTGGAGATTTTACCTAAACAGGCCTCTGCTAAAACCTCTAGAAAACTTCACTTTACTAGCATCAGTCTTGGTATGTTTTCCACCTTCATTTACTCTGATATAGTAACATATAGTTTGGTTCTTACACCTTTGCAGTAAAAGTGACATAAAATAGGAATAAAATAAAATAAAGTCAGATAAAAATAAATAAAATCCAGTTTTAAATTCCAGACTTGAGTGGCCCTGATTGTGAAAGTTGAGTCCTCTCTGGTTTTTAGCTGTGAGCTGATAACTTCAAACCAAAACACCTCTAAGTAGGATAAACTCTGCTTCATTAGGAGTTAGAAAAATTAGAAACATAATCAGGTGCTAATCTGATACATGCCTTACAGCTGGACTTTAAAATCTGCTCCAAAAAAATTCTTATGTTAGAGCTTAAGGAGTCTCGCTGCTGCTCTATGAACCATCTGAACTTAATTACAAAGGCAGAGGTAGACGATGATTAGATGTGCTAACTTAGTCGTGTTAATATTGATTTTAAGCTACGTTTCATTAAACTGGTGTAAAATTCAAAAAGAAATATAATAAAATCCTAACTATTAACGGCGGGGCTGTAGGGAAAGAGGAAGTAGAGGTAAAGCCCAGCGCTCAGCCTCTTTTATTACCTTCCTCCTCTCCTCTATTGATCAACATAAGCCTCTGATTTATAGCTTGCTGCTGCAAAGCCTGCTGGGTAATTACTAAAGCCGAAAAGAGACGGGACAGTTAATGTGGGGGATGGGGGCTGACACACACATACACACACACTCTTGTCTATTGCACAAAAATAGACACAAATTTACAGACTTGCTGTTCACACATACCAACACACTCACTGCTACTCTGACAGAGCACATCTCTGCAGAGAGGATCCACTAATGTTCAACATATATCATATCCTCCACATATCAATGTATGTAAATCAATAAAGTGATATAGTGGCCCGGCGAGGCTGAATTAGTCCATATCGGTGAAGCCACATTTATTTTCCGAGTTGATATACTGCAGCAGTGCTGGGTGCAGCGGAGGGTGGACTGCTGCTTTGAAAGTCTGATTAAAGTCGAAATCTTGGGCTGTTTGAGAAATGTTCAGAGCAGACAGTGTGTGATCAGTCAGCCAGTGCAGCTGAGCTTGTGCCTGACTCATAAGCAGCATGGCAGTGAAATCACATCCTCAGAGCGATGCTTGCACAAGGCTGCATCATTGTGTGTTTGAACGTAAGTGAGCTTGTGTGCATCTGCTTGTTTCTCCTGGTTGTGACCTTCCCTCTATGCAGTAACTCACCTGACGTCAGAGCAACTCTGTTGTTGTTTGTTTTTGTTTTTTTTTCCTGGCTGCTGGCTGACTGACACCCTCCCTCTCTTGTGTCCTCCAGTGAACAGCCTGGCCCGGTCCAAGTATTGCTGACGCCCAATCAAGAGGAGGAAGAGGACCAGGCGACGCCCAAACAGGACGCTGCTCTGGGCCAGGACCCGCCCCCTCCACCCTATCGACCCCCGCTCACCCTCAGCATCCCTCACCCCTATGCCCCTTCTAGCCAAGGGGAGGAGGAGGGCGGATACGTGGGGAGGAGAGGGGAGGAAGGCGAGGATGGGAGGGAAGGGACGGGGGTGAGGCTGTGTGAGTTGCTGCAGGCAGGGGGGGTTAGTGTCAGACCTCTGGGGAAGCACTTAGCCATCTCTCTACCCTCGCTTCCTCTCCGTCTCTGGGATACTCATACCACACACACCTCACACGCCACACACCTTGAACCCACGCACACATACCCTCCCCCTCTGCCCACTACCCCTCCCCCGTCCTTCCCTCTGGAAGCTTCAGGGCAAAGAAAACCTGTCACGCCGCTCTGGCAACCACCAAGGCCCCATTCCCCCACCGGCGCCGCTCAGCATTGGCCGAATCACGGAGCCGCCTCGGACGGCAGCACACGCCATTGGTCATCCTGGAGTTTGGACCGCCCCGACGCCGTGGTGACGCCGTATGACACGCCCCCTGACCGATGCATTCCCATCAGGCCGCAGATGTCCAGCCAGAACTACAGCTACAGTTGCCAGTCCTCTCCTGGGCACTACGGCTCCCAGCATGCTCCAGGGCGACATGGTGATCCCGGCGGTGAACGGGAAGAGGCTGAGCTTTCTGAGCTCGACTCCCTTTACCAGGCCAGTCTGCAGGCTGGAAAAACAGGTACACAAACACACACGTAAACAAAACTGACATAATGCATTCCCTAGCCCCTTACCCGAACTATCTCAACTAAATGCCTAACCCCTACCCTAACCATTCCCTTATTGAAACATTTACCCTAACACTAAGTCTTAACAGGTTTTAATCCTCAAAAAAATGTGGGGCACAGAAAAACGGACAATAAGGACAACATGTCCCCACAACGTAACTAATCCACAAGAGTTTAGACCCCACAACTTATGAAAAACAAGAACACACACACTGACACACATATTTGTATGGCTATCGTTGTGAGGACGTCCATGGACCTAATGCTTTCCTTATCTCTTTCCTCTAACCTAAAGCTAAAGCCTCTTTTTTCTCACTCTCAGAAAAGAAAGCTTAACTTAGATGAAGAATTTCTTTGCCGTTTAGACTGTTTTTAAATAAAATAATTGATTTATAACCGGTGTGTATTTTCTTTCTCAAAAAAATGACAAATAATCACTAGTTGCAGTCCTGTATGGCAAAGTGCAGAAATTAAATTTACAGCATCCACGTGAAGCAGGGTGTTCAATGGACAAAGTCACATTTGTGTCACTTTAACACAGTGAAAGTGACAAAATTATTCTTCAAAGTTGTCAGTATTCTGTTTACTAAAACCTTTATTTGAGAGGGTGCTGTAGATGGAAGCTATTTTAGTCTTGAAAGCAAATATTTGGCTTTATTTTTATTGAGTTTTAATTGGAAGGGACAGTACAGGAATACCAGTTACAGTTGTACACATACAGTGTACAGTACTGTACAGTGTTTGGTTAGCATTTAATTAAGGACACAGCTCACAGAGTACTTTTGCAGACAGGTCATTGCAGCAGATGTCACTTTTTTTTTGCTGAGCACCCCTTTCCCTGAACTCACAGAACTTTATGTTGAATTTTAGTCGCAAGTCCTAAAGATAAATCACAGATAATTTGTTGCACAAGACACACAGACTTTGTAATTTGCTGAAACAGTGCTGCCGTAAAAAATGGCATCTTGTGTTTTAACACAGTAAAGTGTGATAAATTGCGTCAGTGATGGACTGGAACTGAATTTGTACCAAGTGTATAAATGATGCTGTCAAATCACGTTGAACAAGATGTTTTATCTTTAATTCTACTTAATAGTGCACAATGAATGGATTGACATGTTTCGTAGTTGTTCATATTTTGACCATGCGTGTGTTTTCAGGCTGCAGCCCGTCAGAGAGGCTCATATCCAGGGTGGGAGGGCAGGCTCGCTCCAAGACCCCCAACGCAGACATGGAGAGGAGTGTATACGGGGCGGACTGCACCAGCACCCCCACCTACCTCAACAAGGCAATCCATACATAGTCTCACAGCTTCACAGGACGTGTTAATTTTCCAGCGTCTGACAGACATTTTCTGCCTCTGCAGCCAATGATGTTGCGGGATCCGCGTTATGGGGCGGAGCCTGATGATGGGGAGAACCTGAGGCGAATTGGACGCAGCCTGAGCGGCACAATGGTGACCTCTCGCCGCAGCCGCCTGACTGCAACCCGCAGCTTCGTGAGTGCCACTTCCTGTGCTCTGCTGCCCCCCTGTGGCTGTGCTGTTGAACTGCATCTGCCTGATATCCCGCGGTCACATTGCTTTTCCCTGTGCTCTTCTCCCCCCTGCTGTTTGTCTCGTTTCTTCCTCTTGTCTTGCTTTTCTATCTCTGGCCTGTCCTACCTGCTCTCTGCTTCTCTTCCTCTGTCTCTCTCAAAGGTGAAGCAGGCTGATGTCAGTGCCTCTCCTTGCTTACTTCCTCTCTTCTGAGTCCCTGTTGCTATTCTACCACTATCATCTCCTCCATCCTCCTCATCACCAACACCTTCTCATCACCACCACCTCCCTCCACCGCTTCACAGGTAAACACTGCGCTGTGCTGAGTATGACGTTGCACCGTTTTCTGCATCAGCTGTGTTCTTACCGGACTTTCCGTTGTTCTACTTTGTGTGCCAGATAAATGTGTTTTTAAATCAGTCCTTTTCTCTCATATTGAACATATCAACTTCTGGGAAACAACACTTATCTGGCACAAAAGCAGACAAATCCCCAGTTTACAAATTATCCTGAGATCGCTCACAGATCTTTAATAAGTAAGGTGAAATTTCACAATACATTCCCTTCTTTGACCAAGAATGTGTATTACACATGCAGTGTTAACGATGGTTTAGAAAAAGAGTCCAGATCAGAAGAAAAAGCAGCTTATTACCAACAACTTGTCCCTGAATGACACACAGAACATTTGAACACTTTGCCTGGTTTTACTTTTCATTTTTAAGCCTCCCATTTAAAGAAATGTTGCAAACAGTCTGACAAGCAGAGGTGTTAGTTCAGGTTTTTACAGTCATTCAGCTTCCAGGAGAAAAAAATCACACCTCGCTGTCAGAGCTGAGGCTAATGCACATCGATCCAAAGTGTTTTTACAAGATGTTGTACAGTTCATGTACCAATTTTCTCTCTAGCAGAGAAACTATTAAATATCTTATTTTAGTTATAATTCTACCTCTGACTCTGACTCCTAATAGGATAACAGGTTATGTGATTGTTGGAGAGTTTGCACTTAATAAGCAAGGAAACCATGGCTACGTTTACATGGATGATATTTCTCCAAACTGAGATCCAAATTTAACTGTTTACCCTGCCCTCTGTGGAGCATCAAATTCTGCTGGAAATATAACAGAAAAACAATTTTTTGGTGACCAAGACGGATCCACATCAATTCAGTCTTCGTTAATATTTTAAAACAAGTTTTGAGCCTTTCAGTTATCAAAGTGTTCACTCCTGTTCTCTGTTATGGTCTCCAACAAAAAGATCAGTTCTGTTTTTCTTCCTGCATGTCAGCCCTGAAAACTCATCATATCCCCCGATGTTTACCCCCCTGTGAGGGAAATTCTTAAATGTCGCTTGATATTGTAATATTGTATATGAAATTAACATTGGTGGATGCGACATGGGATTGTATGTAGGGTGGAAGCTTGTGGTATGGTCAGAAGATCTACCTGATGATAAGCATGTGGTTGCAAGAAAGATTGGATATGTTGTTGTGGGCTCCATTGTGTAATATGTTGTGACTAAGGAAACTCACATGAAGGAGTTCAGCCTGAGGGGGTCTTTGAGGTATCTCCTCTATGTCCCTGTGTTCTGGTAATTTGTCACTGTATGTCACACAATGGTGGTCAAAGTGAAGGAGAAGGGGTATGTGTGTCATGAGATGTATGTTGAGATGTTAGTACAATGAGTTGTGTCCAGTCATATGTGATCTTATGATGTGACTACAGATAAGAACATTGTTTAGGAAAGTATAAAAGCTGAGGAGAGACTGCCTCTCTTCAGTCATCATCCGTCGCTGATGAGTGGCTCTTGCTTGCAAGCAATAAAGGTTTCTAGAAACTAAATATTGTGTCACAACTTGGTATTTGACCAACTCTCATCTGCACTAGACTAGCAACTGACTTGCAGTTGCCATGACACCCCCCCCAAAAAACATATATCTCATATTTAATCCAACCAGAGAGAAACGATCACATCAAGTGTTTACTCGGTTATTAGGAGCTAACATTTTCCTCTTGAGTGGCCTGTCAAAGGTTTACACCACCCCTTTACAATCAGTTGAAACTTCCTTCTTATCAGGCCACTCTGCTTTTTGAGCAAACATAAAGGCTCCAAAAAGATATAAAGGCAGACATGACCAATACATTGGTGCGTGAGGCATGGAGATAATTTAATTGCTGAATTTGTGCATGAGTAAAAGCTTGCATGAGAAGGGTTTATAGTTCATCTTATCAGCCATCAGATGGTAAGGGAAGTGCAGGGTTTGAGTCATTAAAAAGCTTCCATGAAATACTGTGTTATGCTTCTATCAGTTTGCAGGCTTTAATCCATCAGAGCAGCACACTTTCTCTGAATCTCAGTTTTAAAAACAAATCTCCGAACACGTGTGGACAGCTGAAACTGATATCTAAGGAATGAACTGGTCTCTAATAAAATCGTCTCATCCTGTCCTCTCTCTTCTTGTCCAGGAGCTGTCGGGCAGTGCAGGGAGTTTCTGGCTGTGTCTGACTGGAGTCAAGCTGCCTTCTGATCAGAGTCCCGCTCTGCTTCACTAGCGCTTCACCCTGCCCACCTCCACGTGGGGCGGCAGCGCCGGGTTCCTCGACAAACCCGGATTTGGCTCAGGAGGATCAGCTCAGCTAACATCCAGTTCCTCCTCCTTCTCCCGCAAAACGACATGCACACGCAAACACATGCACGCACACATGCACATCTGCACTGACGTAGCGCCTCCCTCAGCGCCTGCAGCACCCTGCTTAGCCCTTCCTTGCCTTCCTCCCTCTTTCCTCCCCCTCGACCTACTATTCTGTCTATGCAGTCACTCTGACCCCCAACTACAACCTCAACCTTTCCCCCCTACTTCCCGGGACTGTAGTTTCACGTCTCCCCCTGGGTTTTTGTCAGAAAGGTGGAGCATGCCGCTTTAGTTGGTGTCGCCGGCTTGCTCTCGCTCACCGGCCGGGTCTGACTGGGACCGGAGCTCTCAGCAGACTCGTCCTCCACCCCACAGGACCTTCAGCTCAGGGGGAGACTCTAACCAAGTAGCCACGCCTCTTCCTCTTTCTTCACGGGCATTTCCTGGTGGACGCACACGTAGCTGAACTGTTTCAGATGGACAGCCATATTTTTTCTCTTCCTGTTTTTGGTTGTGTTTTTCTTCCTGTGTGTGCGCACAGTAAATCCGCCGAGACTGAACTCTCTAATTACTTAAAGTCATGTACAGAAAAACTCATGTATGAAACCTGTATGTTAATTAATAAGACCTTATGGAATGTTGATAATGATAATTAACGAATATTGATAAACTAAACGTGGTACTTCCTCATGTCTGCATTTCAAATAGGAGTGGAGTGCACTTCACAAGTGTCTAGCTGGAGTTACCGCCCCTCTCCCCCCAAACCGCTCGCCGACCTAATGACAGCTCTCCCGTTTCTACCGGGAGATTAAACAAGAAAAGCTTTTTTTCTCTGCGTCTTTCCTCGTTCTTTTCTTTCTATCCTCCTTTCTTGCGCTCTTTGATTCCCGCTTGCTTTCTTCGTTCTAAACAGGAGGCAGTGGCGGCAGAAAACAGGCCAGCAGCGGAGGGAAGTCGAGACGGAACGAGAGAATGTAGGCTAGGAAACCCTTCTCTAAGTCTTTATCAGTGAAAGCAGATGACTCAAGTGCACTTTGCAAGGTTACTCGGCGGAAGTGCACTTTCCGAAGGCTATTTGACTGAGATGAAGTGAAGTCGATGGCGTTCTGTTTTAATTTTTAAGGGCCTCAGTCGAATTTCAGTGGCACTTATGAATTCACAGGTTATTGTTTCTCCCTCCCACACTGAAACCTCTGATGTGAATAGAAAAATTGCTCATGTTCAGCCTGAGACGGTGACATGTCTAATATGAATATGCTTTATATGATATATATGTATTAGAGGTATATTTTCAGCCAGTGAGCTATCTTCTTCAGAGATGTCAACCATCCCTCAGTTGTATGAACACTTATTATGACTTAATTCACCCCCTCGTTTTACTGAGTAGCATTCTGACGTGTGTAGAGTACATTTATTATATTCTATTAAATATAAATTAACAAAGTCCTTATAAAACAACAGGCCAATGTAAAGTTCTTCAAGAATTTACTGATTGATCGTTGTAACTAAACCAAAGGTTGGCACTTAACTCAGAGAGCGTATCTAACATTTTTATTTTTCATTTAGATTCATGTTGTTGTTGTTTTTTTTTTGTTTATTTGTTTGTTTGTTTGGGTTCTGGATGTGGGAGAATGTAGCCAATTGTAGCGCATGAGTCCGCTATGCAAATCAACCTTCCCTCACAATCCTGTATCAGAGACAGTCAGGAGGCAGACACACCCACCCACCCGTGGGGGCGCTCTCATGGACTCTGGCAGAGACACGAGGAGAGGAAGAGGAGGAGGAGGAGGAGGAGATCTCATGTTTAATGCTGCTGGGGACCTCATGTTGTTCTGCATCTACTGCTATGTTTCAACCAATGGAATGCAAAAAAAACAAAAAGAGAGAGCAACGAGGTGGTGGAGAGGGAGAAAGAGAGCGAATGAATGTAGACCACTGGATGAAAGTGTGTGTTTGCGAATGACTCGACGGTGAGAAACAGAGAAGGGTGGAGGTTTAAAAAAAAGATGGCTGATTGTGGGTGTGTGCAGACTGTGTGTGTCAGTTCTGGGGTGGTGTTGCTCGGGGACAGAGGGAACCTGTATTTTTGCAATAAAGTTATTACCAATGCACTCCCACAGGGGGCGTAACCACCGTAACATGTCTGCGTCATCATTTGTGGAAGGATCAGGAGGAAAGAGGTTTCCAGGAGAAGGGGTTAAACACAAACATGCAGTCTGCTCTTAAAATATTTTTAAACTAAGCCCATTGTAAATTGTATAAGTTATTTAGAAAATGCAGACAAATAGAATATATAGAGTTAATCGTGCAAACATAAGTGAAGATTAGTGGAAATGGTGTCTTTCAGACATCTCAGACTCAACTTGTCAAGGTCGACTTTACATTGTCGGTTCAACAATCATCAGAATTTGTTGCAGTTTACCTCTTTTCTTAAATACACCAAGACAGACATAACATTATGACCACCTTCCTAATATCGTGTAGGTCTCCCTGGTGCCTCCAAAACAGTTGTGTGTGTTGGCAACACACACCAATAATAATAATAACAACACGGACGGCTTCAAGAAGACAGGTGAGGAGCCCGGTGTGTAGTGATGGAGAAACCGAAACTTTCTGAACCACTGAATCAATCTGAATCAATTGTGTTGAAACGGTTCAGTGAAGCATTTGATACAATTAAATGTGGCGAGATCTGCTGGATAAAATTATACATAGCATTCACATGAAACAGGGCAAAGGGTCGTAAAACAGAAAGGCACTGTTGTGTTTGTTTAACAATAAAGGATCTTTTCTTTCATAGAAGAAAGAAAGCTCAGAGAAGGTTTTTATACAGACTAATGCAACCAACCAATTCGGCAGTCCAGAAGTTCCCACAGGTTGTCAGGTTATAGTTAATCTTGGTCTGTCTTTTTAATACATATACATGCTAGTTGCCATAGGCTCACCATGTCCAGTTACTCCAGGAGCAGCAGGAGCAGCTGGATTGGATGTAGTCTCGGGGTGTCTTGAGCGCAGGTGCCTCACCATTGAAGATGTGTTGTTATTAAAGGCCAGCTCTTGAGCACAGATCAGACACTTGACCTTTGTTGGGGTAATAATAGATAGATAGATAGATAGGTTTTATTTGTCACATGCACAGTTATACATAGTACAATGCACAGTGAAATGTACTGTTGTACCTGCAGCCAGTAGTAAGAAAATATATAAGTACTACAGTAAACAGTAGTTACTACAGTAAACAGTAGTTGCACACAAGGTAAGCGATATAAGTGTAATGTACACCGATAGAGAAATAGAATATAAAAAAAAATAAAAAAAAATAAAAAAAATGAGAATAAAAATAAAAATATCGACTGAATAAAAATATAGACTGGTAAACTTGGGAGGTGGGGGGGTAGTTGTATATGTACATAATTTACAGTATTAAATATTAAATATTTAGCAGCTACATGAATAAAGTGCAGTGATATTTTAAGTCCAGTTAAGGCTCAGAGTTGAGCAGGCGGATGGCATGGGGATAAAAACTCTTCTTCAGCCTCTCAGTCTTTGTCCTCAGGCAACGGAAACGCCGGCCTGATGGCAGTAGAGAGAAGAGAGAGTGTCCGGGGTGACTGGGCTGTTTCAGGATCTTTGTGGCCCTTAACCTGCAACGTTTGGTGTAAATGTCCTGCAGGTTGGGGAGGGGGGTTCTGATGGTCCGCTCCGCTGAACGGACCACCCTCTTGAGGGCCAGGAAGTCCTGCCTGGTACAATTTCCCATCCAGGTGGTGATGCTCCCACACAAGATGCTCTCGATGGTGCAGGTGTAAAAGTTTCTGAGCACCTTGAGAGGGAGCTTAAAGTCTCTGAGACGTCTGAGGAGGTAGAGACGCTGTCTGGCCTTCTTCACGATGGTGTTCAGATGGTGAGTCCATGACAGGTCCTGTGAGATGGTCACTCCCAGGTATCTGAAAGTGTCCACTCTTTCCACCTCAGAGCCACAGATAATGAGTGGATGGAAGACCCTCTGCTGTTTCCTGCTGAAGTCCACAATCAGTTCCTTTGTTTTGCTGACGTTCAGCAGGAGGTGGTTCTCCCGGCACCAGTCCTCCAGGTGGGACACCTCCCTCCTGTAGGCTTTCTCGTCGTCGTGGGAGATTAGTCCTACAACAGCGGTGTCGTCAGCAAACTTGATGATGATGTTGGAGTCTGAAGTGGCCTCGCAGTCGTGTGTGTACAGCGAGTACAGCAGAGGGCTAATGTCAAAGTGCTCCCACACATAGGATCTGGCTCTTTTAGGTGGCCTTGCCTCCGTTCTCCCTATCTCTCCTTTCCTCACTGTCAAACACTCAGTCTATCACACAAACACTTAGTGCTCTCACACTTGCTTTACACTCACACTTTCACAACTAATGTTTCTCTGTAGGCCCTATGTATGTATGTATGTATGTATGTATGTATGTATGTATGTATACGGGTATGTAAATCAATGTATAGTGTGTGAATGCCTATGTGCCAATGTGAGTATGCAAATTAATCTAATGTTATACTAATCTTACCTTAAACTTCACTCTCCTTCGTTCTATGAAACTACGTAACGTATGTAAAACCCTCCTCCTCTCAAAAACGCACAACCATCTGAGGGACTGTGCCCACTTCTAAGCATTTTGAGTTTGACAGTCCCGACCTGGAGTGACACGTGTGACGTAATGAAGGTGAGCAGTCGCGTGACCTTTCGACTTATAAAGTGAATTAATCGAAACCTCTCGTCGCAGTATTTTTGCTTTGAAAGCTCGATAGTGTGTCGAGCGTCTGCTTCGAGCATATAACATCTCTACCGGTGTGCAGTTGCAGGAGCAAACTAGCAGCGGTTCATCAAGTGTGGGAAAATTCTTCACCGAAGAAGAAGAAGCCCGTACAACCGTGACATACAGAATATGTAAGTCTGCCTTGAAATACATCTAAAGCACGGACGTGCACAGGTACGGGCTATTGTTGCTCGGGCAACAGCGTTTGCCCTTAGTAGCTGAGAGGGCTTTTTTTTTTTTTTTTTTTTTTTTTTTTTTGCTGTTGTGTCTGCATAAAGTGCACAGTGTTAAAAATCAAAATAAATCGCCATATAATTCAAACTTTTTTTTTTTTTTTCCTGTAACCAAAAAGTTAGTTTATTGTAAAAAAGTTCGTCACGTGACTTTCTGAACACTGCAGGTGGGTGTACGAGAGCGAAAGTTTGTCAGTCAGGTGAGTTTTAGAAGTTATGGAGATTACTAATGCTCTGTGGATAATACAAAAAAGTCTCCACCTGGCCTCGAGTAATGTGCAGTTCTTAACGTTTGTCTCACGTCACGCAACATTGCCTTTTATTAACGTTAACATATCGAGCAACCGGGAAACACGGTAATGGTTTTTCACTTGGTCACGTCCCAATCCCATGACAGAATAAAACAATAAATCTGCTCCATTGGATGCGATGTGACTCCAGTGTTGGGGAGTCGTGAACTACATGTAGGCGAGTTCAACTACTAGCTTAAATACATTTTGCAGTTGTTTCAAAACGAGACAACTGGCCCCTTTATTTATTTAAAATTTTAGATATTTTTATATTATTTATGTATGAACTGGAAGAAATTGCACTTATTTTTTAATTGCAATGAACGGGCCATTTCTTTTGCTATAATTTTATATCATATGTTCATTGTCAATTTTTCAGTTGTTTGAACATTTTATTCTAAGTGGCTTTAGTTAACCAAACTAGATTTATCCCTAGAGTAGCTTTGCTGTAGTTTAACTTCTTCCAGTAATAAAGTAATGGTAGTTTGGAAAGCTATTCTTTCAAAGTAGCTTCACCAACACTGTTTTTATAAATTTTTTAATCATGCATTACATATTGCTTAAAGTCAATATGCTACGTGAATTGGTTAATGTAGGCATACTAAACACATACTTTATATATACATATATATATATATATATATATATATATATATATATATAGACTCACTAATGTTAATTTTGTGTGCTTAAGTACGCCTTCACAACAGAGACGGATTAAGAAGAAAGACCTCAAGAAGGCAGCTAAGAGAAATACATCATTGCAGAGCTGTGATAATGATAAGACACCATCCTACATAATTTATTTATTGTAAAATAGGCCTATCTTATCAGAAGCATTTTCTGTAAGTTACAAACATTGCACTATACAGTATACAGTATGTGCTATTCATAGTATTGTGAATGTATAAATATGTTCTGTAGGGGGCTAACCCTGAAAGCACCTGTCCATGAGAGCATTTGAGAGCCTAGTGATCAAGTAAAATAGCTGTAGTGAAATATGGGATGGTAAGGCCAGATAACAGGTTCACAAAGGCTTTATAATATATTGTGATTGTTCTTTATACAAGTAGGCAACATACTTTTATATTTTTTTTTAAATAAATAAGTAGATATTCTGCAATTCCTGGGCTTCACCAAAATCAATGAATTTAATCCACATTATATGGAAATTCAACTGACGGCAACAGAGTTTTCAGTTGTCAGTGCATTTTTTATCAGTGAAAAGTACAGTATACTATATAAGTTACTTAATTCAGATTCTAATCATTCTATTTAAGATGAGGCCCAACCACAAGGCTCCAGACCTGAGAGTGAGGGAGAACGTGCGGAGCATCACGCAACACATCAGACAGGTAACCTACATAATCGAGGTGATGAGCTGAGTGTTAGAGAGTTACTATAAAAGGGCCATATCAAGAGCGTGATGAGGAGAAACATAGATCTTACACTGATCACAACAACAATAATACTTTTTTATTTGAACACTTACACTCACAATTGTTTTGTATAGGTGAGCCAAATGTTAATGCCCAGAACAGTACACAGTCCTGTGATGAGATGTCTTTTTTAGTTTATTTTTTTTTGGGGGGGGTGCCCTTTTTCCAGGTTAGAGCAATAGCCCCTCCAAATGTCTGTGCACGTCCCTGAGTGTTGTGCACTGCCAGTCAAAAATCAGCACATTAACTTTGCTCTGGGTAGCGGTGGCAGGTGCTGTGATTGTGATGAGCTTTTCTTGTTTCTGATGAGGTCCAAAAGTTGTACTGTTAGTGGGGCTGCATCTCAGTCCCTTTAGCTGCTGTCCTCTGCATGGCTATGGGGTGCTTTCTCTGAATATAAATAAAATAAATAAATTTGAATAGAGTGGGGGAAAAAAAAGAATCCTAATCATTTGGTTAGGTACATTTTAATGGGTGAGAAATACAATAATATTACCTAATAAGCTCAGTGCTGATGAACATAATATCTTCAGCAGCCATACCATATTATGGTAAGAACCAACCTAGTGGTGCCAATACATTTATGGACTAAATGGTAGCCTGCTGGCATGTACAAACACCCAGCAATAATGAAATGATTTTTAAAAAATCATTTTTAAAAAGCACATAAAATTAGTTTATTAAAACAGAGCAACTTTCTGCTCTGCATGTCCAAACTACTGCCTGTGAGCTGCTAACATTTAACCCTTGTAAAAATACACAAATTAAAATAGGCCTCCCTGCATGTGAGCACTCTCAGCTGGCGGAGCTGGATTAATGGTTGCCAGGGTTGGCTGCACTGTGATGATGCGACCTTCTTGACCAGGTTTGCAGGTAAAATGTTCTCTCCAGGTCATTCTTCTCATCCTCTGCAATTGTCATTCGGTTGTGTGTGGAAAGTCCTCTTGCGTATTGACTTGCAGTGTAACTGGGCACATAATGCCACCTGCATCCGCACAGTGTAACCTGTGTGTAGTGCCGTAAAGTAATCCCTAAGTAATCCATTTTTTTGAGAAAGTAACTGTATTCAGAATACCGCAAATTAAACTAGAACTAACGGAATACAGTTACTCTTATTTTGTATTTTAAATATGTAACGCTGTTACATGTAATCCGTTACTCCCTAACCCTGCTCATAATTACTGTCAGGCTGCAGTGTCCACATCTACCACTAGATGTAAGCAGTGACACACTTGACACGGCCACATGCCTCCAAACTGTATAATCTACAGAAGTATTGACATGTTGTCATTACTCATAAACGCCCCCACGAATACAAACTCCATCTCAGCGCTAACCCAGACAGTCTTTTGTTGTCAAAGTTTGCCTTCTAAGTTGAGCAGACAATTAAAAGTTTGACGGTATTTGTTGAGGAAAAGAGGAATAAGAAGATGAAGGAGTCCCTGCAGAGCTGAGAAAAGGTGATGAATCAATAGCCATTACTTTTCACACACACCTCTCTCTGGGACGTGGGGAGTACATTTAATGGCTCTTTTATGCGTGCGCTTTTATGTTTTTCTGATATCCCAGCAGTGTGAATTTGCGGATGTTGTTGCTAAGTGCTGTCATTTTTACAGGTGGTTCTCTCACGTCATCTCTTCAAGTACTACGATATGTGTGTGTGTGTGTGCGGAAACTGACGTGGCTGCAGTGAAATGACACTTGAAATGCAAAGATTACAGGTGTCTTGCAAGCTATGGTTCACGGCATCACTTGAGCAGATTGCCGGAAGACTGATGTGAGCTTAAAGCTGAGCTGAGGGCGCAGTTTAGTTCATTTGAGATTCCATAATGACAAACATACACCGATCAGCCACAACATTATGACAGGAGAAGTAAATAACACTGACCATCTTATGACAATTTAATGTTCTGCTGGGAAACTTTTGGACCTGGCATTCATGTGGACGTTACTTAGACATGTAGCACCCTCCTAGACCAGACCAGGCACCCAAACCCCAGAGCAATGACACTCCTTGATGGGAGCAGCCATCCCCAGCAGAATAATTAATGAGACGTTGCTAAGAGAAGTGGATATCTTTCTTAAAAACGTCACCGCCACAGCACAGCGTCGTGTAGTACAGCAAATCGTATAAGGAGGAGAAAAACAAGAGTCTCCTTTTATTCTTTGCGTATGTGATTAGTTCCATGCATGTTGGGAGACTGACACATTATTTGTTCTTTTAGCTGTTCAAAAGATTCATAATCCGAATTATAGAACATTATCTGTAAAACCTGATGGAGGAAGTGTTATCCACAAGCATTCATGGCTTCTAACAGCACTGGGCGACTAGCGCTTATTGATAATCTGACTGAAGAGAGAAGCAGCTATATGAGTTCTGAAGCGTATAGGCGCATATACAGTCTGCTCAGATTTAGCCAAATCAAACAAAGATGATTGGATGTTGCCTCACAGAACAGATGGACAATGACCCAAATGACCCTGTGAAATCAACCCAGGAGTTGTTGAAGGTAAAGAAGTGGAAGATTCTGTTATGGTCGAGTCAGTCACCTGAATTCAACCCGATGGAAAACTAAAGGCAGAAAGATCCACGAACAAACAAGAACTGAAGACGCCTCCAGTAAAAGTCTGGCAATGCATCACAAAAGAAGGAGACTCATTCTTTGGTGATGCCTATTACATTCAGACCTCAGGGAGTCATCGTCTGCAGAGTCAGGGACTATGTCAGTCATCAGTGACCTTCTAGACATTAGTATTTAAATGAACATTTTATTTATGTAGATTTGTCACATCTGCACATCTGAAGATATAGGGACTGTGTAACTCCTGTGCTTTTCCTCAGTATAAAATGTGAATACTATCAAATTAAAGCAGAGTCTACACTTCAAATGCACATTTATTAGCTAACTGCATCTCCAGTATGTTTGGGTAAGCAGCAAACATATCTAGACATAGCCATGTGTGAAGAGACTCTGATCGCACGGCATACATTTTAGCGCACTGATATTGTCAATGATCACACTTGAGGAGATAGTTTCCATCCCTAAATATATAAAAGTACACATAATAATAAAAAAAAGTGAGACTGGAGTCACAGGTAGAGGTAAATACATTTTGCACGGAAGCTGGCAACATTCGACAATAACATCATTCATGATGCAGTGTACAAAGAATGTCTTAAGGATTTGGTTTCCTGGAACATAACACTGGATGAAACAAAAGAAAAACAAAAAAAGTTTGATGAGAACAATGTGAATTTGTCTCGAACCATCTCAAAGTCTAAATTCAGCCATAAAACGAGGCCGCTGTCAGCTTCCAACTGTGGATGCAATTACATTTTATTAGCCCATCTTGTAATCATAAACGCTCTCATCTGTGTGTTTTTCATTGCCGTATGTATTGGCAAATGAAACCAGTTTTAGGCAAACGATGCAAAAACTCGGTTCTTAGATGAATTTGAATCTGGGGAAACGTAATTTGGATTGGACCATGTTTCAATCGATGCTGATAAAAAGTACGTCTGCATGCAATTCCATAGTTAAAAACCAATCAGGGCAAGAAATTAAGTGACGTATGCTTTTCTGCAAATGCCTAAGTCACTGTTTACTGTCCTTTAAAAGTTATTTTAATATATTTTCCAACAGATGCCATAGTGCTCAGATGACGAGTATTATTACGTTGCTGTTATTCCTCTGTCCATCACCACATAAAGCAAACAAAACAACTTGATTGGCCCAGCAGACCTTCACAGAACGTAATTAATTTTGAACAGAGCGTCTACAGACCAAAATCCCCCCGCTAATATCTAATGTTTGATGAGTGGGGGACCGTCGGGCTCGCTTCCTGACTTCAGAAACCGGCTAGATAGAGGGAAATTAAACAGCCTTTCTATCAAATTGTAACAATCTGATCAAAAGCAACCCAGACAAGGTGAAGGTAATCAAGAACACCTCAACTCCTGAATGCCAAGCAATTTGAAAGGCCACTTTGTTCTCTACTCAGCACACAGCTCGGCTGCAGGAAGGTGCAATGTGGCGCTGTGAGAATGAGCATAGGCTGTGGCACCTGCACTGAAACACTATCATGTTGGCATCCATGTGAAGTTGTCAGCAGATTCATTTAGGCACAGTGTGAAGTAAAAGCCGGAGCGGCGGGTGAAACATAACAATGCAGAGCACAAACTGAGAAAAAGAAACCTTTCATCAGTTTTTCAAAAGGTTTTATCATCAACTCTTTAATCAAAATGTGTGTGTGGGTGATTAGAAATGTTTTATTCACAGCAGACATGCCATAGGCCATACACGTGGTATTAATAACGACTCAGTTCTATTAAACGTCTCAGTGCGCCATGAAAGTGAACCAGCACGCATGAAATCTGGACTGACGAAACAGGTTGTGATTATAACAATTATGCCATAATCTGGATTTTTCAGTGAAGGAAGAGGTGATAGATGTCATTTTAATTTAATGCAATTTAACTGAGCTGGGAAATCCATATCACACACTTCTTATTTTACATTAAAAAACGTGGACATCACTTCTGAAATCACCAGTTTTAGACTCTGTCTCATCTCAACTTTGGCATGCTTATCATTTATCTGCTACAGCTGTACTTGTCGGCTTCAGCTACTTCCTAATTCTCAGCTGTCCTTCATCATCTTCAGGAGTGGCTTGTCAGCCTCAGCGTCAGCCATTCATCATTTTCAGTTCATTTTCTGAAAACTTTAAGCATGTTTAACAACTATATGATAACAGTTAAATTTAGGTTGTGGTTGTAAGTTAAAAACCACAATCCAGTCCTGATTATTTAATATTCCAATCTGATTTTACATAGACCAAATTTACTTTCCTGGATTCATAAAGACTGTTATTATGTTACACGTCTTCTCCTACCTAGATCCTGTGTGCACCATGTGACTGTATTTAAATAGCGCTGTCAAGGCTAATTTAGTGTACAGAGGGTAGCTCGTATAGTGAATCCAGAAGCTCCAACATACGGTGAAAACCTGTGTTCCCTACTACAGAAATGAACTGGTCACCAGACACCATCGGATCCTTTAAAACGATTTCCCCTTTGCTTGTCCCCGGCTATTCTGACATCTTGGGGCACAACAGCTGTTGAACATTTTTGGATCTAACTGATACAAGGACAAGTTACTTACAGTGGTATGAAAAAGTTTGGGCACCCCTGATCATTTTCAGGATTTTCCTTTATAAATCATTGGTTGTTCGGATCAGCAATTTCAGTTAAATATATCATATAGCAGACAAACACGGTGATATTTGAGAAGTGAAATGAAGTTTATAGGCTTAACAGAAAGTGTGCAATAATTACTTAAACAAAAGTAGGCAGTTGCATAAATTTGGGCACCCTTGTTGTTTTATTGATTTGAGTACCTTTAGCACTAATTATTGGAACACAAAGTTTGTTTGGTAAGCTCACTGACCCTTGACCTACATACACAGGTGAAGCCAATCGTGAGAAAGGGTATTTCAGGTGGCCAGTAGCAAGTTGTTCTCCCTTTTGCATCTTCTCTGAGGAGTGGCACCATGGGAGCCTCAAAACAACTCTCAAATGACCTGAAAACAAAGATTGTCCAACATCATGGTTTAGGGGAAGGATACAAAAAGCTGGCTCAGAGATTTAAGCTGTCAGTTTCCACTGTGAGGAACATAGTGAGGAAATGGAAGACCACAGGCACAGTCCTAGTTAAGGCCCGGAGTGGCAGGCCAAGAAAAATCTCAGAGAAGCAGAGGCGAAGGATGGTGAGAACAGTCAAACTCAACCCACAGACCAGCTCCAAAGACCTACAACATGATCTTGCTGCAGAAGGTGTCACTGTGCATCGTTCAACTATTCAGCGCACTTTGCACAAGGAGATGCTGTATGGGAGAGTAATGCGGCGGAAGCCTTTTCTACGCACATGCCACAAACAGAGTCGCTTGAGGTATGCTAAAGCACATTTGGACAAGCCAGCTTCCTTTTGGAATAAGGTTCTGTGGACTGATGAATGTAAAATTGAGTTATTTGGACATAACAAGGGGCGGTATGCATGGCGGAAGAAGAACACAGCATTCCAAGACAAACACTTGCTACCCACAGTAAAATTTGGTGGCGGTTCCATCATGCTGTGGGGCTGTGTGGCCAGTGCAGGTACTGGCAATCTTGTAAGAGTTGAAGGTCGCATGGATTCCAGTCAGTATCAGCAGATTCTTGCCAACAATGTTCAAGAATCAGTGACAAAGTTGAAGTTGCGCCGGGGCTGGATACTTCAACAAGACAACGACCCCAAACACTGCTCAAACTCTACAAAGGCATTCATGCAGAGGAACAACTACAACGTTCTGGAATGGCCATCTCAGTCCCCAGACCTGAACATTATTGAAAATCTGTGGTGTTATTTAAAGTGGGCTGTCCATACTCGAAAGCCATCAAACCTGACTGAACTGGAGATGTTTTGTAAAGAAGAATGGTCAAAAATACCTTCAACCACTTTCCAGACCCCCATTGGAAGCTATAGGAAGCGTTTAGAGGCTGTTATTTCTGCAAAAGGAGGATCTACGAAATATTGATGTATTTTTTCTGTTGTGGTGCCCAAATTTATGCAACTGCCTACTTTTGTTTAAGTAATTATTGCACACTTTCTGTTAAGCCTATAAACTTCATTTCACTTCTCAAATATCACCGTGTTTGTCTGCTATATGATATATTTAACTGAAATTGCTGATCCGAACAACCAATGATTTATAAAGGAAAATCCTGAAAATGATCAGGGGTGCCCAAACTTTTTCATACCACTGTAGTTGCTTGCAGTTGTCAACCAAATAGTAATTCGAAGTGTTTCAGCCTGCATCAACGGGGCGAATCGCGGTAGATTTGTTTGTTTGTTTCGTGGTTCGGTCTGCAGCAACGGGGCGAACCACGGTAGATTTGTTTGTGTCGTGATTCATAAAAGGACTAGGCTAATTATTGAAATATTAGTTGTTGTCTAATATTAATGGTTAAAAATGGTGAGAAAAACGGGTTTTGCAGTGGCGGTGTGGAGGGGGATGACTCCAGGACGCTGGAATTCACTGTTAAGCTTTCTTGAGGTGTCGTGGGCCTAACTTAGCGAAATATCGGTGAAGGGAGGTGCCTACTTGAAAACCCCAATGACATGCTGCATACTGCTGTTGTTTAGGCCAGGTTCCTGATGCCTTCATGTTACTTGGTAGCTATGGTTAGCTGGTTAGCGGGCCATACAAGCCAGCAGTGTTAGGTTAGCTTATGTTTCACAATGTTTGAATTATCCTCTGCTGCTCTGTGGGCCTACAAGCCAGGAGCATTTACTTAGTTTATTCCTGCCAATATGGCGGTGTTGTGATTGCCGGTGCAGAGTGACATCAGAGCTCTATAGAATGAGAATCTCCTAGTACCACCTTGTGAAATATCCACATTTCACAATGAGTAAAGTATTTCCACTCAGCAGACATGTTTAGTAACGCGATTTTGCTTCGTCGTCTTCTACTTCTTCTGGTATTTTTGTCAGATTTGATGCGTTTGTAGAGGAAGAAGACATTTAGACGCTACAGGGCTGAGGTTTTGGATTATGGCAAACCTACAACAAGTAACCCCAAAAGATTTGGCTCTGCTTGGGCTCCCGATCTGATCAGATCATTTTTTAAAATGCCTGGGTCGGCCCAGATACTGATCTCCCAATACGATCAGGACATTACAGTTAAATGTTCACATTTCTTGTTATTTTAGCTGTTGTTGAACCAAAGTATACGGCATCATCATCTGTAAACATGGTGGAGTTGGTTGGATGAATTCTGAAGTAGAGTTATGCTGTCTGTTCAGATTTTACCAAATCAAACAAAGATGATTGGACGGTGCTCCACAGCACAGATCAACAATCACCCAAATTACCCTGTGAACGCAACTCAGGAGCTTTTGAAGGTAAAGATGTGGGACATTCTGCTTTGCTGCTGCTGAGTCAGTCTCCTGATGTCAGCCTGAACTGCAAAAACAGTTTGATTGAGATTGTGATTTAAAATAAACAATGTAGGAAAAGAAAAAAGCAACCCATGTCCAAGTCCAAAGTCCAGTGTGTTTTATTGACCCATCTGTCAACCCCAAACTTTTACTTATGCAGACCTTTTACCTTTGATAATTGATATGGATGCCCCTTTTCAGCATGCTGCAACAGGTCTTTGTCAGAGACACACAAATCATTTTTACATAAAATAAAAAAAAGCTGGTACTGCTCGCTATACAGTTAAAACGTCATGCAAGAGGAAACAGTAAATTTACATTTATGAATAACTTGTGTTCTAGGCTTATTATCAAGCTTTATTATCAAGCTACTTTTACTCTTTTGTTCTGTGGTGCTTTTGTTTAAACTGAAAATGTCTCACCGACGCTGAAAGAAAGCCCAGATGGTACTAAAGTGTTAGAAACACAGCCCAGCTCCTTGAGGCTGAGATGTCTGAGAAGATCTCAGCAGTGCAAAAGCAGATGACGGTGAATACGGTAACCTGTCAAAGACATGCTGGAAAACTGCCCGAGGAGCAGTCCACTGCAAAGAAAACATGCCAAGAGGGACTTCTCATGCGGAAGTTAAAAGGACAATCAGATCAGAGTGCAAACTCCAGATGGAGGAGTCTGCAATCCCTTTTGAGAACGAGTGAGCCTCAAGAATTTGAGTATAAGGCCGAGAACCTGTATCAAAGCATGCTGGTAAGCCAGAGACAGATTTTGCCCACATTATCCCGAGAGACATGTGGTGACTCGGAGGCAGCACCTCAAACCCTCAAGTAGGAAAACATTTATGGCTGCTGGAGGCACATGAATGTAAACAAAGTCCTCCGATTTGAACTCATCCCACTTTGGATGGCTGGGATTTTTTAACTGATGTATGTCTGAGCCGGTATTCATTCTATCTATCTATATATCTATCTATCTATCTATCTATCTATCTATCTCAGAATCAGTTTTATTTATCTATCTTCCTTCCTTCCTTCCTTCCTTCCTTCCTTCCAGGTGCTCTGGTGCCATCCATCCATAGCTGAGGTACCCATGAGCAAGGCTATCCATCCATCCATCCATCCATCCATCCATCCATCTCAACATCTTTCCATCTATATATCTCAGAATCAGTTCTTTGTCCTCTTCTTCATTGTCTTTCGTCCCTTCTTTCCTTCCTTCCTTCCATGATCAAGGCTATCCATCCATCCATCTCTCCATCTTTCCATCTATATATCTCAGAATCAGTTCTTTGTCCTCTTCTTCATTGTCTTTTGTTCCTTCCTTCGTTCCTTCGTTCCTTTCGTCCTTCCTTCCAGGATCTATCTATCTATCTATCTATCTATCTATCTATCTATCTATCTAGCTTTATCTCAGAACAGGTTCTCTGTCCTTAACCTCATCTTTCTCTCCTCTTCCTCCCTCCTTCCTTCCTTCTAGCTGTTCTGGTGTTGCGGGTCGTGCCAGTGTGACGCTCGTGCTGGCAGTCAGTCACGCAGCGGAGCGCACGTGTGGAGGACTCACGTGCGGTGCGGTGGCAGACAGACGCTCGGTGTCGGAGAGTCCTCCCGAGCTAAAAATAGCGCCCACGTGGAGGCGGGGGAGAGGACTTCAGCGAATTGAAATAGAAACTTTGGGGGTATTTTTACCTCACGCGTCCCCGTGCTCCAACCCAAGCGTGACTTCTTCTTTTGCGTCTCCCTGTATTTATTTATTTATTAGTCTATTTTTATCTGTCTGCATCCTGAACTCCCCTGCTCACGTGACACCTATTTCAAGTCAGTTCAGTTATTCTTTTCTTCCCTCTGGAGCAAATCTCCGCACTTTACCTCCAAGCACGCACAGCTCCATCACTGTGAATGAACACGGTGTGGCTAAAGACAGCAGCGTTACCACAGCAACCATTACTTACACACATTAAACCTGGTCATTCATCCTCTTCTCCCATTCATCCATTCATGAATCACTTCATTAAAGCAGCCTGTCACCGATGCGTTCAGTTTCATATTGTAGCTATTCTTACCTTTTCATCGCTTCTCTGTCCCTCACATATAATATTGTAATATTGTAGGAGGGTGACGTGTTTTAAATTAATCTAGTAAATCGCTTCAGTGACATGTCTTCGGGAGCAGCGACAGAGTTGATCCAACCATGTGGTAATTTCATTGCGGCTGTCAGGGTTGCTGATGCATTGGGAAGACTGCATTACTGTGACGTTAACATTTTTCTGCTTTGCTCCCTCTTGAGAATCAGCAGCACAGAAACATTTAATAAGCAGTATACAGCCCAATGTGCGACAAAACAGTTACATGCTCCCATTAATGTATTTTCAAGGGAAATTAAAGTCTCTGCATAAGACACAACAATCTGACATAAAGTCACATGTTTGCGATTTCAAAACACTGCCATTTAAAATGACACACTACATTGGCCACTATATAGCTCATTGGCCACTATATGTGCTACCTGGCCAAATAGGTGTTATGTAATTGTTAACACTTCAATCAGAAAGTAAGCAATAAAAGACCACAGGTGAGCATCTTTTTTTTCTTTTACAACAACAATGGAAGACATTGCTGAGAGAGGAAGAGGGAGAGTGAGAGTGCGATGTTGACGGGGTGTTGTGGCCAGACCTAATTGTCTAGTATTTTGCTTTCCTCTTTATTTATTTATTTTTAATTTTTTCTGCACGTTTTTTCTGCAATTGTATTTTTTAGCTTAGTATTTACAACAGTGTGTAGTTGGTTAGACAAAAATGTGTCAAGACAGTGTGTGCCATCTGGTGTAAAAGTTTGATTTTGGTTGAAGTGCTTAATTTTGCGGGATATATGAGGTATTTTGCAGTTTGGGTGTGTGGTTTGGTGAATTGTGTTAGTATTTTGATAAAACCAGCCTAGTTTGCAAAATTGTGTTTAAGCAACTGGAAAAAACTGTAAACAGGCGACTTAAAGCTGTGCTCCAGAGCATTTGTCTCCCCCTTCTGGCAATGAGATTAATTACACAAACACTGCCCCCTATGCCTTCTAGCTTTGGAAATACCAAGGCTAGTGTTCAGAAATACAAAAATACAGACATTTCCAAGGCAATATTTAGTTGGTTAGTGTAAATACAATAGCTAAATGGTCTACGTTACAAATAATAACCTCTCCAAGAGCAGGAAGGTGACATCAATGTCTGTCTTTTTTTCTTCTGTCAGTGCTCGCCAACGAACCGTCCTGCCTTACCGTTATCCACTGCAGTGAGGGCTGTAACCTGAGTTTATGGGGAGCCCACTCAACCAGGTAAGAAACAGAGGCGCACTAAGACTATTTTATTTTTTCTGACTCCCAAAAACAGAGAATTCATAATTTCTAAGTCATACACTGCCTCAGTCGCTTTGAGACTCCATAGCCTTCAGCTTCATGCAAACCTATCTTACTGTAGCTTGTTGAGATAAAATGGATTGAAATCAATATTCCAGCTCAGGAATGTTGCCACAGACACCAGATTTAAATACAGAGAATACATTGAAATACTTTGCGCAGATTAACTTTATCAACATTAGATAAACTTGTTTGTTGAGGGCTTGAATATGCCAGGGAACTATTAGACCCATATTTCAATGTAATAAATTACACTGAAATACAACTGAGACAACTAACAAGTAATCTTGTTGCTGCGTGGAACAAAAATACATTCAGCTAATGGAGATGACCCATGTAGCATACACACCATAAGGGACAGATGGTGGAGGTAAATGACTTGTAAACACAACGCTAGACAAATCGTGACAGTAGAATTCTTTAACAATATAGCTGTGTATTGACTGATTTATGTTCAGACTTCTTTTGTATGTTTTGCTGCCATGATCTCCAACTCAAATGATTGTGTTGTACTTGTTCAACCGTCTGACAACATGAGCAAAACAATATTTAAATGAGATGGTAAAACTGGCTGTGTGACAGCACAATGTAGGTGAGCACAGACAACAGGAGAGGGCTAAGGTTTATTGGCACTCTGTGGCGTATCTGCAGCTCATAGTCGGCTGTGTGCAAAATGAAGAAAACTGCTTCTATCTCTAAGGTTTAATGGACATAGCCAACCACATACGAGTTGCCATCAACCTGTATTTATGTTACTAATCTGATCAGATAATCAATTATATATGTTTCTCTGTGGGCTGAGGCCTCTAAGAAAATGATGTGGAAACATAACAAGGACACAGGTTATTATTTTTTCCACCCATAATTTTCAAATGTGGACTGACATTCGTCTGATTAAAAAGTCAAGCAACATTTGACCACTTGAGAACATCTGAGAAAGTTCTATTTGCATTTAAATTTGAGTTTAACTTTCTTTTTTAAAACTTTCCTGACTCTCAAATCGAAAGTTGAGCAGTTGTAGTCTCAGCAAAAATTAATAATTTTCTGCAAGGTAGTGTCAATTGCAGGGCTCTTGCAGTGAATTGCGTTACAAAGTTATTTTTTTTTTGTTTACCTGCAGTCACATTCTAACTGGTTATAGGAAACAAGCACAATTCTCAGAGTAAGTGAATGTTATCACTGAACAACTCCATTTACTTATTAGTTATGAGATGCCACAAATGTCTTCACATCAACAGAGTGCTGCCAATCTCATAATACAGCATACACTTATATTAACATCACTCTGTCCACTTACTTCCACCTCCACAACCTTAATAGACATCCCTAGCACTGAATACTTCTGCCATTCTTGTCTACGGCATCGTTACATCTTTCTTCGTCATTGCTGGTCTACCCTCTAAATGTCTTCATAACCTTCAACTGGTCCAAAACTATGCAGCTTGTATTATCACCTGAAACTTCTTATTCCATTTAACCACCTCCAAAACAGTTGTGACTCATCAGAGAATGGACATGGGCCTTCTGGGGGTGTCCTGTGGTGTCAACATAATGTTGTTAGTGGGGGTCTTTGGGTCCTATGGGTTGAGGGGAGGGACCTCTGTGGATCAGGCTTGTTTCAGTGCATCCCACAGATACTTGATCAGTTTGGGATCTAGTAAATTTAGAGGCCACGTCAATACCTGGCACTGTTCTTCATGTTTTTTTTGAGTTGTTCCGAAAGAGTTTTTGTGTGTGTGCCTGTGTCAGGCTGCATCCTGCTGGGGATGGCTGCTGCCATCAAGGAGTGTCATTGCTATGGGGTGGGGGTGCCTGGTCTGGTCTAGGTGGGTGGTACATGTCTAAGTAACATCCACACAAATGCCAGATCCAAACGTTTCCCAGCAGAACACTGAATTGTCAATGGTCAATGTCAGTGGTTTTAATGTTATGGCTGATTGGTGTATATCCCCAAATACATTTTGTATTGCATTGTTTGTTTTATTCTTATGATGTTTTATGCATTCCTGTTTTTCATAAGGTGACCTTGAGTGCTTTGAAAGGCATCCACAAATATAATTTATTATCATTATAGTTATATCTATACTCTAGGTCTCTCTAACCGACTCATTCCACTGCAGATTCATCGTGCTAAATAAGCTGAAAAGCCACTGACAGCAATCTGACTAGTGCCAACAGTGTAGGGCACATCACCAATTCTAAAGCCACAGGCACTCAGCAATGACCCAACAGCTGGCGGTCCAGCAAACAGCTGATCATCTGCTTGGTGTGTCGCAGCCTTTAGGTCAAGTCTGAACCCTGAAACTGATCTTAGAAGGTGTGTCAGAAGACAAGAAGTGGCAACAATGTCCTCACTCCCAACCTCTAAAAGTCTGGTCCTCACAAAGACAGCCGCGCAAACCCACACACAAAGCATTATTTCCTACAAAAGTCAAAACTGCCTTTCAGGCGTTCTGATGACATTTTCTGCAGCAGTCCTTTTGTAATTCCAATGCACGGGCATGTTTTCTTCACTTCCTTCCTCCTCAACTCTGCCTGCCGACCGACACTCACATTGAGGAGATTTGATGCAGGCGACACAGTTGGCTGGAAAAAAAACACGGAAATAATGGCTGGGAGATATGTAGGAATCACTGCAATTATTATTATCAGAATTGCTGCCTTTGATTTCAGCCCTCGGCACCACACTCAGTCCCCTAGTATGTGTGCATGATGGAAGTATTCCATTCTTCTATTAAGAGCAGCCAGTTGGACATTAACCCTTAATCTGTTATAGTAATTCTTCATGCCAAGACTATCTACTTATTTCAAGCACAATGGATCTCTCCCTTTGCCCATCTGTGTATTTCCTCTTTCACCTACATGGTTCACCTTTCTTGTTCCATAGTGTCCCACTTTCATAGCTTTTCACCACCATCCCCTTTATCCTTGTGCTCTACTGACATTAGTTTTAATGGAAAAGACTGTGCAATCAGGTAACTGAATGGGTTTTAATCAATAGCCCACCTCTGTATGGCTTCTTCTTTGGCTTTCCGACCATTTGTAATCCTCCCTGTTTGTCTCCACCTGGGAACTTATGTTCTCTTGCGTTTCTAACATCCTCTCTGTCTTTTTCCTCCAAACATCTTATATCTCTCCACTTCATCCCTCCAGATAAAGTGGCTTAACCGTTCCCTGTCACTCATGTGGCAGCTTCAGCCACAAGACAGATTATAAATAATATACCGCGGCCATCGATTGAAATGTTACCTGAAGGGGGGAAAAAATTATATTACTTTTTAATGTCAGACAAAATGAGCAAACACGGCCAGGTGAGGTGCAATTGATTTGCCAGCTTGATGTGCAGTGCCAACATTTTTAATTACAGTAATTATTTGAGCATGCTGTGAATGGCAGCAATCTGAGATGTGAGAGGAATTTCCTTCACCTGTGGAAGTCTCTGAATTTCTTCTATATTATATTAATTCCAGCTTAAGACCATGCAAACTGAAGAAATCAAGAGCATAATTCTTGTTCTCCTCTGAGCTCCAGGTCCGCTTTCCAAAACTACTCTTTTGTGTCATGACCTTGTTTTGAGCATGAGTGCAATATCGTATGTTTTTTTTTTTTTTTATTGCAGTATCGACATCCATCTCATTATTCAGGGAATTCTGTCCATAGTGAACGATTCTGGACTAGAGTGGTCTTCTGATGACCGTGACCTGGGCCCAGCAATTTCAAACTTAAAAGACAGCTGACAGCAGCAACCAACATGGTAATTCCAGACATGATTCGCTGGTGCCAAAATCCACATGGTTAAACTGGAGACAATCATAGTCAGTTGATTGGGGAAGCAGGAGGGAGGGGAAAAGGTTGTAAATGAGTGAGGATTAGGATTACCAGTCAATTTTGCTGCTGTGCCATGACGTTTTGAGCGTCATAACGACTACTGATCACGAGACAATAACAACATAGACACCTCCGAGAAGAAAGGTGAGGAAATTTGTGGGTCGTTGTAACAAACGGCAGAGGTACATTAAGTGTGTGGATATACTTCAAATCCTCTCGATAACAACTTCACCAAACGTCCTGCGGTAACAGAGAGAAGGAGGCTGCAAATCAACAATTTATCAATTTCATTGTCAAAGTTGTTAGACCCTTAGCTGCAGTACACGGAATAGGCTTTGGAGAAATATCGCATTTTTTATTCTTTTATTTTTTATCCTGGCTATATTAGCCTATCTTACAACACACTGTGAAGAAGTATTAAACGCTATTGATTGTGACAATTTATGTAGGCTAAACATATCTGCAGCGCATAGTATTGTGTTTATTTTCAGTTTTGTTGTGTTCTATTGACATTGTTGCTTTGATTGGAGAGAGAGATTTTTTGTCCTTGATGTCAGTGAATGCACCATGCGAGAGACGGAAGTTATGATAGAGCTGAGAGTTTACTTAGTGAGAGCTGCATATTAGAAGTGTCAGACTGATGGTATTTATGGGGTTGACGTGGTGGGCTACGGCCGACAGTGGCCCGTGTTCAAGCTTAAATAAACTTGCAGAAGGAAGCTTCCATTGCATGAGTTGCTACAGTATGTATTCAGGTCAAGAATATAGATTTCATTGTTGTAAATCATTGCTTTCTACTGTGTTTTGTGATAAGTGATATCATCGCCAACTAGTCGACTTCAACTCGACTTTCACCACATAATAGCTGACTTTTAAAATTCTGAAGTCGTTGAGCTCTTGTGAGGATACAAACAACTCTTATATTATTGAGCGCCATGCTTGAAAGCTATGTTGCAACTTGCATTTTATAAGTCCCACTTTGAAAGCACATCCATCCACCCGTTGTTGCTGTGTTTCCTGTTTGGAAGACGTTACTGTCAACCACCAAATAAATGCTTGCTGGGCTCAGTTTAGGGGATTTAGGCAGTCAGATTCTGCACAGCAAACGTCAACACTGCTACATTTACTCAAGTGGGGGGATTGAGCGGAGTACATTTTCAGCAGTTTAGTTAAATGCTTAACTTTACATTTACAGAATAAAGATTAACGTCAACGATAATCACTTACTACACCGGGATTCTTCATCCCTTCAGTGTCATATTTCATTCATTTGCCCTTTGCACAGTCTGCTTGTCTGGCAGCATTTTGTCATGTCCTTTTGGAGGGATTGTTTTCTGGCTAAGGCTTTCTGCTGCCCTTCCGGCAGTTTGGTGCTCTCTCTCTCTAACTATATCCACGAGTATCCATCACTGTCGGCTCTTTTAGTCCAGCACTCAGGTTGCCATTTCCTATTCCTTGAGTTACACTTATCTCTCCTCCTTCCATCTTCCATTCATCTTTGCTGACCAGCTGAATTACTCCTGGCACATAGGTAGATGAACAGCACGGCACCATCCACATTGTGTGTGCAGCATGCAAGCCACATCTGCCATGATGCCAGCATGGCACAGTGTCAATCAGCTTTAAAAGGCTCATTGTGATATTGACATTTAATCCCGAGATGATCTCATTATAGATGTACTGTAATCTCTCCAATCTTCCCTTTCTCTCTTTTCCACTGTTTAGCTAAACCCCATCTTATCTCAGAAGTCTTTGGCCGACTTCTTGCTTTAAAACACATGATGTTAGAAGTCTGACAGGCCTGCACGGAGAAACTGTGCTATAATCCTGTAACAGCACAAAAGGCATGCCACACTCAGACACTCAAAGTGTTTGACATAGTCCTGAAACGATTACTTAAAAGAAAAGTCACCATTTTGTGAAACACTTCTCGGGATTCTTGCTGAGAAGACCGATTCCACATTTGGTGGTACCTTTAATGGTAGTTTATCATAAAGATTGGGAAGCTCACTAATAAACTCATATCTTGTTTCCTAACTTTGTAGGATACTGAATTGAATGTCTATGAGACAAGAGAAGAAAAACTAAAGAAAAGACACAGGGACAAGTATGTTTTCAACTCAAAGCAAGAAGTAACTTCCGATACCTGCAAATAAGAGATTACTGTGGTAAAAGACAGTGATAGATATTCTAGTCTATAAAAAGAAGAATAGAAAAATAATTTCTAAAATCTATCAGTGAGGATTGGGGTTCCATAAAGTTAACTACTCGTGTTACTGTGGTCATAACACGTTCCATCTTTAGGACTAGCCACACAGCGATTCTTGATGTATGATGCGGTGATAAACAGTTAGCTCACCTGCACAGTTCTCCTCTCGCATCTTCTCCCGAACCCTGCCCACCAGTCCACTTTATTGACAGTTACACATTTGTAAACCTCTTCAAAGATTTCATGCCCTGTGGTTGTTCCTCCGTAACACACAGATTTGAGTCCACTCCACGGATGAAGACTGAGAGCTGGGCAGTATCAGATGTGTCACTGCTCTCATCAGCTGGTCATATAGATTGGTGGCAAGATCACATGTACGATCAGCTACTGTGTTTCTGCTCAGGCTCACATTTAAAAATGCTTGCTTTTTCTCTAGGCACACAAACTTTCATCATGCCCTTTTGCACAAACTCTCCCTCACTGAAGTGCTGGGCTGATTTTGCGATCTCTGCTGCCACAATAAATCTACCCTTTACAGCTGCCTCACTTTGTGAAATGGATTTTTGTAACATAGTCTGTCATAATTTGTAGTGGTACAAATAAGACGACGTATTTGCTACGACAAACAATGGATATTATATTACTTTCATTGCTTTCAGTCCCATCCCACAGTCTGGTAAAAGCTATTTACAGACCTGTTAACCCTTTATGGGACGAGGAACCATATATGGTAACTTCACTGAAAATTAAAAATTTAAAAAAAATGTTACAAAAGTAAAAAAGTCTTCTTATGCCCAATAATAACACTCTAGGGTTGAAATTTAGAATTCCCAAGTATTTCAATGAGTGCCCTATTAAGAGTTTACCATAGTTTACTTTGTTAGAAACTAAAATGTGGACTCAAACAATACCCAAGTTGCACTATTCACAAATTGTCATTTGTAATACATGTCTTGTTTTGCAGAGCCAAAACACGACCTGAGAATCCTGATGGTGGGCTGGGTGTTTTCCGGGAAGAGCGCCTCAGGGAACAGTGTCCTGAGATCAGATGGGTTTCGTTCTGGGGAAAAGACGGTGAAAGCTTTAAAACAATGTTGTAAAGTGGCTGGAAGAGATGTTGTCATTGTGGGCACTCCCGCATGGTGGAAGTTTTTCTCACCCGTGTTTAATCATTCGCTTTTGAAGTCTGAGATTTTAGAGAGGAGTGTCTCTCTGCTCTCCATCACCAAATGTCATTTTGCTGGCAGTGCCACTTGACACATCATTCACTGAAGAACAAAGAAGAGTCACAGAGAGCAACATGAGGCTCCTTGGACAGAGAGTGTGGAGACATGTAATTGTGCTGTTTACATTTGGGGACACTTTGGGGGACAAAACTATCGAACAGCACATTGAAGGTGAAGGAAAGCCTCTCCGATGGCTTATTGGGAAATGTGGAAACAGGTATCATGTGTTTAACAACAGGAGAGAAGATGATGATCAAGTTACCAAGCTGCTGGAGAAGATGGAGGAAATGGTGGCAGGAAACTGCTCTTTGTACCTCAGTGCTTACCCTGAAACAGATGATCCACAGCCTGAAGAAGACAGAAGTGACGAATTAACTGAAATCAAAGATGAGAACACAACCAAGGAGCTCATAGAGCAGCTTAAGATCGAATGGGATTGTAGGAACTGGAAGACACACCACATCCTCAAAGGAAACGACAGCATGAGGACACCACCAAACAGTAAGTATCCAGAGATATTTATAGAGATATAATTGATATAAACATTTTACATAGATCAGAGGTTATGAAAATTCTTTCAGAGTGAATATTTCAAGATACAATTTAATCTCCACACACATATAATTAAAAACTGATGAAAGCCTTGTGATAAAAATAGTTTTCTGAAAGGACACCTCATTCAATCAAAGATAAATCAGGTGGTTCAGGAAAAAAACAGACTGAGTGGCACTAGTTACACATTATGTTTTTCCTTCAGTGACATATGAAAATGTGTGCAGCAAGTAAGGCGTATTAAAGAGAAATTAAATTGTTCATCAAGAGTCTATTAGCTACAAGTCTACAAGAGTAATTTACATGTCATTGCTGTTGCAGCTTGTACAAATACTGTTTTCTTAGAGAAGCCCTGTACCCCAGTATATTTAATAAACTAAAGTTGTTTTAGTTTGATTCATTGTATAACACACGGGTCTCGTATTTTCTAGTGAGCGACAATGACAATTCTGAGAATTCAGAAAGTGGTGAAGAAGAAATGGTTTACCAACACAAAGACGACCAATTCAAGATAAGAGCAAAAGAAGATGAAGTAGGAGCTTACAACGTGAACCCATATATGAGACAACTGGAGAGAGAATGGATCAGACGAGAAGCAGTGATGGAACAGGCAGGTTGGACATATTTCTCCAGTGCAGGTAAATAAATCAAGCTGGCTAACTTCTATAATATTTGTCATTTTTAAGTGAGTTTTATAATGTTTTAACGCTCCAATTTTTTCCCGTAACTTTCACAATTTCCATAGCAAAATCTGAGCCAGATGCTGATCAATTGCTGAAATCAAGAGAAAAGGTGTTAGCATGGTTGAGACAACATCCAGATTCAGGCTACGCAAGATGGGATCTCCGTGTTTTATCAGAATGAACATTAATCCAGAGCTTAAGCCCCCCTATAGCTTTGTATTCACAGAGAGACAAACACTGATATATATATATAAACGCACACACACTCACATGATGTATGATGTAGTGATGGACCCCACTCAGTTTGTTACCACTTATCAGGATGAATGTTTTGCATTTAACATATGAAAAAAAATCTGTCATTTTAAAATGACAGAAAAAAAGAAGCGTGAGGATGACAAACAAAAGAAGACAGAGACAATAAAGGCATCTCTATGTATTACGTCTGTTCCTTTTGTGTTGAGTTGAGTTGAGGCATCTGTGAAATATTGACATTAGCATCGGTTGTCATGGTTTTTACTAAAAAACACAAACTATAAGTGCTGCACAAAGTGGAAGAAAAATGCTGCACCCTCCTTTTTTACATTATAGTAGGGAGATGCAAATGCAAATTAGAACATTTTTCAGATTTTATGTCTTGGCCATTCGAAAACTGTGCATGCACTTAAAGCTTTTATTCATCATTTCAAGGTTAATGTTAATCGCACTGTGTAATGCCTATAGACATAGTCTGCATTTACTATACAAGTCTTTCTACCACCCTGGAATATAAAAGTGTGATTTACGGCACAAAGGAAATGTGTTCCTAGAAGCTGTCGGGAGCTTTTCCTAAGGGAATGGTGGAACACCAATTGTGCGAATGTACCCGAGAGGGAAAAACAAGAGTCCCATTGCTTGGAAAGGCAGAGTGAAAGGAACTGAGCAAAAACAAGAGTGAATGAACTTTGGATAGGCATCTACTCAGTAGAGAGAAACCTACATTACTTACTGGCCTTATTCCTAGCACTGAGATCAGGTTTCTAGTCCTAATGAGGATTTTCTCAGTTTCTGACTTTGGACAGTAGCGCCCTATAGTGGTAGCCATGTTGCTAATGCTGCGCTAGCAACGAGAAATCTCAACCAGGAGCCACATAGAAAGTGGTACAAGTCAGAAACACACATAGATGTTGGTGTGGTGCAGTGTAGTTTATACTGCTTACGGACAAAGTAGCTGGTGGTAGCTAGGCTGCATCTCACACTCTTGCCATCTCCTTCTTCTGGTCAAAGAAACACATGTCTCAACTTGGTTTACAGGCCCCTCAAAAACAATGACGCAGAGATTTAAAAAGACAAGCTCAGCATCTTCTACTCTACTGCTGTTTGGTTATGTAACCCACATTAAAATATGATAGGAATAAAATAGGAATAAATAATTCAATAAGATGCAACAGTTAAATAAGTTAAAATATTTTCATTTAATTCAGCAACAGTAATTTAATGCCAGCAATTATCCATGGGAAGCCAGTGGAGCTGGTCCAGGAGTTCAGATATCTGGGCACCATCTTTGACAACCTCCTGAAATTCTCCTCCAACACTGAAGAGACTCTCAGAAGGTGCCAGCAACGTCTCTACCTCCTGAGGAAACTCAGCTCCTTTGGAGTCAGCAGAGACATTCTGCAGACTTTTTATTACAGTTTTATTGAGAGCATCATCACCTTCTCAATAACCTGCTGGTTCCACTCCATCAGCCTCCACAACAGAAACCGACTGCAGAGCACTGTTTCGGTCTGCTCTAAGATCATCGGCCTGCCTGTAAGAACTCTTACTCATATATTCATGACCAACAGACACTGACCCTAGCGGTAAAAATCACCAAAGACCCCTCACATGTCCTCCACTCAGTGTTTCAGAGGCTCCCCTCTGGATGACGGCTCCGCTGCCCCGCCTGCAGAACTCAGAGGAGAAAAGCCACCTTCGTCCCTAAAGCCATCCTCCTCCTCAACTCCTCCTCTCTCTCTCTCTCTCTCTCTCTCTCTCTGACTCTTCTCCAACTCACACACAGCCATAGTACAGTCAACCTCCCCCTGCCCCACACCCCAATACTCACATACCAGAGACTCTTGGCTGTTTTTATTTATTACCCATTTTATTTATTACCCATTCTACCTCGGCTATAACTTGTAAATACATATTCCCTGTAACTACTGTTTACTGTTTACATTTGCACTTTAGTCACTTTACTTACACAGTCTGTTTACATTCTCCATGGATATTTTGGATAGTCATAACATTTATGGCATGGTAACTTGTATATACTTTGTACTTTGTATCTTCTTCTGTTTCTGTTTTTTTGCACCTTAAAATGTCTGTACTTGCACGTTAAGCTGCTCACTTGTGCCTTAAATTGCACCCCCGGGGACAAATAAAGTTTTCTGAATCTGAATCTGAATTAAAAGTATGCATTTACAGTTACTGCCTCTTTCAGACACTAGGGGCGGCACCGAAGTGATGCTGCAAAGAAAAAAGACGTAAAGAAGAAAGCAGGCGAGGAAAAAGCCGAGAAGCCAAAAAGTTGATCTCGGACCTTTCAAACAACACCTAACTGGTCGGGAATTGATGAAGAGCATACTAAAAATAAGCCACAGCGGTTTTGGTGAGTTTTACCTCATTTTATTGTGCTTTTGTTTCCATTTTGAGCGCTAGCGGAGAGCTAAAGTTAATGGACATAAACTGTTAGGTAGTTAATATTTTCCGGTTAAGGAATTATTGTTGTGAATGTATATTGTGTAAGTAGAAAAGTGTGTAAAAGACGGAGCTGTAAGTTCAAAGGCACCGCTCCGTCGCCATTTTATGCCTGAAAGAATAACGCAGAGGTAACTAGTGGTGGAAAAAGATTCGGGATCCAGCTCATTGAACCGGCCACCAAAGAAGACTCAAGAATCATGAATCTGGACGTCTATTGAAGTCCTACCCAGGGCCGGTTTTTGCTATGGGCAATGTGGGCGACCGCCCAGGGCGCAATCTATGTGAGGGCGCACGAGCGCCCTACAAAAAAAACAAAAAAAACAAACACTCGCCAGTTTTCTAGACTACCGCTCATTTCCATGTCAAGTTAGTGTAGTGGGCGCTGGGGCGCCCTCATTGTCACGTCAACTTGCTCCTGAGAGTCATACAGGTGTGTGTGTCAGAAGAGGCAAAGGGGAGAGGTGCAGGGGATCAACTTGCGACAGCAGAGGTTGGCAAGGAGGAGGGGGCCGAGGGATAGACTGATCCCAGGCCACACAACACAAACTGCTTCAAATAAATTGTATTTCATTCCTAAAATTAACATAGACCCATGTAATTAATTGGGTTATGTGAAAAATGACCAAAAAAAATAAATAAAAATAAAAAAATCTGTGCAGTCATCTACGTGACTCACGTAACTCCGGTTGATTGACGGGCGAACGGACGGTGTTGGCAAAAAGTAATGCAAAAGTTAATGATGTCGAGTCTTCTTCATCATGGATCAAAGTAAAAGACCAAAGAAGCATCAGGTGCCCAGTTCAGAAAAACAAGAAAAGAAGAAGAGGAGAAACGGGCAAAAGATAAAGGTATGCAGATTTCTGAGTGACGTGAGTGACAGTACTATAGCTATTTATTAGCCTCTTGCTAATATGTTGCTATTATAAGACGACTGTAGCTATTTGGTTTTTAGTTTTGCTGAACTAGCAACTATTAGAATTGAGGCAATTGCACTTCACACCAGTTGTTAATGTTAATGCCAGTTGTAAACAGGGTGAAAAACCCAGGTTGAAAAATCTGCTACAGTCTGAGCACTGAATTCAGATTATGTTAATTATCTGCGGTTTCTCTATGTACAAAACTGGTGTGTTATCATAACTGGAACTGTTCAGATGGTATTAGGATGATGCAAATCAAAACTTGTATGTAAAATACGAAATAGTTGTATTAGTGCAGGAACCTTTTTTTATGTAGTGATTTATTTATTTGGCTTTCTTCAGGGATTTTTCAAGCATGGTTATTAGATCCTGTGATGAAGGATTTGTGCAATTTACATTGGTGTTTATATACTGTATGTCTTGTTACCTTTTTGTATTTAAGATTATATATAATAAAATAATACCAATAATATAATATATTGTTGTGCTGGTGGCGTGGTTTTTTTTTGGGGGGGGGGGGGGGGGGGGGGGGGGGGCAAGGGATGGTTTGCCCAGGGCGTAAATCTAGCCAGGACCGGCTCTGGTCCTACCAGTTGAGTCCTCTCACTCGGCAGTGAAGCAAAATGTACTACCCGACTTGACCACTAGCAAGCACCCTAATTCATTGGTTTTGGTCATGCTTGAAACTGCAAATGTATTGGTCTAATGTGTTATCTGAAATAGAAAAGATATTGGGCTTAGAACTGGAGATGGACCCTGTGTCTCTCATACTGGGCCTCCCAAGCCGACGGTTATTATCCAAACAGAATAAGAGGTTGTATTGTATTCTTACTTATGCAGCGAGGAAGAATATTTTATTGCAGTGGATTAATGAAAAAGTACCAACTGTTAAAGGCTGGCAAAGAGTGGTACCATTAGAGTACCTTACATGTGTATTACATTAAAAAACAGACCAATTCTATAAAGTGTATCAAGTATTATATATTATGTGGATCTGAGCTGGTGTTCTGTTTTTGTTTTGTTTTGTTTTGTTTACTTTTTTGTCTGTTTTGCATTTTATTTCTGTGAATCATATTATGTAACCAGTGTTTTCCTACGAAAGTGAAAAATTAATAAAAAAAAATAGACCACTAGCAAGCAGCACAAACTGCGGATTCGCTACTCATGAGTCGTCAACAGCCATTCACTCGGTTGGCAGAGAAACGAACCAACTCTGTGATCATTCTCATCTCGGAGAAAACACAAATGCTCATAATCTGTTGCCGCCTATAGCCAATCTACAGCCGGAAAAAATGACCATATTTTAAAATTTACACCGTTAATCACAGACAATAATGCCTGTTTTCTTCTAGTAACGTTATGATACTGAATCTCACTGGAGCCTATGTGGTGAATGAATTAATAACCTATTCTGCATCCACTTCACATACATTTTAGACCATAAGAAAATAAAATATTCTTTGGTAGAAGTGACCCTGACACCTCAAGTGACACAAATGACTCGCGAAACCCGGCTCATATTGAGTGACTCAGACTGATCTGGATCCCTCAAAAGATCCGGGTTTTACACTACTCTAGCGGTAACGTTATGATTCACACAGTTTGTGAAACCTTGTTGATTTAAAGTCGAGTAGCTTTATTTTTTTTTTTGCTTCAGTTGGAAGCTCGGTCAAAATGAAGATTCATCTGTGGTGTGCGGGCAACACACACACACAGGTGGGACACAGGATGGCGAGCCAGACTCAGTGACCTTTGTTTTCTCATCATACTCATCGTCATCGTGCCAGTGAAGTGATCCACTGCATACGTTGGCCTGTCGGTAACTCACTGCCAGAGAAATAGGAGTATTGAGATTATTCTGAACTCATTTGGATTTCATAACAGAACTGAACTTGACCTGGACTGAAATGTTACACAACATGTTGTATTTTATTTTCATAATTATTGATATTGTGATTTGTGATGGTTGTGTTTCACTTTAATTTGGTTTTGAAAAGTGTTCTTTCACCTGTGAAAAAGGGGGAGCAAGAAAAAAGAGTTAACCCAAGAAAAATAGTGAAACCAAAAAGGCTCAACCTACTTATTTAAAATAGGTGGTTGACAGACCAGTCAGACTTAGTTCAGATTAGTCTAGATCAATAGACCGTCTAAACTAAACTACTTTGATAAGGTGGGAAAAAATAATTAATTCTACTTACCTTTGGTACCTGCAGGATATTTGGTTTTTCGTACTATATATATTGTGTTATATCTCGTTTACCTAAAGTAATGTGGCTTTTGCATTTAAAGTGAATGGTGTTGGTCTAATTTTATATTGCTTCCCCACTCCTTTGAGTTTAGAAATGGTCCAGTAGCTAGATAGTAGTGTTGGTTGACACAAGTGCTACAGTTAGGTACATTTTTGGATACTTATTACCCTCACATACCCAGCTTCCACCCCCAGCAGAATGCAGCCTGACACAGGCACACACACAAAAACGCTTTAGGAACAACAAAAAAACAAAAACAAAACATGAAGAACAGCACAAGGTGTTGACCTGGCCTCAACATTCACTAGATCCCAAACTGATCAAGTATCTGTGGGATGATCCACAGAGACCCCTCCCTCAACCCATGTCAAGCACTGTTGCCCACTGTCACTTGTAAGCTTGAGGAGAAAATCTACTTCCCGCAGTGACATCATGATTCATGAATGGTCAGGGATCCATTTGGTCAATAACATAGTGAGGTGACTACACACCAGTTGGAAAAAGTACAGTCTGGCTCCCGTTTCCTCTAAACCTAAGCTTTGGTTAGAAGAACATGTCAAAAAAATCGCTGGTCCCAATTTCTCTGGAAGAATAAACCCTCTCGAATCAGCTTGAAAACCTTACAGAAAACTAAAGACAGGGGTGGACTAGATTTACCTAACTTCAATCACTATTTCCTAGCAAATAAGTTACTGTATATCTCAAAATGGCTTAAACCCAGTACATTAGATGAAACATGGATGGACATAGAGCAAACACTTTGTGACAATCTGGAAATTTCTAACTTACCATTTTTTAGCTCAAATATTAGGTCTCATAAGTGCTTTAAGAGCATTAACATCAGCACTTGTTTGACAGCCTGGTGGGAATTTCTAAAAAAAACTAACTCTTCAATGACACCATGTCGGCTCACCCCTATATGGAACAATCCCGATATCTTACTAAACAAAAATATGATTAATTTTACCCAGTGGATAAATAAAGGAATTAAACACTTAGAGCATTTAATTCATAATAGCAACTTTTTACCTTTACAAGCACTCTCTTCACAGTACGGGATTAGCAGTAACAGATATTTAGAATATCAACAAATCAAATCCATAATAAGTACAAAATTTCCCCTCAATCAAACCAGCCTGGAACTTCCACAAAGTTTCACAGAATTCAGTAGTATTGGTGCTCCAAAGCTATTATCAAAAATATATAGATTAATTACCAAAATAGATGACTCAATTTCCCTACCAACAGGAAAATGGGAGTCAGATCTACACATTAATCCCAATAACCAGTTCTGGTCAGAAATACTCTTAATCAACTTTAATATGACCAACAGCCTAAATCTGCAACTTATACAATACAAAATCCTCCATAGAACTCATTATACAGGTCGAAGGATGTTCAAGATGGGTCTTAACCAATCAAATATCTGCACGCAGTGCACAAGTAACTCACCAGATAACTACATACATGCTCTGTGGCTCTGTGACCCTGTTAAAAAATTCTGGATCAAGGTTTGTGAGGACTTATCAACATGGCTTAAGTGTAACATACCCACTTGCCCCAAACTATGTATCCTAGGTGATCTAAGTGACATCGATATAGAGATTAACAAGGCCCACATGGTCCTCACCACATTATCCATAGCGAAGAAAACTATCCTCTTGAACTGGAAGACTAAAAACAATCTAAGTATCAACCACTTTAAAAATCTCCTGTCGGATCATATCAGTCTGGAGTCCATGTCCGCATCTAACAAATTCCAATCGGCTGACTTCTACTCTCTCTGGGCCCCGCTGATTAACTACGTCACCTAGCAGGAGGGGGGGATATGCGTTCTGCCCTGCTGGGGGCTGTGGGGGCCTGCGGTTGGGCCCCCCTGTTGGCTGTGGCGGGCACGCTGCTGGTGGGGCCGTGATCGGGACGGTCATCGGCCTTGACTGGGGGGCCGGGCTGACCTGGGCGGGGGGGGGCCTTGGGCCCCGTGGTTCGGGGGTGGCTCCCCTTCCCTCCCTGGGCGGGGGGCTTGGCCGGCGCTTGGGGGGCGGGGGGCTTGGCCGGCGCTTGGGGGGCGGGGCTGGCCCGGACTTGCGCCGTCCGGGGTGGGCCGGCGCACGCCCGTGTGTCCGGTCGCTGCCCCGGGGCCCAGACCGCACCCAGAAGGGTGGGGATTAGAGAAGGGTGGGGTTGGGGGGGAGGAAGGCGGGTGGGGGGGGGGGGGGGGGTACATGGGGATTGGTGTGCGAGAGTTGTGTGTACGGGTGTGTGTGTGTGTGTGTGTGTTTGGGGGGGGCGGGGGGTGTATGAGGTGCATGCGGATTGGTGTGCGAAAGCTATGTGTGCGTGTGGGTGCGTGTGTGTTTGGGGGGGCTGTATGAGGTGTATGCGGATAGGTGGGCGAGAGCAAGGTGTGTGTGGGCGGGTGTGTGGGTGTGTTTGGGTGGGGGCTGTGTGAGGCGCATGGGGGGAGCGTGTGTTTAGGGAGGTATGGTGTGTGTGCTTCGGGGGGGGGGGGGGGGCGCTGCCCTGTCCCGCTGGTGCCGGTCGGGTGGGCGACGGGGGCTCCTCTGGTCCTAGCGGGGCCCCGTGCCCCGATCCTCCTCCGGGTTGGGTCTCTCGGCCGATGTGCTGCTGCTATGGGGCTGACGGGGGCAGAGGCCCACTGGGGCGGTTCAGGGCCCTCTAGCTGCAGTCGGTGTGGGCTCTGGCCGTGGGGGTGGCCGCTCCTGTCCCGTGCCGGCCTCCGGGAACGGGGGAACCCTAATGCTGGTAGCGGCTCGTCTTCTGGGGGAGGTTCATCTGACCCCAGACACACATTCCCGGGACCCCTCCCATCCTCCAGCTTAACTCACTCACACATGTAGGGCTTTGGGGGCATGCACACCATGGGGGGCACAGCGAGGGGGGGCATCTAAGTGCCCTCGTTTGCTGCGCCCTGGGATGACATGCTTCTCAGTTTTAATCACACTTAGTCATTAAACATATGGAACACTGACAGCACACAATCACTCATGGGGGGTGGGCTATGCAGTGTCTGGTGGGCGGGGCCGTTCAGGAGGATAGGACCGCTTGTGTGGCCTCGCCTCCAGCGCAGTGTGGTCACTACCTCCCAATTTTAATCGCAAACAACTCACATCTCACAAATACCCATAGGTGGGGGTGGGGGGGTGACTGGGTCGTCTTGTTCCCCTGTTCCCTGGGTGCGCCGGGGTGGCAGTGGGGGGGGCTGGCAGCTCTCCCATGGGCCTGCGGTACCTGCCGGCTGTATCGCTGGGGATCTGCCGGGGTCCCTGGGCGCGTGGCTTGGGCGTGGGGGCGGGTGCTGGCCCGTCCCGGGCGGCCGTCTGGGGCGGCCGTCTGGGGCGGCCTGGTCCTTGTGGGCGTCGGCTGGGCTGCGTGTCTGGTGGGGGTGGGGGGTGCTGCCCTCGGGCTCGTGGGGCCGTGGACCCTGCTCCGTGCCTGTCCCGGGTGGCTGGTTGCCTGGGGAGGTTGGTGGCTGCCTATCTTGGGCCGCCGGGGCCTGCTCGCCGCAGCTGGGGGGGGGGGGTTCTGGCCGGGGGCCTCCTATGCCACCGGCTGGATGGAGGCATGTCCCTCTGTGGTGTGGTGGTGGGGACACGCACCCTGGGGTTGCTGCTGGTGGTTGGGGTCCTGGGACTTCCTGTCCATTGTCTGCTCTCCTTGGGGGAACGGTTGCACCATCACAGCCATCTTTAAACACTCTTCATCCTCATTCTGCATGGTGACACAGTCACTGCATCCTCTGGTGAACATTTAAACCGTGTATACAAACCGTGAACATTAAGGACTACTGTGGTTTAGTTATCTGCTGTGTTATACAAACTTGTATGTGTAGACTTAAACACGAGTGTATGAAACTTTTGTGCCATGGTTGTTGTCTACCCCAGCGTAATCTTTCTCTTTTGTGTGCCTTTTAGGATTGTCAGCTTGCTCTCCGGCCGAGACCGGGTGATGTTCTTTGTTGTGTTTCTCAACAGGTGTAGCAGTTGCTGCTTGGTGTATCCCTCTTTTTCTCTCCATCCCCCCCCCTTTTTCTCTCAACTCCTGTCCACTCTATCTTTCCTTCTCTTTCTCTCTCCGTGTCAGGTTCAGCAATATTATGTAAAGGTCCATCCACCAACATGTATAAAAAATAAAATAAAGTTTAACTGAGATTATCAAGAGGAGCCTTATCATTCATAAAGCTCCCCTTGGCAAATCAAAATCTGCTCAGCACAATATAAAGAACAGATCATTATTCTGCTTGCTTCGATGCTGGACAGGACAAAAAGGAGAAAAAAAAAAATAAAAAAAAATCGCTGGTCCCACAGTTCGGCTTTGATTGCGCACACTTTATCTGGCAACCTGAAGACATTTGTCCTTCTCCTCTGAAGTGACAGATTGAGTTCACAGAACAAGTTGAAGATGTCACACAGGTAAGTGTGTTTTGTTGTCTGCTGCTCATCACCGAAATGTGTTGTGACTATTTCTCTGAGAGAAATCTCAGAAGCGGTTAAAAAACCCTCGCCTGTGAGACCCTTCTTGTGAAGGGGGAAGGTGCAGCACACACAGGCAACATTATTGAGCCGTTTTTTTTTTTCCTGACTCAGTTTCTAAGCTTTGCGGACTTAGCCAGGTGCTTGCGATACTATTTGGTTGGGTATCTTTCCCTGACTATGTAAACACCTGCATGATGAAACCATATATCCTGCTGTAAGAGTGAACCAAAACAATAAAGCTCTGGACCGGAGAAAACAAAATGAAAGGAACTGAAAGGGGAAACGCATGGTACAGTAATCAGTTCATCACACAGCAACATATTTCACACGTAAGTGGTCACATGATTCCCTATTAATATAAAGTATTGATTATAACTACAACCGCATATAAAATGATTTGGTAGAGTTTGGGAGCAATCACCAAGGTAAGAAAAAAATAAAAGGAAAAGCAGAATTTATTTTTTTTTTTTTTACTGAAAGATAAAAAGATAATTTCAGAAAATAATCAATGCTGCCAATTTTTAGGCAGCATACTGAGCTGTTTAAAAAAAACAACAAAAAAAACGCACTCCTTTTCAGTGTCGACAGTCTCACACTGGGTGGGAAAACTGCAGTAAACAGAATTTATCTCCAACTATTTTCAGACCAGGGCTGTTTTTTTTGTTAAGGAAATACTTTTCTGATACGTATTATTGCGTTGGTAACATGAAATGCGGCAGAGCCAATTTTAGTTAAATGATGTGGTACATTTTAACCCTGAACGCTGATCAGGCTGTTCCTTAGATGTTTGCAGATTCAAAAGCCCCCAGGTGTGCAAAAAATACAGACAGAACAGGCTTATCTTTCATTTTATCTGTCAAAATTGTCTAAGATTTGCTTAATTTAAAGGAAATTGCTGCGGATCAAATCTCATGCTTTAGTAGATGACTTGTTTGCACTGCTGAATGTAGGATTTCACATGTGAAGGGAGTAATGTAGATTCTTACATTCTCAAGGATTTCAAACTCAGTGGGGGAAAAACCAGATCGACAGACCAGAATGGGAAGAGCAGAGAATAGCTGCCATAAGACAGGAAATGGAGGACATGGAGAGGAGATTTTAGGAAAATGGGTCTGTTGACGATTACCTGCTGATATCGTGGTCTTCTGCTCTAATAGACACAACTAGGTGAGTAGAAGATTGCACAGCATTATGTTTGTTGGATAATGTTTGCATCTTTGGCAGCACACAAAACAGACGCGACTCAGTCACAACACGGCGGCCGGCATGTCTTCGTTTGATGGAGTTACCACCAAAAAAAAAAAAAAAAAGTATATATATATGTGTATATATATATATGTGTATATTATGGCATGCCGTTCAGGAAATTAATCTTTGAATATATTGAATGAACCTTTGAATATATGGAATGAAACTCAATATATTCAAAGGTTCACTCCATATATTCAAAGTTCATTCAATATATTCAAAGATTCATTCCATATATTCAAAGTTCATTCAATATATTCAAAGTTTCATTCAATATATTCAAGATTCATTCCATATATTCAAGGTTCACTCCATATATTCAAAGATTAATTTCCTGAACGGCATGCCATAATATATATATGTACACTATATTACCAAAAGTATTCGCTCACCTGCCTTTACTCATTCTATGAACTGAAGTGCCATCCCATTCCTAACTCATAGAATTCAATATGATGTCGGTCCACCTTTTGCAGCTATTACAGCTTCAACTCTTCTGGGAAGACTGTCCACAAGGTTGAGGAGAGTGTTTATAGGAATTTTTGACCATTCTTCCAAAAGCGCATTGGTGAGGTCACACACTGATGTTGGTCGAGAAGGCCTGGCTCTCAGTCTCCGCTCTAATTCATCCCAAAGGTGTTCTATCGGGTTCAGGTCAGGACTCTGTGCAGGCCAGTCAAGTTCATCCACACCAGACTCTGTCATCCACGTCTTTATGGACCTTGCTTTGTGCACTGGTGCACAGTCATGTTGGAAGAGGAAGGGGCCCGCTCCAAACTGTTCCCACAAGGTTGGGAGCATGGAATTGTCCAAAATGTTTTGGTATCCTGAAGCATTCAATGTTCCTTTCACTGGAACTAAGGGGCCAAGCCCAGCTCCTGAAAAACAACCCCATACCATAATTCCTCCTCCACCAAATTTCACAGTTGGCACAATGCAATCTGAAATGTACCGTTCTCCTGGCAACCTCCAAACCCAGACTCGTCCATCAGATTGCCAGATGGAAAAGCGTGATTCATCACTCCAGAGAACGCGTCTCCACTGCTCTAGAGGCCAGTGGCGGCGTGCTTTACACCATTGCATCCGACGCCTTGCATTGCACTTGGTGATGTGTGGCTTGGCTGCAGCTGCTCGGCCATGGAAACCCATTCCATGAAGCTCTCTGCGTACTGTACTTGGGCTAATCTGAAGGTCACATGAAGTTTGTAGCTCTGTAGCAATTGACTGCGCAGAAAGTCGGCGACCTCTTTGCACTATGCGCTTCAGCATCCGCTGACCCCTCTCCGTCACTTTACGTGGCCTACCACTTCGTGGCTGAGTTGCTGTTTTTCCCAAACGCTTCCATTTTGTTATAATAGAGCTGACAGTTGACTGTGGAATATTTAGGAGCGAGGAAATTTCACGACTGGATTTGTTGCACAAGTGGCATCCTATGACAGTTCCACGCTGGAATTCACTGAGCTCCTGAGAGCGGCCCATTCTTTCACAAATGTCTTGTTTCACAGTCTGCATGCCTGAGTGCTTGAATTTATACACCTGGGGCCAGGCCAAGTGATTAGAACACCTGATTCTGATCATTTGAATGGGTGAGCGAATACTTTTGGTAATATAGTGTATATGTATATGTATATATATATATATATATATATATATATCCTCCTCGTGTACTGCACACACAAAAGGCAAACAGATTAGATTAAAAGGCCTTCCAGATTAGAATGGCACAGTGGGGGATGAAATGAAATGAGATGAAAGAGGGCATGTCAAAACTGACAAACAGCGAGTGGGACTCTTTCCCTGCATGTGTGTATGAGAAGAAAAGGTTAGGTGAAAGTGTAAGGAAAACTAATATCACAAGGTTTTAAGAAGGAAGGGTACAACTTTAAATGTCGGATACAACTGGAAAAAGTAAACTGACTTTCTGTGGCAAAAGTGATAAAACGAACAAGAAAGTATCAAAAGAGACTGTGCCAGATAAGCCTCTCTTCCCCCCAAGTGACCCTTAAACTGAAGCATCCTGGGGTAGAAAAGATTGCGTGGTGAAGCAGAATGTCAGGATATAGACTTGGATTTGTTGGTCTGTCTCAGATGTAATTCATTGTTCTTCCATGAGCTTCGATTTTGGACTTTTGTTCAGTTTGGGTGTTTTTGTGTCTAGTTTACTTATTGTTTTTTGGGTTTTTTTGATACTTTTTATGTAGTAATTTCAATTTAAGGGAAGACAAGTTGACAACAAGCTGTCAAAAAAAAAAAAAAAAGGAACCGACAAAATACATGGGGGCTCCTCTGTTGATAAACATTTCCTTTACTCTCCCCATCCATTGGTTAAGGCTTGGAAATCAGTTTTATACCAACACTTTGTTATAGCTTTTTTGTTTTATTTTACAAGTGATCAACAGTATTTTACATAGATACCACTCTTTTAATAATCACACTCTTTTAAGACACCAAAATAAAGGAGCATCACATTGATAAGAATTGTACATCCCAGAATCTTCATACACTGAATCAGTGTTGAAGCAAAACTTGTTTAGGTCCATATGAAAAGGTTCATTGCTATATCTGGAGGAAGATTTTTTTCAATAAATATCAATGTTGACCTGCGACTTTGTCCAGGTTTTAAATGTTGGCCCACTATGTATTTGAGTTTGACATCCCTGATCTATGGGATGTGCTGGACAAACAAGTCTGGTCCGTGGAGGCCCACTTCACAACAACAACTCACAGGACTTAAAGGTTTTTCTACACTGTGGAGTATTATTAAATGCTATTGATGGTGCTGAGTTGGAGCCTGTTTTATACACGTACAATCAGTGTTTGGAATAACGCCGTTTAAAAGAACGGCGTTAGGTAACGACGTCATTTTTTCAGTAACGGGGTAATCTAACTAATTACTTTTCCCGTCGTTACAACACCGTTAACGTTACTGGACGTTAAATGCGGTGCGTTACTATGCATTGATTGAATAAACTGTGTAATCCGAACGCACCCCTGGCTCACCGCTGGTGAGGAGGTGGGTTAATAACGAGGTAAGCGATTATGATTGGCTAAGGCAGAGTCATGTTTCATGGTAGCCAATCAGAGCCAGTGGTTTTACACACATGCCAGCACACGCGCCACACACACACACACACACACACACACACACACAACAGCTAAACAGAGATTCGACGAAGCAGCAGAGAGGGCGAGTCAGGAGCAATCCGATGAAAAGTTGGCATTTTCAAGGTGGAGATATAAGCACTACTTCAGTAAATAAAAAAATTCATTGTGGTCAAAGGGAGGAACGTGCATGTAATGTGTACATTATGTCCAGGAGCGTAGACTTTCTCGACATCCGTTGTAAGCAACTCTAATTTAATGAAGCATCTCACAACGACACACGCATTTACAAAGCTAGTGGCCAAAAACACCGATACCTCCACCACAGATGACAGCTCGCCGTCTAAACCCTACCGAAATATAAATATTATAAAAATAAATTTAATATAAATATAATCATAAAATATATATATATAAATATCGAAAGTTATGTACAAACACCTGTCTGTTCTAGTCATTTCAACTGACTTGTGAAAACTGCTCAAAAAAATCCAAATTCTTTGACATATAGCAACTTTTTTTTCTTTTTAACAGTAACGCAAATAGTTACTTTCCCTGGTAACGAGTTACTTTTATTGTAGAGTAATTCAGTTACTAACTCAGTTACTTTTTGGAACAAGTAGTGAGTAACTATAATTACTTTTTTAAAGTAACGTTCAATACATATCTGCAGCACACAGTACGAGGGCATGAGCTGTCTGTTCTCAGGTCAGTGTTCAGGCCAGGAATATAGATTTCATTGTTGCAAAGCATTATTTTATTCTGTGTTTTTATTATTGACGCCACCAGCGACTAGTTGCATCAACTTGACTTTCATCACATAACAGTTGACTGTAGAAAATCTTAAGTCGTACAGCCCCTAGGAGGACCAACACAATATGTTGCTCAGCTTCTTTGGTCACCAGACTAGTGCTCTCTGGAGGATTGGGGCTGCTTTTTGGGTAAAATGTGTGCCGCATGTTGTAGTTTTTGGTTTGTAATGTCGTTCTCTGAGACTGTTACAACACATTCTGCACAATATATGTACCTCAGCCAAGTGGAAAACTTTACACGTTGAAATGCTTTAACTTCCTGTTCGACCTGTTCCTGACTGCTCTGCTCTAGTGGCTTATCAGCTGCAAATGTGTGGCATCCAAACAAGGCTGCAGAAACAGTTTGTCCACAGTTGCCAGGTTTCTACCATTTCTAGCTTGTGATTTTTTGTGACGTTTATTTTTAATATCGGTTTATGTTGTGGGAACTCGCATCTTAGAGAGGAAATTTATCACCTTGCATCCCCTTAGCATTAATGATCACTCTTTTTTCTGTCACCACTGATGTAAAGTGGACATACTTTGTTTCTCGTGATTTGTATTTTTGAAGGCACTCAAAATCACATTCTGACTATTGAACAAAATAGTGGACAAAAATCTGGTTTAAGCAGATCGTAATTCAAACCAGAGCACTTCTGGTAAACAAACATATTTACAAGGGATCCTTTAAAACAATATATTTGTACTGTAGCTTGGTGCCCCTTTCTTCAGCCATAGCCTTATAGTCAGATAGTGTTGTATAATATCCCAGAAAAACTCAACTCAGGGAGAATTGTAAATTTAGAGCTTTATTGCAGCAAAACCAAAATTGTTTCGGTTACACAAACATTTATATCTCTTGTGACGTTACATGGATTTCAGAACAACTATTCCCACATTAGAGTCAAACATTTCCATAAATGGTGGTCATCATTAGGTCACAGAGACCCTTTTCTTGTCCTGGACATGATGCTTTGTCAGCAGGAATACATATGTTTATCTCCTATGGCTTTCCTCAAACTGATAATTAAATGTACTTGGTTAAAACCTCTACCAACAGCAGTCCATAGCTACATCACATATGCAGTATTTTTATGATATACCTAAGATGACAGCACTGCAAATATTTCTTCACTCATGGTCCTTTTGTAGGAAAATCATACTTAAAGTAAATCATCCTCAAGCTTGACAATGTTTTTGCCATATTTTCTAGCCTGACTCCATTAATTTATTACAGAAGAAGTAGCCTCTTTGGCACTTTGGCGCTGGAGTTGCAATCTTAACAAATTATGTTAAAGAATTATCTTAAAGAAGTTATCATTATGCAGGAATCCAGAAAAGGCAATTAGACACTACACCTGAAAAAAAACATTTCAAGGATAGATTTTATTTTTCATTGGAGATGTCTTTATCTATGTAAATGCAACAGTACACAGTAGTCCTCTGAGATCTCACTTCCTAGTATTCAACAATCGTGCACATCACATCGTCCACCATGTCAGCATGCTTCCGAGTACACAGACTCACGAGGAAAGATATAGAAAAAAATGATTATTTCATACGTTAAAAAACAAAAAGTACTCTAAGACAAGGTTATTATTACAGAACTTAATCAGAAACATAAATAAAACTTTACAATAAATTTTAAGTTTAAGTAAGTTTTCAAATAATTTTTTTTTTGTTTATTTTGGTTAAGACACCCAAAGAAAGTTCGCTTTTTAAAAATGATATAGAGTAGATTGGTACGATACGTATAGTAGGTTACTTTCATAATTCACAGTGTAAACTAAATAATGTTCCTCTTTACTGTGTTTAAGTATTTTTTTATTTTTTTAATTATAAATGGCCTGGACGTCCCGACCATGCTGAATGACTACTGTGCAAAAAGTCAGTGTTACTGAGCTGCTTCTTTCTCTGGTCCCCCACTGGAAATAGAAGCTCCGTAGCCTGAATCTGGAAGTCGTTTCAACCATGCTGACACGTTTTCTCTCAATTTCAGCAACTGATCAGCATCTGGCTCGGATCGTGCTATGGAAATTGTGAAAGTTACGGGAAAGAACTGGAATGTTAAAGCATTATAAAACTGAAAATGACAGATATTATAGAAGTTAGCCAGCTTGATTTATTTACCTGCACTGGAGAAATATGTCCAACCTGCCTGTTCCATCGCCGCTTCTCGTCTGCTCCATTCTCTCTCCATCTGTCTTATATATGAGTTCACATTGTTAGCTCCCACTTCATCTTCATCTGCTCTTGTCTTGAATTGGTCGTTTTTGTGTTGGTAATCCATTTCTTCTTCTTCTTCATCATCTCTTTCTGAATTCTCAGAATTGTCATTGTCACTCACTAGAAAATACAAAAATCGTGTGTTATACAATGAATCAAACTAAAAAATATACTACAGTACAGGGCTTCTCTGAGAAAACAGTATTTGTGTAAGCAGCAACAGCAATGGCATGTAAATGACTCAAGAAAAGACTTGATGAACAATTTAACTGCTGTTTCTCTTTGATATGCCTTACTTGCTGCACACATTTTAATATGTCGCTGAAGGAAAAACAATGTGTAACTAGTGCCACTAAGTCTGTTCTCCCTGAACTACCTGATTTATTTTGATTGAATGAGGTTTCCTTACAGAAAACTATTTTTTATCAGTTTTCAGTTATATATGTGTGGAGATGAAATAGTATCCTTAAATATTCACTAAAAAAGAATTTTCATAAATTTTGATCTATGTAAAATGTTTATATCAATAAATCTCTCTCTAAATATCTCTGGATACTTACTGTTCGGTGGTATTTCCATGCTGTCATTTCCTTTGAGGATGTGGTGTTTCTCACAGTTCCTACGATCCCATTCGATGATAAGTTGCTCTATGACCTCCTTAGCTGTGTTCTCATCTTTGGGTTCAGTTAATTCTTCACTTCCATCTTCTTCAGGCTGTGGATCTTCTGTTTCAGGGTAGGCACTGAGGTAAAAAGAGCTGTTTCCTGCCACCATCTCCTCCATCTTCTCCAGCAGCTTGGTAACCTGATCATCATCTTTTCTCGTATTGTTAATCACATGATACCTGTTTCCACATTTCCCAATAAGCCATCGGAGAGGCTTTCCTTCACCTTCAATGTGCTGCTCGATAGTTTTGTCCCCCAAAGTGTCCCCAAATGTAAACAGCACAATTACATGTCTCCATACTCTCTGTCCAAGTAGCCTCATGTTCCTCTCTGTAGCTCTTCTTTGTTCTTCAGTAAATGATGTGTCAAGTGGCACTGCCAGCAAAATGACATTTGGTGATGGAGAGCAGAGAGACACTCCTTCTAAAATCTCAGACCTCAAAAACGCAGGGTTAAATGTGGATGGGAAAATCTTCCACCACCCGGGAGTGTCTACAATGACAACATCTCTTCCAGCCACCTCACAACATTGTTTTAAAGCTTTCAATGTCTTTTTCCTAGAACAAAACCCATCTGATCTCAGGATACTGTTCCCTGAGGCGCTCTTCCCAGAAAACACCCAGCCTACCATCAGGATTCTCAGGTTGGGTTTTGGCTCTGCAAAACAAGACATGTATTACAAATGACAATTTGTAAATGTTGCAACTTGGGTATTGTTTGAGTCTACATTTTAGTTTCTAACAAAGTAAACTATGATAAACTCTTTATAGGGCACTCATTGAAATACTTGGGAATTCTAAATGTCAACCCTAGAGTGTTATTATAGGGGATAAGATGACTTTTTCACTTTTGTAATATTTTTTTAAATTTTTAATTTTCATGTTGAAAATCAAGATCAATGAAATTACCATATATGGTTCCTTGTCCCATAAAGGGTTAACAGGTCTGTAAATAGCTTTTACCAGACTGTGGGACGGGACTGAAAGCTCTGAAAGTAATGTAATATCTATTGTTTGTTGTATTCTTTTAAAACAGGAGTTGAAAAGGCGTTGGGGAGTCCTAAAATACGTCATCTTGTTTGTACCACTACAAATTATGGCCAAAATAGGACTCAAAACTCTATATATTTAACATACTACATAGTTATGAAAGCAAACAAACTTAGCTGACCTGTCAGGAGAGCTCTAAGTGTTTCTCTTTGTTGATGTGACTGCAGACGCAGGTCCTCTGCTTTTTTGTTCACGTCCTTCCTCCTTGCCTCGGCACTTTGGACCAGCGTGCTGTCCATTTCATAGTAGCTGTTTTCTGCCACCATGGCGTCAATCTTCTCAAACAGTTCTTTGACCCTCATGTCATTGCCTGTGCCTTCATCACAAAGACTGTGATATCTGTTTCCACATGCCTCCAGAACTGACTGGAGTGGTGCACCTTCCCCCTTGATGTAATTCTCAATAGTCTGGTCCAGATGGCGTCTGTGGACGAAGACCACTATGGTGTGATCCCACACTGACTCACCAAAAAAATGCTGCATGTGTTCCATTGTTGCCTTCTTTTCAGCATCTTTGAATCTCATTTCTGCATTTATCACCAGGATAAAACCATGCCGCTGCCGTGGACACAGGGTGACGCTGAGGATTGCTTCTGTCTTAAAAAGTTCTGATGTATCACAGAGGCAAAATCCTCGCAGCCACCCGGGCGCTTTGATCAACGAGACTCTTCTGTATATTTCTGCTTCTCCCTTCTCACAACAACATGTTTCTTCAGGATTAAATGTCTCTTTTCCCAGGATCAAGTTTCCAACATAATATTTCTGAGCACTTCTTGATCCCACAAGTACTGCATTCAGCTCTGACAGAAAGAAAGAGGTATAGCTAGTAGCACTCGAGAACAGAGACTGTAGTCTATCATTCACAGTGTGAGATTTGATTTAAAGACTCACCTCTGGAAGACGCAGCTTTCTTCATGTTTTCTGAAAAACAAATAACAGATATTTTCTAAAGGCTTCCAATGTGTTCTTCATGTTATACTTTTGACTACACTGACCTCTAAATACCAAGTCTTACTGTTTTTACTTTCTATTTGTAGCATTCTCAACAACGTATTTTAATGTGCGCCAAATCTCTTTTCACTATCAAACTAAAAAGAGAAGTAATGTCAATGAATTAAAAAAAATATATGACATAAAATAAGTGATTGCTTACAAATTCAATCTGTCTAGAGCAGACTGGACTGGACCTTTCCTACCCGGGTGTCTCCATTTGATTATGAGTCTTCTAGCACCAACTGGCTTAATCTGGACCCATGCAATTACTTATTTTACATAATTTTAATTGGTTGGCACTACTTTACAGAAATCAGTTTTCACTTTGAAAAGCCAGAATATATTGACTTCCATTTATAAAAGTAACAAAAAGGAAAATCCAAGGGGGTAAATACCTTTTATAGACACTGAACTAGTATATCATCGATAGGAGACTAAAGAAAAGGAAAACACTGAGACTCTAAGAACATTGTGATTAGACCATGGCCGTGGAAAACATTGTGGCTCAGAGTACTGACTGTCCAGAAAGTAAATCTCACCAAGAGATCTCTCAGACAGAAGGCTTTAGGCTTGTGTGCATACAGACGTTAATATAATTCTATTATTACTGGCTGTTGTGTCTTGGTATCACATAAACCTTATCTCCGGTATGTTGTTGAACTGGTTCTGGTGGGTGAGTTGACAGATGACGGCAGCTTACCAGTGCCAGCCTCTACCTGCTGCCTCTGCCAACTCCAATTTAATAAAACAAATTAATGATACAACAATAGGTAATGTCTCAGATCATAAGTATTTTGTTGCCCTCTGGAAGAGACTGAAAGCCCAGATTCAAGAACAAAATTCCTTTTGCTCCGTAAACTGCGTAGACGTGCAATAACTGAGAAATTCCTTCAAACTTCCTGGAAGCTTGAAGACAGAGACTGTAATCTGTCATTCACAGTGTGAGATTTGGTTTAAGGACTCACCTCTGGCAGACACAGCTTTCTTCATGATTTCTAAAAAACAAATTACAGATATTTTTTAATGGCTTCCAGTGTGTTCTTCATGTCATACTTTTGACTTCGTTGAGCTCTAAATACCAAGTCATACTCTTTTTGCTTTCTATTTGTAGCATTCTCCTCCCACTGTGAACCTGACCAACAACATATTTTCATTCAGATGAGCGCCAAGTCTCTTTTCACCATTAAAGTGATAGGTCGCTATCAGGCTTGCACATCAGGACACTGCAATTTTACTCCATTCGTCTTTGCAAAATTGCTCAGGCACTGTCAGGTTGTATGAGGATTGGGTGTGAATCTTCTCGAAAGTCGGACATGTCCCCTGCACTTTTTCAAAAGGCTGTTTTGGTCCCCTGCACTTTTTACCATCCAAAAACAATGTTATGCTATAGCAAACAGAGACACGTCAAGCACTAGGACCAAGCGGAAAACGGCCGCTCAAGCTGAAGCCTGTTTCCCTTAGTTTAGACCCACCCACAAGCTCCTCGATTGGCTCTGCCGTTTCTTGTGTGATTGGCCGTCCCTGCTGTCACTCCACCTTGCTTGCACACCGGTCTGCTAGTCTGCAGTCAGGAGTCCTTGTTAATCTGCTACTGTAAATTGGCCATTTGTTCTGCCTGGGTCACGTCAGCTAGAAGGGTTGTAATATCAGAGGTTTCATTTACATTAACGTTTGAATCATGTGCGTGCGTGTGTGTGTGTAAAATTGGTGGTACTGAGTTGGAGTGAAGTTGACTAACAAGGTGAAACACAGAATTGGGTGATAGTGTTTTGCTACATGCCTTACAACCAGTCAAACCAAAACAGGGAACATTAAACTTAAAAGTAGCAATGGAAAACTAGAAGAACTACTAGAAAACACAGTCAACTGAAAGATTAGAGTTTTATCAAAATTTTGTCCAAGCTTCAACCTGCCTTTTAACTCCTTTAGAGTGGCCATAGGTGTCTTGGTATCCTCGTGTTAGTCTCTTCCTTGCACAGTTGCTCAGTTTGTGAGGATGACCTGCTCTAGGCAGATTTAAACATGTTCCTTCTATTTCATAATGATGGACATGATTATACTCTGCTTCAGCAATATTTTCTCTGACTTGCAGTTTTCTTTTGTCTTCTTGGTGTAATTGTAGTCAGGAAAACTGATTAACCAGAGACTGGACCTTCCATACACAGGTGTCCTTATACAACGGCCACACAAGACACTCAGGTCATCTCCATTTGACTAATTATGAGTCTACTAGCACCACCTTGCTTGATCTGGACCCATGCAATCAGTTATTTTACATTACGTACTTTTAATTGATTGACATTACTTTACAGAAATCAATTTTCCCTTTGACATTGTCAAAAAAAAAAACACTTTAATTTATTGACATTGTGGCTCAGAGTACTGACTGTCCAGAAAGTAAATCTCACCAAGACATTTCTTAGACAGAAAGTTTTTGGCTTGTGTGCAGTGCCCTTTGTTTTTTCTCAAAATCACTTATTTCTATCTGGGATGCATCGAATATTCGGCCACCGAAAATTTTCGGCTGAAAATGGCCCAAAAGTGCATTTTTGACCGAAAGACTTTTATCCCCGAAACAACACAGCTGAAACAGGATGTTGTAATGATGCGAGCAAAAACTGTGGCCAGCACGGGCTTGCCTGGAAGGACCAATATGTCTGTGGTGTGGATGTATTCAGTATATCTGAGAAAGACCCATGGATAGCGATTTGCAAATTGGGTACTGCTGACATTCCAAGAGGGGGTGCATCTGCAAGAAATTTCTCCACGTTGGGTTTGTGGCGGACAATTTTGAAAGGGCAAGGAAGTTTCTCAGTGATGGTGCCAAGGCAAAGGGCATTACACAAAAGATTATGGAATTCATTGCTTCAGATCAACGGTTCACACACGTTTTTGGCTGCGCACCCCTTTTCTATTTTCAGCCGCGTTAAACAAAACTACAGCAACTTTAAATGACCGTGGAGCTAACACAACCCCGTCATCATAACACAGCGGTTATGGAAATAAAATTAGGACGCCAGTCATTTGAATTAAATTGCAATAAAGTTACACACGACACACAACATAAATTACAAAGAGCATAGGCTCTGGAACAGATACAAAAAAATAAGAAATCCATCTGAGTATTTTCAAGAGCAGCGCAGGTGGCTCAGCTAGGTGCGCATATACAGTACGTAGAGGAAGATAACTTCTTCTCCGCCATTACATTTTTCATCTCGCCCACCCTCTAGACAGGATGTGCTGGACAAACAAGTCTGATCCATGGCGACCCCACTTCACAACAACAACTCACAGGACTTAGAGGTTCTTCTGCAAACGTCTTGATGCCAGATACCACATCACACCTTCAGATGTTTAGAGGACAACAACGTGGACACCTCCAAGAAGACAAGTGAGGAGCACAGTGTGTCACTGCATCAAGCTAGCAGCAGTTCATCAAGTGTGTGGAAATAAGTCACTAATCATGAAGCCCATACTACCGTGACATGCTCAATATGTGAGTTGATACTGAAATGCACACTCATCTGAAAAGGCATCCGCTATACCAGGGGTCGGCAAGTAAGTTTGGCCTGGGGCCAATTTTTTTCCGAGCAACTGAATGGCGTGCCAAAACATCACATCAATCAGAAACATTGTGAAATGGATGACCCTTGAGCGGCTGGATGATGCCGAGAAAAGTAGCAGACTCCGGTTTCTCAGTTTCCGTTACATTTATTTAAACCCAAACGCAACATAGCAGCAACAAACAAGCATGGCATATATCCAGTGAGATCAGACCTGCAATCCGGACAGATTGTAAATGGCGCCTTATGTACTGTGTCTCCGGCTCTAATCATTGGACTCATCCATTCAGAGATAAGTTAAAATATTATCAATTTGCTGTCTTACCAATGACAAAATATTCCCCCTGTCAATAATCCATAATATTTACAATCAGTAATATTTGCTGCCATTCTGACCCAAATACACATATATAAATATAAATACAAAATATAGAAATAAACACCAAAATTAGAAATCCCCCACTTCCTGTCCTGCCGCTTGGTCTCTCCCGGAACGTATATGACCGTGCCTGTGCGCCCGGTGGAATCTTTTGGCCGCGCACCCTGGAGAGGACACGGACTGGACAGGTAAGTGTTAACACAAACAACTCGCTTATTTCGCTATTGCACCTGATTGCACCTGATTGCACCTTTACCACTTAACAATATGCACCACAAGTCTTTAAAATTACATCTGCACGCTTATCGTTTACTATTTCCAATAAATATATATATATGCACAATTTTGTCAGAGCTTAACTTCCCTCTCTTACAGGCGGAGCCGAGTGTGCCCCCCCGCACCCGCCCGACCGCACGTAACCACCCGTGGCCACGAGGTTACTTAAAAATTCTTTAAACATTCAATAAAGTAATTTACGTATCTGTACCAAAATGTGCAAATAAGCAATGTGCAAAATGTACTGTGCAAATTTAGCAAATAAAATGCTATCGTGACTAAAATGCAATGTGCAGTTATTTCAAAAACTCAAGTTATTGTTGTGCAAATTACCCATGTGCAATATTTACGGGTAGCGAACTGTGCTTCGTTACAAACATGCTGTTTTTTTTCTCCTTAACAAAACGTTTCCCCCCCCATCTATAGGCTATTATATCTTGAACAAAAAAGTAATTAAAGTCATTCGTTTAAAATAAAGTAACTTCAATTTGCTACAGACTGGTGTTACTGCTTTAGCTCCACTCTATGGCTGCGTTATGAAAAAGTTTATATTTATTCATTAATTTTTGTGTACATTTCGCATTTTGGCCTGTCCCGGCATATTTGTAAGTAAACAAATATACGCGCAAGAAAAATCCGAACGCGACTGGCTTGACTCGCTTTCTGTGAACGACCGCACTTGACCGCAGTTCGTGAGGCCGTATTTCAGCTGGAGCTTATTGATTTCAATCAGTGGATGACTTTTGGATGACATGCTCAGATGAATACAGATGGGTCAAGAAACTGGCCTTTTATGTGCTGACGATGTTTCCCTCCACCTACAAGTCACCTTTTCTACTATGAATGCCATAAAGACGCACGAGAGGGATCGCCTGACGCACAAAAATCTGGAATAACTGCTTTCGGGTGAAAGTCACATCCATATCGCCTGACATCCAAAAGATCGTGACTGAAGGGAGATGCCAGTTGTCCCATTAAGTGAGTAATCTTTTAAGCTTGTCATTACCGTTTTTATTAGTCATATTCATTGTTGCTTTATTTTATTTAAACAGTAATTTCTTTTTTCGCTTTTTCCTTTTTTGCTCTGTAATTTCAAGAGCGCATATGTCCCACGTTCCCACCACAAGCCGGTGTGCGTCCGGAATCAAGAAAATTCCGCTTTTATTTTATTTTTATCTTTTCTAAATAAAAGGTCTGAATTCTCTGTGGAACTGTCGTTTTTGTGATAGTAAATAATTTTAAAACTTTTTTCTTTCAAATCAGATTTTCAATGTCATCTGGCGGGCCAGATATTACTGGAAGCGGGCCAATTTTGGCCCGCGGGCCGCCAGTTGCCGACTACTGCGCTATACCTTTAGCTGCAGTACACGGAGAAGGCTTTGGAGGAATACGACTTGTTTTTTTTTTTTATTTTTTTTTTTTAAGCCAGCTATCCCATCTTACAACACACTTTGTGGAGTGTTATTAAATGCTATTGATGTTGTTGATACAGGCTATACATATCTGCAGCACACAGTATGAAGTGCGTTAGCTGTCTGTTCTCAGTTTAGTGTTCAGGCCAGGAATATAGATTTCATTGCTGCAAAGCATTACTTTATTCTGTGTTTTTATTATTGACACCACCAGCGACTAGTTGCGTCGACTTGACATTAATCACATAACAGTAGACTGTAGAAAATCTTAAGTCGTACAGCCCCTAGGAGGACCAACACAATATGTTGCTCACATTCTTTGGTCACCAGACTAGTGATCTCTGGAGGATTGGGGCTGCTTTTTCGGTAAAATGTGTGCCACATGTTGTAGTTTTTGGTTTGTATATGTTGTACTCTGAGATTGTTATGACACCACATTCTGCACAATATATGTACCTCAGCCAAGTAGACAATCTTACACGCTGAAATGCGATAACTTCCTGTTCGACCTGTTCCCGACTGCTCTGCTAGTGGCTTATCAGCTGCAAATGTGTGGCATCCAAACAATGCTGCAGAAACACAGTTTGTCCACATTTGCCAGGTTTCTACCATTTCTAGCTTGTGATTTTTTGTGACGTTTATTTTTAATATCGGTTTATGTTGGGGAACTCACATCTTAAAGAGGAAATTTATCACCTTGCATCCCCTTAGCATTAATGATCACTCTTTTTTCTGTCACCACTGATGTAAAATGGATATACTTTGTTTCTCGTAATTTGTATTTTTGAAGGTACTCAAAATCACATTCTGACCATTGAACAAAATAGTGGACAATAATCTGGTTTAAGCAGATCGTAATTCAAACCAGAGCACTTCTGGTAAACAAACATATTTACAAGGGATCCTTTAAAACAATATATTTGTACTGTAGCTTGGTGCCCCTTTCTTCAGCCATAGTCTTTTAGTCAGATAGTTCATTCATTCATCTTCTATACCCGTTTAGTCCTGTTAAGGGTCACAGGGGTCTGCTGGAGCCTATCCCAGCTGTCATCGGGCGAGAGGCAGGGGTACACCCTGGACAGGTCGCCAGTCCATCGCAGGGCCAACACAGAGACAGACAACCATTCACACTCACACGCACACCTACGGGAAATTTAGAATCACCAATTAACCTAATGAGCATGTCTTTGGATGGTGGGAGGAAGCCAGAGTACCCGGAGAGAACCCACGCAGACACAGGGAGAACATGCAAACTCCACACAGAGAGGCTAGTCAGATAGTGTTGTAGAATATCCCAGAAAAACTCAGCTCAGGGAGAATTGTGAATTTAGAGCTTTATTGCAACAAAAACAAAATGATTTCAGTTACACAAACATTTATATCTCTTGTGACGTTACATGGATTTCAAAAGAACTATTCCTACATTAACATTTCCATAAATGGTGGTCATCACTAGGTCAGAGAGATCATTTCTCCAGGACATGATGCTTTGTCAGCAGGAATGCTTAAGTTTATATGCTATGTCTTTTCTCAAACTGATAATTAAATGCACTTGGTTAAAACCTCTACCAACAACAGTCCATAGCTGAAAAACATATACAGTATTTTTATGATATGCTTAAGATGACAGCATTACAGATATTTCTTCACTCATGCTCCATTTGTAGGAAAATCGTACTTAAAGTGAATCATCCCCAAGCTTGAAAAGGTTTTTGGCATATTTTCTAGCCCGACTATTACAGAAAAAGTAGCCTCTTTGGCACTTTAGCACTGGAGTTGCAATCTTGACAAATGATTTTAAAGAATTATCTTAAAGAAGTTAACATTATGCATGAATCCAGGAAAGGCAATTAGACACTACACCTGAAAATTGTATAACAGCATTTTAAGGATAGACTTCATTATTCAGTGGAGATGTATTTATCTCTGTAAATGCAATATAAAAATGATTCTTTAATGTTTTAAAAAAAAATAAAAACTACTCTAAGACAGGGTTATTATTACAGCACTTAAATTGAAAAAAAAAAATAATTAAAACTTTACAAAAAATAACTTTTCAACTAAAAAGCAACTTTCTGTTAAGACACACAACGAAAGTTCAGATTTTTTTAAAATCATATATAGAGTAGATTGGTACGATAAGTATAGTAGGTTACTTTAATAATTCACAATGCAAACTAACTACTAAGAACTACTATATATATATATATATATATATATATATATATACACACACATATAAAAAATGGCCTGGATGTCCTGACCATGCTGAGTAAATTTTCATGTTTCACGCTTCTTCCTCTGGTCCCCCACTGGAAATAGAAGCTCCGTAGCCTCATCTGCATGTTGTTGTGGAAGTTGTTTCAACCATGCTGACACCTTTGCTCTTGATTTCAGCAACTGATCATCATCTGGCTCGGATTTTGCTATGGAAATTGTGAAAGTTACAAGATAAAATTGGAGCGTTAAAGCATTGTAAAACTAAAAATGACAAATATTATAGACATTAGCCAGCTTGATTTATTTACCTGCACTGGAGAAATATGTCCAACCTGCCTGTTCCATCACCACTTCTCGTCTGCTCCATTCTCTCTCCAGTTGTCTCATTAATAGTTTCACAATGTTAGCTCCCACTTCATCTTCATTTGCGCTTATCTTGAATTGGTCGTCTTTGTGTTGGTAATCCATGTCTTCTTCACCACTTTCCGAATTCTCAGACTTCACACTGTCACTCACTAGAAATACCACAATTGTGTGTTATACAAGGCATCAAACTAAAAAAATATATACAATATACTAGAGTATAGGGCTTCTCTGAGGAAACTATTTGTACAAGTAGCAACAACAATGGCATCGGCTCAAGAAAACACTCTTTATGAACAATTTAACCTGTTTCTCTTTAATACACATTTCCTGTGTAACTAGTGCCACTAAGTCTGTTTTTTTTTTCCTGAACCACCTGATTTATTTTGATTGAATGAGGTTTCCCTACAGATAACTACTTTTTATCACAAGGCTTTCATCAGTTTTTAATTATGTGTGTGTAGATTAAATAGTATCTTTAAATATTCACTGGGAAAGACTTTTCTTAACTTCTAATCTATGTAAAATGTTTATATCAATAATTTCTCTCTCTAAATATCTCTGGATACTTGCTGTATGGTGGTGTGTCCATGCTGAGGTTTCCTTTGAGGATGTGGTGTTTCTCCCAGTTCCTACGATCCCATTCAATGTTAAGTTGCTCTGCGACCTCCTTAGCTGTGTTCTCATCTTTGATTTCAGTTAATTCGTCACTTCTGTCTTCTTCAGGTTGTGGATCACCCGTTTCAGGGTAAGCACTGAGGTAAAAAGAGCTGTTTCCTGCCACCATCTCCTCCATCTTCTCCAGCAGCTTGGTAACCTGATCATCATCTTTTCTCGTATTGTTAATCACATGATACCTGTTTCCACATTTCCCAATAAGCCATCGGAGTGGCTTTCCTTCACCTTGAATGTGCTGTTCGATAGTTTTGTCCCCCAAAGTGTCCCCTAATGTAAACAGCACAATTACATGTCTCCACACTCTCTGTCCAAGTAGCCTCATGTTCCTCTCTGTAACTCTTCTTTGTTCTTCAGTAAATGATGTGTCAAGTGGCACTGCCAGCAAAATGACATTTGGTGATGGAGAGCAGAGAGACACTCCTTTTAAAATCTCAGACTTCAAAAACGAAGGATTAAACATGGGTGGGAAAAACTTCCACCATCCGGGAGTGTCCACAATGACAACATCTCTTCCAGCCACCTCACAACATTGTTTTAAAGCTTTCACCGTCCTTTCCCCACAACCAAACCCATCTGATCTCAGGATACTGTTCCCCGTGGCGCTCTTTCCAGAAAACACCCAGCCCACCATCAGGATTCTCAGGTTGGGTTTTGGCTCTGCAAAACAAAACATGTATTACAAATGACAATTTGGGAATATTGTAACTTGGGTATTGTTTGAGTCAACATTTTAGTTTCTAACAAAGTAAACTATGATAAACTCATTCTGGTGCACTCATCGATATAATTGTGAATTCTAAATTTCAACCCTGGAGTGTTACTACAGGGCACAAGAAGACTTTTTTTAAGTTTTGTAACATTTTTAAATTTCTAGTTTTCATGTTGAAAATCAAGATCAATAAAATTACCATATATGGTTCCTCGTCCTATAAAGGGTTAACAGGTCTGTATATATTTTTTTTTACCAGACTATGGGACGGGACTGAAAGCTCTGAAAGTAATATAATATCTATTGTTTGTCGTAGCATTGTTTTAAAACAGGAGCTGAAAAGGTTGAGTCCTCAAATATGTCGTCTTATTTGTACCACTACAAATTATGGACAAAATAGGACTCAACCTCTATATATTTAACACACTAAATACTTATAAAAGTAACCAAACTGAGCTGACCTGTCACGAGAGCTCTCAACGTTTCTTTTTGTTGACGTGACTGCAGACGCAGGTCCTCTGCTTTTTTTTCCACTTCAGTCTTCTTCGCTTCAGCACTTTGGACCAGCTTGCTGTTCATTTCATAGTAGCTGTTTGCTGCCACCATGGCGTCAATCTTCTTAAACAGCTCTTTGACCCTCATGTCACTGTCTGTGTCTTCATCACAAAGACTGTGATATCTGTTTCCACATGCCTCCAGAAGTGACTGGAGTGGTGCACCTTCATTCTTGATGTAATGCTCAATAGTCTGGTCCAGACGGCCTCTGTGACTGAAAACCACTATGGTGTGATCCCACACTGTCTCACCAAAAAAATGCTGCATGTGTTCCATTGTTGCCTTCTTTTCAGCATCTTTGAATTTCATTTCTGCATTTATCACCAGGATAAAACCATGCAGCTGCCGTGGACAAAGGGTGACACTGAGGATCGCTTCTGTCTTGAAAATTTCTGGTGTATCACAGAGGCTATATCCTCGCAACCACCCAGGAGCTTTGACCAACGATACTCTTCTCCTGTATACATCTGCCTCTCCCTTCTCACAACAAGATGTTTCTTCTCCAGGATTAAACGTCTCTTTCCCTAGGATCACATTTCCAGCATGATATTTCTGGGCACTTTTTGATCCCACAAGTACTGCATTCAGCTCTGACAGAAAGAAAGAGGTACAGTTAATAGCAGGAAGAAAAGGTACTTGTAAACAGAGACTGTAATCTATCATTCACATTTGATTTAAAGACTCACCTCTGGCAGACGTAGCTTTCTTCATGTTTTCTGAAAAACAAATAACATATTTGTTAATGGCTTCCAGTGTGTTCTTCTTGTCATGCTTTTGACTACACTGAGCTCTAAATACCAAGTCATACTGTTTAATCAGTTTTCATTTTGAAAAGCCAGAATATACTGACTTCCATTTATAAAAGTAACAAAAAGGAAAATCCAAGGGGGTAAATACCTTTTATAGACACTGAACTAGTATATCACCGACAGGAGACTAAAGAAAAGGAAAACATTGAGACTCTAAGAACATTGTGAGACCATGGCCACGGAAAACATTGTGGCTCAGAGTTCTGACTGCCCAGAAAGTAAATCTCACCAAGACAGAAGAAATATTTCAGACAGAAAGTTTTAGGCTTGTGTGTAGTGCCCTTTGTTTTCTCTCAAAATCACTTATTTCCACAAAGAAAACATATCTTAATTTGCACTTGAGAAATAAAATAGAAAGACTACGTAGAAAGTGTTAATATAGTTCTCTTACTACTGGCTGTTGTGTCTTTGTATCTCATAAACGTTACCTCTGTTGTTGAACTGGTTGGTCTGGTCGGTGAGTCAACAGATGAGAGCAGCTTACCAGTCCCAGCCTCTACCTGCTGCCTCTACCAACTGCAGTTATGTAAACACAGACACGTTAACCAAATACAGTTTAGTTTCGATGGAAACGCTCTAATTGTTTCAAAAGTGTGTGTGAACAGACCACACTGGATAGTCTTTTCTGATAGCTGCTACAACTAGACCAGCATGCTAGAAGCAGGCCTGTAAGGCTCTTTTAATCATGGATTTTAATCCAGCGGCCTCAGGTTAAACACATACTCTGGACATTCACAATCCAAACATTAAACACTTACAGCATATTCATCTGACTCAAATCAAAATTGTGCCCTAAATTAAACACTTCAGAAGTTCAGGAGACTTTGTGGTCTTCACTTATAGCTTCTTTGTGCAACTTCCATTTGTGTTAATTACTTGCAATTGCTCTACGTGTGTACAATTAAATGTCAAGACTGTTAATAAAACAAATTAATGATAAAACAATATGACAATATGTAATGTCTCAAAGTATTTTGTTGCCCCCTGGAAGAGACTGAAAGCCCAGTGTGATTTACAGTTTGAGATCTGATTTAAAGACTCACCTCTGGCCGCTGTAGCTTTCTTAATGTTTTCTGAAAAACAAATTACAGATATTTTCTAATGGCTTCTAGTGTGTTCTTCATGTCATGCCTTTGACTACACTGAGCTCTAAATACCAAGTAATACTGTTTTTACTTTCTATTTGTAGCATTCTCCTCCCACTGCTAACCTGACCAACAACATATTGTCATTCAGATGAGCGCCAAGTCTCTTTTCAACATCAAAGTGAATGTTGAAAAAGAAGTAATGTACATATTCAATCTGCCCAGTGCAGACTGGACTGGACCTTCGATACACAGGTGATTATGAGTCTTTTAGCACTAACTGGCTTGATCTGGACCCATGCAATCACTTATTTTACATTATATACTTTTAACTGATTGGCATTACTTTTCAGAAATCAATTTTTACTTTGAAAGTGTCAAGAAAAACCCTGAATATATTGACTTCCATTTATAAAAGTAATACAAAGGAAAACCCAAGGAGGTAAATGCCTTTTATAGACACTGAACAAGTATTTAGAAGACTAAAAGAAAAGGAAAATATCGAGACTTTAAGAACATTGTGAGACCATGGCCGTGGAAAACAGTGTGGCTCAGAGTACTGACTGTCTCGACAGCAAATCTCACCAAGACATATCTCAGACAGAAAGATTTAGGCTTGTGTGCATACAGATGTTAGTATAATTCTAACTGTACTGGCTGCTGTGTCTTTGTATCTCATAAACATTACCTCTGGTATGTTGTTGAACTGGTTCTGGTGGGGCAGCTTACCAGTGCCAGCCTCTATCTACTGCCTCTACCAACTCCAGTTATGTAAACACACACACACACACACACACACACACATTAACCAAATACAGTTTAGTTTCAGTGAAAACGCTCTTACGAATTCAAAAGTGTGTGTGAACAGACCACACAGGATACTCTTTATCTGTTGTAAAGCACCTTGGTTCACCTAACGGTCGATGTAAGGTGCTATATATAAGTACATTTACATTTACTCTTTTCTGATAGCTGGTACATCTCGACCAGCATGCTGGAAGTGGGGCTATAAGACTCTCATAATTACACATTTTAATCCAGCTCCCTCAGGTCAAACACAGCCTGGCATACTCTGGACATTCACAACCCACAATGGATGCTTTATGAAAATCCTCCCAAATGCTGGGTTGGAAATGAGCAGACTTACACATTAGCATAATTTGTACAATATTGAAATCAGATAAATAACAAGCCTCTCTGGAGGTCAAATATTGACAAATGCGGGATGTTTTGTGTAATCAGATCAGGCAGGGCGTTTGTAATTTCTTCTGACCTGGATGATGTCATCTCTGAGCACCGTGCGCACCTGCAATGGTTGGCTTGTTTACCTGTAATTTGCTATTGGTGAAATTAATGAGTTTTGCGGCAGATAATGCGTTATTTAGAGGCTGCGTTTTGGTGCCCCAGTCATTCCCACTATATGGATATATATATTTATAGCGAATATAAGCTTATCAGCATATTTATTTGACTCAAATCAAAATTTTACCCTAAATTAATTAAACACTTTGAGTTCAGAAGACATTGTGGTCTTCACTTACATCTTCTTTGTGCAACTACCGTTTGCATCAATCACTTGCAATTGAGCTGTCAAGACAGTTTATTAAACAGATTAACGATATAACAATATTTAATGTCTCAAATCACAAGTATTTTGTTGCCCTCTGGAAGAGACTGAAAGCTCAGATTTGACAACAAAATTCCTTTTGCTCCATAAAACTGTGTAGACGTGCAATAACTGAGAAATTACTTAAAACTTCCTGGAAGCTAAATAGGTAGTTTCCTCTGACACAGAAGCTGCTGTGTTTTCATTTTGTTTTGCTGTTGGGGAAACATTGCATATGTGGGTGTGCGTTCACATAGACTTCATGTGCCTTTATGTTAGTTTCAGATGCATATGGATCTATGAGTGTGTTTGTTTGTTCTGCGTGACACATTGAAAGTGTTCCAGCTAATACTGGAGCTTGTGACTGAGCACCAGTATGATGTTGGGATAATATGTTGACATATTTGCAATGAAATGCCAATTTAAAGCAAAAGCTAACAGCTTTTTGGCCAAGATTGGAAACCAGGGAATGAACTTTCAACTTTGTAAAGCTTTGTAAACCTGTAAAGGGTTACGGGGGGGGGGGGCTGAAGCTTATCCCAGCTGTCATTGGGTGAGAGGTGGGGTACACCCTGGACAGATCTATCTCAAGGCTAACGCAGACAACCATTCACACTCACACCTACTGCCAATCAATCAATAGAATCACCAGTTAACATATTGAGCTTGTCTTTGGATGGTGGGTGAAAGCCGGAGTACCCAGAGAGAACCAAAGTAGACAAAGGGAGAACATGCAAACTCCACATAGAAAGGCCCCACTCGGCCGATGAATTCAAACCCAGAACGATCTTGCTGTGAGGCATCAGCGCTAACCACCACACCACTAAAGATAAGAAACAGAGTGTATCAAATTAGTTAAATAGCTCAGCTACTTACATTAACCTGTAGCACCTCCGTTCAACTGCGCAGTGGATGTTAGCAGACAAAACCTCCCAGCCCTCTTACAGGTATATGTGTAAGGCGGAAGCGAAAGCAAAAGTGATGCAAAGAGAGATATGGAAATTAGCTTTGTACAAGCCCTGACATGACATCCACAATATCACGTGAACAGCACTGAAAGGATCAAGTGTTCACAAACCGGTCTGCCAGTGTGTGAGAATGAATTGAACTATTTTTGAGCTAGTTATTAATCACGTCTGTACTTTCCTTTCTAAGCCACACCAGTGTTTGATAGATGGGACAGTAGGAAAACTGAGGTGGTCGACACCTGCTTTCTTCTGTATGTTTTCCATTACTCTCTCAAGCCTCCTTGCTTTCTACCCTGACTGATGTATTTAAATCCAGTCATTTCAGTGATATTAAGACTGTACTGACCCCATGTGTTTTTTCTGGGAAATTTGTGATATTAGTTCCATAGTCTGAACTGATGTCAAAACACCCAGACAGATTTTCTAAATGTCAGTCATCTTATGGTCTCTTGTCGGAAGATACACTACCTTGGGGTCTTTCAACACGCCAGACTGAAGTCTTATATTAGTCTTCTTCTGAGTTTGAAAACAAGATAAGCAATTTCAGAGCTGTCTCCAGTTCACCGTTTTCCTTCTAATATAAGAACAGCATTCTGTTCTCGTGAGGACAAGATTGTTGCTCTATTCCTGTTATTTCCTGGAAAAAAAGGCATGGCTCCGAGTATTGCCTGTATGACCTTTTGCACTCAAAAAGCTGATGTCGCTAGGTGACTGGTCTACCATAGCTGATTTGAAGGACAAGGATTCAGTTTTTCATTTGAATTCTAGCATCTCTTAAGTGGACACAAGTGTATTGGTGAGAACCCAAATAGTCTGATTTTAAAACAGCAGTCAAAGGTTTAAGTGGGTTTTGCCAGCCAGATTTTGGTCCTGCTATATCTGACAGTGGCTCATTACCCTAAACAAAGTACTGGCTCCAACCTGGCAAGATGGTGTCGCCTGTATCCCTGAAATCCCTAGTCCGTTTTTTTTCCCCTAAAGTCTATGTTTCATACCAACATGGGGCAGTAGTATTAGCTGGAAGGCTAGGAAGCTAGGAAGAGCTACAAACCATTGTACAGAGCTAGCCTCTGATTCAACGGGTTACTTAGTCTACAGTTCAGATGATCACCTCTTTGTGTGGATATTAGTCAATGTTGCTGTGTTTACTTTCACCACTTCCATTTCTTGTGATTAACCAATGGATTCAATTCAGGCAATTTGACAAACTGCGGGCAACCTGAGATATTATTTGTGTTATTAGATGATGTTTTTCAATTCATCCACAGACCATTGCTCTCCACAGGAGTGAGTGGACACATACTGTAGACCAGGGGGTACCCAATACTTTCATCGCGATCGACCGGTAGATCACAAAGGTAGTGCAGGTAGATTGTGTGCCAAAATGTGAAAAAATATTTAAGATGTTAGTATATCATCTGTTGCACCCTCAGAACGAACAGCAAGACAAACTTTTACCTTTTTTGTTCTAGTTTTTATTGCAGTATGACCTCAACCGCAGCCATGCACAACATCAACAACAACAATTCAATAGTACCGTCTTTCTTAAAGGGACAGCGCTATTTTTCTAAAGGTGCTGTGCAACATTTTTTCTTCTCAGAAAAATTGTAAAAGTAGCCCACAAGCCAAAAACGTGTGGGTGCCCCTGTTGTAGACAGTTAGAGTAATGTGTCTGTGCTCACAGAACCAGGGTAACCATTAATAACCTTTAACATCCATAGTTACTATTGAATGAAACAACTCAGCAATCAACAGAGTCATTGCTTTGACTTACTGGTGTACCAGCATTAGTTGAAATATTTGTATACGTAAATGTTACTTAATAGGCTCGTTTATCTGTTTATGTTGAGTCCATGTTTATTGACACGTACAACAACAAGCAGACATGGTGTATCCTGGACGCAGTGACTTGCCTGACCTGAAACTGGGACATTGGATAATTATTATTATTCAACTCTGAGCTGCAGAGATGACGTGGGACCACAAGAGGAAAAATAACCTGAACAGGAATCAGGATTGGAAGGAGGAAGGAAGCACAAGGAAGGGGAGGGGGTTGGGGGTTGGGGGGGTCTTGCCGCACAGAGTGGCATTGTTTTGGTCTGTGTTAGCTGTGTTGTTTGTATAATGCTACTGTTGTGTAAGTCCAAACCCAGATTCTGATCCTCTTAATATCAGCCAGAACTCTGCATCACAGGACCAGTTATTTTGTGGGTCTTGCAAGTGCCAGAGGGTTAAGCTGGATACACACCCAGTGCGCATTAAAATCAAAATACACAACACTCCTGCAGGAAGGATGTTGTTTGAGAGTTCAATAACGAGGGAAGAGGATAGAAGTTAAATGTTTAAATATGTGTGTGCGGATATTTGGAGGCAGAAGAAACACTAAATGAATCATTTAGGTATTATGAGAGAGGCAGGCATGCATTAGGTAGAGCACAGGGGTCAAGCCCGGAAAGGTGGTAGATACTCTTTACACACAAGATCCCGTCAGTCACATTTTAGTTTTTACCAACCGCAAAAAAAAAAAAAAAAGGAAATTCCTATAGGGTTAAATTGGATCTGCTGTCTCCCAGACGTTTCTTATAGCAACACTTCCAGAGATGAAGTTACCTGACTGAGTTTAAGGGAGTTCAAGAGGGAGTTACGCTGTATTATGGGGCGTTAAACGGCATTAGAGAGCATTAGCAGCATATTATCGTTGAAAACAGAAGTTCTACAGAATAAGGTGTTATGTAAAGGGAAAAATAGGTTACAGAGCGTTAATGTGCAAGAACCCATGTACAAGCCCAGGGCAGAGTGAAGGAATAACGACAACAGAAGGAGGCCGAGGAAGTAAGGTTGTTATATCATCAGCAGGAGAGTCATCATAAGACCTCGCATGTCCATCCAGAATGAGCAAAATCTGGAAGAGGGTCATGCTCAAATTCTTCGACATCCCTCTTTCGCTGTCATCAATTGGCTATTATTCTCAGTATCTACCCTTTCTCCATCCACAGGGTAGAGTGCTCTCAGCTAAATGTCATCTGGGATCTGTAGAGATGAAAGGAATGCTTTATTGTTCACCCGAGAGCAGCTAGAGTCACACACGCGCACACAAAAACAACATATTTCTGGTAAGGGTCTCAATCTCCCTCTGCAGTAACTCAGCTGACCTGTTGTACCTTCACGGAATCATAAGACAGAGAAATCAGACACCCCTCTTCTGTCAGACTGTCCTCCCGCCGTTACGACCCACTGTTACAACAGGGTTTAAGCAAAGGATTTTTTTAATTTATGCTTCTGGGTTTCAGGCACACATACATAAAAAATGGATCGCACAACTGCTTTTCCACGAAAGCGATTACTCATGCTCTCAGTGAATTATCAAACCACAGTTACCGCAGATCTGCAGAGCTTCATGGTGTCTTTTAGCCTGTTGTCTTGCTTTTTCAACTAACACTGGCTCATTGTCACGGCTCTTCTTTCTTGTAGTGGGCTGATATTTTCAAAAAACATCTCATGCCCATCAACAAACTGTCAACAGACAAAATGTAGTGAATGAAGATGTACGTAAAAGACAAATATTACTCTGTTTAAAACAAAACCACAGCTAAAAGAAACTATACAGATGTTATTCAGGTGGACAGGAACTGCTGGGAAACTGTTGGACCTGTCATGTGGATGTTACTTAGACATGTAGCACCCACCTAGACCAGACCAGGCACCCCCACCCCATAGCAATGACACTCCTTGATGGCAGCAGCCATCCCCAGCAGGATGCAGCCTGACACAGACACATACACAAAAACGCTTTAGGAACAACTACAAAAAACATGAAGAACAGCACATGGTGTTGACCTGACCTCCAAATTCACTAGATCCCAAACTGATCAAGTATCTGAGGGATGATCCACAGAGACCCCTACCCTCAACCCATAGGACCCAGAGGCCCCCACTAACAACATCCTGTTGCCAGACACCACAGGACACCCTCAGAAGGCCCATGTCCATTCTCTGATGAGTCACAACTGTTTTGGAGGCACAAAAGAAACCTACACAATGGTCATAATGTTATGCCTGATCGGTGTAGTTCCCATACTAAAGGTGTGTCTCTGTTTGTCTCACGATGCCTCTCTTTTATTTTACTCATTATCCTCGTCCTGGGTTTCTCCAGACCTGAACATCATCTCCAGTATTTGCATTCTCGTCCCTCTGTCCCTTGTATCCCATCAGGTAATTAGCATCTTTGCATCAGCTAAACTGTTTTTTTTTTGGTTTTGTTTTTTTTGGTCAGGGAAATGGATGTCAGTGTTGCTCTGTATCTGATGGGTATGAAACCGTTTGGTTACAGGTTCATCTGATCAGGCAGCGCGTCAGGAAAAGCCCTCCTACTAAAATGAAAGAGCTGTTGTTTGCACGTCTAACATCATCATCATCTGCACATCTAGGTATGTTTTTAGCCATGTTTGCGTGTTCATTTGTTTGAGCAGTCACTGGTGCTGCATTCATGTACATCAATCAATCAAGCTTCCCCTTGGTTTAAGAAAGACATTGGGCCATTAGAAGACTTGAAAACTAACACAGTTTGACTTTTTATTCATGTTCCTGTTAATACCCACTTTCATTCTTTTGTCTTACTCTCCTGTTAGACTCACCTTCTGTCCATCCTTATCTGCTGTCAGGATTAAAACGTTGCACTCAATATCTGGCTAAAAACAAATACATGTTAATCCTTCCATTGTCTATCCATTCCTCCAGTCCCTCTTTAGTCTTAGCAGCAGCAGCAGCCTGCTCCACTCTGAATCTGACATGTCCACACACATGAATATCTGAAAATTGAACCTGAAAATCTTATCTCAGTTTTAATGGGTCTCATTTCAGCAACAGTAAAATTTTAGGTTTTATTTGGAAAATGCAAAAGATGTCATGAGGACGTCAGCAGCATCAGTCTGAACTGGGTTCTCTGCAAGAGGAAAAAAAATGAGTTAATGCAGGCGGCAAATAATCCGTGAATAACTCATTTGTTACCCCACATTAATCTGCTGGCACAAGACTGGGTGTAGAAAATCTGCACCAAGGGAAGGAAGGGGAGAACAAGACGTGTAGGCTGGTGTTGACAGAAGGAAAACCAGCTCAATTGACTCCTTGAAGTAAAACAAATAAACAGAACAAAGGCCATTTCTATCTATGGGCACAGGCGCAAACCTACTGACACACTCTGAGGCATCCCCGGAGCAGGGATTGGACGAGAAACACACACAGAGAGAGAGGGAGAGAGGGAGAAGTCTTTCCCACCCCTCCGTAGTTGCTCCAGTACCAGTGTCTCCGTCGTAGTGAGATACGAGAGCAGGGCTGCGATGATTACTGGCCACCTGGACTCTTAGACCCCCCCCATAGAATCAACATCTCCCAACTCCACTTCTGTCACGCACATCTTAGTTTCATTAACCACAGTGGACCTTGAATGGATTCTAGGCTACTGATTGGACCGGGGATCCCCACACCGGACCCGACCGCCCGTGCGCCCTGGAATATCAGCTCCATCAACCCTCACCGGCTCATGGAGCTGTCTCCGGTAGCTACAACTGTAAGTGACCTGTTCCAACTCTTGTTTTGTTTTTTTGGTTGCGTGAATGACTACCCATCAGTGTGACTGGAGCGTTTCTGTGCGCTGCAGCGATGCGTAACCGCTGCAAAATCGCATCCAGAGCGGCCAGACGCCAACTCACCAGAGCAGAGGGAAAACGGGAAAACAAACGCACATATTTCGGTTTGTGTCTTCTACGTTTTCATTCCTCCAGCAGATCATTCACAAGATCTGTGAAAAACACATAAGGGAGGTGTGAGTGTGTGAATCAAACCATCCTCCCCTGCGCATCTGCGCTCCGTTCATTCAGCGCTGGACCTCAATGAGGGCTGGAGCGCAAATCCCGCTCTCTCTGCTGGTTCTTCAGCTTGTTTGGTTGTGGTTATACAAAGCTGTGCATTCTTTTTATTTTTGAGTGCCACCATCTGAGTGCGTGAAATTTAGCTTTCCATCCTTGCAGTTTTCATCACGTTTGAAGCTTGTTGGACATAAGTCACTCAATTTATGGATTGCCTCGGTCATTAATTCAGTCAGCAATAATCCTGGAAATAAAAAATTCTCTTTTGTGTCCCTGTCTTCCACCAAAGCACTGATCTAAATCGATTTTGCCCCAGTCTGTGCCTTAACAACCTCAAATGAACCCAATTATAGTCTAATTTATGTCCTAATCTGAGTTTATCAGACAGGAGAGGACGTTCAATTTGCAAGAAGGCAGGATAAAAACTTGTTTGCTTGGAAATTTCCTTTTAAATTAAAGATGTAATCATGCCTGTCATTCACATCCTCCTGCCACCTAATTTACAAACGTTAACCCTTGAGTAGTCAAAGACATGTAGCTGCCGTTTTGTGTGGTTCTTATTTTCCCTCATGCATGAATCAGACTTCATTTCTCTCTGTCTCCCTCTCTGTCCAAGAGTAGGATTAGTTTACGCACCGCCTTCAGGGAAATGCTTTTATAAAGATGTGCAGTGATGCATTCGCCTCTGTACTGTACGTAGAATACAAAGCATGAAAAGAGAGCTTTAACTTTGCCCCGTGGGAGCCCAGACGGACACTGAGCGGGAGTGATATGAGAGAGAAACAGCTGTTTGGAAGACAAACTGAGAAACACATGGGCGCACCGCTACGGTAAATGTGGTTCAACAAGTGTGAACGTTTCAGTTTTGGGCTCTGACTTTGAAGCTCAGACCTGCAGGCTTCAGTCACTAGCCTTTGCGGTCTGGTGTTCATGGTGGGAGTGCTGCGAAAGCTGATACTGGAGCGGCGCCTTAGGGCAGCTTCTGCAGAGACAGATGGGATCTTCTACTCCACTAAGTGTGGCTTTCATTTAAAAACTCTCCAGATTCTCTGCGTTTCTCTCTAGAGCTTTCCTTTTCTTTTCAGCCCTTTCTCTAATCACCCATCTAATCTGTAATCTCTGCACAATTAATAAAATATGAAGGCAATTCTTGAGTGCTCGTGTGTGTGTCTGTGTATAAACATGCAAACACATATGTGAAGAGGTGGGGGAGCTTTTGGAACAGAAATGATGTGTCTGTTAGTGGTGATGTGATCGTGTGCATTTCGAGGAGACCGATTGTGTGTCAGTGATTGCTCTGCAGCTGATTAGAGCGTGTTGGCTCGTATACGCAAGAGTTTGCCCTCTGAAGTTGCAGACAACCTGATAGGCTGATTAAGGACTTGCTCGTGAGCAGTGGCGGATTCAGTGAGTGGAAAGAATCAGTGGTGCATTATTTAATGACGTTTAGTATCTGAACAACTGAACGAAACAGGCTTTGTTTGTCTACATTATACAGCGGACGCGAGAGTGGCGGAACATGATTAAAGTCTGTGAATATTGAAAGAATGAAGAACGTGAGGTTAATAAATATTCTAAAGTTTAGCAAATAAATTGATCTTGTCAAATATGCATCCTGTTAAAATTTACCACCTGTTGAAATGAGTTTGAGGGTGGACTAAATAAGCAGCGTTTGCCATAGCAAGGCATCCCCCATCGTGTTGTATATGGCTCCCCACTGCTCAGAGCGTGCTCACTACTTTTCGTTTCTCTGTACGAATGGATGGGTGCAGTGCAGAGAACATTTCCCACAGTATAGATCAATGTAGTATCTTTTTCTTTTTGCAGTGAATCCTCAATTTGTCCATGCTCAAAGTTGAGCTTCACAGAGCAATAGTGGAGCTCAACACTTGATGATTTTTGGCTGCGTTTCTGCACAAAGTTGCCTCGCTTTCTCCATCTGTAATCCTCCTTCGCGCAAGATAAAGGAATCCAATAAGATCCACAAACATCTGGCTTTGGTCTTCAGAGGGCCAGGGTACAAACAGAGTTCATGCCGTGGTCAAACGGCTCAGCGGTTTTGGCGGTTATTTAGCGGGTCTACCTCCAAACAGAAGTGATGTTAATATCAGGTCAACATTCATAATATTCACCTGCAGCCCGGATCAGAGGAGCGAGCACAGCCCCGACTGACTGAAGGCCGTCTCACACGGTGGTTCTGACACAGAAAAGGAATGCCAACCCTCACATGTGATTTGATCAGTTTACATAGGGCCTAGTATCTCACACCATAGACTGTATATAAATATGGACAATGTGCCCCTACTTCCTTGCATTCGCCAAACTGACGTTATTTTGCCTGGGATACGGGCCGTGGCATCTTGCAACTTTGGAGTCTGGAGTCAAAGAAATGTTGGATTATACACTGAAGTTATTTATTTAGTTTTTCCTACTCTCAAGGTCCTACAGGATCACTTCACAGAGTGGTTGGCATGGCAACTTGTAGTCATTATGTCACATTCTGTTTCTATAGCGTCAAATAACCGAAACTTCTCAAAGAAAAAATGGACACTTGAACATGCATTAGTATAATATTAACTACCTAAAATGACAGAAACCATCCTTGAAAAAAACTTATTTGGTGTGTATTCTAGTGTTTTAGTTTTACCCAAATCCCATCCACTAACATTGAGGAGGCGGAGCCTATGACCTATACTGCAGCCAGCCACCAGGGGGAGCTCTACTTGCTTTGGCTTCACTTTTGAGGAGCAGTTCCGCCGTCCATCTTTATTTACAGTCTATGTCTCACACTCATAGAAAGAGCAATAACTGCTCCAGATGTTGGAGTTTCAGTCCAACACAGAACTATGGTTCTATTGCGCTATGGCAGCGTGTTGTCAACATAACATTTGAACATGGGCTTTCCATTGATCGTTGTCTCCTTGCAATGGGAAAGGAGTCAATTGACATGTTTTTATTTTTACCTGCATGTAGTTCTTAATTTTAGTATAAAGGGGGTATTACACACACAACCCTCAACTGTTGAACCAAAACAAAGAAGAGCCACTTTGTTACTGGAGGAACATGTGAGGAAAACCCAAGATGGCTCCTACATATGTAGAAGGAACTTACAGTATGACACTACATCAGCCTACCTGTGTGGTTTTTCCGTTATACCGTATAGTTACCAGAAATTAACAAACGCCTTCCAGCCAATCAGGATGAAGACATTTTGTTACCTTATTTAGTCGCAATTATTTGCAAATGATGTGCAGACTCAGACAAAGACGTTTTTAATGAAAATACACAGCTATAAATGCAGAGCCTAACGTGAAACTCCCCAGAAATGTAACTACGCGTTGCGGCGACGCAGATTGCAAGAGCTGTGATTGGTCTGCTTGGTAGTAGCGTGTTTTCGCTTTAGTATTTACGACTGCTTCTCCGCCATTTTCAAATTGATTGTTTTGGATCAGTAAAGATGGAACACATCGAGGAAATGTTAACTGAGAGGTTTGGAGACACAAACCTTTTTCACGACTCGTCTGTGGCGAAATTCCAGCGAAAGTTTTAGTCGCCATTGTTGAAAGAGAAGCAGGAAGTATAAATGGCTCGCACCGGCATAGGTTACGGCGTCTGTGTCCCGCAGTACCCTAAATGATCCTTTAGCCTGTATAGAACAACCGTTCGTTCAAACATAGGTGGGAATAGCTGTTAAGTTTACATGCATGTATGCGTCCTCTTCATTTCTAATTTATACAGTATCTTTTATCGCCAGTCTTCATTTTCTCTCCATTTATTTGTCTTTGTCTGTTTTACAAAGCTGTGCGTTAGACTGCCTCCTGACCATTTTCATTTATATTACTCGCTCTCCACTGATGAGGAAAAAACCCATAAATGAGAAAGATATCAGCACCCTCTATTTCCATTTTTTTTTAACCCCACAAAACACGTAGCGGAGTCTTCCATGCCATGCTGCCCAGTGTGCCTTTGCTTCCTCCTTGCAGTGGGATTGGCAGTAATCTGGCGCTGAGCTGCTTGAGCAGGGAGAGAGGCAACATCGCAGGAAGCGGGAAGAAGGCAAAGAGTGATCGACAGATTTAGAGAACAGAACAGATGTGAGGAAGGTCATTATCAACTGTGATAATGGAGGAGAAAGAGATCCAGCAGGGAGAGCGGCAGGGACGTGGAAAGGAGGAGAAATTAAATTTTAAATTAAAATAAAATAAATCATTCTTATAGCACTCGCATTAGAATTAAAATGATACTAGCATATGGTAAATGGTAAATGGCTTTGTTTTTGTATAGAGCCTTTCTACCTATTGGTACTGCACTTTACAGTCACAGATGTTAGCACTTCTACTGTTAGCAACTGGAAAAAGAGCACATGCTTTTATAATAAAAAACACATTTCAAGCAGTAAAACTGTCCAGGAATGTATTGACTCAATGTGTGGCCATCGCTTGGCGTGCGCACTTTCAAGTGTTACGTGTAAATGTATCTTCTAGCATGAGTGAGAGAAGGTCAAGTTTTCCTGAAGCTCAGTCATGCACAAAACATTCGATGCCAAGAAATAATGATTTGATAGGATTTCAAACACCTTCCAAAGTCAGCAGTTGTATATACGGGTTTTTAAATCTGGTCTCTGTTGCGTCATTCCTGTGCTGGTGCAGTGTTCGAGCAACCATCGAGCAACTAACTAAACTTTTAGGCAAAGCGATTAGTGCAACGAGAGGCAAACCGCTGATTCCTTAAACATTTACCGCTTTGGTTTCTGCCACTAAACTCATCTTGCTGATGGCGGGCCGGAAGCATCAGGTGAACCCAGATGGAACTGCAAAGCCAGCTCTTGTATAGATATGGACAATGCATCCCCACTTCACTTGCATTGGCCAAACTGACGCTATTTTGCTATCGGGGATAGTTCTTGGCTATCAACAATTTAAAATTTCTGCTTTTTTTTCACTCTGGAACATTTGGGGTGGGAAATATATAAGGGTTACCAAGGCAACCAGAGCCCAGGATGTCCACCGTAGCAGCCAACCGTCAGCTACATTGCGATAAATTAACAAATCGGTTATTTGCGGCCTTAGATTCTGTGAATTCACCGTCTCACTGGTGCTCAGGAAGAACAAATTAACACCTAGATTACCTCCAAGTAATGTTTCTGATCCTGCAGTTAAAAAAAAAAAGAAACTCAGCGTTCAGGGGAAGAATGACAGTCTAAGCGACTGATGGAAAGCATAATGGCGTGAGAAGAAGAAAAAGAAGAAGAGAATTAGTAATTAATTGTAATGTATCTCACTGCAAGAAGAGGGGAGATAAAGGTACTACACTGCAGCTTTTAAATACTCCATTATTACAAGTAACAGCCTTCCATTGACAAAGGTGGGGCACGTTTTTACCCTTATCCGTTATCACGTTTTAAGATAATATGGTGACCAACAGTTTTAGTCTCTTTTTTTTGGTGTCCTCTGATCTCTCATGCGTTTATTGTTACACTTCAGTTATGTGCACCTAAGTTATACTGAACTGAGAAGAAGTTTTCTTTTCAAGAAAATAGCTTGGAAAGGACATAATGCTACCACATTCCTTCCACCATTTAAAAACAAGGTTCCTTCTTTTTGAAACTATAAAGACAGCATATTTTTGATTTTGAGTTTTCATGTGACAGAAACACATTTCTTCTGAAAATCTGCTCCACCTGAGAGCACACGGCTCTTCTTTAGAATTCACATATCAGAAATCCTTGCACACTCCCCCTGCGTGAACTTTCAGTCTGTCTCTCATGGCGATGCACACCCACCCACGGACTGATACGCACGACCATGGTCAGCTAAATCTTCCCCGGCCACCCCTGTGCTGCTAGAACACACACATCTCCTTTCATTAATCCTCGATGCCGCATTAAAGCGTGCCTGTGAGTTTTTTTTGTGTGTGTGTGTGTGTGTGTGTTTGCGTGACATCTGCTTCAGCAGTCTCGCATTCGTTGAGGACGTTTAAATGGCACAGTGGAAAGTGATGGAGTGGTTACGTAAGCAAATGAGAGAAAAGGTCATGAGGATGTGTTTCTGGAAGAGGGGATGTGCTGGTATGCACTCCACGTCTGACTCGATGATCATGAGGTCTGCTCTGTTTTTGAATTGCAATGATAGCCTGCGATGATAATACCATAAATTAACATGTTGGTGTTGCTGCTGCTAGGTTTCCATTGTCCCAGGCCACCCGTTTCCAACAGTAGACGTCCCAGACCATGCTCACTACACCATCGGTGTCGTCATCCTTGCCGTGGGAATCACTGGCCTTCTGGGAAACTTCCTGGTCATGTACGCTTTCTGCAGGTATATTGTTTTTCCTACTGAGGCTTCGATGTTTAAATAGAGTTCATTCAATAAACATGTTCAGTTTTTACATATCTGAAAATAAAACAGCTGATTTATTCAAAGTTCACTGTCAAAACAGCATTTCAACCCCTGTGTGTTTGTGTGTTTGTGTGCAGGAGCCGGAGCTTACGAACACCATCCAACATTTTCATTATTAATCTGGCGGTTACGGACTTCCTCATGTGTCTCACCCAGACGCCCACCTTCTTCATCAACAGCATGCACAAACACTGGATCTTTGGAAAGAAAGGTAACGTGTGCACGGCATTTTAAACTAAAATTCAGTGTAAGATGAGGTATGAATTAAGAGTATGCATATGCACCATTGACTGTTTATAAAGGTGAACAAACCCTTCATTACGTGTCCCATGGGTTTACTGAAGAATGGTTTTGAAGCTCAGTGTGGTGTCTGTGGCCGTCGCCATCTTGGGAGTGCCTTACTCCCCAGGGAAAGAGGTGGAGTTTGGGTGGAGCTGCAAGAAAACTGATGGCAAAAGAAGGCATGCCCATAATTATGCAGGAGTTTTATAAAAATGCACCCCTTTGAAATTGTTAGGGACGTAGAAATTAGCTGTAGGGACCAGAACCAGGTTGTAAACATTTATTTATTTCTGCTGTAAAGTTGGATACTTTAACATGGAGGTCAATGGGGAATTTTGCAGTTTGCCTCAAGTGGTCATTTGTGGAACTGCACTTTTTGGAATTTCATTTTTTATATATATATCCACGTGCAGGCATTATTAAAATTTATGCACCCTCACTTTGAAAACAACGTGGATCTGCCTTGACCTACCTTTTAGTGTGTGACATACTGTTCAATAAATATTCCGCACACATACTGTACACACCTTTTCTACCACAAAAGGAAAATAAGCACCAAAGGCTTTCTCTCCAGTATCAAATTCCATCGATCATAAAAAGTAAACAAGAATGGATTTTGATAGCGTGTCTTACATGAGTGAATTCAGGGAGGGGGGGGGGGGTTAAATCATACATCAGCATGCAACCCATTGGGAACAGAGTAAGAGACGTGGTACACCAAGCTCCACACTCCACTGATCAAACACTGATAGCTGGAGCGTTGCGTTTTCCTCCAGGAGTTGTCCTGACCTTGATGAAGACAGCTAATCGCTATCAGATCTAGAGCTCTAGTCCTCCCCCCTAACCAACTATCCGTTTGAAAAGAAAGAAGAAGGCATATAATAATAGAGGTCAAAAAATAGAACAGGTGGATGGAAATCACAAAGCCAAAACCAACTGAGCCTTCCTTTTTATTTTTGTTTACCCATCCCTTTTTACCAGAATTGAAAGAATGCAAAATCCCCCATGCACAGTTGAATGATGGAGCTTTTCAGTAACACTCTGGCTCTTGAGACAGCAGTGCGAGGAGGTAAGCTGGATGATCTCTCAGTGTGATCATTGACTACTTTGTTGTAGCAGGGACATTCATTGTCCCCAAAGGACTGACTCCAGTGACTTGTGGTAATTCTCCTATTTGTCCTATGGTGAAACCAACAAGCCTTTTTTTTTTTGTAATTGAACGTTTCATCACTTGTAGCCAGCAAAATGTCAGATAACTTTAATGTGACGTACCAGAGCACCAGAGCAATTTGCAGTACATGTGAACAAGTTAACCCCTGCTGATTTCCTAACACACAGGTCCAGCCCGTATCACACTAGACTGAATGGTCTGCAGGTCAATTAAAAACGTGATAATCTGACAATAAGACAAGGAAGGAAACAGAAAATATAATTGGTACAGAAAAGGCAGCGCTGAGGAGGGTTCAAGACGTAGCTGTAATAGCTCCACAGGGCTGGGTTATGATGTTTCCTCTTTAGTAATCCCCTACTACATCACATGGTTTATTGATGAGATACAACGACAATTACAGGGTGACAGAAAGGTGGTTTCATCCTAACCTGGCAGGTTTTGTCAAAGCACTTTAGGAACAACTCAATAAAACGTGAAGAACAGCACAAGGTGTTGACCTGGCCTCCAAATTGGTCCTGAACTGTTCAAGTATCTGTGGGATGATCCACAAAGACCCCTCCCCTCAACCCATAGGACCCAAAGGCCCCCCACTAACAACGTCCTGTTGCCAGACACCACAGGACACCCTCAGAAGGCCCATGTCCATTCTCTGATGAGTCACAACTGTTTTGGAAGCACAAGGGAGACCTACACAATATTAGCGAGGTGGTCATAATGTTATGTATAATAGATATTATATTATTATGCTACATTCATGCATCAATCTGAGCAGTTTTACAGTCACCACTGTAATTTTTTGCCTGTCTGGTAGCGTAGAAGATTAAATTTCAATGTTATTTCTGGTGAGTCCACTTACAGGAAAATACACATATTAATCAGTAAGTGCTTCTTTGGAGCAATCAGCTCAGGACCTCATTGAGATATTTATCATTATAGTAAATACCTTGACTTGACAGCCATCTGAACTTTACAGTTACGACAGAATGCTCCGGGAATTTAAAATATTCTGCAGGGAACGTCTGCTGGATTCCATTAACTCCACTAACAATAGCTGTCAGACACATGCCGACATACAGACGTTGCGACTCACGCCACGTTTAATTGCCTGAGCTGTATGTGTTTGAGTTTCCTCACAAAGGCGACACACATCAGATTTCGTCTCGTGCTTGGCTGTGATAACTAGAGTGCTGTGATTACATGATGTGTAACCAAGTCAGTGGTAATCACATACTCAGAGCCTGGAGGGACAGCAGTTGATAAAGTGATGACTGACTGTGCGTATTTTTGTGTGTGTATGCACTTAAGTGTGTTTCAGATTTCATCATACATTTAGCAGAATGATTGACTCCTTAGGGAACAGGGCATTACATTATGGAAAAAAATTAATCTTAGAAGTCATATCAACGCTGTGGCAGCCTCGTTATGAAACCATGCACAGTGTGTTGGCACGTAATAGTTTTATGCTCAGTATCTATCAAATATTTAAACACCAGTAAATGTATTTCATTTAACTAACCCTCCATTCTCCTGTTTCCTTCAAACCTTCTCTCATTTCTCAGTCATCCATCTTTTGCGTTCCTACTAGTTCAGCTTTCACGTCTGGCTTCTTGTTTCGTTTCTGTGCCTGAAAATATAGTTTTTGTCAAGCTGTCATTGAAACTCTGAGGCTTGTCAAGCTTGAGCCGTGGAGAAAATTGTTGAAACAAAGCATTACATGTCTTGCAAACCCGAAGAATTAAAGCGGCAGTCTCAAGGACCTCCATTTTGTTCATTTTGGTGGTGTCAAGTGGACTTTTTAATATCACTTCCCAGTGGGCCAACGGGGATCATCTTTGAGACATCCTTAGTAAGCTGAACCTTTTGCCAAGATAAGTAGTCACCGTAAAGGGGAACTACTGTTTTTTACAACCTGGACCTTTTTCTGGCATATAATACGATCTTTTACTCACCCATATAACTTTTGTGTCATTTGGAGTCATTCGGAAGATTTTTAGATCCAGCGCGTATATCCATATAATGGGAGTGAATGGGGCACCGAAACACAGCCTCTAAATAACGCATTATCTGCCGCAAAACTTGTTCATTTCACCAATATTTTGTTATGATACGCTAGTGCTATTCCCCGTTGAGGTCCAGGTTGTAAAAAACAGTACTTCCCCTTTAAACTTGTTAGATAGCTAGTTTTAATAATGCTCGCTCCTAGGGATGCGAGAACAAGAAAAAAAAATTGTTTCGGCCAGCTCATTTATACTTCACGAGAAACTGAAGTGGAGTGACAACTCCGGGGATGTCCTCATAGGGCCCTCCCACTGAGACAACTTTCTTAATATTTACGAATATCAGCCATTCGTTTTGACTGACACAGACAAAAACGGTGAAGGAACAACAAAAGAAAAAAACAGACGAAGAACAGCGCAAGGTGTTGACCTGGCCTCCAAATTCACTAGATCCCAAACTGATCAAGTATCTGTGGAATGATCCACAGAGGACCCTCCCCTCAAAGATCCCCCACTAACAACATTGTTTCCAGACACCACAGGACACCCTCAGAAGGTCCATGTCCATTCTCTGATGGGTCACAACTGTTTTGGAGACACAAGGGAGACCTATACAATATTAGGAAGGTGGTCATAATGTTATGCCTGATCAGTGTATATCTGTCTATCTTCATCCCAACTCCTCACCAGTCTTTTCTTGATGAAACATCTTGAAACTCCACATGTCCATTCACCCTTGTTTTCAGATTTTTCTTTTTGGATGTACTATAATCTGGACGACCTTCACAGACACACTGTAAACAATAATGTGTTATGTAATCGTTGTATTCCTACCATACTGGCCAGTTAAACTGAACAACATTTGTAACAGATGCTTTCAAGCTAACTTAATATTTAGAAAACATAAAACAGATTTGAGACAGAGAGAGACAGCACAGATCTTGCCCCCTGTCTGTCCTTAACCATGATATGAGTTATAAAACAACGCACAGTTGTAGCATTTACAGCTTTTGTGGAAGAGCTGCAGGGTGTGCTGCCAGAAAATGTGTTCCAGAAAGCAGTAACAACCTGAACAAACATATTTATCCTTCCTCTCCCATGCTTCTTTCTCCCTCTCCTCTCCTCTCCTCTCCTCCCCAGCTTGTGAGTTGTACGCTTTCTGTGGAGCGCTATTTGGAATCTGCAGCATGATGACACTGATGGTGATTGCTGTGGACCGGTACATGGTGATCACCAGGCCGTTGGCGTCCCTGGGGGTGATGTCTCGCAAGAAGGCTCTCAGCATTGTGGCTGCTGCCTGGGTCTACTCGATGGGCTGGAGCCTGCCTCCCTTCTTTGGCTGGAGTGAGTCTAGTCTTTATTTATCACCGTGAATCTTCATGGGGTTTAGATTGTTGAGCTCTGTCTTAGTGCTTCTCTCTCACGCTTTTCACTTGTCACCATGTCTGATTCCCGGTGAAAGGTGTACTACTATGACGGATCGATATAGATCTAGCTTTGCTGTTGGTCGACATGGAAGTACATTTTATATCGGATATCAGAAGGCAGCTGAGTTCATGCTCAACAATGTTTGATGAGGTTGTGGAGTCCTGTTCTCCTACAAGCGTTTGGTTATAGTTTACTGTACATGCTCCCAAATGGAATTGCAAGTTTGTGTTAAGGAATTACATATAATTGGAATAAAATTATGGGAAGGCCAACAAATCCCATTCAACAAATGAAAAAGAAAATCCCAAATATTTGCATGTTACTATAAAATTTACAGACTCATATGAGACATTGCATGTTGTTTTAGGTTGTTACAATCAAGGAAAATCCAAGGAAAATCCAATTCCAGTTTAAAACTAACCTTGTGATACCTCCACAGTCACACGTGAGTCCATATAGAACATCAGAAACAAGTAATACAACCAAACTCATTTTCTGCCACCATTCATCTTCCGTGGTCTGTTGGATTGGCTGTTTCCGTCTAAACTCTGTGTTTTGAGTCCTCACTGACACAACAACTTAACGCAACATGTAATAAAAGTGACTTATGGCTCCCTTCCATGTCCGGAGAAAACGTGAAATAGTGTTTTTTCAAAACCTGCGCCTATATGATAAATGGTTATGGGCGTATATGCGTGTGGGTAGTGGAGGGAAGACACTGCAGTGTTGCTATTTGTGTCTCCGTGGTGGACTTTGAGCGAAATGAGGAATGTCATCCCGTATAGAAAAAGCTTGCGGTGTGCATACCAAACACTACTGTTTCCTCTGGAGGACTTTGCACTTGGGTCACTATGGTCCAATTGTAATGTATTAAAGCCTGAGTTTGACATGTGGTGTTAGAGATAAGAGAACACTGCATACATTTGTATAATACACAAGTCAGAAAGAAACAAACATCTATAGTTTATGCTGTGTTAAGTGAACACTAAAAAGGGCTACGATTCATGGAAACCGGTCACAAACTGACAGACGACACGTATGATGATGCGCTTCAACTTTTTTCAGTGCTCCAATGACTCCAAGCCAACGAGCGCTTGCGCAACACTTTGACTCGTAGCTGGCTATGTTGTAAATTTTCTCGCTAGTAATGAGAATGTAACATGAGCGGAGCTGGGGATATGGACCCAGGATGATGGCGGTCTAGTTCAAAGTGGATACATGGTTGTAAAATAAGATGCAGACAGTAATAGGAGGCTGCGATTGGTTTTCATGTAGTGCCATGACCCAGGCAATATTTCGACATGTCCACAACTTCAGGACAAAAATGGAAAGATGGAAGTTAACAGTTCTCAGGCTGGGGGGCAGTGCCCCATTGGGAGTCATTGAAACCATAGATGGGCCGCAGAACAGCTCTTCAAAAGTGAAGCCAGTAGGACTTAAATAAAAAAATAAGTGCCGTGTATAATCCAACATTTCTTTGTATCTAGCGGAGGTAGAGTGAGTAAGTCTGGCGGGAAGTGTGAGCGGGGCATCAATATCGCTGCTTCACGTGGCAAAACTTTCAGACCATACGGCACAGACTCTGGCTCCAAAGTGCAAAAAGATGCCGCCACCTTTAACTCCATGGAAAATAGCGTCAATTTGGCCAATGAGAGGAAGTGGGGACTCGTTGTCCATATTTATACAGTCTATGATTTGAAACCACTGTTGGGTGTCTTTTTCTGATCGTAATAAAGCAAATGCTGCTGTATTACTCATCTGCAAAAGGTGTAATATTAATGGAGATCTGCGTAGGTCTATATGAGCAGAAGCAAACTGATTGCAACTTGTAAATGCAATGGAAAGCAGCGCTGCCATGCTAGCCGTTAGCATCCTTAGGGAGTCTTTGTTGAGTTCTTGTCCGGAAAACAGCAGATGATAGCATGAGTCCCAAGTACTGACAACCGACCAACTATTAAACCTCTAATGTTGCCGTTGTCGCCGGTGTTAGGTCAGAAAGCCGGTGGAGCTTCAATCTTGAGATGCTTGTGCACAGTATTATGTACATAGGATACTTTCTGTTGTTTGGGTGTATAAACCACCACAGATCTGAGATTCCCAATTCTGGTTGAGATCCTGTCCATCCCAGGAGCTAAACAAACATTAAAATCTTCCTCCATAATGAGTAACACAAGACGACGAAAGAACTGGACATCATCGAAGTAAGGAGCTTAAACATTAACCAATAGTAAGATGCTTATTTTTGCTGAGTGTGCATCTGTTGTCACACTTCGAGTTTGGGATCTTTCTCTCGTTTCCCAGCATGCTTTACTGCGGGAGCTGTCATAATCTGGGATGAAAATAAACACTGTGAGGCTTTGACGAAGTGAGCTGCAACTATTGGAAAGACCAGAAGCTACCATGAAACGTCTTTGTTAAGTTTTAGAACAGATTAAACCAACACTACGTACTGTCATAAGTTTTCTATGTGCTTGTACGCAATTACTTTTAAAACACGGACACTAAGTTTAAGGATTTTGAGAGAAGTGTCAAGTTGTAGGATGCCATGCAACACAGATGGCCACATAAAAATAGGAACTGTTAGGCTTCAAGGCGTGTGAAATGACCATTAAAGAGTGTTTGTTCTCCCGCAGGCGCTTATGTCCCAGAAGGTCTGATGACGTCCTGCTCTTGGGACTACATGACGTTCACCCCTTCTGTCCGCTCCTACACCATGCTGCTCTTTACCTTCGTCTTCTTTATCCCCCTCTCCGTCATCATCTTCTGCTACTGCTGCATCTTCAGAGCCATCCGACACACAACGCGGTTGGTACACAGTCCAGCACCACCACCCTCATGCACTGATAAAGGCGCAAGTGTCGGTGTCATGCTGATAAATGATGTGTCCGCGTCCTTTTATCGATTTCCGCTAACGTTAAGCTCCGCCTGACTGATAATACTGCCTGTTCAGTCAACCCCAACAATATAAGTGCTGAGGGTACTGTGAGCAGACACAAGTAGAATACGTATGTATGTCTAACTCAGTTTACTTAGCTCAGTGAGAATAAATGTCCTACAGTATTTTTTAAAAAAGGAGCTCTCACATTATGCTGGGTGTGTCTGTGTGTGACAGAGCGATAACAAAGATCAACTGTCAGGGGACCAGAGACTCCGCAAAGAGGTTCCATAAAATGAAGAGTGAATGGAAGATGGCCAAAATCGCGCTCATCGTCATCCTCCTGTTTGTCATCTCCTGGGCCCCTTACTCTTGTGCAGCCCTCACAGCATTTGCCGGGTAAGTATGTGCCTATGTGAGACACGTTTTACAGTCTCATAACATAGGCTATTATAACAGAGGTTAGTACTTAAAGGGGAAATACCGTCTCTTACAACCTGGACCTTATTTCTGGCATAAAATACGATCGTTTACTCACCCATATAACTTTGGTGTCATTTGGAGTTGTTTGGACAATATTTAGATCAACGTATATCCGTATAGTGGGAGTGACTGGGGCACCGAAACGCAGCCTCTAAATAATGTATTATCTGCCACGAAACTCGTTCATTTCACCAATATTTTGTTATGATATGCTAGTGCTATTCCCCGTTGAGTCCTGAGTTACCTGTTATCTATTTGTGGACGTGCAGCGGTTTGTTGTTCTTTGACCAGCTGTTCCTCTCTCTGCCTCCACATCCTCTTTTCAGCGAACTCCTCATCTGTATACTCTGGCTCAAAACCGTAAGGACGTCCATCATAAACAAAGTCGTCGTCCACAACCTCAGAATCGGAAAAATATTCAGCCATGTTGCAAAAAACTAGCAGTAGAAAATTACAGGTAAACAAGCTGCGTGGGGTGAGTGTGGCGCTCAGAGATGACATCATCCAGGTCAGAGGTTAGTAGGTCAATCTACAGACCCTGGAAGATGATAATAGGTAACTCCAGACTCAACGGCGAATAGCACTAGAGTATCATAACAAAATATTGGTGAAATGAACGAGTTTCGCAGCAGATAATGCGTTATTTAGAGGCTGCGTTTCGGTGCCCCAGTCACTCCCACTACATGGATATACACGGATCTAAATATCATCCGAACGACTCCAAAGGACACCCAAGTTATATGGGTGAGTAAACGATGGAATTTTATGCCAGAAATAAGGTCCAGGCTGTAAAAAAACATAATTCCCCTTTAAAGAAATGGAATTAATGGATTACTTGTAACATGTGTCAGATTATTATTTATATCCAGCAGCAATTAGAAATGAATCCTCTGTTACTCTATTCTCTGGGGAAGGTTTGGCAGCATTTTTTTTGAGGTTTTCAGTCACAAAAAAAAAAATAAAAAAAAAATTCATGGTATAAAGTGTAGTAAATAAGCTTAGTATGACCAGAGTTTGTTGTCTTTCCTATGAGTGGGAGTTTTGTTTTTGCTCCTGCTTTGCATGACTACTTGAAGTGTATATGAAAGGAGTCATTCACAATTACAGTTCACTGAAGTCCTGTCATCTGACTCCACCGTTCCGCCGTTGGTGATGACTTACCTCATTGTTTTGGATTTACTTTCTAGAAACCTTGTTGGTTTGCACCGCTCTCATTATGTTGTTTACAGCCACTGGCAATGGCTTTTAGCTAGAAAGAAACATCAAACATCAACATGGTCATGGAACATAAATCACATACTTCCATTTAGCACGGTGTGCTTTTTGAATTTTTGTAGGGCGTGTGTCTCAAGTCAAAGGAAAGTTGTACATTGACCAGAAATTACGAGGGCAACATTTGACCCGCTTATGGAGCAACTTCCAACTGAAACATTTTGTGGTATCAAGTCATTACAGGCTGTTCATTAACTCATTAAACTTAGTGATGGCTTTTAAATGACAAAAGCATACTGCTACCATTGTAGTAAATGGAAAATACTCTGTAAGTTTGAAAACTTGTTGGTGGTCTCTCCACTTCTGCTAATGAGCCAAGATGGCGCCCACTCAGAGTATCCATTTGTTTAGACAGAAGTTTTTGATCCAAGTGCTCGCGGCGTCAGGGTGGAGGTTAACCACCGAACCCAGAAGCAGAGCTCAACAAGCAGAGATTTGAGATTCAACTGGTGTTTATTCTTTTAAAGAGCGTTGAGCCCAGTGGAGAGTGCTTCTTGTCTGTTCTTGCCAGGGGGTCCCAAAACGAACAGGCACCAAGTACGGCCAAAACAAGCAGGTGGTGGCCAAAAACCAGGATCAGAAAAGCAGGGTTAGCCACAAAAACACAAGGAATACATTAGTATTTTAACTCAGGAGAAACATAAGAATTTACAGATGATTAAACATGAGACTACCATCTGGAAATGAGATTTAGTGGAAGAAGTGGTGTTAAGTGTGAATCACTGGCACCTGATAAGCCACTCCCCACACCTGAGTCCACTCTGGTAACTAAGGACAAGACAAAGAAGGGCTTTTAGTGACTGAAGATGTAGATATTTATCTCAAGAGCTGGTAGGGACCAAATACAGAGCTAAAAGGAGTCACTGTTCAGCCAGAATGAATTACAGTGTTGCTGCTTAATGTCTGAATGTGTAAGTTGCTTGTTTAATGTAAAACCAAACCAAAACTATCTTCTGATGAGACACCAGATGCAGACAAGTAAAACGCTGGCTTTCATGGGTTTATAATTCAAAATGTGGAAACAAAATGGATGCGACAAACAAGAAGTTTTATTTTCCTCTTGGTCCAAGCGTTTGAACAAAAGGCTAATAGTTCTTTCCAGGATTAACGTCCACAATGTTTTTGTCAGTAATATGGGAAAATGTCTGCCAAAATGTTCACAGAGTAAAGACTCTGTGAACATTTTGGCAGTTCCATTTTTGAGGGTGGCGTTCCCCAATTATTCCAGTATCACATGGACAGTTGTTTCATTCTTGACATGTTTCCTTGGACTGGCAGGGTCTGTAATTGTAATGTGAACTCATTCTTTCATTCATCTTCTGTAACCGCTTGTCCTGTGAAGGGTCGCAGGGGGGCTGGAGCCTATCCCAGCTGTCATCAGGCAAGAGGCGGGGTACACCCTGGACAGGTCGGCAGTCTATTGCAGGGCTAACACAGAGAGACAGACAACCATTCACACTCACATGCACATCTACAGCCAGTTTAGAATCACCAATTAACCTAACGAGCATGTCTTTGTACGATGGGAGGCCTGGATTTGAACCCAGAACCTTCTTGCCGCGAGGCATCAGTGCTGCCTGGGATTGTTGAACTGTTAACCCTTTTTTCACATCTTAAAGCACCATAATGTCACTGAAGATGCTTATTTTATGTGATCTTTAAACAAGAATCCAACACTGACTATGAGCTTGAGCGCGTGGCCCGCTCCTGTGTCTATATTAATCCAGGGGAAGACAGCCACGATCGCTCTTAAGTCTCAGATGTGTCTCATTTCCTTCTCTCATTTTTCTTCTTGCCGCCATCTGTGTCTCGTCTCTCTCTGTCTCTCAGGTATGCTGACCTGTTGACTCCCTATATGAACTCTGTTCCTGCTGTGATCGCCAAAGCGTCTGCTATCCACAACCCCATCATATACGCCATAACACATCCGAAATACAGGTAGGACGAACGTTGAGTTTCGTAAGTCAATCAAGTCTTTCTCACTGTTATGGGACAATAGAGTGAGGTGTGTAGGCAAGACGTGAGAGAATATATTTTTATGTGCACTAAAACTTTATGCTTTTATACAGCTTAATGAAAAAAAAATATGGAAGAATATAAAGGATTAGATGAAATACTCAATATACTGATGTTAAAATTAAGTTCTGAAGTACCTCAGTGAAGTTTCACGTGTTTTTCCCAGAGGCTCTGGCACACGCTTTGACAAAACTTGCTGCTTTCACGGCAATTTCAGCTATCTCGCCAAACAAATATTGAATTTTATTTTGGTCTGAAGGCGTGTCGAATCAACTTTTTCTCAGCTGACACTGGTACAGCTGCCAGGTTTGACTGTGTCCATCATATAAATACTTGTTTGTATTTTGGCCCCATCTGCCAGACGATCTGCCCCTCATTTTACTGCAGATGTTGTTCGGCAGTTAAAGCCATTGTCTACTCTGGCTTTATTTTTGTCGGTACAGACTGTGAGGGACGATCTCAGGTTGTGTCCCGTTCAGATTAATATATTCTTGACACATGGGATTGACGACAGGCTGCATGTACACACTTCCAAGTGTCAGCTTTGACTGAGTTAAGTGTCTGATCTCACTGATTTCAAGGTGTAATGTTTAAGAACAAGCAGTATAAATTCTTAAACTATTAATTCAATAAAGGATAAATATATAGAATTATATCTATAATACCCCAGCAGATTAGTATTCGTAAGAAGCATTCACAATCATAGTTCTGGTATGATTATATTTATGAGATTGTGATCACATCAGCTTTTACTTCAGTAAAAGCATCACTAACACAGTTTAAAAATGGTGAAATCCACAAAAATATCAAAAGTAAAAGTGTCCATAATGCAAAATGATGGTTAGTCAGTCTTATCCAATTATTATACTGTGGATAATGTGAGTACTTTGACATACTGCGCTGTAGTTTGTGAATTTGTGATACATCGATCTAAATCTGGATGATGCGCAAATCATCCACCCGCCTGAGTGATAAAAATTTACTAAAAGGGAAAAAGTTTTAGGTGAAAATTTACATTTTAGAGACTTTAATTAGCTAATTTTCTTCATTATTTATGCAGGGTGTTATTCCACCTGCCCACAGAACGTCTGGTATTATTCACAATGTTAATTTGGCAGCCCGTGCATGACTATTGTGACACTATCTTTAACTAATAAATAATCCCACTTCATTTGTTGGTTTTCTATAATTAACCTAATTCAGCAAACTGAGCTAGAAACTAAATGAAGTGGAGTAAAATGCGCAATATTAGCCTCTGAGCTGTGGCAAATATTAGATTAGCGCAACCACGCTCGATTCCTATCACAGTTCGTGTCTGGTGGCACGCCATTACGGATTCCGTTATGGGGAGCGTTTCAACCGATGCAGAGAAAAAAATACCTCTGCACATCATTGGAAAGGCCTATAACCAATCAGAGCAACACATTATATGTCAAATTCTGCAAAAAGTGTTGTTGCAAACAAAATCAACTTCCAGAGTAACTCAAAATGGTACAGTATTTGTAGAAATAGTACTCTGCGTGTACAGCATCAACATGTGGAGGCTTAGCGGTTAATCCTCATTATATATCCAATTTTAGAGGAGGTGAGCCTCACAACAAACAGGCTAATGGGACTTTCCAGAATCTGTACGCTCTATTTTTGCATCCTAATTAACAGTGGACACTGACGACGGGTGCCGGGCAGCCTCACACTTCACTGCCATTCACTGTCGTCCCTTTCTCTCAGGTCAGCACTCAGCAGATACATCCCCTACCTCGGCGTGTTGCTGTGCGTCCCCCGCAGAGACCGGTTCAGCAGCAGCAGCTTCCAGTCCACCCGCCGATCAACCCTCACCAGCCAGTCAGAGTGCAAAGGCCCCAGCAAGCCCCGCAACTCCTCCCTGTCTGAGAGCGAATCAGTGAGTGTAGCTCATATCTAATATGGTATGTCTCTGTCTTACGGTTCGTTCGGTAAAAAGGCTCTGCAGTACGAGTGGTTTGATTTTGTGTCCGGGATTTCTTCTGTGCGTGTTCTCTCAGGCCCGCTTCTCAGACACAGAGGAGGACTGCTCATCCCGGACACCTGTTAGTCATCATTTGTCCGGCGATGTTAAACAAGTACGCCGTGTCAGCCAGAGGTCAAAGGTGAGATGTCACACCGCGGGAGAGTTTGAGAGAACGGTCGCCCTCAGCCCCACTGACCCGGCCTTATGTCACCTTTCGCAGATCACTGTGAGTACAAAGGCCAGACCCCTGCCAACCTACGCTTACTTCCAGACTTTAATATGCCCTCGTATTTATTAAACACAAGATTCATGTCGTTTGAAAAGCGTGCAATTCTTACTTATTTACATTAAGTGTCATAGAAATGTTATCAGACCGAGATGAAGGGTGAGTTTGAGCTCATTTCAGCATTTCTCACAATAGTTTTATGACATTTCTGAGAGGACGGCTTTGGTTCTGTTTTGTCATTGTGTCAAAGCTGATCTGGGTCTTCTCCTCCTTATTTTGAGGGTTGAGGTCATGTTGTTCTGCAGCCTGTTAAAATAAATAAATGTCATGTTTATGTTCGGCATTTTTATGGCACGCAGCTCCATGACGTCATGTCGGTTGAAGCCCTCTTAAAGTCCAGGATCCACACGGTTATGAGCTAGATTGCTCGGCGTGTAATTTAATCAGGTCGTCTTACTGTGGTAAAAATGGTTTGATTTTTGTGAGTCCAGTGTTTCTGTATCACTTGCGGAGTCTGGTTACCACTCTGAGCTCCACATTTATGTCTCTGATGTGTACTTTGTACAATTTTAAGAAATAAGGGTTCAAGAAAGACGTGACTTTCTAAATATGAGATTTGTAAACCCCTACCATCTACAACGTCAAACCTTTATGTGTGGACCTTAAATAAGATCAGAGGAACGACAAATTCATCCTGATGGCAAAAGAATATAGAACATGCCATTATAAATTTAGTAAAATAAGTAGAAATGACATAATCCCTGTAAAAAAAAATATGTGTTTCAGTGGCTATGATTACATAGACACTAGTATTCCTCAAATAATCTGAATAATAGTCAGAACAAACGTGCCTCACTCCAAACAGATTGCTCCAGACACAAGGTATTTTCAATCATTTTCAATTTTTTTCAATCATAAGTCGTGAGGGGGTGTTATAAACCTTTGATAATCTGTTCAATGGGAAAATATTAGCGGCTTCAAACCACATGAAGCTCGATCCACTCATTTCTCTGCGGCTGGAACAAATCCATTTTTTCTGCGGACATTTGACCCACGTGGGGTAAACATCAAGGGACAGACACATGGAGAAGAAAACGACCTTTTGTTCAAACAAGTGTTTGAACAAAAGGTGAACAAAGACGGAACTGATGCGGGCAGCAGTGTTGAGAACCTGGGTCTGTCTTGGTCATCATCTCTAGGTTGTTTGATATACCTGATGCTCTACAGTGGGCAGTAAACCATCTATGGGGATTGATGTTTTGGGGCATATCAAATAATCTAGTCAGGTTGATGAAATATTGTTCATTTAAAAAACACGGCCTCGGGTCTGGATCGTTTTAAGTCCCGACTAAGACAGGAGAACATGGTGTCACTGGTCATCAGGTTTTTGTTTGACTCGTAGACAGTGTAAAGACGGACAGCGGAACTGCTCCTCTAAAGTGAATCCAAAGTGAGTAGAGCTCCCCCTGGTGTCTGGCTGCAGCATAGGCCATAAGCTCCACCCCCTCCATGTTGGACTCAAAAGATGGCGCTTGCCCATGTCCTCGGGAAAATAGCGTCAGTTTGGCCAAAGCAAGGTAGTGGGGACGCATTGTCCATATTTATATACAGCCTATGGTTTGACTACAAAACGTTCAGAGCTCAACAAGATAGCTGCAAATAGATATTTACTGAAGTCACACAGGTCATGGTACATCAAAAAGTCATACGTCAAAGTCAGCTGTCTTCTTCGGCTTATCCTCTGTAAGCTTGTTTACACCTTGAGAAGGGTTCAGGTCACATGTGGATTAATCCGCCTGGTTATGCAAGGAGAGTCTCTATATTGGAGTCACACATGTCTCACTGTGTGAATGCATCTCAAAGTGCCAAGCTGGGATATCATGCAATGCAGCGAAACAAGCCCAAAAAACCCCAATACACCCCATCACCTACAGATGAAGGGGGGCATCTTCGTCAAAGTAGGACCAATGATGTCCTTTCAACATTAGATAAAGGAGATCTGTGCCAATGCATCTCTTTAAACTTCACACATGTTGAACATCTCAGATCATTGCACAGGTCAGATATTGGTGCCAAGGTGCGACAGGCCGGAAGGGCGAAGCAGGAACCAATATCTGATTATTTATTTTCTTGCACTCAAATGTGAGTGAAACACAATGACCGGCGTCTTGAGTGCTTTCATAGAGCTTTCTATCACAGGGAGCTTTTCTCTCCTTTGAATGAGGCCATACGTAACGATTTTTATTTCTAAAGCAGTCCATGCAGTGCTTTTCAGACTTCCCTTCACAGGCAACTGAAGACCCATGGTTTAAGAATAATTTATAGTAACCTCCATATGACCTCCACACTAAATGCCTGGGCCTCTCCGCTTGTCAGTCTGAGCCTTATTCCTCTCAGAGAACAGTGTGCAGTGGCAGCTTCTCATTCTTACCGTGTGTTGAGCGACACTTTCACCAGAAAATGGCAGCAAGATGAGCACCTTGAGGACAACATTCATTCATTTTCTGTAACCACTTGTCCTCTGGAGGGTCGCGGGGGAGCTGGAGCCTATCCCAGCTGTCATTAATGGAGGGGCGGGGTACACCCTGGACAGGTCTCCAATCTATCTCAGGGCTAAGACAGAGAGACAGACAGCCATTCACTCACACCTATGGCCAATTTAGAATCAAGAATTAACCTAACAAGCATGTCTTTGGACTGTGGGAGGAAGTACCCAGAGAGAACCCGCGCAGATACAGGGAGAACATGCAAACTCCACACAGAAAGGACCCTCTCCAGGTTTGGACTGGGGCCCAGCGGTTTTGGATCAAGACATTCGCATGTGTGCTACAATTTTTCTGTGCACATAAATATCAAATCTGTGTTGGTATCAGCCGAAACCTCGGTATTAAAAGATTAAGACCAAAAAAACATTATGTTTTGGGCTTAGTGCTTTGAGAAATAACAATGGAGCAAAGCATTAGTTCATGTCGAGCTCAAGTTGACTTGTCTTTTTTTTTTTTTTTTGCTTCAGCTGACAGGTATCAGCTGTTTCATTCATGCTTTACCGTTGGCCTGTGACACAACAGATGGTTGACATGAATCATCACCTCTGAACTTCCTAAAAATATTTAACACACAAATAAACCTCAGAAATACATCATTACCTCAACAAAAGAAAATCATTAAATGTATTGGAGATAAGAGTAAAGCTTAAAATATTAGTAAAAGGCTTGTGCTCATGAAAATTGGAGCTGGGATTCGAGAATAATAAGTCCAAAACCCACGGTGGATGAATCCAGGAAAATGTTTGTTGTTCTACCTTTTTCAGAATTCAGTAGGGTTTTATAACTAGCTAGGTTAGCAATCACGGGTTTATAACAGTCAATTACGCAGTATTTTGCTCATATGAATACCATAGCAATATGTCCGTACAGAATGTACAGCACTGATTTCATGAGTCACAAACAAACAGAAGTGCGAAGAAACTACATATGACTTTTACTATGGTTGTCATGGCTATGTTGATTTGGAGTTTTTTCCCCAACTTTCTGACTTTCTGGAAATCCGACTTGTGGAGACGTTACAGTTGAATTTTCCAGCTTGGAACTTTGACTCCACAGTTCAAATTGAATGGATCATTAGAAACAGCCAGAGAGCTCCCGCCTGGGCATTTGAAGTTGCACTTTGAGTCGTGAAGCAGCTGCATATTTCAGTAACACTGTTCAGAGCCGAGTCATGAAGTTCTTTGTTGGCTCAAAAATTTGTCTTTGGTCCAGTCTTACATGAAGTGATCATCATAACGTCACCATCCTATAAAACCGACAGATACAGGCCCTACTCATTTAGGATTTCATCAATCACCACCTCCTCACTTGTTCAACTGTATCTCCTGACATATTACTGATGTATTGTAAAGTACCCAGGCGGTGCGTTGTGTAAAAAGCAGCCTGTTGTCATGCCATGGAAAGTGTCAGGCATTCTATGTAGGACAACCAATATATGGAGCATTTCCGTCTTCCAGTAATCATCTTAGTTCAGGAAATAAAAAAAAAAATAAAGTAACCCACATGCATGCACATATACAAACACACAAGCGTCCTGCCATGCAGGTCAGGTTCACAGAGGACTCCATCACAGAGGGTCCAAACACTAATCCAGTAATCTGGGTCTTTCAGAATTAATCCTTCTCTTGCATGATGCCACCCCGTGTTTTAACATACTGATAGGCAAAGACGGCTGATTCTTTATTAACCCTTTGGCCTCCATCTGCTTCCATCAGACGATACACATATATATATATATAGATATATGGTGTTACTCATCATCCAAAAATACTGAAAGAAGCCCTTGTTTCTGCGTTTTTGGATATACCAAAACAAACCTTCACAGACAATATTTCGCTTAATTTGGAACTTTTATTGTTTTTTGTTAAACCGGTCTCCAGTTTAAACGGTCAAAATATTTTTGATTATTTTTTTCACTTCTAGGGTATCCCGGATAGTTTGACAAAATATGCAAATTAGCTTCCTTGCTGATGAGAATATCATTATGCCAATACCACTCTTAGATCTACATGGTATATATAAATTGTGAGCCAGAAGCTATTTAGCATAGCATAGCATAGCATAGCATTAAAACTAGAAACAAGGAGATATAGCCAGCATCGTCCTGTGTAAATATAATAAAGTCTACAATGTAACCTATTAGCTTATTGATAAATACAGTACATCCATTTAAAATGTGTTATGCTAAGCTAAGCTAACCACTGCCTGAAGCGTGCATTTAACTTTCAGTAACACAGCAAATACATGCATATCCAAAAATGCTTCTTGTTGCTGTTAGTGATTATTACGCCGGCTACTTGCATCTTATGGCAGGTTCTGTGTAGATCCATGTTGATGATTAGCTCACTGGTTTCAGACAACCAACATATTTATAAAAACAAGAAGCTGAAACTAAAAAAAAAAAGAAAATTAGAAAAACAGCTCATACCAACACACTGCAGCACACACACTGCAAAAGTTTTAACAAAGAATCGTCGCGTTAGATTACAGCCCACACTCAACACTATAATAAGTGCAAATATAGAGTGTTTTTATGCTAATGGTGTACTTACATTACATGCCAGTGCATAATAGAAATAAGGGTGGTAAACCTACTACTTTCATCCTGCACTTAACCTATAATTGCAGAGAAAAATGCGGGAACATGTTATAGTTATAGTAAAAAAATTTTTTTAAAAATGCTCTTTTTCCATTGTGGTGCATCTTGAGTGACGGTGTCTGCAGATTACAGGCAGAGCTGGATAAGCGCAAACATTATAAGAAGTAATAGACCCAAATTAATCGACTGATCTTCCCCTAGACTTCCAGCTGGGAACTTCATGAGTAAATGTCATGACATACTTTTGAATAGCGGCGCTTTTCTTCCCGAAAGTTCCGCGTTCACATTTTTAATGTGCCCTGTATTTCATAAAAGTGACGTAGGAGTAAAAATAGTACAAAGGGTTCTTTTGAGTGTAACTAACAGTAAATGTCTGTGTTTATGTGCGCACCGTTCAGACTCTGACGGAGCCTGAAGACATCTCCATGTCGGACATCGGCCTGCAGCCCACCAGCCATCTCCCTGCCAATGTAAGGCTCCACCCATCTTCCACATCTTGCTCTGTGCAGTAAATGTGACGTCTGCTTTTTTTAAAAATCTTGTTATTTGTAGAAAACCTCCTAGCCTCATCACATGTTTCTGCTCAGATTACTACAATCACATTGCTGCACTAAAGCTTTTTAATGTGGGTACACATCTTTGTTATGGTGTAGTCCACTCATCATCTAATGTCATTATCATCATGTCATATCATTATCAAAATGAAAACAGCTGAAAGAAAATACATAGTTTTATCTTATTACACCTCCTTGTTATTGCACAAATCCTATTTCATTAAAACAAATTCTCTTGTGATGAGCTGTTGTTATAACAAGGACAAGATCCACTCAGGATGTTTTCATGTGCTATGGCTTTGGGCTGCTTTTGTACTCTTATGTGCGCCCGAGCGTGATTATGTATTTAGATTAGATCAGTGACTGTCAACAAATGGAACTGCTTTCATTAGATAAGTCTGCGTGGTGTCATGACGAGGACTGCTTAAAGTTTTAGTAGAATTTGTGCGACAGGAAGAAAGGCGATGCTCTAAATTATGCCATTTCATAATTTATTAACAGCGGAGTTCAGCAGAGTGGGAATCAAAAGCTACACGGGGTCTGGGTACGTAGACAGTAAAAGACCGTGTTCACAGCAGATGTTTATGTCATCAGGAAAAAGCGCAGCTATAATTAATAACATTAATGACTGTACTCCATTTAGGTCTGCTGGGTCCGTCGCTTGTTCATAATGGCTCACTGGGGGGGAATTCAGGGGCTAGTTAATGGGACGGAGCGTCCATTAAAATTAGCAGTTCCTCTTGTTGTACCTGCTGCAAAGGGTTTGTTGTGACTGGGATGAATTTCGGACTTTCCAATGCAGTGTATTTACAAAACTATGCATCATTTCCTGTGTACTAAAAGTACATATGGACGGCGCCCTCTTGTGGTCGTCTCAATTTCGGGGAGGTCATCGCTCACAAGTTGTGAGTACATTCATTCGTTATCTATAACTGCATGTCTCACAGAGAGACAACCATTCACCCTCACACCTACGGCCAATTAAGAATCACCAATTAACCTAACCAGCATGTCTTTGGACGGTGGGGGAAAGCCGGTGTACCTGGAGAGAACCCACGCAGACATGGGGAGAACATGCAAACTCCACACAGAAAGGCCCCAGTCGGCCCATGGATTTGAACCCAGAACTTTATTGTTGTGAGGCGCCAACCACCACACCATCGCACCAACGTGATGAGAGTTGTATCATTTATTATTTATTATTATTTATTATTTTGTTATTTTTTTTACAATAGGCCAGAGGAAAATGTTTTTATTCCCAACAGCCTCAACCGGTCGCTATCTCGCTAAACTGTTATCCTTGATAGCTATTATGCTAACAGTTGCCTAGCAGCTGTATTCTCAGGATTTATGACTGATGTTACTATTTGTGTACATGACTTCCTATGAAGTTCCATTTAAAGGCAGCAATTCTCCATGTTTTTTTACTCATTTGTCGCTTTAGGGCTATTTAAAGGGATGTGCCACCCATTCTACGTCAATGCTCAATGATTATACATTTAAAAACAGCTCTGAATTCCAACAGTTTAGCTGAACAAGAGAAATCGCGGAGTAATGCAAAATGACTGACGTATCCCTAAAGTCCTTTTGTTTCTCCTGCCTGTTCTAGCTGATCCAATCAGCCGTGCTTCCCATCAAGTCCCTTTCATTTGCTCTAACATCAATATCAATCAAACCTTGGGGGAAACCAAAGGCTTAGAAGCTTTTATTTGTCGTCCTCTGCTCATACTTTCGCACCCAAACCCGGTGATTGTATTGAGTGTTTTGGACGGTTGTCAATATGGAGGTGTGAAAGTGTGATTGGCTTGACGACATCTTCTGTTCCACAAAGATTGTTACTAAATTATTGAGTCACCTGAGCCCCTTTTCAAAAACAGAGAGCTTTACTGCCACTGAACAACTGTGAAGCCTAGTTATAAAATAGCTTTTAGTCCAAATTCACCAAATTTCAAATAAAGTTAAAGCTAGTTTCGCCTCTCCAGTGCAAAGAGGTCAGAAGAGGTCAGACAGGTTATACAGTCCCACTCCATCAATGGATCTGTGAGAAAGCCATGCATCAATCCAACCAATCAATGCCTTTGATCACCTGTGACTGCTTCATGTCTCGCGCCGACAAGTTAAGTGGGAGGAAAGCTGTATTGATCCGAGTCACAGTACCTTACTTCTGTCCCTTTTTAACCTCGACCCCTCTGCATTTTTTTTTCTTCCACTCAAACCTCAGTTACAACACCTGAACTCCTCTCATTGTCTCTGCCCACACAGCTGGATAGCGTGACAAGGGAGTCGGGGCAAAGGAATGCGTGCAAGACCAAGCCCTCCGTCATCGTCACCTCCATATCCAGCCCGTCCATATTGCATAGTCCCCCGGGTTACCACGGCAACCTCAAAATGACCAAAATTTACAACGCGGTTGCCAAGGATCCCCTCGACATAGCCATGCTGGAGACGACGGCATTGCCGTGAACCGCTGGACAAAAGTGCAACAACAGTGTGTAACCGTGTGTGTGTGTGTGAGAGTGCTGCAGTATTTCCCTCCAGGGGACTTTTCTTTACCAGCATGCTGTTTCTAGTTATGGTAACTCAAAACCATAGCACTGTTTTCTTTGCATGCGGTGTACAGTATGTATGAGTATGTGAGCGTGAATGCCCAGTAAATTTAACTATGTGTGTGTGTGTGTGTGTGTTTGCAGGCATACATGTAGAAGTTTTTACCTCTTCTGACATATCACGATGGCTGGAGATGGTTTACCTCAGATGCTGAAAGCAACAAATTAGCCTTAAACACACAATGTGTAGGGTTGTGTCTCTGTTAGTTCATTTGAAAATGAAGGAACCAAAAAATGTTTTGCCATAAACAGCAATCCATTTTTCTGATCATTATTTTTAGTTTTAAAGTCAAATGCTGCTGTTGGCTGATTCTGAGGTGTTACGACCATAGACTGTATAAAGCTGATCGCCAAAACTAGTAGAGCTCCCCCTGGTGGCTGGCTGCAGTATAAATCATAAGCTCCACCCCCTCCATGTTAGTGGATGGGACTTGGGACAAACTAAAACACTAAAGTATGCGTCAAATAATTTTTTTTCAAGGATGATTTCTGTTATTTTATGTAGTTAATATAATGTTGATACATGTTCAAGCATCAAATTTTTGGATAAGTTTCATTTTAGTTATTTGACGCTATAGAAACAGGAAGTGACCTCCTGGCAACTACCAGTTGCCACACCGAGCGTTCCCGCAGGACCGTGAGAGTTGTAAAAGAAATTTAATAAATAAGTACAGTGTATAATCCAACATTTCCTTGTAACTGTGGAGGTAGAGCAGAGCGCAGTATTAATTAAATGAAAACGTGAGTGAGTCTGGCGGCAGTGTTGTCAGGTCGTCAATATCGCGGCTCCACGTGGCTTCACTCTCGGACCGTACTGCGCAAACTTTGGCTCCAAAATCGCAAGATTACCCGGGAAACTAGCGTCAGTTTGGCCAATGCGAGGAAGTGGGGACGTATTGTCCATATTTATATACAGTCTATGGTTTTGACAATGACTGGAGAGAATAAGTTTACACAATGTTTATGAGCCACGTGTGTTAATGCATATTTTAAAAGTGATGTAGACAGAAATGCGGCAGGACCATACATACTTACTTTTTTTTTTAACCATGTGTGAGTATATACTATGAATAAATTAAATATGGATTAATCAATTAATCAAATGACTCCGATATTATGTATAAAATCTGGTAACACTGCCGAACCCACTGACATCAACACACATAGCTATATGTATAGTTAAACCACTTTAAGCTTGTTGTGTTGGTTTTCAAAACTAAAACATAAATGATGCTGCATGTTACAAAACTGTGAACACCTTACAGCGCAAGGTTTAGCTCAAGCTAAAGAAGACTAACGCTGCTAATGGAAACCTACTGAACATTCATTACCAAGATAATTTTACTGCTCATCCAAATCTTTCTTGCATTAGTGGGGGGGGGGGGGGGGGGGGGGGGGGGTGAAGCTTTAAAGGTGCAGTAGGCAACTTTTATAAAACTAACTTTCTGTCATATTTGCTGAAACTGACCCTATGTTCAAGTATAATTGCATAAAGCAGGTCATTTAAAAAAAAATCGGCTCCTCTGGCCCCTCCTAGAGCCTGTAGCGCGATTTGCAAGACATCCACCGCTCCACATCCAGATGCACCAATCACGTCCAGGGGTGTATCTAACAGAGTGTCAATCACTGCTCATGGACACGCATTTCATAGCGCCCTCCCCTCCCTCCACCACCTCGCGCCACTTGGCCGCGGGCGTGTAGAAGGAGCCGGGACGTAATCCTCCTCCAAGCCCTGTGCCTCAGCTTCACTCTCAAACGTCTAACCACATCAACAGGTAGCGGTCATATATCTACCACATAGCAAATTGATAAGTCTAAACTGTGGAATAAAACGCCACAATGAATGCTTCTAACTGTTACTGATAGCAAACATCACCGATGTAGGCTACTTTCAGAAACATCCTAACCTTGGTTTTGTCCTAAAGTTGACTATTGCTAAATATTTTGACCTAAAATTATTTAGCATTAACGAAGGGTATTATAAAAACTATTTTGTTGTTGTTACGTCGGTGTGTTCCATGCTAGTTTGTTTACTCGCTCTCTCTCGGTTCTCTGCTCGTGCACAGTATTCCAGGGCCAATATGCACGCGCTCTATCGTGCACAGCTCTCCCTTGTGGGGGGAGGGGCTTGCGAGACCTTTTTGGGCTTTAGCGGAAAGTGGGGAGGGACTGAGAAGTTGTCGATGTTCAAATTTTTTGGCTAAGTCCTGGATCTTCGGAATCCTGCCTACTGCACCTTTAATACAAGGTGTTTATTTCTAAACTGGGCAATCAGGCGCACATACACATTTGATGGAGTGACGCAGTCCTGTCTTTTTTGGTCCCGCTGACGTTGCTGATTTCTCCATTACTGGTGACATTATGTACCACATATCAGACTCATCAGGACAGAAATATTTCACAACACCACAGTACACCTCTGTGCTAGTGAGTGACAGTGTCTGAGTAAAAGAATCGGACTCTGTACTGCATTTTGCATTCCTCTCGATGTCATACCTTTCTTTTAACTTACTGTAGATAACCGAGTTTAATAAATGACTTTTTTTTGTTTGTTTTTTAATCATGATCAGATTTCCAAAGCTCCTTATCTCTACTTCTGGACTTCGCAGATCCCTTTCAGACTCCCGTCAGTGCTGCGCTGTGCTGGCTAAGATTGTAAAAACAGTCTTCTTCATGCCTAAAAACTAAATCTGTTGTCGTTTTAATCGGATCTTGGTTAACGCGGCAACAGGTCCTTCTCATTGTTGCACATTTTTCCTGCAGTACTCATCAATGAATGTATAAAAATGACACATATTAAGGTTATGATTATGGCTAGATTTTTTTCATTATGACAAAACGTAAATATATATATATATTATAAATATATTAAATTAAAATTCTGCTTTAATGAGGTGTTGTTTTAATGAAGTGATGGTTCCATGTTGATTTTGTTTTCTTTGTACAAAAATGTTTTGTGTTGTTTTTATTTATTTTTCTAAATAAAAATGCTGCTAAATCATGCAGTGCCGGTGGACGTGCTCATGGTCTTCTTCCTAGGCGTGTGCTGTATTTAACTACAAACCTTTAATCAGTTGATTTGGTTTATTATTTTTATAATTGTTCTGCCTATTATTTTCTCATTTGGTCAATAAGATTCCACAAAATCATCTTAAATCCCTCTTATAGTTTCTCAAAATGAATATACTTATATTGTAAATCTAACAGTCATAACCATTATTGTCATTTTGTCATGTGTGAAAAACATAATTATCAATTCTTACATTTATTACAGCTCCTGCTGCCAATTAAGTCTTTGTTGATGGAGTAATCAGTTAAACTACTTCACCACTTTCACCACCCACTCACGCGTTATGACATACCTAGACATCTTTTTCACATGCAGTAACACGCTGATGTGCAACTCTAAATGCACAGATGTCCATCAGCGTTATATACGTCCAAACTGCCAGAGAACATGTGTGACGGACACTTCCTGTTCCTTCCTGCAGATGAGAGAGTTGGCGTGACTTGCGTAGGTAAAGCATGTAAGCGTCACCCCCATCGATCATTGTCAGAATTATGTTATTCTCAAATTAAGTTTTGTCTTACTGATACATATTGTCGTTTGGCTTATTCAGAATAGAGGTTCACTAACAAGACCACACCTCAGCATGTACAAAGAAGTTTATTTTGACCAGGTTAAGGGGAGGGAAAGGTAGGGGATGGGATGAAGGGATCAAGGGAATGGGATGAAGGGAGTTGCAGAAACCAATGGTGGTCCTCCGATGTTTGGATGAAGAACCCTGGGAGTGTGATTGAAAAGGAGAAGAAAGAACAGAGAGAGTTGTGGGGGGAGGGGTTTGAGAACTGAACCAAGCGGGGGAGGAGAGGTTAGATGCGCATATAGGCAGGTGCGGGTAATTGGATGTTTGAGGCGTGGACTTGCTCCTGAACCTAAGTTATATAACTTCATGTAATAAGGTATTCAGATGCTTTGTCAAGTAAAAGTACAACATTTCAACCACAGGCAAAGATTCTGCTGTTAAATATAGTATAAGCAGCATTTGCGGAAAGTATCAAACGCAGATCTCTGGAGATTTCTGCAGGAAATTGGACACGTACAATTATGTCGTTTCACTACAATGAGGCTCAGTCTGGGTTCAATCAGGAAGACTATCTTTATGCTTGTCATTCACAACTCTCTCTCTCTTTCTCTCTCTCCCTCTTCCCATGTCTTCCCATGATTTTGTCACAATCTCAATGACCCAAACATGTCACTGCTGTCAAAACGTAATGACGTTCTTCTTTGCTGCTGTCAGTTGTCGTTTCAGTTCAAATTTGCTAAAACGCTCCTCATTCCGCTCACTTCCAGTCTTCACGTCGGGGGCCCAGGTCGAGCTCATCAGAAGTCCGCTCCTGATCCCGCCTTCCTCTCATCATCCCCCACCGTCGAGATCCGGGGCTTTTCTATGCTTAGCACAGGCTTAACCTCCCCTCATCAAGCATGACCACGTCACCATTGGTCCTAATCTCCAAAGACTTTCACATTTTTCTTTCACACAATAACGCTATTGTCCTTGTTGTTAAATGTGATTCTTTATTTTTTCACTCAGAAGGAAGTCTCAGCTGTGACTCAGTGTGTGGGCAGCCGGTTGTCCATGAACCAGAGGGTCAGTGCAGATCGATCGTGCTAACATGGACCACACGTGTCCTTGAGCAAGACAATAAACCCTGAGTTGCTCCCAGCGCTTGATGTGAATGTGGGAACGAATGGGTTTTATGTGTCATTGTGCCTGTAAAGAGCTTTGAATACGAAACAGGGCTCGTCATATTTCTGTATCTAAAATTGCAAAGTAGGAAATCGATGACACGTTTCCATTATTTTGACTACCGCACTTTAGTCAGGCTGAATAATAGAAACACTTCTATGTGTTAAAGTTGGAATCATTTTGTTTTCAGACACATTCCCTTTTTCCATTCCTATTTATATAAATCATAGTGTCACAATTGTTTCATGAGAAGAGGTAAAAAATATTTTATTACAACTTTATGGGCAATGGTGTACATCCTCCAGAATGATCACACAGTTGAATTACTACCTTACGGACACCGTTTCAACATAAAAAAACATAGTTCTCTCCGGGTACTCCAGCTTCCTCCCACCGTCCAAAGACATGCTCGTTAGGTTAATTGGTGATTCTAAATTGGCCGTAGGTGTGAGTGTGAATGGTTGTCTGTCTCTCTGTGTTAGCCCTGTGATAGACTGGAGACCTGTCCATCCAGGGTGTTCCCTGCTGGACAGCTGGGCTTGCCCCCCTGCGACGCTCCAGAGGACAGAAAATGAATGAATGGACTCTTAAAAAGAAGATATTCATTCATCTTGTGTAACCGATTGTCCTGTAAAGGGTCGCATTGGGGGCTGGAGCCTATCCCAGCTGTCATTGGGAGGGACCATAGACTGTATAAAGATGGCAGGTGAAGCCAAAGCAAGTAGAGCTCCCCCTGGTGGCTGCTGGCAGTATAGGTCATAAGCTCCACCTCCTCCATGTTAGTGGGCGGGACTTGGGCCAAACTAAAACACTAAAATATATGTCAAATATGTTTTTTTCAAGGAGGTTTATGTCATTTAATGTAATTAATATAATGTTGAAGCATGTTCAAGTGTCATTTCTTTGTTTAAGTTTTTTTATTCTTAGTTATTTGACGCTATAGAAACAGGATGAGACCTCATGGCGACTATCATGATCCCTGGGTGAAGGAAGTGGAGACACTGTGTCCATATTTATACATATTTATTCTTACTCTATGGAAATGACCCATCTGGCCTTAAGAGTAAGAAGATAAACATACATCTGTCGTAGATACACACGTCTGACTAAAGCGTACATGTAGAATCAGGTGGTGATACAAATACAACATACAGCTGATGATGTTAGAAGAGCTTCAGTGAAATCCGTGGCATATAATCAAGGAAAGTAATTGTGTCTCCAACTGCTTCACCCCGTGTCGACCTGTAGAGAGGATAAACAACTGTGATTATGTTAGAGGGATGTTTTAATTCTGATGACTGTATTGTCCCTGTGTAGACTCGTGCATGACCCTCATCACTTTGTGTCAGCTCCAGCACAATGTCCATAGCAACCTATGCAAAAGATACGCTAAGTGCATGCACTTAGCGAGCTCATTCAGTTCGCACTCTTCCCAAACACATTCTCTGGTGTCGTTCAGTGCACGCAGCACGGCCAGCGCCACACTATTTCTCCTTTTACCTGAAAAACCCATCACCAGAAAAGTCAGCAAACGTTCAGATTTTTTTATTTCGCTTTCTTATCTTAATGAAACTTTAATGCTTAAAGGCGCACTTTTGCATTTTGAGAAATATTTTTACATTTCTTACTGGCCAATTCAAACAGGAGGGAATGCGTAGAAATAACAATCATTTCTATACACAGTAATTCCAGGGCTCACATGTAACTGGAAAAAATCAACATAATCAAGGCACCAAAACATCAGGATGAAGCACTTCTGCCTGCTGTGGAGTGTAGGACCTGACAGAAACATACGAGAAGGAGAAGTTTTTATTTACAGCATTGCACAGAATTCAGGGGGTTGCTGTGGATTATTTATCCTACAAATATAATGGGTTTAATTTTAACACAAAAGTCATGATCATAGAGTTTAGGGCTCTGTCCAGTGTCACTTCTTAGACGACCATCTGGAATATGATCGTTGACATTTTTCTTCTGTTGTTAAAACAGCATGGGATTGTTTGTCAGAAAATACACCGATCAGGCATAACATTATGACCTAATATTGTGTAGGTCTCCCTTGTGCCTCCAGAACAGTTGTGACTCATCAGAGAATGGACATGAGCCTTCTGAGGGTGTCCTGTGGTGTCTGGCAACAGGATGTTGTTGGGGAAGGGCCTCTGTGGATCATCCCACAGATACTTGATCAGTTTGGGATCTAGTGAATTTGGAGGCCAGGTCAACACCTTGTGCTGTTCTTGTTTTTTTGAGTTGTTCCTAAAGCGTTTTTGTGTGTGTGCCTGTGTCAGGCTGCATCCTGCTGGGGATGGCTGCTGCCATCAAGGAGTGTCATTGGTGGGGGTGCCTGGTCTGGTCTAGGTGGGTGCTACATGTCTAAGTAACATCATCACGAATGCCAGGTCCAGAAGTTTCCAAGCAGAACATTGAATTGTTACAAGATGGTCAATGTTATTTACTTCTCCTGTCATGGTCAGGGATAATGTTATGGCTGATCAGTGTAGTTATGTCAGTGTTTATAGGATCTCCGTCATGTTTTGGTTGCCATGGTGTTAGTGCAAACAGGATGTCAAGGGTTCTACTAGTTTATCTCATTCGAATCAACATCTTTCTGGCATCACCACAAGATTCTGAGAACAGAGTCACAAGTATCGGGAGTACAGTATAGTACAGTAGCTTAAGTATGTGGAAATGATTTACTTTGCTAGCAGAACATTAGGAGATACCCCTCAGAGGACTCAGAAACACTGCATGTACTGAGATTTTATTGCATAGCTTTAAGGTACATGCTGAACTTTGAGCACGCTCCGCTCCCAGCTGTTAAGCTTTTCTCCTGCTGATCCTTGATGCGTTGAGTTTTATTGTTACAAGTCTAGACATTGCTGTATTATATTTTACCAGGAGCTGTGCTTTATGTCATTTTAAAATGGTAACTGAGTCCAACCGTTTTTTATCTAATTTTGATTTCTATATTTCTAATGTCATGTTGCATCACTTCATTTTCTAACAAACGTAGACAGCAGTGCAGACAGAAAAAACAGACATTTAATATTTGTAGCTGTACTTTAAACACACCTCCATTTTGAATACTGCATAATTTATTGCGAATATACACTCACCGATATTAGGAACGTCTGTATACAAGCTTGTTACGCAATTATCCAGTCAGCATATCAGAGGGTAACACTGCAATGCATGCAGATGATCGAACATCCAAATCCCATGCAGATGAGAGGGTCAGGATTTGGCATCGACAGCTTGAATCCATGAGCCTGAATGTGCAGCTGACAAATCTGCAGAAATTATGTGACACTGTCATGTCTGCATAAAATATATTCTACTTAATAGTAATAGTTTTACATTTTGCATTACTTTTTTTCCCCGATTAATATCATTGCAACTTAAAGCGGCGTCCACATATAAAGTGATTTGCTCATTACCCGTCACTTTGCAGCTGACACTTGGTAGCTAGCAGACATTTAAGGCCCTGGTTGCCTTGGCAACTCTGTAGAACCGATCCATCCTTTTTCCTTTGTCACACGATGCTTCTAGTCTGCTATTAGCATGGTGAAGTAATGGAACGGTGTTTCTTTGCATTAAGCATTTGGTGTGGAACTGCATCAACCCCATGGAAAAGCTCCACATGGTCATTGGCTCTAAGTTAAATTAGTTGAACTCTGTGCCCCGCCCACTTTGGATCAATTTCTTCTACTTTTGAAAGAAGATGACCTTATCAGTTCTTCTGGTTTGAACAACGGGCGACACAGTGGTGTGGTGGTTAGCACTGATGACTCACACCAAGATGGTTCTGGGTTCTAATTCATCGGCTGACTGAGACCTTTCTGTGTGGCGGTTGCATGTTCTCCCTCCCCGTCTGCGTGGGTTCTCTCCGGGTACTCCGTCTTCATCCCACTGTCCAAAAACATCCTCGATAGGTTAACTGCTGATTCTAAATTGGCCTTAGGTGTGATGGTGATTGGTTGTCTGTCTCTCTGTGTTAGCCCTAAGATAGATTAGCGACCTCGCCTCTCGCCCGATGACAGCTGGGATAGGCTCCAGCCCCCCCGTGACCCTCCAAGAGGACAAGCATTGACTCTCCAAACAACAGTACTGTTTTGCTACCACCATGTTTCTATGAAATTGTCACGTCAACCTATTAGGTATTAATAGTTTCACATAGTTGAAGATTCTTGAAGGTATACGTTTGACCGGGTCACAAAAATGCCAGGATGCTATATAAGAAATAAATAATACAGCGTGTCCACCAACCTATTAGACAATGTACGCGGTTTGTGCAGTTGGTTGCTAATTTAACGGCTACACGTGCAGACGGAGGACCGCTAGCCCAATCAGCTCGGTGGGTGTGTTTCCCTGGAGGTAATTTGTTGTTTCCTTTCTTGAGCAGAGTGAAATAGTGCGAGACAGAAAAGCGAATGACATCAGCGCACAAAGACTGATTAGAGATAACGGAGTGCTAGCAGCGTACTGATAGCACTAGGAGAGAGAGAGAGAGAGGCAGAGAGAGAGAGAGAGAGAATGTGTTGCAGTAAGAGGGGTCTATATTGGCGATATGAATCGGCAGTGAAGCATTCTGGGGCTTCGTGTTTCAGGCCTTATACGGGCCAGGGCCCCTGTGTCTCTGCTGGTCTCTGCTATTCTTAGGCTGTCTGTCCCTCACCCTCAGCAACCCTGCAGGCAAGAAACACCTCTCCACCTTAATATTGAGTTTAATGTTGACTTTTGCGCTTTTGCACTTTCACAGACTTGAGGTTTGTTGAGCGGGTTTTGTGATTTCAGGGTGAGACAATTTACTGAGGCTCAGCTTGTCTCTTTCTGTGTGTCCGTGCGCATGAATGCATGCTTCTGTCTCTCTGTGTGTGTGTTTGTGTGTGTGTGTGTTCATTTGTGTGTCTCAGAGGTTCCACAGCACCTGACCCACCCACCCACTAGCAACACCACCACCACCACCTCCACCACCCCAGGGTGTTTGTCCTGAGAGCTGGGAGCAGACAAGGAGACACGGCTGTGAAGCCAGGGCTGACGGAGGAAGAGCGACCACCGAGGTGCCGGCCGGGACAAAAGGATAGCAGGGGAGGACGGAAGGACAAGGGCACAGCGAACAGGAGGAGAAACCACACGGCCAGCAGGAGTTGTTAGCAGGAGGAGTGTTGACATTCAACCGAAGATGACTACGTACACAGTGACTCTGAATGGCCCCGCTCCATGGGGCTTCAGACTACAAGGAGGAAAAGACTTCAATATGCCGCTCACCATCTCAAGGGTAAGGACAGAGTCACCCTCACAGGATTTGTTGTGCCCAAAGCAGCCGAAAGAAATACACAGAAACTAACAACTAACCTGACAAGAAAGATCTCAATCGATAGTGAACTGAGAATCCGAAAAAAAGTGCACTCAAACTGAAATCGCCACAGTTCAGACGGCACGGTGCACACTCAATATTGACTTATTTAGGCTGAAAGAGCTGCTCAGAAATAACACTTACGCACAGTGCATGACCACGTAAACACAGAACAGCCTTTTAAATTCACAAAGCTTCGCCTTTATCACCGTTTCCTGCTCAAATATCTGGTTCGCATCATTTTAATGACTGAAAACTTTCATAATTGGCTGCAAATCTTACAAGTAGTTGTGTTTTTCAGTGACTGTAGGTGCTGAAACTCAGTCCTTTAAACCTAAATGTGTGGAAACCTTTACTTTATCCCCCCCGAGCTGAGTCCTCGAGTCCTCCTCCCTGTAGGGTCGTGTCTATGCATGTGCATCACTATATCCTGCACGCGGGAAGTGTGATTTGTGTATACGCGAGAAGCGGCTGAGCGGCGGTTATGTAATGTTGCTGTACACGGTGATGACAGAGAGGGCCCCCGACGCAAACTCCAGAGAGGTTTCTAGAATAGAGCAGCCGTGGAGAGACAGGAATAGTTCCACGGGAGCAGCGAAGCGGCTGCACGAGTTTACTGTACATTTTCAGGAAAATGAGAAACCGAGCGAAACGTGCCCTTCGAATCTCTGAATCACACCACATGCACACTCAAAATGTCTAGTCCACCCTCGTAGTTGGACTGATTAATCATTCAGCGCCATCAAGTTTGCAGATTATTCGATTCAAGAGTCAAATTTGTATTTGAATTCCAAATATATTTACTTGACTTCATGTGAAAGCTTTACTGTTTCAATAACAAACAGATGTAGGCACTTTTAACGACAATAATCACTCGTTTATCGTATTTAAAAACTCTCAGTCATCAGTTCAGACGACGATGGCGGCTAAAATGATTCATACTTAAGAGAAAAAGTGGAAAATTATGTTCTATTTTCCAAATTCCAGCAACAGATTAATCAGCGCTGAGCAGAGATATGGGGCGCCTCTCTCCCTCTCTCCTGCTTTCTCTCTCTCTCTGGCAGGACCTCTGGTGTATTTACAGCATTTCCTTTAAATAGAAGTGGAAGAGAGGTGGACGGACGGAGGGAGAGGGATGGGAATGGGAAGAAGCGAGAGGGGACACTAATGGCTTGTGTTACCTTTAGTAAGCTTCATTCCTCCCTTGCAATCCACTTCAGTGGCAGCTTTTGGAGCTGCTCGTGTGGAGGAACTGATGAATGGAGGGTTGATTCAGGAAACGAGAGGAAGGAAAGGTCATGACGCTTACCTGAGCGGAACAATGTGGACATTAGTTCCCTGCAATGTCCAGCTCCTCATCCCTCAGTCCTGATTGATGCCCAGCTGGCGATCAGGGCTGCGTTATATTGATTCCCAGCTGCAGACGTGTGTTAGTTTATTGTCTTCTGAGCCCGGCCTCAGGCAGCCAGAGGGGAGCGCTGATATGTGCATGCTGTATAACAATGCATCATTGGATTTGAGTTCATCCTGTGGTCGTGTCGGGCCCTGACAGGTTAACATAAAGCATTGCAGGTTGACGGGACAGCTCGGGGTGACATTACAGTTTGACGTAACGCTCCTGCAGTTTGGATTTCAGCCTAGAACTAAGAAAGGACAGAGGAATGAAGGCAGTGGATTCCTTACATCTTGTTAGCCTAATCAAGGAACTGGAAATTAAACATGTGTCTCAAGTCTTAAGCAATTATTAAAATAAAACTCTTTAAGTACAGTAGCACCCCTAATCTTAACTTTAACTCCAGTCTATTTACACGCCCTCTTCTGGATAAGAAGAAATCTGAATGAATGACTTGATGGTCTGGAGTTTGGCTGGTTGCTTTATAAAAACCCCTCCTTAATGAAGACCTTCATACATTTTCAACATTCATATCCAATTTTCAGGGAGTCATTCTTCATCCCAGTCTCCCATGCGTCATCTGTAATATCTGGGTGCGTGCAAAAAAAAAAAAAAAACACGCTCCACAGATTGTTTGTTTGATTAAAACCGAAAAGCGCCCATGCAAAAATCATTTTTATCCCCGCCTGCTATCGAACTCTCCGCCTACTGGCTCTATTTTGATGACGGCAATTCAGGCACTGAAGTAAGACGTGCAAAAAGAAAAAAAAAAAGAGAGAGAGGAAGGTTGAGAGGAGGAGCATGCATGACAGTCTAAGAAAAAGCAACAAGAAAAAAATAAAAGAAAATCTGTCAGGGAAGACTTGCATGAATGTCAGTAGCAGGTGTGTGTATGTGTGTGTGTTTTGGGCATTGAGGGGGGCTCGGAGGGGTCAATCACAGAGAACTCGCAGGCATCAACAGCATTGCTTATTTTTAACTCCTTAACGAGTTGACTGTAAGCCTAGACTCAATACTGTATGCCCCGGGCTTCTGAGCTCTCCTAAGCCTCCTCGCTGTGTAGTCCGGCTTTGTGGCGGAGCTGAAGAGGCTGAATATTGAGCTGATCGTCGCCATTATGAATACTAGTATAAAGAACTGTAAGAAAAACGTTCATGTCTTCAGTTTAACCCTTTCGTTCAGTCTGCAGGGACTCGTCTCTAAAGCTCCAGTCTTGTTTTATTCCAACGGCACAGCATGAAGATGTGAAACGTTGTTCTGCTCGCCACACTTTCTGGCTCGTTTGTTTCACTGTCAGACCCAATATCTGCTGCTTTGGAGACTCATTAAACTCTCACACAAAACGCGGTTCTGCTCCGTCGGATAACATAACACACAAATTTTTATCCTTCATCTGCCGAGCTGAAGGATGCGTTTATTTTGCTTCATCGGCTTTTCTCTTCTCCACCTTTAAGGCTTATTTACTGAGCTGCTACGCGCACGGCATCAGTTATTGTGCGGAGTGAAGTCTGCTGCAGTCAGCTGAGCTGGACTGACCTGGGGTTTAAACTGTGCTAATGAAGAAATTAATTGTCCTGATATGCATCGAAGCTCTTTGCTCCTAATTAATCTGACACGCCTGAATTTTAGCCCTGCGTGTAACTGCATATGTTTTTCGGTTTCCCGAGGAATCTGTGTAACTGGTCCTGGTGTGACCTGCTCTGTTGACCCCTCCATAGATAACTCCGGGCAGCAAGGCGTCGGGCGGCAGCCTGACCCAGGGCGACATCATCTCGGCCATCGACGGGGTCAGCACCGACGGGATGTCACACCTGGAGGCCCAGAACAAGATCAAGTCTGCCACCAACAAACTGTCGCTCACAATGCAGAAGTAAACAACCGGCACATTTGTCATTTATGACTAAACACAAACTAAAGTAGATGATGCAGAAGAGACTTTTTTAAAGTAGTGGAGTTTTATCTTTATTAAGAAGATATCTACATTGCCAAGCTAGTCCTTCAAGCTAGTTGTGGTCCTGTTAAATAAAAATCTTATTCCAGGTGAACACAGAGGAACGGCAACAGTCTTATTCTGCAGCTCAGCCATCCAAAATTCACAAAAGGCAAAACATATTTCTGATTATGAGAGAGTTCCTGAAGACAGTTGTTAAATATCTAAAATACTTTGTTGTGTAATCTACAGATCAAGACGTCCCGCTCCAGTTCCCACAGCAACTCCAAGAATGGACTCACCCATGCCAGTCATCCCCCACCAGAAGGTAAAAACCCAGTCTGTCATCAAGTAAACAAATAGATGAACACAAAAAAATACCACATCATATGTGATTGAAGTCTATATGTCTGTATATATATGTGTCTGTCATATGTGTTTTGTATTCTTGTCTGGTATCATCTTATCTGAGTGTCACCAGCTGTGTCCTGCTGCCCTCTAGTGTAAAATATTCACAGTGCAACTGCAGGGAGGTCAAGGGCCAGCCAACTCTGAACTGACTGGGAAATGACAAGCTAATTTAAGAGCTTATTTTCTATCTATATGTTGTGACATTCTCCCATTTTTTAAGGAGTTACAAGAGGAACATTTTGGAATCATCCAGGATAAAAAGCCCTGCAAGAGAAATCTCTTTCCAGCCGCAGGATCTCCGCAAGGCCAGTCGGGGCAGTACAATTCCCCAATTGGCCTTTACTCCCCTGAAACTCTCAGCGAAATGATGCAAATGCAGGGCAACTTAGGCGAGGGGTCGGCAGCTGCCCGGAGAGTTTCATCACTTGGGTAGGTTAGCGCGCTTCTACCTGAAGTTAAGAAGCACTGAGAGGATGAGATCTAACTCCGTCAGGGATCACCCAGCACACCCACCAATAAAAAAACACTGCTTGTCACTCTAGAGGACTGAAGTCCCACCTCTCACGTTTAACCACATATGATGATATGCGATGCACTCAGAACTTTCCATTGCAATCCCAACAATCGTACCTCTCACACGTGGTGCTATTTCAGGAGCGTACACACAAACATACCTGGCCGGCTTCCAGGTTGCCGAATAGCAGGAGATCGGGCTAAGGGGTTGTTCGGGGATCTTCGTTACAGACCGAAGAGCGACACTTTGCTAAAGGTCGAGCGGCCTCAAATGTCTCAGATGGAGGTGAATTTTTAACCCGGACAGTCGTTACAAGAGGCTATGAGTGAGTTTTTGGGATGACACAGAGAATTAATTAATAATAATTATGAAAGCAGTGAGATGATGGTGCATTTTTCTTTTTGTATGGAACATTTTTTGCTCTGTAATTTCCCCTATTGAGATTTTTAGCTTCTGGAAAATATATTTCCCCCTGGATGTTTTCTTGTTACGTTTTTCTTGTTCAATGATTTTATTTTGCCCAGCTCAGGTTTAAACTACTTTTAGACAAAAGAAGCAAGAAAATATTCATATTTTGTGACATTTACACTGACGCTGGCGGATATATGTGGACATTTTACCAACTTTAGGTGTTACTCTTTGCAAATCCTGTAATTTTGAATATAGTAGAGTAGAGTGACTTAGCAATGTCTTCATGTTTCGAAAAATACATATATACAGTGTTATATTTTTTTAATTGCTCATTAATTTCCTAAAACCGCTGGGTACTTTCTTTAGATTAATGTGACAAGAATAAGAGTGGATTTGTGAGTGACAGTTTTCAACCCTGCAGATTTTGTGAGTATTTTTGGCTGGAGGATCGAGTGGGATTGCGGTACATATTTCCACATCCTGCACCTTCCTTAAAAGGTTTGAGCTGGCTTCGTCTTTTGCCCAATACCTGAGTTGTATGTTGCAATATCTGCATTTCGGTCGGCATTGTGGTTGTGGCCACGGTTGAGGTGACTCTTCTCAGCTCAAGTCTCAGCTATGGAATACGTACAGAAGTTAATTAAGGGTGTAATCCGCTTGGCCTCTGACATATCACATCCAGGTATCAGTCTCCACTAATGTGTTTCCAATCTGGAGCTGAGCTTCTTTACAGTAATGGCCAATGGTAAGTCAGGTGTCGGGAAACGTGCTCCGGGCAGAGCACAGGGCGATGACTTCAGTGTCATGCCAGCACCCCTGCCTCTTTGAGCGCACGGAGACGCACACCCACAGAACAGAGCAGCTGTTGTACGCGGTTAGGGAATGTTCCGCTCTGGTTACACACCGTCATCCCCTGAATGCCAAACCTGAGATAAGACCCCTCCACCATCCACAGGGAGATGTCCCATGTGTGAGATGTTTCACTTTACGTACTGTACCCTGAGCACATCCATGTATTATATTCACGTGCTCACCGGCTGATTCATGTGTTCCACTGTTGCGGCAGAGTGGAAGACACTCACGATGACGATAGAAGATGTTTAGGATGTTCACAAGTGACAGTCATCCCCTGAGGAAGGTGAAGGAAGCTGGTGTGAAAGTGGAAATTATTCAGTGTCAGAACATGTTTTTATGTTGTAGGCATGCTCTGTGCCCTAGGACATAGCCTGACGTCTCCCTGAACAGAAAGAAGGCACTGAAATGCATTTCCTTGTCCACATCTACACACCTCAGACATCTTAATTTTTTTTTTCTGTGTTGTAGTGACTTTGGTAAAAGTGACTTTTGTTCAGCATGTATTAGCTCCAACAGAGAAACTCAACACAGGTGACTAGCTGCCGACCAAAGCACAAGTATAAATGTTTACAACAATCAGCGTAGGCCCACTGTGAGAGTATAAACCAAGATTTAGTCTAATGTTGGTTATGTTGCAGCCTGCACAGTTATACCGTGTACTCAAATAGCTAATGAAACTTAGCAAGAAGTTCTCGCTAGCTTGCGATATGAAGCAACAGTCTCCTCTTTCGTTTCCCCCTTCTGGCAGTGGGAGTGATCTGTTTTTGTCCTTCTTTTATGTTCAAGCTGTAAACCGTCCTCTGAGTGCAGTTTCATTTTATCTCGAGCCTCTGAAACTTTTCTTGGACTCATTTTCATTCTTCCTGACGAGCGACGCTGCTGCTCATATAACCATAGTTACATTAGTAACCCTCATTTCTCCGACATAGGCTCCGTCATACTCTTAGTTGCTTATTAGTTGATGTATTCTCTGTGTTTCCATGGCTGTGGTTGTATGCAGATGTAAAATGTCAACAGATTTGAAACTATATTGCAAAATACAGAGGTTTAAATTTATTTATATTTAACAGTCCCACGCTATAGCTTTGAATTGAAGGAGAATACCAAGCTTGTTTCTTATAGTAGCCCACTGAAGGCCTGTTGTTGGTGGTACATGAAGTAGCATCATAAAGTTGGACAGTATAAAGGAAGGACAGTAGGTGTGGTATGGATTTTAACCATCCTCGGTGGTGTAGATGGAAGAAGTTGGAAGAAGCTTTTCTCCAAAGTGGCACTTGACTACAGAAAAAAACCTGTTAGGAAAACGGGAGAGCTCATTCTGGTTGTTTGGAAACAAGGAAATTGTTCAAAACGAAGAAGAAGAGGCCTGCATTATACTGACATGGTTTAAAAAGTCAGTCAAACAGCTAGGATATAATGAGATTAATAAATGTATAACGTAGATATCATATATTTATACATCGTAAAATAAACGATATAACTAAAGCCCATACTTTAAGGTACAAATTAATGAATAAAGTTGCTGTAATGAATGTTTCTAGAAAGAAATTTGACTTCTAAGCAGAACATCCCAGAATAGTCTCCTTAATTTCATGGACGGATTTGTTTTTGCAGATGCAGACTTTATTTTTTTTTACGGGGATCTCCTCGACACATTCTTGGTAAAAGTGTTTAAATGGTGCGACCTCTTGTATCTATCGCACCTGGACTCATCCAATGGCAAGGTGGAATCAGCTGGTTTGTGTTGTGTTTGTGTAGCTGTGTACGTTTCTGTCTGTTCTGTGCTAAATGTGTCTTTGTAACCCCCCCCCCCCCCCCCCCCATCCTGCGTCATGTGACTGAAGCGCTTCTGCTCCCGTCAGTCACTCCTGGGGAGCAGGGAAATGTCCCAGCGATGACAAACGGCTGCTATTCTGACCTGTACATGGGATTACAGACAAGCACCATAGTTGGATAGTTTCCTACAACACACACACGAGGCTATTGTTGTCACCAAAATACCTCTAGCGCTTGCTTACATGTTCTCTCTGTATCTTTTTCTGTCTGTCCGATCCTCTGGTGTGTTTCAGGTTATCGCAAACACAGCTGCAAAGTCAGTACCATTACATGTCTCGGCATGAAGTAAACCTCAGTAGAGATAGTTTTAATGTTTTGTGGTGCAATTCTGGTGTGGAGTGAAACTGTGTCGGGCATAAATGTGTGTACATACACTAAAGATTTATGCCTTCTTGTAGCTGTAACAGAGTTTGTTAGTTAATGCTTCAAATGCCTCAAAAGCTGAAAATTCAAGTCGTGTTATTAACAGCAAAAGTGGAAAGTTTCCCACTTTCTACTTCTCTCTGTAAAAAAATAGATTATAATGATAATACTTCATTATATTCGCCTGTGTTTTCCACCTCTGCCGCTCCTCGTTATCCATTTACAGTATATAATTGTATTTAAATGCATGAGTAGTGGCATTCGGCAGTGGTGTGCATCCTCTGAAATGTGTGTGTTTCAGTGTGTGCAGCTTGCTTGGCCTGCTTGTTTAAACAGTAGTATGTTTGGTTTTCTTTGGACTGGTGTGTCAGCTTGTTTACTTCAATTAAAAGCTTGTCATTTGTTTCGTTATTGAGCTCTAATTGGTGAAGAAACCTTTTGATTCTTAGCAGACCTTTTGCAAAACTCATTATTTATGTATTTCCTAGTATTCTGTTAGTATGCCAGATGTAAGCATGCAAGAAATTGAAAAACAAAAGTGTTTCTTGACATAGGAGTACATCTTTTATTTCAGTCTTTACAAAGGCAAACGTATTTTTGCCATTCTAATATTGCTTTTGTTAATCGTTATTTTTTTAATAATATATTTAAGACTCTACATTCTGCAGAAATGTTTAAAATCAGTATTTAGTGCAGAGCTTGACATAGATACAGTAAAGTGTGATGTGTATTTGTCCTGATGAGTAGCTGCGTCCCCATAATGTAGGTGATGTCCCTGTAAAACGTAATACTGAGCAGAACAATCGCCCCCTTTCTGTCAGTGGTGTTACTACACATTGACCCGGTTTCCCTCCTTCACTTTAGTGCTTTTTATGTATTTTCTCTCCTCTCAAATTCCTTTCTCCGTCTTAACGTCTCATGTTTAAACCCTTCACCTCTGCACCTGAAACCTACCTCTTTGACCCGCTAACCTTTGACCCCTCCTGCCCCACCGCCTTGACAGTGTGGAGTACACTCCCAGCTTCAACCCAATAGCTCTGAAAGACTCAGCCCTGTCCACCCACAAGCCCATTGAGGTGAGGGGTCCGGGAGGAAAGGCCACTATCGTTCACGCTCAGTACAACACACCTATCAGCATGTACTCACAGGACGCCATCATGGATGCCATCGCAGGGCAGTCACAGGCCAAGGGACACGACAGGTGAGGTCACCCAACCTGACTAATCCCCCCTCCACTTTTATGACCGCTCTCCACTCACACTGATCCAACCGGCCCATGAGTTGGAGAAATTAAAGGGTTGGTTCACCCAAACTACAAAAAACATACTTTACTTCTCTTTATGGCAATGGTTTGTAAAGTTCTGCCTCCAAAGACAGAACTTAAAATTCAGTTTTAATATGCGTTCAAGATAAAATAAAGGCACATATTTTCCTTTGTAGAGATCAGAGGATGCACATAGTTGAATCAGTTCACTCTTACATAATACTATGATCACATGTTTAGTTCCAAACTAAACTAGCTGAATTAGCTAACTATGTTCCCCCAAAGCTACACTGGCTACATGGTCTTATGGTGACATAGTATTTACAGGCATTTGGCAATCCAAACTGATTGAATAATATAAAAATGTTAATAAACGAAGGAATTAAAACTAAGTCAAATCATAACCCTGCAATATTGTTGTGTTATATAGGTGGCAGAATTGTTTCTGTGATGAGAGACACTGCATGACTAGATCTTATTTGTTGGAAGATTGCTATTTGAGAAAGTATTTTCTTTTTGTAATTTGGGTGAACAGGTCTTTTAACATACTTTGAGCTGACAAGCTCAAACAAAATGGAGGTTCGGAGCATACGTCAAGCCCACGCTGCTACAAATAGCTGTCTGTAGTAGTGTACGTCCGGGCTTTTCCTTGTTGTCTGTGTCTGGGCCTCGTACTCCTCTGTGCCTTCACCCACTTTCCTCTGCTCATTCCATCCAACCAACCAACCACACCTGTGCTGTCCTCCACCCATCACTCCCCATCCTTCCTTCTTGGTTGTGACCTCAGTGAGGAGGCGGGCTCCCCCTTGGCGTAAGTACAGCAGCGCTCCTTTTCCGTCCCGCCTCTCCTCGTACTCGTGCCTCCTCTGTCTCATGACTTCATAACAGCTTGTGCATTGCTCCATGTGTCTCCCTGAAAGTCCTACAACATCGCCTTGTTTGTGTTTCTGACAAGTGTTTAATGGACCAACTCACCAAGTATGAGGCGATCATGGACTCATTTATTTGTGTGAAAGTACTTACATGTACTTTGGTCAAAGTGTGAGAGTGCAAATCGTGTTTAAAATCGCTTTTTCTTTTTTTGGGTGGTGTCCTCTGGAAACACAGCCCAGGGAATCAGATCAGATTTAATTTGATGGGATTTCATGGCATGGGAATGTTCTGAGTATCCAGCTGCAGGTTTTCAAATGACAACTGCTCGACTGGTATTAACTCACTTTCTAATTCCTTTATGAATGCTGGAAGAACGTTGTGCGGTCAAGTTGCCCTGTAAACTCACTCCAGTATTTACTGGACTCTACACTACAGGCATCCCCAGAGTGAAAGTAAAGGACGAGAGAAAGATATTGAACATAAAGGATTGACACATACTGTACTTTGTGTAACGGAACATGGAATGGAATAATTGACCAAGATTTAATAAATGCTCATAATTCAACAACAAATACAATACAATTACATATAAACAGTACAAGTTGAGTTTTTAGTACATTTTTCCTTCTTACAGTAAACATTTTGCTATCGTCTATTTAATACATTTTACACTTGATGTACAACACCAAAAAAAAATGTAATTTAATTTCTGTTAATGCATCGAGGGCATTTAATACATGACACAAGATGATATTTTTGCATTTCCGGCCGTTACGTACAATAAATGCTACACTCTCAGAGGTCTAATTGTTCGTCCTGCCCCGCAGTGGAGCTCTGCCCATCAAGGACCCCGTGGTAGACTGTGCATCTCCAGTGTACCAGGCAGTGATCAGGCCTGGAGAGACAGCCCAGGACATGTCAGAATGGGCTCGCCGTGCTGCCAACCTGCAGTCTAAGAGCTTCAGGATCCTGGCCCACATCACTGGCACTGAATACAGTCAGTACACTGACTCCTTTATTTATTTTGTTCCTATCGTCTCTCTTGGATGCTCGATGCTCATCTCTCACCTCTTGTTCAGTTACTCATTCATTTTCTCTTCTATCTCCCTACAGTGCAAGACCCAGATGAGGAAGCCCTGCAAAGGTCGAGGTAAGAGTAGTCTTTCAAGGAGCAGGTATCACTCCCCTTACTTTTGTGGCATTCCATCATAAGAGACTTAAAAACGATTTTAAATACAAGAAGGGACGTAGCCTACTGTGAATGTCCATGTTCGTAGACATTTGGGAAATGCACTTATCTGCTTTCTTGCGAGGAGTTACATGAGAGGACTGATGTTAGGTGCTCTTGCCTCAGCTTGAAGCAAGTAGCATCGTTCTTTCCAAAGTCAACAAAACCTACAACCAGATATATGTATCTTATTTATTTAGTTTGAAAACAAAGCATAAAGCGACCAGTGGAGATTCTGGGAAGTAAATGGTTGAAGCCCAGAAATGCTCCAGCACACAACCCCACCCAAGGAGTTGCACAAGACTACAGCCAATGAAAATAACTTTTCCCAGATACCATAAAAATGACTGTTAGCTGGGAGGCTAGGAAGCTAGGAAGAGCTCAAACCGTTGAAGATGTAAAATGAGAACAGCGTTGCGTTCCGCATGCTGGAAAATTAACGGTCAGGGAAACTAACCAACTGCCCGATACGGGAAAATGGGAAACTGTCAACTTAGTGTGGCTCTTCAACAGTCAACCCAAAGCAAGTAGAGCTCCTCCTGCTGACTGGCTGCAGTATAGGTCATAAGCTCCACCTCCTCCATGTTAGTGGACGGGACTTGAGCCAAACTAAAACACTAAAATACACATCAAATATTTTTTTAAAGATAGTTTTGGTGATTTTAGGTAGTTAATATATAATGATGATATATGTCCATGTGTATTATTTTGTTCTGAGAAGTTTCATTTAAGTTTAAGGATGTGACATCATGGTGATTGATTGCTATGAAGACGGCTCTACGAAGCGGTCCCATAGGATGGTGAGAGTAGGAAAAAAATAATAAGTACAGTGTGTAATCCAACATTTCAGCCGTAGAGCAGAGCGCAGTATTAATCAAACACAAACCAGTGAGTCTAGAAGAAGCGTGGGTGGGTCATTGAAAACTTGACTCCACTCTGGGACCATATTGCTCAGACTCCGGCTCCAAACCCCCATCCTGCAACTCGTATCCCTGTAATTCTAACCTCAGTTTGACCAGCGGGAACAAGTGGAGACGCGTCGTCCATTTTTTCTAAAGTCTATGGTACACACACAAGAGTGGCATCAGTCTTCTCATCGCTCATTGTCAAGCTGTTTCCTTAAAATGTTCATGTGTACACCTGTCCTCTTCACCATCAGAGAGAAGTTTGAGTCGGAGGTCAAAGGGCCCCGCTTTGCCAAGCTGAAGAACTGGCACCACGGACTGTCTGCACAGATCCTCAACATCCAGGAATAAAGAGGAGAAGGAGAGAAAGCAAGAGAGGAGGAGGAGGACATGGACAAAAAACACAGGAGTTAACAGGAAGAGGGGATAGAATATGGAGGGAGTAAAAGGAGCAGGAAGAGGAGGAGGAAACTCCTCAGGAATGTGAGATAAACTTGTAGCCTTGATTAGTAGAATGTGAGAAACTTAATGTCAGTGTGAGAATGCTATGTGTTCATAAGGTCAAATGTCAAACGCCTGCTGCCAAGATCTGATCTCGCATTTGGATTTTTCTTTTTTTCTTCGTTATCTGTGTGTTTGGGTTCTGCCTCTCTTAAGCGAAAAAGGGAGATTGTACAAAAAAAAATAATTTTTGTGAAATATAGTGAAAATGCAGAAATGAGGACGTTTCTTTTACGGCCCAGTACACGAACCGCATGCACAAACCAACATATGAGTTTTGACACCATGAGCATTTTTGTGAGGCAACACACAAAGAGAAATACACACATTTATCTACATGCACAAATACAGTATGTAAAAAAAATGCACTCAAAACCTGTAACAATATCAATGTGAATAAATGTTTTCTTAAAACTATGCGGCTGTTGTAATTGTAAATGTTCTAAACAACAACTGAAATGAGACGCTGGAGGGATTGTTAGAGACGAATCACATGCCCTGACATTTCTAGTGCTGTTGGGAAGGAGGGAGTGTTTTGACTTTGCAAACCAGTCACTCAAAGAGAATCTAATAGCTTTTTACAGAATACTATGACTCTTTCACAGTGACAGAACTGTTGGGTTGGCAAAACCTCAAATACCCTGCATGAGGAGCTGAATGTCCTTGATACAGCTGTTTGTTTAATGAATTATCTTGGACTAGCTTCTAGGGAGATTTATTTATGTCTGTGTGGGTGGTATTATTTAGTTTCCACGAATAATAACTGGACATATGGAGGACAAGTGATCTGAATTATACCTCAGAATTGGAAAAATATTCAGCCATGTTGCAATAAACTAGCAGTAGCAAATTACAAGTAAACAAGCCGACCGTCGCGGGTGCGCGTAACGCTCAGAGATGACATCATCCAGGTCAGAAGACAGGTAACTCTTACATACGTAACTCAACAGGGAATAGCACTAGCGTACAATAACAAAATATTGGTGAAATGAACGAGTTTCACGGCAGATAATGCGTTATTTAGAGGCTGCGTTTCGGTGCCCCAGTCACTCCCACTATATGGATATACGCGGATCTAAATATAATCCGAACGACTCCAAATGACACCAAAGTTGTATGGGTGAGAGAACAATCGTATTTTATGCCAGAAATAAGGTCCAGGTTGTAAAAAAACAGTAGTTCCCCTTTAAAGCATCCATTCAGAGCCAGTGGCCACCTCAGGCTCTAAAAAAATAAAATAAAAAGTGACCAACTGCAGTTCCTGGCCACTTGGGCTGACTACAAAAGTGAGTGAGTCAATCCCCATAGACTTCCATGTTGAAATGTCGGCAGAATAGCAGAAATATTCATGTTTACTGCTTGGTAATGAAACAATTTTGTTCTCTATAGCTAGTTTCTACATATATGACAACAGCATGTGTTGATTATGGGTGATATTTATACAAGGTGTAGGTTATGCATAATTAATAGTGTGGCTACTAGGGGTTGCATAAGCTCAGATTTTCTAAAGTCGACCTCACTGATAAAAACACAGTACAAAGTAATGCTTTGCAGCAATTAAATCTATATTCTTGACATGAATACATATGGTGAGAACAGGCAGCTCGTGCACTATGTACTGTGCACTGCAGATATGTATAGCCTGTATAAAAACAGGCTCCAACTCAGCACCATCAATAGTATTTAATAATACTCCACATTGTGTTGTAAGATGGTGTAGCTCTAAAGCCTTCTTCGTGTATAGCAGCTCAGGGTCTAATATCTGTGACAATGAAATTCAACAGGTAACTGTTGATGTGCAGCCTCCTTCTCTCTGTTACCGCAGGACGTTTGGTGAAGTTGTTAACTGACTGCTGTTGAGAGGATTTGGATAGCTCCTCTGCTAGCATTAGCGGATGCCTTTTCAGATGAGTGTGCACTGCAATAGCACTTTTGTTGTATTTTAAGACAGACTGACATGTCACGTAGTTTCGGCATCATCTTAAGTGAATTATTTCCACACACTTGATGAAGCGCTGCACCTGTCTTCTCGGAAGCGTCCATGTTGTTATTGTCACGTGACCAATGGCTAACGTTGAGAAACAGATTAGTCATCTCCACGCATATCTCTGCCAATTTTTGAGTTAGCTCAGAGGCAGGTACTGCCAAGACGTCAACAGTTACACTCTGCTTCACTGCGTCACGGAGGGGTCATCCATCTTTATATACAGTCTTGTGGGCACAAGACAAATGTCCAGTGTTAGCACTCCTAGCAATTTTGTTTGTTCACCAACACCTCTGGATGTTCAAATGCTAGTTGCTCCGCTAGACTACCCAGGATGTCTTCAGAATAAAAATAGTGCAGCTATAAGTCACAAAAATGAGGATTTATGACTGCTATATTTTACCTCCTTGATATTTACCTCCATGAAAACTTGAAAGTTGTAAATTATGTAAAAAAACAAAAAACAAAACAAGAAATGTCATCAAGTGTTATCTTAACAGTCCACACCAGGAAACTGTAAGTCTGTGGTTTTTGAATTTACGGCTTATAAAGTCTGATTAATCTTTTACACAGTCCTACAATAATGCTGCGTCATGATGCCATATGTGCTATGGGCACCAGAGGGCAGTCTAACCACACACACTTGAAGCCCAACAAGATATGGTACCTACCTAACTCTTTGTAAAAAAAAAAAAGCCTTGTTCTAAATACATCACTCGCCTGTTGTCACTTCTGTTTTCTATGAATTGTACACTAACTGATAAGGATACGATGACTCAGCAGCAGGTTTTATTTTGGTCCCCAATTATTTATTTTCACTCGCCACCATTTTTATTACGTTTAAAACAAAAACCATGTCAGTGTCATCACAAAATCCCTGGGCTGCTGAGTCAGCATGTCTGGCAGAAATAGGAAAAAGAGAAGGAGGAGGAGGAGGAGGAGGAGGAGGAAGGTTGTGACTCATTCAGGTGGAGATGACGAAGCCTTTTCTCTCCTCTCACAGCAATAAAAATGGCTGCAGGTACTCTCCTTGTCTCTCTTAATTTAATATGGCTTCTAGGTCAATGAGCATCATCAATACTGTACAAATAATAATAAAAAAAACATATGTAATGTGATATGCAACATAAAAGTCCTGTTATTACTACAAAAGGGGGGAAGGAATTACATCTCTGGGATGAGCTGTGGCGTGACGTGATTGCAGATTAAATGACACATGATGTGCAAAAGAAATCCTCTTCGCCTGCAGCGCCGTAGCTCTGCCGCTTATGTAAGAGCGCTGACAAGCTCAGCATCTAGAAAGGTGTGCTCGGAGCAACGTGCCAATCAAGATATGCAAACGGAAAGCCGGAGGCTGAGCTGAGCGTGTGGAGTGAGAGGAAGGATGGATGAGAGTGGAGGGATGGTTGAGGGGCGGGGTTGCTGCATGACATGAAAATGCTGCAGCATCCGGGCCGTCTCTCTCTTCCTCCTCCACCTCCCCCTCCTCCTCCTCTTCCCTCCATCTCGTGCATACCGGCTGTTTGCTCCCCCTCTTTGCCTCTCAGTCTGCGTGCTGTAGTCCTGCTGTGCGTTTCTCTCAGCCTTGTGTTGTAGCACCGAAGAGAGGAGGAGCCACCAGCACACACACACACTCACACACACCCAGACACACACACAAACACACACATATACTGATATCTCGCAGCATCTCTTCTGCACACTCACTGTAAGCACCAGCCAGTCAGCCAGTCAGCCAGCCAGGCCCGTTTGGAGCAGGAGGAGCCCAGCAGTATCGTCGCCCAAGATGGATGTACTGATGAAAGGGTTCTCCATGGCCAAGGAGGGGGTTGTGGCCGCCGCAGAGAAGACCAAAGCCGGCATGGAGGAGGCAGCAGCCAAGACCAAGGAAGGGGTGATGTATGTAGGTGCGTAACACGTCCGGTCTGCGGATCTGCAGAAAAAAAAAATGTTTTGGGGGGGAATATGCACAAATCTTTTTGGATGTGCAATTGCCTTGTGTGGTTTTGCATCGCTTTATTTAGGGTCCCATGGGTGTCTGGGACTTGTGAGAGGAGCAGGAGGAGGAGGAGGAAGAGGGGGAAGAAATGGAGGAGGAGATGAAGTGAGCACCGGCGAGATACTGCTGCAGGACTGGTGCAAGGCAGCGGGTGGGAGGGGGGTCTGAAAGGGTGAGGCGCTGATAGAGTCGGGACTCAGATTGGAAAAGTTGTAACTGGGTGGCGGGACAGTTACTGGTTTGTGATGAGGGGAAAAAAGAATTTTAGAAAAAAGAAAGAGAAGAGAGAAAGGGGGACACTGCAGAGTGTCGTGACGGTGCTGCTTCAGGCTTTCGTCACCTGTCCGGCATTAGTAACAGCCAATGGCTTGTGAAGTGGTTTGCAGAGGGACGTCCCGTGATGGAGCAAAGTCCCCAGAGCGTCTGCCTTTCTGCATTTTTGATCACAGAATGGAGCTGACCTAGATTTAATAGAATACATTCCTCCTTATACTTCAGTATGGTGCACATTTGAGAAGCGCAAATGATAAAAAAAATATCTTAAAATCAACAAACCAACAGTAGGGAATTAAGTATATGAGCAAAGAGTATTGTGAAATTAACGTGGAGGGTAATTCAGATGTGTTCTCGCTGTCGTTTCCGGTGCTTCTATTTTAGCTTGAGCAGCAACTGCGTCACATCTCAAGGTTACCCCAAGTACCAGGCTTTTAGGCCACCTGAGAGTGTGGGGGGGGAGGGGGGGATAGAGAGAGGAGGGGCTGCAAAAGTAGGAGGGTGGGAGAGGAGTTGGCGGAGTGGAGGCCGTCGTCTGCAGTCCGTCCCTTCAGAGCTCCGACTGAGTCACACGGCAGCTTTGAAATCTTCACGGTGATGATGATGAAAGAGAAAAAGTAGTATGCGAGAGCTGAAGGAGTGAGGAGGGAGGGGTGAGGAAGACAGGGCAAGGATCACTTGAGCACTGCAGCAATTTGCTCTCCCGCCACCACCCCACCACCCCCAAACCCCACCCTCCCCCTCACTCCATCCTTGTGTTGATCCAAGTGTGAGTTGGTGGCGTTGCAGCAGCAGCAGCAGGAACTGCCTGCAAGTGAGCGTTGCTTTAATGACTAACCACCCTCCTCACCCCGCCCCAGGGAAAGATGGAAGAATGATGGAAGGCAGAGAGAAAGACAGAAAGAGAGAGAAAAGAGGGGGAGAGAGATGGTGGTGTTTGAATCCATGGGCGGACAGGACGAGGCAGACACTTGACGGAGGGGTGACGGAGGTGGAGGGATGAGACTAGTGACAAGCTCAAGTAAAGGAGAGAAGGAGGTGGATGGAGTAAAGGTGAACTGAGAGAGAGAGAGGGAGGGGGGAGGAGAAAGTGTAGATGAAAATCACAGGAGCAGAAACAGGACAGGGAGAGAGGGGACGTGATCGGTGAGGCGAGGAGGGTCGATGGCGCCGATAAACCACTGTATCTGCCTGCAGCAGAGTGCATACGTCAGCATGTGGATGTGGGTACACAGTGTCAAGGTTTGGACGCATGTGTTTGCACACGGGACAGATCTGGACAGGCAGCTGGACGGGTCACTGGCCACAAAACATCGGTGTTATATGTTGAGTTTTATCTGCTTTTATTTCATCTGCGCTTATTTCCTGCGTTTTGGGGAATCAGAGATGGTTGATTAAAGATTCAAAGGTTTTCTTCTTCTATTTAAGTCAAAAAATCCATCAGCAGTGATTTTATTTAATATCACAGAAAGGCCTTAGGCTTATCGTCTCTCTTCCATAGCCTTATTTTTAATTTTTTGTGCATTTTTATGTAAGCATATGATTTAGCATATCATTTTTATACATTTTTTCTGCTGCAACACGATGATAAACATCCCTATTTATAGATTTTCTTCTAGAAACAGAACATTTCAGAGCTTTCATCTCATCGGGACAGCTAAAGCACAAATCCTCAGCTGGAGTAAAATGGCTAAATCCATAGTTCTGCGCCTTTAATACATTATTTCAGCACCGGAAAAGGCGTTCAAACGCTCTATAATCCATGCAGTCTTCATTTATTCGTGCACGCTTTCGATCGGGATTAGCACTCATTATCGGGATTATTTCAGCATCTTGATCAGCGGTGTCCTGTGGGTCACCTTCGCCTGGCACTAATTCCAATTCTTGATTTAATTTACACATTAAAATTAATCCTGAAATGTTTCTAGAAGTTAAAACACACTATGTATGATGGAGGCTTAAATATAGATCCAGTCGCTGAGGAGGGGAGGAGGGGGGGCTTCCACAGTCGACTGAGAGAAAGAAGCTGTGTCATTGCAGCGAGTGTGTGTTGGGCTGTGCTGCAGTACCGCTCAGTACTCAGGCACGTGTCTCGTGTACCGCGGGGAGCGTGCAGAGAGATGGAGGGAAGCAGGAGGCAGAGAGGACGGGCGGATGCAGGATGCTGTAAATGACAGCATCTGTGTGACCGCACGCAGGGAGCAGTGTCTCACCGCTTCTTTCCCCTCACCTCACCCTCTGCCTCCCTCACTACTATTTCCTTTCCATCTTTCCCTCCCTGCATCCCCTCGTCCTGGCAGATTATATAACCACAATTTAATCTGCTTGGGATCATATAGTAATGAGCACGGGGCTGGCCGACGGAGCAGGGAGGGAAACGTAGAGAGAGAGGTGCTGCTGTGCTCGGGAATGTTTTCTAATAATTCCACAGAACACAAAGTCATTTTATAGCACTTACTGTAAACAATGAAATGGGAAAATAACCCGGCACGCGGAAAGGACTGAAAGTAGGTCTCAAAATGTATTTTTAGAAACAGCGGTGGAAGCTGCTGACCTGACACTCCCGGGAATGTTATGTCAGTGAACAGCAGGGGCGTCAGCACATGACAACTATCAGAAAACGCACAAGAAAATTTTATCTGACGTAACATCATATTCACTAACAAGACCACACCTCAGAATGTACAAGTTTATTTGGACCAGGTTTACGGGAGGAAAAGGTAGGGGATGAAGGGGTAAGGGATGAAGGAGTGAAGGTGTCGAAGGGATGGGATGAAGAATGGTATAGAGACTGATGTTGGTCCTCTGAAGTCTGGATGTAGGAACCTGGGGAGTGAGATTCAGGGTGGAGGCATATCTCCGGAGGCATCGGTTCCTTGTCCCCTGGTTCTTGCAATGAGATTGTAAAGGAGAAGAAAGAACAGAGGGAGTAGGGGGGTGGACGTGCCTATATAGGCGACTAACTGAGGCGTGGACTTGTTCCTGAACCTATGTTATATAACTTCATCTGTTATATTAATAACTGCAGTGAAACCCATTCATATATTGATTGATTTTTTTCATTATTATTATTAAAATGCATTGCTTCACCATTTAGGAGTAAGAGTTCCATGCACGGATGAATGAAATTGTAAAAAATGTAACGCTCACGTTAGAAGATAGATGGGTCAACAGGGGAAACATAATCTTTCTAATTGTTTCCTTCACTCTGCAGGTAGTAAGACAAAGGAGGGAGTTGTGTCATCAGTAAACACAGGTAAGAAAAGCTTTATTTTCATTTTTTTTTTGTTGAGTTATGGCTTGTTGCGAAGAGAGACAGCAAAGGATGGAGGATGACGACCACTGAGCTACTGGTGCACACCTAAAAAAAAGGCTGCATGTTTTAGCCCCAAAAAATGAAATGAAATCTCCTCTTCTGGATGAGAACAGGGGAGAATCAGGAACAAAACCAGCATCTAAATTCTGAGTTTTTAGAGACTCCGCTCTGGTTTTCAGAAACATTGTGTGGAGATGCTCGATTTAGATGTCAGTAAGACTCCAAGTAAAGATGTTCCCCAGTTCCAGACGCCTCCACAGGGAAGAAGGGTTCAAGGTGTCTCACTTAACCAAGCAGCTATTCTTCATCCAATCATCAAGTCTTTTCTCTTTCTGATGAAGCAGAAATCTTATCTTGGTGCTACTAAATTACATCTCAGTGGGAAATGTTTTACTTTGTACTCTGCTGCTGTATTTACCTGACAGTTAAAAGTCATTTTACAATTTAAGCTTTTGTCATAAAGAGGTAAGACTCAAGATTCAAGAGAACTTTGTTGTTGATTGAAGTATAGTTTTATTTTTTTAGTTTGTTAACAGCTACAAAGACAAAGGATATTAAAAGGCTCTCCCTGAGTTCTCCTTAACTTTCAAAGCAAGATGTGAAACTGAATGCTAAATGAACATGGCAGATGTCCGATTATAAGTCAGTGGTACGTAAATGTGGTCAGAAATCAGGCGTGCTCAGCCCAGACCACGTGGTCTGGGCATGTGCGTGTTCTCACCTGTACTTTGGATCAGATCTCTGAGGACTCATGTTTATAGCTGGTCTGAACAGGGCCTTACTGGGTCTTTTGTGGCGTCTTTGGGTTCAGTTTGCAAGTATGAGTCCATTACAGTTTGGCAATGATGGCACCAGACATATGGAGATTTTATGCTTTTTTTTCTGAAGTGGTTCCAAACACGATTCTTTTAGTCGTTCCGAGAGAAAAATACTTCAAGGGCAAAAGCCGCTCTGTCGGTTTTGGCAAATGTACGTCTGCTTAGCTCCACATCTCAGTTTAAGAGCATCAAGATCACAAACCAACCCGTGTGCAGTGTCGTGTTTCAGTTCAACCACTAACCGTCCTCCGCTCTCGTCGTCTCAGTGGCCAACAGGACCGTGGATCAGGCCAACATCGTTGGAGACACAGCGGCTGCCGGGGCCAACGAAGTGTCACAGGCGACAGTGGAGGGAGTCGAGAACGTCGCCGCGTCGACCGGGATGGTCAACCAGGTCAGTTGCCGTGGTAACTTTGGGCTGCACCAACACCTTCCACAGGTTTCGCCAGGTTTCATTCATTAATACTGACTGAGTTATACATAGTGCAATGCACAGTGAAATGTATTTTTGTACCTGCAGCCAGTAGTAAAAGTAATACAGTAAAATAGTAGTAGTAATTGCACGTAGCACACAAGGTAAACAATGTAAGTGTACGTTAGGTCTAGACTCTAGAAGACACAGAGGCTAACAGCACAACAACCTAAAGACTTGATTTAGGAAACACAAATACATAATGAAAAGAGAAACTATTGGAATTCTTTCCAATTTCTATATGACTAAATTACAATATATTTACTCAGCGTCCATCATCATCATCACTGTGAATACCACAAAAGAAGGCTCCTCGTGTGGACTCTAGTCATCAACAGTGTATAAAAGACACAATTCAAATGCGGCACATATCTAGACAAGAACACACAGCTGAGAGGGAAAAACATTTTCATCGCCAAAAAAATTAAAAGATTTACCAGAAGAAACGCAGATTAAAGTAGTTTTAGTTCTGGCTGAAGGTGATATGGAGTGATCTTTAACAGCTAGTCTGATATCAGCCACTAGATGAAGCCATTTCCTGCTTGAAAACATGCGAAGGAGCTGCAGCATACTGAAGACACTGGATTTGTGATCGATCAATCTTTATTTATAAAGCACTTTAAAAAACAACACAGCTGGACATGAGAATAGATAAAATACTTTTAAAAAAAATTAGAAACAAGATTAAAAATCGTAAAACCAATCAAACAATAAGAACCAACATCTCATGCTGAGTTAAAAGCCAAAGAGAAAAAAATGTGTTTTAAGAGAGGATCTAAAATGAGGAAGACAGTCGGCCTGCCTGATGTTTAAAGGCAAGTTGTTCCAAAGTTCGGGGGCCAGCAACTGCAAAGGCTCGGGCACCTCTCATCTTTCTGTTTGTCTTTGGGACAACCAACATGTGCAATGCAGTACCTGGAATTACTGTAAAATGAAGACAGAACTTTTTTTTGCTTTTTAAAATTGCTTAAAACCGATTTCTCGATTCTGAACAAACGGGATTCGGCAACTGATGACTGCCATCCACTGACGATGGATGATATTTGTTTCAGTGTTTCAGCTGTCAATGCTGCTCAAGCTAAAATAGAAGCAAAATAATAATCCAAGCCCCCCCCCCCCCCCCCCCCCCCCCCAAAAAAAAAAAAAAAGTTAAGTATTCAAAGTACAATAACATAAAAACAAGGCGAAATCTGCACATTAGAGGAGCTGGAAGCTGAGAAAGAATTCTTGCTTTTTTAATAATTATTTATCCTGCTTGTTTTTTGAACTAATTAAACAGCCATTCATAATGTCATTAAAAACTGATGAAATCCATTTGTTTATTTTATCTTATGAGTATGACCATGAGTATTTGAGTCATAAAAGTTGTATTATTCTAATTATTCTCCTTCTCTCTGCTGGATGTTAGATGGTCTTAAATGTAACATTTGTGTCTTTTGTGCATGTCTCTTTCATAGTGTGTTGGCTCTTCTGTTATAATACCGTCGCAGTGCTTCTGTGTTGTGTACTGTCGCCGTGTTGTGTGCATTTTTTTTTTTTTTTTTGTCGTTGTTGTTGTTGTTTACGTTGTTTGTGTCTGATTTGTGTTTCCCTGATAGGAGGAGCCCGTATACGAGGTGCCTGTGGGACAGAGCAGTGTGGGGGTCATAGGTCATCCAGGGGTGGGCTGGGGTGAAGGAAAGACACAGAGGGGGATTATACTGCATGCTGATTTGTTAGCACAGTCGCGGCGTGCAATAAGTGTGCTGAATTTACTGCATTGGCGTTTATTAGCTATTAACACAAGAGTGAGCATCAGGAGGAGAAAACGAGAAACAGAAGCTGATTTGTAAATTAAATGTTCAGCTCATGGGACCATCGGATGAGAGCTAGCATCACATAACAAGACTTTATTCTGCATAAAAATAATATAGTTCTTAGTCTGAATGTTGCAGACTGCATTTTCCTCTTAGATGCTCACTATCGTATGTGGTTTAGGCAACAATGATACTAATAATATCCATTTCTAACCATGCAGCTCCTCTGTGTAGGGTTAAGTGACATATCATAGAAGCCCTCAGTGTAAATAAATTCATGGCATGCGCCAAAATAGCTTCTAGCACTGCTCACGGCCTGCGCAACAAAAGCCTGGCAGGCGAAGGTTTTCCACTCTGTAAAGCTGTAATGAACAAACCAACCCTTCAGGAAGGCTTACGCATGATAATCAGACTTGATCAACCGCATAGCATGTTTGTCTTTATTCGCTTTATTACATCAGAGCTGGAGAAAAACAAAGGCTAGATAGCCACTGGCACTCGAGGCCCTCCACCCTGCCGTCACCTCATCCTTTCATCCCTTGCCCAGAAAAAACACTGCAGCTGTCCTTGGTATGTACTTCATTGTCTTTGTGGTTTTCTCTTTCCGCAGGGAGAGTACGGAGGAATGGAGCAGGGCGGGGAAGGAGGAGAGGTAAGTAAACAGGTTAAGTAGAGTAGATTATTTATGATCCGCAACTCATTCAGATGAAATAATGGGTGACACTGACACGCCAGGCATTTAAATTCATTGTTCTCAGAAGTGAAACCTGATAATTTAATAACTGATATATTTATTTAAACACTGTGCTTTGTGGCGTGGTATCTGCATCATGAATTATTTATTCCGCTACGTAAATGAAAGATACGATTTACTACATTCGCTTTATGTGACAGCTGATTACAGATGAACGTGATCAAACTTTATATGAAGAGTATATTTCTAAATCACAATAGACAGATTATTTAAAAAATCAAAGTATTACCAGGTCGTGCAAAAGTTATTTTCTCTTACTGTAAGTTTTGTTTTGTCCATGTCCCTTCCTCTGCACCGTAGAAAGTAAAAAAAATTTCATTTCATTTTTTTTTTGTCTCAGGATCTGACAAAACTTTCTGTCTTATTTCTCAAAATCTTGGAAAAGTACAGCATTTTATTGTTACCATAGTTTTTTCCTCCCTCTCCATGTCTTTTCCTTGGTTCTGTTGGAATTTCCTGACATTTTTCTGAATGAAAAACCCAAGATCTTGGAAAAATAATAATTCAACCGACTTTACTTTTCTCTCTTTGTTTCCTCCGGAGCTTTGTAAAAATCAAATATCCACACAAAACAATTTTTGAGCCGTCATTGTGACGCAAACTTGAGTGCATTTGTACCAAGTAAAATTCAATCAAGCCAAAATTCAATAGACAGAGTCTTGCAAAACCAAGACGGGGCAGTATTTCAATTAAATCTGGTCAAAAATAAGTGTAACTCATGAACACCTGAGATGGTGCTCTGTCTGAAAAGTTGCTGTCAGATAAATGTGGTGTCACAAAAACTACAAAATTATCTGTGGAGTGCGTCTTCAATGGCAATTTCTATTTTCATTCCTTCTCTCAATCAAGTATTCCACTACTAATCTGGGTTTCTATCTTTTCCTCCTTTCTATCCAGGGGTATTAGTCATCTTCAGGACCTTCTCGTCCTCTCCAGCAGCCCCTCGCCTTTCCTCTCGCCTCGCTGTACCAGACCCCAGATGTTCAACATATTTTTTTGTGACTTTACGGAACCAAAATCAACTAAAACAGACTCTTCCGGATGCTGCACCTCAGCCCCTCTCTCTCTTTCTCTCGCACCTCTTTGCCCCGTCGCTACCTGACGCCTCCCGCTGTCTAAATCACAGCCCCCTGCCACCTGCCCTCGCCCCCTTTTCCTCCCCTCCAATTTCTTGCAGCCTGTAGCTTCCCCTCCACTGCCCGCCCTTCCCCTGCCTCACCCGCGTGTTAGTGTCGTCCTGATATGAACCTCCCGATGTTGTTGTCACCCTGCCCCGATCTCACACACAAACGCACACATTCACACAAACAAAAAAGAACAAAAAAAGAGTCACACCTTGCACATGCATGAGTAACTCACATACAGTACATTCAGTAAATGCACCACACAATGGGCAAATGAGTGACTGTTCGAAAATGGAGTTTTAGGTGTGTTCATACGGTTAAGCCTCTACATTCCTCATGAGTAACAATAGCATCACTGTGTGACTGAAGCAGGGCATGTGAAGGTGCGTGAGCTGCAGTCAGTGTCTCCATGTTAGCTCGTAATATGTGTGTGCATGATGCGTAGCTGCCGTCGTGTGAAACAAATCTCCAGAGGCTTGCGCGGGGGGGGTCGTCCGCCGAAGACAGATGCGACTCTGTGGCGTGTGCCGTAGTTAGTTCCAGTAGACTGCATGAAACAGATGTGTAGAATGACTTGTCACGTGTTGTTAACCATAGTAGCAGTAGCAACTGCCCGGTGTAGCTTGGTATGGCTTAGTGTGTGTGTGTGTCCGCCTCAGCATTTAGAAACAAGGTCATTACACTGGAAGCAATACACAGTGCGTATTTAGCTCAGCTGTTAGCGGCTTGAATTGTGTCAATGTGATGCATGAGAACGGAAGAGATGTTTCAAAATCAGTGAGATCATATTGACTATGAATGAATTAACAGAGACTAACAATCAATTCAATTCAATTCAATTTTATTTATATAGCGTCAATAACAATACAAATCGTCTCAAGACGCTTTATAAAACTCGGCCTGAAACCCCCAGAGCAAGCCTGAAGGCTGACCGTCAAACTCAGATTCTGATTCACTAAATAGTTAAATTCAACAAATGAGAAGAAAGACAACTCCCCATCTTGGTGGACGATAATGTGTGTGGACAACTTTTAGGTACTGATTGTCATCTTTACCTCAAAAACACAAACATAAATTTTAAATTCTGATAGAAATCTTTAGTGTAAACTTTTATTAACCATGATGGACAAGCTGATACAGTAAATATATCAAATTAACAGGGACCTTGAAATGAAAAACTGGGGATAAGGGGTTAAAAATGTTCAAGGAGGAACAATGATCACCTCTTGTCCTTTTGTAGTTGCGTAGTAGTCTATGTGGAACTAGTTGGCATTGCAAGTTCACAAGAGTGTACCAGTCATATTGTCAACGCACAGACTCTAATGATATATTTAAAATGAAAAACATTAGGGGATCAAAATGTTCATTCAAGGGTGAAATGTTCATTCAAGGAGCCAATCTGTTGCTCTTTAGTCTTTGTGAAACTGGTTTTCATGCGAACATGCAGTTGCGACATTAGCTTTTTGAGACGTCCGTGATTCAATAGAACAAAAGTTAATTCCAGGAAACATGATCGCCTTTTGTGGAACTGGTTTGCATCTCAAGATCACATTATCCAAGAGTTTAACAGTCAGTCCGTCAACGCACAGATTCTGATCATCAAACTGTTAAATTCAGTTTCATGGAAACAACTCAGCCCTCTTCAACCATCAAAAAAGAAGAAATAAAGTTTTGGAGGACAGTAATATGTACGGACAGCTTTTAGAAATAAAGAAGCTGATTCACATCCTAAGCTCCAACACACAGAAACCTGTGTTTCAATCTGACGTTCCAAATGAAGAGTGAGGGCAAGCTGATACGGAAAATACATATAGGGATCAAAATGTTAATTCAAGGAGCCAATCTGTTGCTCTTTAGTCTTTGTAAAACTGGTTTTCATGCCAACAAGCAGTTGGTACATTAGCTATTTGAGACATCCGTGATTCAATAGAACATTTATTAAAAGATAGAAGTTAGTTCTTGTGTGGTCGCTTTTGTGAAACCGGTCTGCATGGCAAGATCATATCCACGTAGAGTGTAGACGGAAGCTGATTGACATCTTCAGGTGCAACAAACTTTTATTCCACATTCTACCGGTATGGATCCTAAAGTTTCCAAATAATCCAAATGCTGTTTAAAATGGTGCACAAGAAAACAAGAATATTTTTGAAAGGAAGGTTCGAACTCATTAAAAGAACGAATCTCAGTGTCGATGTCTGAAAGCCAGCCAAAGTTAGAACAAGATGATGCAGAAAATATGGCAAAATAAAAGGGACATTAAAATGAAAAACTGGATTTAAGGAGTTAAAATGTTCATTCAAGGAACATCTTGGTTGCTATTGAGTCTTTGTGGAACTGGTTTGGACATTAGTCAGTCACTTATTTAACACATTTATTCAAAGAAAGAATCAGTGTCAAGGATCAAAATGAATGTAGATCAGCTTTGTGTGTAATTCTGTGTCTAGCTTGAATTCTGGGATTTGTAGTTGTTGTGTTTGTTTTTGTTAGGACACTTTTTATTTCACACTAACCACTGCGACTCTGGCTGCTCTGAAGCTCCCACCATCACCTGTCTGAATCAGATGATTCCTCAGTGTCATGCCACCTCTCTCTTCTTGTCTGCTCAGCATCAGTGTGCGTGTGTGTGTGTCTGTGTGTACTGTACGTGTGTGCATATGCGTGTGTATTGACATAGGACAGGTTCAGCCAGCAAAGTGTGTGTGTTTGTGTTTGTGTCTAGAGCAAGTTTGTGTGTTTTTACTTTGAGGCCAATGGAAACTGATGACTGCATGTTGCCTTATCAACCAATCTCTCTCTCTCACGCACACACACACAGACAGACAACACTTGTACAAACACACACGCACAGCACACTCTATACACACAGTCCCACCATGGATACACAAACACAAATCACCATGTTTAAGTTGGCATCAAAGCAGACTCGCTGATTTTATAAACTGTACCGGTGAAATTAAAAAGGTTTTGTTGAAATCCAGCAACGGTGTCAAGGAGTTTACTTAAAGAGTGATTGAAAATTAAAGCTTGATCTCACACTATTGAGGCCCTGATTTATTGTGCATTCTTACGCACAGTTACACATAGAAAATGTTTTAATCATGGCTCTGTCCAAAGCTCAGATATATAACATATGTTAAAATGAAATGTTAAAGGGGAACTACTGTTTTTTACAATCTGGACCTTATTTCTGGCATAAGATACTATCATTTACTCACCCATATAACTTTTGTGTAATTTGCAGTCGTTTGGGAGATAAGCGACTCAGCGTATACCCATATAGTGGGAGTGACTGGGGCACCGAAATGCAGCCCCTAAATAACGCATTATCTGCCACGAAACTCGTTCATTTCATCAATATTTTGTTATCGTACGCTAGTGCTATTCCCTGTTGAGTCTGGAGTTACCTGTTATCATCATCCGGGGCTTGTAGATTGACCTGCAAGTTTTGCGGCAGATAATGCGTTATGTAGAGGCTGCGTTTCGGTGCTTCAGTCACTCCCACTGTATGGATATACGTGGATCTAAATATCTCCCGACTGACTACAAATTACACAAAAATTATATGGGTGAGTAAGCGATCATATTTCATGCCAGAAATAAGGTCCAGGTTGTAAAAAAACAGCAGTTCCCCTTTAAGGTTGCCTTTCATTATTATTATTCTATTTTAAGTTTGATTTGAGAACTCTGAACAGGACCTGTCACCAGTTTTATTGCTACGCTCATCAAACAAAACCAACAAAAGACGACAATATTCTAATGTTACTCTAAGCATGAAAGAAAATAAATGCCAAACTGTTCCCAAGTATCCACTGGGGCCAGTACACACAGCATCATTACATTTAACCATACATTAATTCATCTGAATTTGAGCGCCTCTGGAACAATGGGCGAAAATGAATAAGGGTAAAGGTTTGCTAACCATTGGCCGTAAAGCTGGCATTAGCAGTCAAGCCGGTTCACGCAAACCTTAGACCCAAACAACAGAAACTCTATCAAAGCTAAGACTCCTGTACAACCTGTATACTCAAAAGTCACTGAACAAGCAGCCAGTGACAAAGTGTTCCCAGAAATTAGGTTTGAGTTTATGACACAACTTCCTATACAACTGTGGATTTATGGCTATACTATAGTATGTATAGTATAGTATGTTACTGATTCTCAAGTGTTTGCCTTTCTTCACAGGCACCCCAGAGGAGTTTATTTTAGATGGGATGATTAAATCTGGTGATATGAAAGTTAAATTAACTTGACTTTATTGCTTGGTGCCTGAGAAATCGCAGCTAACAGATTGCCCCCCCGCCCCCCCCCCCCGCCCCCAAATGTGCCAAAACAGCCAACACTGTAGAGCTCCCCTACACATGACTCTAACAAAACCGCTCTGCTTCCCTTTATTAGCATCAGTTTAGTTTTGGTTCAGGTAATGGTAAGACGTTGTGCTATGGTTTCCCAGAGGATTAGGGCTGAGTTGGTGGAAATGAATCTTAAATATATGCTGTGTGTCCCATCTTCATTTTCTCTAACTCAGTCAATACAAAAGTCAGTCTTTCAGGGAAAGCTGCATCCTGGCATTTATGTGGATGTACCACCATCTGGACAGAACAAGCACTAACCTTAAATAAATCTTCCATTTCTCTGTGGTCTGACATTCACATGCCCGTCATAGTGGCTTTCAACAATGGACAGGGGTCAGCACATACACACTGGCTGGTCTGCAGCTATGCAGCCCCATATAAAACAGTCTGGCCAGCCTTTGCATCAATAATCCTTGACCACCCTGTTGCCAGTTCACTTCTCTTCTTTCCTTGGACTACTTTTAATAGGCACGAGCCACCGCAGAGCCGGAACACCCCACAAGAGATGCAGTTTTGGAGAGCCTCTGACCCTTGCTCAAATCCTTCCACTAGCCCATTTTTCCTGCCTTCGCTTGACCTGCGAGTGTTATTGCAAAGTCTGAAAAAGAGACCCACCATTTAAGACAAAGGTTGGAGACGTTTAAGGATCATGAAACAAACACATTGGCACGTTTTAGTGTCTCTTTCTGAACATTTTATTGGTTTCCAAAAAAAAAAAAAAAAAACATGAATAAAATAAAAATAGAAAGTAATGTCCTCCTTAATAATTTCAATGCTGAGGAACTGGACGGTTTAAACTGAGGGAAATAATTCAACCAGGGACTGGGCGCTCACAGTGACACCTCGCCCCATCCCTGCTCCACTTTCTTGGCCATCGGAGGAGTCGGGGAGAAGCTGCGTTTAAGATGAAGCCAGTAGTAATAGAGGAAAAATGAAGGGGACGAGGAGCAGGAGAGCATCTACTGAATCCTAACCAACCTTCACACCTTAAGAGTGAGAAGACAAACGTGTGCAATAAAATGACTATTAATACTCACAAGAAGTTAAATCTAAATCCCTTTTATTTAACATTAGACTGAAACGGCCATCTCCCTTTGAGAGCAGACCTCTTTCTGTGTCCTGTGTGATCACTTACCCGGGCAGATCTCTCCATGGTGTAGGCCAAACCAGAGTGAACAATGTCCTTCTCAGAGGCACCCTGCAAATGAAGATGGTATTTTAACCACACAACAGAACTCAGAGGAACACTTCTGACTGTGGTTGTAATTTGGTTAAGCCTCCAGGACCCAAGAGGTTTCAGCTTGTGACCCTGCCTGATGTGGAACTCCACCGTGTGATACACGTCAAATTTGCTAGAGATCAATTGTTTCTTCTAACCAGCACTAGTCTGACCATGGATATGTGTATGACGGTGATTGTTACTCACAGCAACTCTGGCCTGGAAGTCAGCAGTACATGCGTTTATGGATGGGTTGTTTGGTTTCAGAAATCACCGTATTCCAGTTTACTTCAAACCAGGAAACACACTTAGGCAAAGACTGGTCCACCCAAAAGACAAAACACCCAGGCAAAAACAGAGTAATGTGGTGTACGCTGTGCAGTGAGGAGTGTACAGATTTGTACACTGGGGAAACCAAACAACCCATCCATAAATGCATGTACCAACACAGGAGAGCCAGCTCATCAGGAAACGATTCAGCGGTCCACCTACGCCTGAAGGACAAAGGGCACTCCTTTGAAGATAACAACGTCCAAATCTTAGCCAGAGAAGACCGGTGGTTTGAAAGAGGAGTAAAGGAAGCCATCTATGTCAGGCTGGAAAAACCTTCACTGAACAGAGGAGGTGGACTGAGATTTAATCTGCCATTCATTTACAATACAGTTTTAACTTCTGTCCCCAAGAAGTTTCAGTCTCATTCACACCTTGACACTGGAGACTCTGACGGACAAGAGTCGTTAGAGAACCATTCATAGGGAAGAGGACAGGGACAAAACAGTCCCCCCTCAGTACAGGTAAGTACCCAGTCGTTAAGGGAAATTAGCTGCACCAGTTTCTGGTTATTAGCATAACAAGCAAGTTTTTTCAGGAGGAGTTCCTATTTAAACCTCAGACTTCCCACCAGTCCACCAGAACTGAAGAAGCTACTCGGATGAGTGGTGAAACGTCTTGTGAAAAAAACTCTACAAGTCCAGTTGCCTTTTTTGAACCTTTTTTGAAAAATAGACAAGTCTTGCAAAACCAGTGAAGAGCAAGAATATAAGGCTGTATTTTCTAATCTGGTCAAAACTGACTGTAACTCATAAACACCTGAGATGGTGCTCTGTCTGAAAAGTTACTGCAGCTGTCAGATAAATGTGGTGTCTTTTCCCTCTGAAATGCAAAACTCTTTAGTTATTAATATCCACTCTTGCAAAAACTACAAAACTATCTGTGGAGTGTGTCTTCAATGGCAGTTTTTATTTTCATTCTTTCTCTCAGTGTCGATGTCTGAAAGCCACAAGTTAGAACAAGACGATGCAGAAAATATGTCAAAATAAAAGAGACACTAAAATGAAAAATTGGATTTAAGGAGTTAAAATGTTCACTAAAGAAACATCTTGGTTGTTTTTTAGTATTTGTGAAATTGGTTTGGGCGGCACAGTGGCGAGGTGGTTAGCAATGATGCCTCACAGCAAGAAGGTCACCGGTTTGAATCCATGGGCCGGCTGGCCTTTCTGTGTGGAGTTTGCATGTTCTCCCTGTGTCTGCGTGGGTTCTCTCCGGGTACTCCGGCTTCCTCCGACCATCCAAAGACATGCTCATTAGGTTAATTGGTGATTCTAAATTGGCCGTAGGTGTGCTGTGAGTGTGAATGGTTGTCTGTCTCTGTGTTAGCCCTGCGATGGACTGGCGACCTGTCCAGGGTGTACCCCTGCCTCTCGCCCGATGACAGCTGGGATAGGCTCCAGCAGACCCCCGTGACCCTTAACAGGACTAAACGGGTATAGAAGATGAATGAATGAATGAAATTGGTTTGAACATTAGTCAGTCACCTATTTAACACATTTATTCAAAGAAAGAATCACAAAGCCTAAAAAAAGTCAGTCAAATGAGTCAGATCAAAATAGTAACTGAACAACCCTACTACAGTAGTCACATATGAAGTATGAAAATATATGAAACTATATACACTGCCTGGCCACAAAAAAAAGTCGCCACCTGGATTTGACTAAGCAAATAGGCGCGTGCCTCCTATTGGATAATTACTGTATGGGTGATTATCTTTCCCCTGAAAACAAGTTATTTGACCCCAACTGATGCAATGAGTAGCTTCTCATTTCTTCAACAACCATGTCTAAAGACACATCCTGTGATTGTGGAAAAGATGTTAGTCTGTGTGAGCAGAGAAAACAAGTAGATTGTAGAAACTACTAAAACTGTGTTAAGAACTGTCCAACGCATTATTAAAAACTGGAAGGATACCGGAGAACCATTGTCTTCATGGAAGAAATGTGGTCGAAAAATAATCCTGATTGATCGTGATCAGCGATCACTTAAATGTTTGGTGAAATCAAATGGAAGAAAAACAACGGTAGAACTCAGGGCTATGTTTAATAGTGAAAGTAAGACATTTCCACATGTACAATGTGAAGAGAACTCAAGGGATTGGGACCGAACAGCTATGTAGTCTTAAGAAAACCACTAATCAGTGAGGCTAACTGGGGAAAAAAGGCTTCAATTTGCTAGGGAGCATAAAGATTGGACTCTGGAGCAATGGAAGAAGGTCATGTGGTCTGATGAGTCCAGATTTACCCTGTTCCAGAGTGATGGGGGCATCAGGGTAAGAAGAGAGGCAGATGAAGTGATGCACCCATCATGCCTAGTGTCTACTGTACAAGCCTGTGGGGGCAGTGCTATAATCTGGGGTTGCTGCAGTTGCTCAGGTCTAGGTTCAGCAACATTATGTTGCCCAAAGAATGAGGTCAGCTGACTACCTGAATATACTGAATGACCAGGTTATTCCATCAATGGATTTTTTTCTTTCCTGATGTTTACGGGCATATTCCAAGATGACAATGTCAGGATTCATGGGGCTCAGATTGTGTCCTGTGCTTCTGTTTTCCATGCAGCTCCACACTGAATTCCATAGGATCACCAATCAAAATCTACCATTTTCTTTCTTTGCTGCACTTGACAAATATACTCCTCAGCTGTTAAAACTCTACAATAAGAGGAAGACTGGAAGTTTTGATGAGAAGATGGAAGAAGTTTTGATGGCATATGAGGAATAGGTAGCAATATTTTTAGTGCATTACATTGATGGTGAATGTGAACAGCAGACCCTAACACCCCCCTATGCATATCTTGTGTTTGTTTATTCGACAAGAACGACATCACTGCAGCTAGACCATCAGAGGTCTTCAAAACTTTTTTTCTGAAAACTTCATTAATAGGTTTAATAAAAACTAAGCAGAGAGGAGTAAACTCTTTTTAGAGCTGTGAACATTGAAATGTTGTGTATTCAATGATTAGTGTTCAGAATTCAACTAAATAAACTGTTTAAGTTGTCTTAAAATGTGGATTTTTTACTTTGTGTTAATACGACTTGAAAGGTTTAAGGCAATCGGTTTCCTCAAATTAATTGAGTAGCCACAACAGAGTTTGAAGTTGCCACAGCTAGAATGTAATAATTTGCTTAAATAGAAAAAACTGAGTCAGTTCAACTTAAGTGGTAACATTTGTATGAAGAAGATAATCCAATGAGTTTATTGGACATTAGCTAACCTGCTGTTGCCCCCGTCCAATTCAAATGATGTACGGCAGTTTGGATATGCAAAGGTTTTCGCACCTCTCTTGAGTGACCTAAAAACTCTGGAAGACTCCGGTGTCTACATCGAAACAAACACAAGGTTTTCAAGTAATGCATAACTACAAAAATGTACTGAAAACATTGGCAGAGAGACACCAAAACATGATGCCATTCTATTTGTCATCTCCAAGATTTCTCAAGCCACCACTACAGACTTCAAAAGTGGAGTCTGTCTAAGAAAAACCTTAATTCGTCCCACAATGGGGACCCCACAATGGGGTTGCAGTTTGCAACAGCATGCAGAAATGACAGAGATTCATTCATCTTCTATACCCGTTTAGTCCTGTTAAGGGTCACGGGGGTCTGCTGGAGCCTATCCCAGCTGTCATCGGGCAAGAGGCAGGGGTACACCCTGGACAGGTCGCCAGTCCATCGCAGGGCCACACACAGAGAGACAGACAACCATTCACACTCACATGCACACCTACGGCCAATTTAGAATCACCAATTAACCTAATGAGCATGTCTTTGGACGGTGGGAGGAAGCCGGAGTACCCGGAGAGAACCCACGCAGACACAGGGAGAACATGCAAACTCCACACAGAGAGGCCAGCCGGCCCATGGATTCGAACCGGTGACCTTCTTGCTGTCAGGCATCAGTGCTAACCACCTCGCCACTGTGCCGCCCAAATGACAGAGATATAATAAATTATAGATATATTGCACATATTAGGAGTGCTTGTTGTAGAGCCTAACAGCAACAGGAAGGAAAGACCTTCTGTATCTTTCCTTACTGTAAACAGTGAAATGGGAAAATAACCCAGCGCGCGGAAAGGACTGAAAGTAGGTCTCAAAATGTATTTTTAGAAACAGCGGTGGAAGCTGCTGACCTGACACTCCCGGGAATGTTATGTCAGTGAACAGCAAGGGCGTCAGCAAATGACAACTATCAGAAAACGCACAAGAAAACGTTTATCTGACTTAACATCACATTCACTAGCGAGACCACATCTCAGAATGTACAAAGAAGTTTATTTGAACCTGTAGGGGTAAGGGATGAAGGGATGAAGGGATGAGGGTGTTGAGGGGATGGAATGAAGAATGGTATAGAGACTGATGTCGGTCCTCTAAAGTCTGGATGTAGGAACCTGGGGAGTGAGATTCAGGGTGGGGGCATATCTCCGGAGGCGTCTTGCAATGAGATTGTAAAGGAGAAGAAAGAACAGAGGGAGTAGGGGGGTGGACGTGCCTATATAGGCGACTAACTGAGGCGTGGACTTGTTCCTGAACCTATGTTATATAACTTCATCTGTTATATTAATAACTGCAGTGAAACCCATTCATATATTGATTGTTTTTTTTTTTCATTAATATTATTAAAATGCATTGCTTCATCATTTAGGAGTAAGAGTTTCACGCACGGATGAATGCAAATCGTAAAAAGTCGTAATGCGCACGTTAGAAGATAGATGGGTCAACAGGGGAAACATAATCTTTCTAATTGTTCCCTTCACTCTGCAGGTAGTAAGACAAAGGAGCGAGTTGTGTCATCAGTAAACACAGGTAAGAAAAGCTTTATTTTCATTTATTTTTTTGTTGAGTTATGGGTTGTTGCGAAGAGAGACAGCAAAGGATGGTGGGTGACGACCACTGAGCTACAGGTGCACACCTAAAAAAAAGCTGCATGTTTTAGCCCCAAAACATGAAATAAAATCTCCTCTTCTGGATGAGAACAGGGGAGAATCAGGAACAAAACCAGCATCTAAATTCTGAATTTTTAGAGACTCCGCTCTGGTTTTCAGAAACATTGTGTGGAGATGCTCGATTTAGGTGTCAGTAAGACTCCAAGTAAAGATGTTCCCCAGTTCCAGACGGCTCCACAGGGAAGAAGGGTTCAAGGTGTCTCACTTAACCAAGCAGCTATTCTTCATCCAATCATCAAGTCTTTTCTCTTGTAAAACTGGTTGAAAACATTTCTGATGAAGCAGAAATCTTATCTTGGTGCTACTAAATTACATCTCAGTGGGAAATGTTTTACTTTGTACTCTGCTGCTGTATTTACCTGACAGTTAAAAGTCATTTTACAATTTAAGGTTTTGTCATAAAGAGGTAAGACTCAAGATTTGGCTTAAACTTCCCAGTGGATACAGGTAGAACTAAACATAAGTCGATAAGTCAGTTAAAGGCACCTGAACGCATCGTCTGTGATGTGTTTTTCAAGATCAGACACAATGGCCTAAATGATCAGGCCTAAATAGCCTAAATCAGTCAACGATGTTTTATAGTCACACACAACAGTCACACGAAACAGCTTCACTTACTGTAAGTAATGCAGGACTTTTACTAATGCAGTGTTTTTATATTATGGTATTAGTACATGAACGATCTGAATACTTCCTCCATCACTTTTAGCAAATTGATCACATTCACATGTGATTATTTTTATGACAAAATTACAAATAACTTTGTTGTTGAATGAAGTATAGTTTTATTTTTTAGTTTGTTAACAGCTACAAAGACAAAGGATATTAAAAGGCTCTCCCTGAGTTCTCCTTAACTTTCAAAGCAAGATGTGAAACTGAATGCTAAATGAACATGGCAGATGTCCGATCATAAGTCAGTGGTACGTAAATGTGGTCAGAAATCAGGTGTGCTCAGCCCAGACCACGTGGTCGGGGCATGTGTGTGTTCTCACCTGTACTTGGGATCAGATCTCTGAGGACTCATGTTTATAGCTGGTCTGAACAGGGCCTTACTGGGTCTTTTGTGGCATCTTTGGGTTCAGTTTGCAAGTATGAGTCCATTACAGTTTGGCAATGATGGCACCAGACATATGGAGATTTTATGCTTTTTTTCTGAAGTGGTTCCAAACACGATTCTTTTAGTCGTTACAAGAGAAAATTACTTCAAGGGCAAAAGCCACTCTGTCTGTTTTGGCAAATGCACGTCTGTTTAGCTCCACATCTCAGTTTAAGAGCATCAAGATCACAAACCAACCCGTGTGCAGTGTCGTGTTTCAGTCCAGCTACTAACCGTCCTCCGCTCTCGTCGTCTCAGTGGCCAACAGGACCGTGGATCAGGCCAACATCGTTGGAGACACAGCGGTTGCCGGGGCCAACGAAGTGTCACAGGCGACAGTGGAGGGAGTCGAGAATGTCGCCGCGTCGACCGGGATGGTCAACCAGGTCAGTTGCCGTGGTAACTTTGGGCTGCACCAACACCTTCCACAGGTTTCGCCAGGTTTCATTCATTAATACTGAAGCCTTCAAGTAGAAGCTGTGAAGTCGAACAGCACAAAAACCTAAAGACTGGAAAACTTGATTTAGGAAACGCAAATACATTATGAAAAGAGAAGCTGCCGGAATTCTTTCCATTTTCTATATGACTAAATTACAATATATTTACTCAGCATCCATCATCGTCGTCATTATGAATACCACAAAAGGAGGCTGCTCATGTGGACTCTCGCCGTCAACAGTGTATACAAGACACAATTCAAATGCGGCACATATCTAGACAAGAACACACAGCTGAGAGGGAAAAACATTTTCATCGCCAAAAAAATTAAAAGATTTACCAGAAGAAACGCAGATTAAAGTAGTTTTAGTTCTGGCTGAAGGTGATATGGAGTGATCTTTAACAGCTAGTCTGATATCAGCCACTAGATGAAGGCATTTCCTGCTTGAAAACATGCGAAGGAGCTGCAGCATACTGAAGACACTGGATTTGTGATCGATCAATCTTTATTTATAAAGCACTTTAAAAAACAACACAGCAGGCCAAAGTGCTGTACACAGACATGAGAATAGATAAAATACTTAAAAAAAAAAAATTGAAACAAGATTAAAATCGTAAAAACCAATCAAACAATAAGAACCAACATTTCATGCTGAGTTAAAAGCCAAAGAGAAAAAATGTGTTTTAAGAGAGAATCTAAAATGAGGAAGACCGTCGGCCTGCCTGATGTTTAAAGGCAAGTTGTTCCACAATTTGGGGGCCAGCAACTGCAAAGGCTCGGGCACCTCTCATCTTTCTGTTTGTCTTTGGGACAACCAACATGTGCAATACAGCACCTTGAATTACTGTAAAATTAATTTTAAAATTTTAAAATTGCTTAAAACTGATTTCTCGATTCTGAACAAACGGGATTCGGCAACTAATGGCTGCCATCCACTGACGATGGATGCTCAAGCTAAAATAGAAGCAAAATAATCCAAGCCCCCCCCCCCCCCCCCCCCCCCCCCCAAAAAAAAAGTTAAGTATTCAAAGTTTAATAACATAAAAACAAGGCGAAATCTGCACTGGAAGCTGAGAAAGAATTCTCGTTTTTTTAATAATTATTCATCCTGCTTGTTTTTTGAACTAATTAAACAGCCATTCATAATGTCATTAAAAACTGATAAAATCCATTTGTTTATTTTATCTTATTAGTAATTTTTTACTTTGAACCATGAGTATTTGAGTCATAAAAGTTGTATTATTCTAATTATTCTCCTTCTCTCTGCTGGATGTTAGATGTTCTTACATGTAACATTTGTGTCTTTTGTGCATGTCTCTTTAATAGTGTGTTGGCTCTTCTGTCATAATACCGTCGCAGTGCTTCTGTGTTGTGTACTGTCGCCGTGTTGTGTGCATTATTTTATTTTATTTTATTTTTTTGTCGTTGTTGTTTACGTTGTTTGTGTCTGATTTGTGTTTCCCTGATAGGAGGAGCCCGTATACGAGGTGCCTGTTGGACAGAGCAGTGTGGGGGTCATAGGTCATCCAGGGGTGGGCTGGGGTGAAGGAAAAAAAAACAGAGGGGGATTATACTGCATGCTGATTTGTTAGCACAGTCGCGGCGTGCAATAAGTGTGCTGAATTTATTGCATTGGCGTTTATTAGCTATTAACACAAGAGTGAGCATCAGGAGGAGAAAACGAGAAACAGAAGCTGATTTGTAAATTAAATGTTGAGCTCGTGGGATCATCGGATGAGAGCTAGCATCACATAGCAAGACTTTATTCCGCCATAAAAATAATATAGTTCTTAGTCTGAATGTTGCAGACTGCATTTTCCTCTTAGATGCTCACTATCGTATGTGGTTTAGGCAACAATGATACTAATAATATCCATTTCTAACCATGCAGCTCCTCTGTGTAGGGTTAAGTGACATATCATAGAAGCCCTCAGTATAAATAAATTCATAGCATGCGCCAAAATAGCTTCTAGCACTGCTCACGGCCCGTGCAACAGAAACCTGGCAGGTGAAGGTTTTCCACTCTGTAAAGCTGTAATGAACAAACCAACCCTTCAGGAAGGCTTACGCATGATAGTCAGACTTGATCAACTGCATAGCATGTTTGTCTTTATTCGCTTTATTACATCAGAGCTGGAGAAAAACAAAGGCTAGATAGCCACTGGCACTCGAGGCCCTCCACTCTGCCGTCACCTCATCCTTTCATCCCTTGCAGAGAAAAAACACTGCAGCTGTCTTTGGTATGTACTTTATTGTCTTTGTGGTTTTCTCTTTCCGCAGGGAGAGTACGGAGGAATGGAGCAGGGCGGGGAAGGAGGAGAGGTAAGTAAACAGGTTAAGTAGAAATAATGGATGACACGTCAGGCTATGGCGGCATTAAAGTTCATTGTTCTCAGAAGTGAAACCTGATAATTTAATAACTAACATGTTTATTTAAACACTGTGCTTTGTGGTGTGGTATCTGCATTATGAATTATTTATTCCGCTATGTAAATGAAAGATACGATTTACTACATTAGCTTTATGTGACAGCTGATTACAGATGAAAATGATCCAGCTTTATATAAAGAGTATATTTCTAAATCACAATAGACAGATGATTTAAAGAAATCAAAGTTTCTCCAGGTCGTGCAAAAGTTTTTTTTCTTACTGTCATTTTTGTTCTGTCCATGTCTGTTCTCTGCACCGTAGAAAGTAAAAAAAAAAAATTCATTTAATTTTTTTTTGTCTCAGGATCTGGCAAAACTTTCTCTCATGTTTCTCAAAATCTTGGAAAAGTACAGCATTTTATTGTTACCATAGTTTTTTCCTCAGTCTCCAAGTCTTTTCCTTGGTTCTGTTGGAATTCCCTGACATTTGTCTGAATGAAAAACTCAGAGATCTTGGAAAAATAATAATTCAACCGACTTTATTTTTCTCTTTGTTTCCTCTTTTTGTTTCCTGTTGTAAAAATCAAATATCCACACAAAACAATTTTTGAGCCGTCATTTGTGACACAAACTTGAGTGCATTTGTACCAAGTAAAATTCAATCAAGCCAAAATTCAATAGACAGAGTCTTGCAAAACCAAGACGGGGCAGTATTTCAATTAAATCTGGTCAAAAATAAGTGTAACTCATAAACACCTGAGATGGTGCTCTGTCTGAAAAGTTGCTGTCAGATAAATGTGGTGTCACGAAAACTACAAAATTATCTGTGGAGTGCGTCTTCAATGGCACTTTTTATTTTCATTCCTTCTTTCATTCAAGTATTCCACTACTAATCTGGGTTTCCATCTATTCCCCCTTTCCAGGGGTATTAGTCATCTTCAGGACCTTCTCGTCCTCTCCAGCAGCCCCTCGCCTTTCCTCTCGCCTCGCTGTACCAGACTCCAGATGTTCAACATATTTTTTTGTGACTTTACGGAACCAAAATCAACTAAAACAGACTCTTCCGGATGCTGCACCTCAGCCCCTCTCTCTCTTTCTCTCGCACCTCTTTGCCCCGTCGCTACCTGACGCCTCCCGCTGTAACAGCCCCCTGCCACCTGCCCTCGCCCCCTTTTCCTCCCCTCCAATTTCTTGCAGCCTGTAGCTTCTCCTCCACTGCCCGCCCTTCCCCTGCCTCACCCGCGTGTTAGTGTCGTCCTGATATGAACCCCCCGATGTTGTTGTCACCCCGCCCCGATCTCACACACAAACGCACACATTCACACAAACAAAAAAGAACAAAAAAAAGAGTCACACCTTGCACATGCATGAGTAACTCACATACAGTACATTCAGTAAATGCACCACACAATGGGCAAATGAGTGACTGTTCGAAAATGGAGTTCTAGGTGTGTTCATACAGTTAAGCCTCTACATTCCTCATGAGTAACAATAGCATCACTGTGTGACTGAAGCAGGGCATGTGAAGGTGCGCGAGCTGCAGTCAGTGTCTCCATGTTAGCTCGTAATATGTGTGTGCATGATGCGTAGCTGCCGTCGTGTGAAACAAATCTCCAGAGGCTTGCGCGGGGGGAATCGTCCGCCGAAGACAGATGCGACTCTGTGGCGTTTGCCGTAGTTAGTTCCATTAGACTGCATGAAACAGATGTGTAGAATGACTTGTCACGTGTTGTTAACCATAGTAGCAGTAGCAGCTGCCCGGTGGAGCTTGGTATGGCTTAGTGTGTGTGTGTGTGTTCGCCTCAGCATTTAGAAACAAGGTTATTACACTGGAAGCAATACACAGTGCGCATTTAGCTCAGCTGTTAGCGGCTTGAATTGTGTCAATGTGATGCATGAGAACGGAAGAGACGTTTCAAAATCAGTGAGATCATATTGACTATGAATTAATTAACAGAGACTAAGGAACACTTCTGACTGTGGTTGTAATTTGGTTAAGCCTCCAGGACCCAAGAGGTTTCATATGTATTCTCTGGCACACAACTTGTGACCCTGTCTGATGTGGGACTCTACAGTGTGATACATGTCAAATTTGCTAGAGATTACTTGTTTCTTCTAACCAGCACTAGTCTGACCATGGATATGTGTATGACAGTGATTGTTACTCACAGCAACTCTGGCCTGGAAGTCAGCAGTAGGTACGATGGGGATGGGTCCTCCCTGCTTGCCAAACTTCCTCTCTAAACTTTCCTGTACAGACACTGGACAGGATAACAATGGAAAAGGAGAAATAAGGTCAGCTATAAATACCAGAGATAACTCGCGTGATAGCTCGATTAGTTAAACTGGTTTTACAACGTGGCACCGATTATTTACCGTATATGGTGAATAATTATTCTGCCACTCTATGATTGGCTGTGTGAGAACAACACAAATAGTATAAATGAAAAGAGAGAGATGCTGTCAATACTCTTGGACAGAACTCCTTACTGAGCATCATCACCAACACTGCCTGAACTACTAAACTGAGTAAGATTGCATCTATTTAACTTTCCTACAAATTCTCATTAACTGAACTTTTTGTACTTAACAAACACGTTATCTGGGACATAAAACAGTAGGGAAACTGGAACTAAGCAAGGTTTGAAAGATGTGTCTGGTTCTGATCCGAGTTTTGTTTTATTCCTTCAGGAAGCAGCTGTGGGATCATACACCTTGACATGGCGCAACGTGCAGCACCAGGGGAACGCGAAACACTAGAGGAAGGCGCAGCACCAGAGGAACGTGCAGCACCAGAGGAAGGCGCAGCACCAGAGGAAGGCCCAGCACCAGAGGAAGGCCCAGCACCAGCGCAACCCGCCCCTGTAAGTAGTGAGACCATTTACCTAAAAAAGGACATATTCTAATGTGTTCTGTAGAAAGTAGCTCATTAAGGGAGTCAGATCCTGAACTGGCATCCTGGGAGTGAAGAGTCTATAGGCTTTTGTTAACTTTCGTTAATGACCACAGTTCAACATAAATGTATATAATTTTACATCCTTTAAGACTAGTTATAGAATTACACTATAATCACTGTCAATGCAGAAGCTACAACTGACTTTCTTTGATAAAATATCACATGCCTGTATTTATTCATAAATTGTTCTTTTGTTTCTTCGCAAGGTCAGATTAGCAGTAGCTATCATGAGTTATTTTTGGTTAAATGATTAACTGCATATTATTGAAGGTTTCAGATATGAGACCATTCCCATATTTGACCAAATTAAACCATTATTTCTCCTACATTTACTTTCCTTGTGATACAAGCATGTCTCATTTTCATAACTAACCTTAGTACATCAAACATTTATTAAAATGATTTACAAACTGCCACTCCAGCCTGGTGTGCTAGTTTGATAGATAGACTGGATGTGTGTGAGGAAGATGACATCACATTTAGATGTGAACAAGGGCTTCAGAAAACTAACCCTATATGTTTTTGTCAACTAAAGGTAGGATGCCAATTTATGTGTTTCTTTTGTTTCCTTGTAGGTGCCTAAACAGGCTAACAGGAACAAAGGTGATTGCAAAGCAAAAAAAACCCCAAACAAAGCAACAAGAACCAAGACAATAAGGGAGTGTCCAGAAACTCTCTTTGAAGTTTCACAAGGACGAGGTACTAAATATGTGTTTTACACACCAAGGGCAGACCAATGGAACGAAGAACTTTCCAATGATAAGTCTACTAAAGTTACAAAGATCTACAAAATCATCAGGCCAGAGTGCAACTTTAGGGTGGCTCATAATGGGGACTGTGAGATAAGTGAGATAAAAGATGCAGCAAAAAATAAGGACGAGGTTCAAATGCTCTTTGAAAAAATTAAGGACAGTCTCTCAAATAGACGTGTCCCAGAGACTCCAGACTTAGACAACAGTCATTCAGTGATGCAGGAAATGGGAGCTGCAACACTGAATGACAACAGTCATGACAACAGTCATTCAGTGACACAGAAAATGGAAGCTGCGTTGCAGGAAATGAGCGCGTCCCTAACCCTAACCCTGACCCTAACCCAACCTGGTCAGTCGAAGGAGTAGCTCCGAGATTAACTCTTCTCAGTTCTTGCCAGAACCCCTCATGTCAGGCCCCACCCCCACTTCAATTCCTGTCACTTTCATGAGGCAAAATACCTTTAGGTAGATTGAAAAATGGAGCAAGAATTACTGGATTTAGATCTATAAAAACTTTATGGATCAATACAGAGGGTATATTATTTTTTCTGTTTGATGGATAAACTGGGTTGTAAAAATGCCTAATGTCTGGTTCATGTCTGTTGAGCTGTCATTGGGTGAAAGGTGGACTATCATGGGGCAAGAGACAGTATAATATCTGGTTGTGGTTTGAGGTTTTTCTTTACACTTCAAAAAAAAATCTACTTCAGGTGTTTCTGGTTTGTTGTGATTATGTCATAAGAGTACTGGCACTGGGGAATCACAGAGCAGTCTTGTACTCACTGAGCAGGTGGTAGTTTGAGTCTCTCTCGTATTTGAAGGTCAGTCTTCTATAACTGACATGGTTGAGATTCTTCAGCCACTCGAAATAAGATACCGTCACACCACCAGCATTCAGGTATCGGCCTGTTTGTAACGATCTTCACTGCTCTGTTTGTAGAAATGTCTTGTTAAATGTACTGCAACAATGATTTGATTAAAACATTACAATAACACTCTTGATGTGTGCTTGTCATATTTAAAAATATCACAAAACTGGTTGAGCTCATTACCTTAAACTGAGCTGAAGGATAAACTCTAAATAATGTTGAATAAAGTTTAAATTCCACTTCATATCTGAATGCAAAACGTGCATCCATCCTAATAGTAAAAAGGAACGTTGTAGCCGTGTGTGTGCTTAATAACCATGACGTTGTTCTCCAGGAAAATCTTGTCAGCATCTGGAGTGGTGGGACCGTTGGCACCTTCTGCAATGATCTGGAGAAAATGAAAGAAATAAAAAGACACTTCATGACAGCGACCCAGCTGCCTTGAATCCAAAAGACAACCTCAATCACAGCACTTTTTGTGAGTCAAAGTACCCTGGCCTTGATCCTGGGGGCGTTGTGACGTGTGAGCTGCTTTTCTCCGGCCGCAGGGATCAGGATGTGGCAGTCTGCTTCCAAAATGTTCCCTTCATAGGGCTTTGCTCCTGGGAAGCCCACAATGGTGCCGTGTTGCTGCAGAAAGTGCAGAGAAAATATCAGAATGTTTCAGAGGGAGTAAAATATAGAAGCATCTATATTCACTGAATATTAGTGAGTGACATGAGCCTGAATCTGGACAGCAAAAAGAAGAACGATCACAGAGGGATAAAGAGATAAGAAGAAAACTTTAAATGAAGAAAGATTAAAAGGATAAAAGAAAAGAGACAGGAGAAGACAGATGTGCTGGTACCAGTTTGTAGTCCTCCAGCTGTTTGGGGTCAATGCCCTCTGGATTGTAGATGGCTCCATCAATCTCACTGATGCCCACACACTTGGCCCTGAACCTGTGCAGGTACCTCATGGAGTGGAGACCCACATTACCAAAGCTCTGAGAAAAGTCACAGCAAGATTAGAACTACCACAGTCCAACAACTAACCCAACCAAGAAGTACAGTGTGTTCAGCTTCATGCAATCACATCCTCTGGTGCCATCATGTGGCCAGTTTACGTTATAACATTATCCTCATAAAACTGATGTGTGTCCTGAAAAGAGACTGTGAAAGAGATGCTATTTATTCTCTTTGCTCTAAACTGCAACTCCATGTTAGTCAATGGGCAACACTAAATAAATAACTCTGATTAATTTAAATCAGTCTAACAGCACCACAAACTACATTCTCCACAATGATCATACAGTTGATTTACCACCTTTCTGCATAAACTGGACCTTAGAACAGTCATGAAACTTTAGTGCAGGATTGTTATGGCAATACATATGTTTTCACCAGTGTACCCAATGAACTTGTCATGTTTTATGTGAACTTGTCTGTATTTGTAATGCCTTTGCTCCCCCTACTGGTGTTTAAGAGTAACTCATTATTTACTTATTTAGTTCCAGCCTTTGTTCTGATAGGTAGATTTAGTCACATGACACTATGCAGAGAGTCTGATCAGAAAGCATTAGCTTTACGTGCCATGCGGTCGGCCTGTAGCTCCAGCTATCATCTCCTTTCCTCCCGCTGTTCGTGCCAAGGAAAATTATCGCTTGTAAGTTGTGTTCACATTTTTAGAGAATTCTGTTGTTACACAGATATTCGTGTAGTAAGTGTAATGTTTAGTTTATTTACATGTAAATGTTGCTTTGACAGTAGACTATAACTACAGTTAACTGCATTATCGTATCTGTGAATATATTATATTATTTAAGGAACCAGTCAGTAATTAGTGCTATATTTTTGTATCATTTCAGTTTTACAAAATTGTTTCATGAGAACGAAGACATCAGTAAAGACCATTCAACTTTACTCCAGCCTCTGAGTTTATCTTGAAGCTTGTTCGCTATCTGTCGATGTGTACACAGACACACACACTGAGGACAGAATAGTAAAAAAGCGTCTTCACGGCAGGCACTACAGCATCAAGGAAAGTGAGGTATTGTGCTAGCTCAACGCCACACACGCAAGGTCTCTACATCCAACTCTTCTCATACCTCGTTAGAGGAGCTCAGTCTATGATGTCACATGCTAGTGAAGCTAGACAGGAACGATCATCTGACAAAGGTCATGATGTTACAGAAAAGGATGCCGCACCCAAGGCAAAATCGCAGTGCTCTGTCTCATCATCTAATTCTTCCTCAGCTAGCAGGGCAGCAGCCAGAGCCCGTGCTAGAGCCGAAGCTGTACGTGCAAGCGCACCTTTCGTTCAGCGGGAAGCTGAATTAAAATTAGCAGAGGCTCGTTTAGCTGCTGAGTTGAGGGTGGAAGAGGCCCGTCTAACTGCAGACGTGAAAGTAAAAGAGGCACGCATAATGGCTGAATTATCAACGTTAAGACATGAGAAAGAGGTAGCTGTAGCCTTGGCAGAAGCTGAAGTCCTTGAAGCAGCAGCAGAGGCAGAAGACAGGGAGGGCAGCAGGAGTCACCACGATTCAGTTCGCATCGCCATGCCAACGCACCACGACGGACAACAGCGACCACAAGGCACAGCAACCCAAAGGGCTAACGCCAGCAGTTCATCACCAGCCCTCTGCTAACCCTCCCTTCGTACCGCAAGACACTTCCTCTTTCAACAGGATCTCATTACAGCCGCATCCTGATGATAGGACTGGTATGAGTGATATCACAAGGTACTTAGTGCGTCGTGAGCTTGTAAACTCTGGCCTAATCAAGTTCAATGATCGCCCAGAAAGCTACTGGGCGTGGAAGTCCTCATTTCACAATGCCATAGGAGGACTTAAATTAAGCGCAAGTGAAGAACTCGACCTCTTAACAAAGTGGTTAGGAAATCAGTCTTCAGAGCATGTCAGGAGGATTCGTTCCGTGCATGTCGCTAACCCTGCCATAGGCTTAAGGATGGCCTGGGGTCGCTTAGAGGAGTGTTATGGTTCCCCCGAAGTAATTGAGAGAGCTCTTTTTGAAAGGATAGAGAACTTTCCTAGAATCAGTCCCAAGGATGCTTTAAAGCTCAGGGAACTGGGAGACCTGCTAAGGGAGTTAGAGTCTGCCAAGTCTGAGGGCTACTTACCTGGTCTCTCATACCTGGATACCGCCAGGGGAGTCAACCCTATCGTTGGGAAGTTGCCATACAGTCTGCAAGAGAAGTGGTTAGCTCACGGTTCTCAGTACAAGGAGCAGTACAATGTATCTTTTCCTCCATTCGCTTTCTTCACAGACTTCATATGTAATGAAGCACGCAGAAGAAACGACCCCAGCTTCACACTCTCGACCCTCCCTTCGGTTCCATCGAATACTTCCCACAGATTCTCCACAGATCCATCGAAGCCTGAACGTATGGAAAGGAGGTCAGGATACATCAAAGGTCATGTGTCTGCTCACAAAACTGAAGTGGCATCACAACACTCAGCTTCTCAGTCAGACAGTGCAAGCAGCAAGTTGGGTGACATTGATAAACAATGCCCCATCCATAAAAAACCCCATCCTCTAAAAAAGTGTAGAGATTTTCGAAGCAAGCCACTCGAAGAGCGCAAGGCTTATCTTAAAGAGAACGGCATCTGCTTTAAGTGTTGCTCTTCTACTGCTCACTTTGCAAAGAATTGTGAAATGGCCTTGAAGTGCAAAGAATGTGAGAGTGATGGCCACATTGCTGCACTACACCCTGGACCTGCTCCATGGGACATTAGAGACCCCTCCTTAGAGCATGGCGGGGAGGGCGAAGGAGAAGCTCCTCAGTCAGCAGTCACATCCAGGTGCACAGAAGTTTGCGATAGTGGCAAGGAACCTAGATCTTGTTCTAAGATCTGCCTAGTGAGAGTCTATCCCAAGGCACACCAAGACAAAGCCATTAAGGTTTATGCTATTTTGGACGAACAAAGTAACAAGTCATTAGCTAGGTCCGAATTCTTCAACCTCTTCCAAATTACAGGATTAGACTCTCCATATACACTGCGTACGTGTGCAGGTACTACAGAAACATCTGGAAGAAGAGCTACAGGGTTTATGGTGGAGTCGTTGGATGGAACAACAAGGGTGATGCTTCCCACGCTCATCGAGTGTAATCACATGCCAGATGATCGGTCGGAGATCCCAACACCTGCAGCTGCGCAACACCATGCTCACCTGAAGTCCATAGCCTATAAGATTCCACATCTAGATCCAGAAGCTCAGATACTACTCCTTCTAGGACGCGACATCCTGCAGGTTCATAAGGTCAGAGAGCATCGCAATGGTCCTCCCAACGCCCCCTACGCACAGAGACTAGACCTTGGCTGGGTTGTCGTTGGTAATGTCTGCTTAGGCTCGGCCCACAAACCAGAGGCTGTCACTTCCTTCCGGACCAACGTGCTTGAAAATGGACGTCCGTCTCTCCTCACTCCATGCCCCAAGCACCTTAAAGTGAAGGAAAGGTTTAGCACCACAGTCTTTAATGACTGCAGCCTCGGCAGCTCAATCTTTGAAAGAACCAAGGATGATGATAAAGTGGGTCTCTCCATCGAAGACAAGCTCTTCCTGGAGCTTATGGATAAAGAGATGTGCATGGACAACACCAATAGTTGGGTGGCACCCCTTCCATTTCGGTCCCCTCGGCAACAGCTCCCAAACAACCGAGAGCAGGCTCTCAGTCGCCTTACTTCTCTTCGACGCACTCTAGAAAGAAAGCCTGAGATGAAAACTCACTTTCTGAGCTTCATGCAAAAGATCTTTGATAACGACCAGGCAGAGTTAGCTCCGCCATTGTCAGAAGGAGAAGAGCGATGGTATCTACCCATCTTTGGAGTATACCACCCTCGTAAGCCAACTCAAATCAGAGTTGTCTTTGACTCCAGTGCCCAGCACCGTGGCGTCTCATTGAATGACGTGCTGCTTACTGGCCCGGATTTGAACAACAGCTTACTCGGAATCTTGCTGCGTTTCCGAAGAGAGCCAGTGGCCGTGATAGCGGACATTGAGCAGATGTTTCATAGCTTCGTCGTCAGAGAAGATCATCGAGACTTTCTTCGGTTCCTCTGGTTCAAGGACAACAAACCCAGCAATGAGATTGTTGAGTACAGGATGAAAGTCCATGTATTCGGCAATAGCCCGTCACCGGCGGTAGCCATCTACGGTCTTCATCGTGCGGCACAACATGGAGCAAGGGAATACGGCACGGATGCCAAACACTTTGTAGAGCGAGACTTCTATGTCGACGACGGCCTCAAGTCCTTCTCATCAGCAGCCAAGGCCATCGACCTACTCAAAAGAACACAAGAGATGCTTGCTGCCTCAAACTTGCGGCTCCATAAGATAGCGTCAAACGACTCTGAAGTCTTGGATGCGTTCCTTCCAGAAGACCATGCGAAGGGTCTTCAGAATCTGGATTTCGATGACAGCTCAGACCTCATCCAACGTAGCTTAGGGCTCAGCTGGGATCTCAAACATGACCTCTTTACCTTTAGAGTGGCAACTACAGAGAAACCCTTTACCCGTAGAGGTGTTCTAGCCACTGTGAACAGTCTTTTCGACCCTCTCGGACTCATCGCTCCGATCACCATTCAAGGGAAGTTCCTACTGCGCAAACTCACCAGCGGCGAGGCCCTCGACTGGGATAGTCCTCTTCCAGATGAAAAGGAAGCGGAATGGAGAATATGGAAAAACTCCTTACAAAGTCTGAGTGACTTCAGGATTCCAAGAGCTTACACTCCTACTACCCTTACCACAGCCTGCAGGAAAGAACTCCACATCTTCTCAGATGCCTCGGTGAAAGCCATCGCTGCTGTAGCCTACCTGAAGGTGATCGACAGTGATGGAAAGTGCCACGTAGGGTTTGTCCTAGGGAAAGCGAAACTAGCTCCTACAGCTGCTCACACTATCCCAAGGCTGGAACTGGGCGCAGCTGTATTAGCAGTAGAAATGGCAGAGTTAGTGGAGAGTGAGTTAGACATCAGTGTAGACACAGTGCAGTTCTACACAGACAGCAAAGTTGTCTTAGGATACATATATAACCAGACCAGACGTTTTTATGTGTACGTTTCCAACAGAGTACAGCGAATCAGGAAGTCCACCAAACCTGAGCAGTGGCACTATGTCTGCACCACTCATAATCCGGCAGATCACGCCACTCGATCTGTATCTGCAGTTGAGCTTGCTAACACGACTTGGCTCACTGGGCCTCCTTTCCTGTCCCTGCCTGAAGAAGTGCCCACTTCAGAAGAGGAGTCATACGAGCTGGTTGCTCCAGATTTCGACACCGAGGTGCGTTCTCATGCTACCACGCTCTCAGTTCCTCCAGCTAACCTGGGATGTCATCGTTTTGAACGGTTCTCATCTTGGAAGTCTTTGGTGCGAGCCATAGCATTTCTGACGCATATCATTCAGTCTCAAAGGAGTTCCGCAATGGCCAAGCATAAGGACTGTAATGGCTGGCATCAATGCAAAAGGCCTCACACAGCAGAAGAGCTGCTCAAAGCAGAAACTCTCATCATCAAGTGTGTGCAAAGACAGACCTATAGCAAAGAGTTCTCTTGTCTGGCTGCCGGGAAGAACATCTCAAAAGACAGTCCTCTGAGAAAACTCGACCCCCATGTAGACAAAGATGGCCTTCTAAGAATAGGAGGCAGGCTTAACCAGTCTGCGCTCGACACAGGAGAAAAAATGCCTCTCGTCATCCCAGGCCGTAGTCATATTGCAACGCTACTCGTGAGGTATTACCACGAAAAGGTCAAACACCAAGGACGTATATTTACTGAAGGGTCTGTCCGCACAGCAGGGTTCTGGATCGTTGGTGCCAGGAAATGTATCAACGGTATCCTTCGCAAATGCGTTATATGTAACAAGCTTCGTGGAAGAACTGCTGAGCAGAAGATGGCAGATCTGCCCCCCGATCGCCTGAGCACAGAACCACCCTTCACCTACGTGGGACTTGATGTGTTCGGCCCTTGGATTATTACCACAAGACGAACTCGAGGAGGTCAAGCCAACAGCAAAAGGTGGGCAGTGCTTTTCACGTGCATGAGCACGCGCGCCGTGCACATAGAGTTAATCGAAGCAATGGACACATCTAGTTTCATTAACGCCTTGCGTCGGTTCTTTGCTCTGCGAGGACCCGCTAAACAAATTCGTTCCGACTGCGGAACCAACTTTACAGGTGCCTGCAAGGAACTGCATGTACTCCTCACTGATCCTGAAGAGCCCAGTGTTAGGAAGTACTTGAGTGAAGAAGGCTGCACCTGGGTTTTCAATCCTCCCCATTCCTCCCACATGGGAGGAGTTTGGGAACGAATGATTGGCATCTCCAGGCGGATACTGAACTCCATGCTCATGCAAACCAGTCCTTCACGCCTCACTCATGAGGTGTTGTCAACTTTCATGGCAGAGGTCACGGCGATTATTAATGCCAGGCCACTTGTGCCAATCTCTTCAGACCCAGACTCACCTTTTCTTTTGACCCCTGCTTCACTCCTGACACAGAAAGTGTGTACTTACCCTCCTCCTCCGGGAACTTTCGACAGCAAAGATCTCTACCGCCAGCAGTGGAGACAGGTTCAGCATCTGGCCAACACCTTTTGGAACAGATGGAGACGCGAATACTTACCAACGCTTCAAAGCCGCAGCAAATGGCAGGAAGTACGTCCTAATCTGAAGAAAGGTGACTTGGTCCTGCTTAAAGATAACCAGGTAAAGAGGAATGAGTGGCCGATGGCTCTGGTTATGAAAACATTCCCTGACCAAGATGGAAAGGTCAGGAAGATTGAACTCAAGGTCACAAGATCTGGGTCAGCTAAGACTTTCTTGAGACCCATCTCTGAGACGATTCTTCTCAAGAGTGCGGAAGACACAGAGTGAATTTAGTTTTCTCTGTCATTTAGACATGTTCAATTTATTCAGATAGTGGTATTTGTATAATACCAGGCGGGGAGTGTCATGTTTTATGTGAACTTGTCTGTATTTGTAATGCCTTTGCTCCCCCTACTGGTGTTTAAGAGTAACTCATTATTTACTTATTTAGTTCCAGCCTTTGTTCTGATAGGTAGATTTAGTCACATGACACTATGCAGAGAGTCTGATCAGAAAGCATTAGCTTTATGTGCCATGCGGTCGGCCTGTAGCTCCAGCTATCATCTCCTTTCCTCCCGCTGTTCGTGCCAAGGAAAATTATCGCTTGTAAGTTGTGTTCACATTTTTAGAGAATTCTGTTGTTACACAGATATTCGTGTAGTAAGTGTAATGTTTAGTTTATTTACATGTAAATGTTGCTTTGACAGTAGACTATAACTACAGTTAACTGCATTATCGTATCTGTGAATATATTATATTATTTAAGGAACCAGTCAGTAATTAGTGCTATATTTTTGTATCATTTCAGTTTTACAAAATTGTTTCATGAGAACGAAGACATCAGTAAAGACCATTCAACTTTACTCCAGCCTCTGAGTTTATCTTGAAGCTTGTTCGCTATCTGTCGATGTGTACACAGACACACACACTGAGGACAGAATAGAACTGTTTACTGAGTGTGTGTCCATCATTTAGATATGAATGAAATACATGTAAAAACAAGAAAGGAAGAAATTTTCTGACGTTTTTCTGAATGTAAATCTGTACCCAAATCACACAAAAGTATCTTGAGACCTTTGAAAAATACTTCAACCGACTTTGTTTCTCTCTCTTTGTTTCTTCCGGAGCGTTGTAAAATATCCACACAAGCGAGTCTCTCAGTATCGATGTCTGAAAGCCACAAGTTAGAACAAGATGATGCAGAAAATATTCCAAAATAAAAGGGACATTAAAATGAAAAACTGGATTTAAGGAGTTAAAATGTTCATTCAAGGAACACCTTGGTTGTTTTTTAGTCTTTGTGAAACTGGTTTGAACTTTAGTCAGTCACCTATTTAACACGTTTATTCAAAGAAAGAATCACAAAGCCTAAAAAAAGTGAGTCAAATCAAAATAGTAACTGAACAACCCTACTACAGTAGTCACATATGAAGTATGAAAATATATGAAATATATACACTGCCTGGAAAGAAAAAAAAAAGTCGCCACCTGGATTTAACTAAGCAAATAGATACAAGCCTCTTATTGGATAATTACTGCATGGGTGATTGTCTTTCAGCTGACAATTTATTTTATTTTACCCCAACTGATGCAATGAGTAGCATCTCATTTCTTAAACAACCATGTTTAAAGACACATCCTGTGGTCGTGGAAAAGATGTTAGTCTGTTTGAGAAGGGTCAAATCACTGGCATGCATCAAGCAGAGAAAACATCTAAGGAGATTGAAGAAACTACTAAAATTGGGTTAAGACCTGTCCAACGCATTATTATTTTTTATGACTTACATTTTTTATTTACAAATCAGTAGCATCACCAACAGTACAGAATGCCTTTTAGTCCAACCCCAAACATTTTCTCCCACCCACCCACCAACCCAAAACAAAGAGGGGTCATCTAACAATTCAGTGCAGTGGCCATGTATAACTCAAACAAACTCATAGCTGTAATCACAGAGACAGAATAATCATGTCATACAAAGTAATTAATAATAATAATAATCCCGAGCAGTAGTCAAGAAGTAATAATCCCATAATCATCACGTCTCTATCCTATAACTAACACTTCCTGAGCAGCCTGTTATTTCCTACCGTGGAACAAATATAGTGTCAAGGTACATGCCCCACTTCTTGTTCTGTCCTGCATCCTATATGACATCCTTTCATATGCAGCTACTTTGCCTAATTCAGTCACCCAGTCCTGGAAAGGAGGTTCTCCATGTTTCTTCCAATTCCTAAGAATAATCTGTCGTCCAATCATGATAACAGTTTGTGTCCAGGATTTCAGTGGTTGAGGAAAGGAGGACAATACTTTACAGTCTCCTAATATATACAGCTTAGGGCAAAGTACATAATGTCTTTTTAGGACTCTGACAATGTAGTTGTGAATCTTCATCCAGTATTGGTTAATCTTGGGACATGACCACATCACATGTATCATTGTCCCTTCTTCCACACCACACTTCCAACAAGTATCTGAGTCCTTCAACCCAAGTCTGAAGAGCCTACTTGGGGTCCAATAGAATCGATGCAGAATCTTAAACTGAATAAGGCTAACCCTCAGGTCCCTTGACATTGTTCGGGAATTGCCACAAACTGTAGCCTATTCCTCTTTAACATATGATATCCCCAAGTCTCTTTCCCAGGAAAGTCTCAGGGCTGAGATCCCTATCTCCCCTTCACACTCCATCAGCATCCTATAATACTTCGCTGCTTCATGCCCTTTACCCAGTACCTGAAGGATTTTATCCACCTTTCCGCTGATTTTGGGGGGTGTAAACGTGACCTAAGAATCCCCTGTAGTGCATGGCGCAATTGAAGATGTCTCCAGAATTGAGTTTTGTTTAAGGTCATCAAATGTTTTAAATATATCAGCATTAAATAGATTTTCTAATACAAGGATGCCTCTTTCTACCCAGTCCTTCCAGATAAATGTTTTTTTTATTAATTTTTAACTTGGGATTTAGCCTGTCCAACGCATTATTAAAAACTGGAAAGATAGTGGGGAACCATCATCTTCATGGAAGAAATGTGGTCAGAAAATAATCCTGATTGATCGTGGTCGGCGATCACTTAAACGCTTGGTGAAAACAAATGGAAGAAAAACAACAGTAGAACTCAGGGCTATGTTTAATAGTGAAAGTAATAACACGTACAATGTGAAGGAAACTCAAGGGATTGGGACTGAACAGCTGTGTAGCCTTAAGAAAACCACTAATCAGTGAGGCTAACTGGAAAAAAAGGCTTCAATTTGCTAGGGAGCATAAAGATTGGACTCTGGAGCAATGGAAGAAGGTCATGTGGTCTGATGAGTCCAGATTTACCCTGTTCCAGAGTGATGGGGGCATCAGGGTAAGAAGAGAGGCAGATGAAGTGATGCACCCATCATGCCTAGTGTCTACTGTACAAGCCTGTGGGGGCAGTGCTATGATCTGGGGTTGCTGCAGTTGCTCAGGTCTAGGTTCAGCAACATTATGTGTCCAAAGAATGAGGTCAGCTGACTACCTGAATATACTGAATGACCAGGTTATTCCATCAATGGATTTTTCTTCCCTGATGTTCAAGGGCATATTCCAAAATGACAATGCCAGGATTCATGGGGCTCAGATTGTGAAAGAGTGGTTCAGGGAGCATGAGACATCGTTTCCACACATGGATTGGCGACTACTACGACATTAGCTTACCTGCTGGTAAAGTACTGCTCAGCCCTCCACTCTGCTCAACTGGCTCTTCTGTGCAATTCAAATGATGTACGGCAGTTTGGATATGCAAAGGTTTTCGCACCTCTCTTGATTGACCTAAAAACTCTGGAAGACTCCGGTGTCTACATCGAAACCAACACAGGGTTTTCAAGAAAATTGTTCATGACACTCATAACTACAAAAATGTACTGAAAACATTGGCAGAGAGACACCAAAACATGATGGCATTCTATTTGTCATCCCCAAGATTTCCCAAGCCACCAGTACAGACTTCAAAAATGGAGTCTATCTACGTTGAGTCATTGCCTACTGATACACATGCATTAATATCGGGCAAAACAGACAGCAGCAGTGTATACGCCACAAAACAAGTAACCACTGAAGGCACAACTTTTGTGGCTGGCATGTTTGTTTGCACTGGTGCACATGCACCAGCTAATGTCTAATAAACAGTGAGTTTATTGGACATTAGCTGGTGCATTAGCTAACCTGCCGGTAAAGTACTGCTCAGCCCTCCACTCTGCTCAACAGGCTCTTCTGTGCAATTCAAATGATGTACGGCAGTTTGGATGTGCAAAGGTTTGGACACCTCTCTCGAGTGACCTAAAAACTCTGGAAGACTCTGGTGTCTACATCGAAACATTTGGCGACTGTCTCAAAGACACAGTCTACTCTGTTGTGCCTGATAACCTTGCTGCCCATGGGCTAGCTGGTTTCAATTAAAGTTTCAGGTCTACATATTTCTGCAGATTTTGTCTTGCCACCCAGACAGAAATGCAAACGTCAGATGCAGTCACTGGCAGTTTTGAGATGAGAGCAAAAGATGTGCATGATAATCTTGTTCAAGAAATACAGAACAATGACAGTGAAGAGAAGTATGGTGTAAACACAGTTGTGTTCTCTCTGACCATCTCTCTTATTTCCATCCTATCACAGGATTTCCACCCAACATCCTACATGACCTGTTTGAGGACGTGGTTCCCGTGGAGTTGGCACATTGAAAGGTTTGATTGCAAAGAAATATTTGACTTTGGAAGAACTAAATAGGGCAATAGTCCTTTTCTTTCTAACATACGGATAAGGTTGAACGCCCTCACCCAATTCCTCAACATTTTGCCAGTCGAGGACAATTGGTGGGAATGGGCACGAGAACCACACTCTGCTTAAACTGCTCCCTGCTCTCATTGGCTCCAGAGTCCTAGAAGGGGACACATTGTGGGAGGTGTTAATGGACTTAAAAGACATAGTTGAGCTTTCCATGTCTCATACTTTCACTGATGATACCATTCAGTACATGGCCTGTAGATTTCAGATCACAGCCAGCTGCTTCAAGAAGTCTTACCCAGCTTACGATTACGACCAAAGCATCATTACATTGAGCATTATCCTCATCTCATAAAGTGCTTTGGTCCTCTGGTGCATCTCTGCACAATGAGATTTGAGGGGAAGCACAAGGTTTTCAAGAAAATTGTTCATGACACTCATAACTACAAAAATGTACTGAAAACACTGGCAGTGACACCAAAACATGATGCCATTCTATTTGTCATCTCCAAGATTTCTCAAGCCACCAGTACAGACTTCAAAAGTGGAGACTGTCTATGTTGAGTCATTGCCTACTGATACACATGCATTAATACCGGGCATCACAGACAGCAGCAGTGTATATGCCACAAAACAAGTAACCATTGAAGGAACAACATTTGTGGCTGGCATGTTTGTTTGCACTGGTGCACATGCACCAGCTAATGTCCAATAAACAATGAGCTTATTGGACATTAGCTAACCTGCCGGTAAAGTACTGCTCAGCCCTCCACTCTGCTCAACTGACTCTTCTGTGAAATTCAAATGATGTACGGCAGTTTGGATATGCAAAGGTTTCATACTTCTCTTGAGTGAGAGTTGAGAATTATGAGCGGTTATGAGTCGGTTAAGTGAGGGGTAGCAGCTCGACTCTGATTAGCTGTTTATGTGAAGGTGAGCCCTGTCTCATTGTTTGAAGACTTGAAGACTTTCTCAATGGTGTTGACATAGGCAGCTGTGCGCAGGTCCAGGTCCAGGCCCAGGTTGTACTTGCTTGCCTCCAGGACAGAAATATCTGTGTAAGTAGAGTTTTTCTTTATTCATCTTGCCAAGTGGAGTCTATTCCATCAGTAGACAGCACTTTATCATTTGTCCTTGTAGCTGTTAATCAACTAAACTGATAAATAATTATAGGAAGAATAAATGAACAACAGAAATTACAAATGAGTAGTTCATATGCAATTTGGTTATAAAAACAATATTCACATGTGGTTAATTAGCCATGAGAAAATGTTAGTCACTGTATTTCTGTGTTATACTATCGTCGGCTGCGGTTAATAAAAGTCTGATATAAGCAACATATTGTGTAAATAATACTATCAGCACAAATATGTATTATATTATATTATATTATATTATATAAATGAATAGTTTGTGTGTTTTATTTGAATAGCAGGGAGCAGGGAGCTGATATCTGATCACAAGAGGTCAGGAAAGACTCAAGTGAAGACACATTCTATTGTGAAGAGGACCAAAGAAACGTAAAAATCCATTCATCTGTCTATTCATCTTCAAATTTTTGATGACTGTCAATTTTTTTTAAACTTATTTTAGCAGCTTTGATAGTCATGTTACATTCAGATAACCTGTACTTGTACAAGGATTAAAACTTGATGAAGTACCTTTTAAATCTAAGGTACTATATTTATTTAAACCTTTTACTATTTTGTAAAAGCTTTGTCCAGAGAATGGACTGAAAGAACCTGAAAGACTTTCTTTAGGAAACAGCTGAATATAAAATATACAAAATATATCACCACATCACATTTATGTATCACATGTATTTTATGATTGTTTATAGATGCCTGCTCGTCCTTTTGATTACCCTGAGGGAGCGACAACAGAGGAGAAGAGCGAGTTCAGAAATACAACTCTGCGGGACAACCGGGATATTCTCTATTTCGACACTAGAAGAAATAACTCCAGATGCAATCTGATTTTCTTTATTGTATTTGCAGATGACTGGAAAGCTGTAATACTGGAGGCCTTCCCTGATACCAATACAGTTCAACTGACTGACAAAGTCAATCTTGAGCTTTCCAATGACAGAGGCCATGTATGCATATAGCAACCTTGACATGTTTGAGGAACGCTTTGACGAACTGAGACAACAAATGGTGATGGGAAGGATATGAGGAACACAAACAATCAATCTGAATAGTCATAAATTCAATGATGATCCTGAAACAGAGGAACAGCCCAGCAGTGACAGGAGGAGTGATGGGAGCAAGATCCCTCCCCACGAATAAAATGCAACAAAAACAGAAATGCCAGGGAAAGATAGACATTGATTGTCTAGTGAATGTGTTCAAAAAGACACAAAAAAAAAGAGAGAAAAAACACAACAGGGTTTTTAGAATGTTAATTACAGCTTGTTAAAGCTTTTTAGATTCTTCAGCCACTCAAAATAAGATACCGTCACACCACCAGCATTCAGGTACATGTCCTGCAAGATGAAACGTGACATCCTCAGACATCGGCCTGTTTGTAATGGTCTTCACTGCTCTGTTTGTAGAAATGTCTTGTTAAATGTACTGCAACAACGATTTGATTAAAATTCTACTATAACACTCTTGATGTGTGCTTGTCATATTAAAAATATTACAAAACTGGTTGAAGAGCAAGAATCTGAAACGTGTAAAAAGGAAGCCAACAGACTAAAAATCTGTCTACATAATGTTATCATATTGTCATTGTTTGGGTTTCAACAGCAAGGTTTACAAATGCATGTGTTCATTATGTTCATTCCCAGTTCATTCTCTTAAACTGAGCTGAAGGATAAACTCTAAATAAAGTTGAATAAAGTTTAAATTCTACTTCATATCTGAATGAAAAACGTGGATCCACCCCAATAGTGAAAAGGAACGTTGTAGCCGTGTGTGTGCTTACAGGAATAACCATGACGTTGTTCTCCAGGAAGACCTTGTCAGCATCTGGAGTGGTGGGACCGTTGGCACCTTCTGCAATGACCTGGAGAAAATTAAAGAAATAAAAAGACACTTCACGACTTCACCCAGCTGCTTTGAATCCAAAAGACAACCTAAATCACAGCACTTTTTGCGAGTCAAAGTATGTGGTACCTTGGCCTTGATCCTGGGGGCGTTGTGATGTGTGAGCTGCTGTTCTACAGCTGCAGGGATCAGGATGTGGCAGTCTGCTTCCAAAATGTTCCCTTCATAGGGCTTTGTTCCAGGGAAGCCCACAATGGTGCCGTGTTGCTGCAGAAAGTGCAGAGAAAATATCAGAACGTTTCAGAGGGAGTAAAATATAGAGGCATTTGTATTCACTGAATATTAGTGAGTGACATGAGCCTGAATCTGGACAGCAAAAAGAAGAACGGATCACAGAGGAAGAAAGAGAAAAGAGACAGGAGTGGACAGATGTGCTGGTACCAGTTTGTAGTCCTCCAGCTGTTTGAGGTCAATGCCCTCTGGATTGTAGATGGCTCCATCAATCTCACCGATGCCCACACACTTGGCCCCGAACCTGTGCAGGTACCTCATGGAATGGAGACCCACATTACCAAAGCCCTGAGAAAAGTCACAGCAAGATTAGAACTACCACAGTCCAACAACACAGTCCAACCAAGAAGTACAGTGTGTTCAGCTTCATGCAATCACATCCTCTGGTGCCATCATGTGGCCAGTGTACATTATAACATTATCCTCATAAAACTGATGTGTGTCCTGAAAAGAGACTGTGAAAAAGATGCTATTTATTCCCTTTGCTCTAAACTGCAACTCCATTTTAGTCAACGGGCAACACTAAATAAAATCATGAACACTTTTATGTTTAATTTAAATCAGTTTAACAGCACCACGAACTACATTCTCCAAAATGATCATACAGTTGATTTACCACCTTTCTGCATAAACTGGACCTTAGAAAAGTCATGAAACTTTAGTGCAGGATTGTTATGGCAATACATATGTTTTCCCAAATCACACAAAAGTATCTTGAGACCTTGGAAAAATACTTAAACTGACTTTATTTGTCTCTCTTTGTTTCCTCCGTAGTGTTGTAATAATCAAATATGCACACAAAACAATGTTTGAGTGTTAGGTTGTTCTTAAAAGCAGCTGCTATTTATGACGCAAACTTGAGTGCATTTGTACTGATTAAAATATGCTCACTACCTTAGTTGGTTTAGGCAACAATGATACTAATAATAACCATACTAACCATGCAGCTCCTCTGTGGTAAAGTGGTAAAGTGACATATCATAGAAGCCCTCAGTATAAATACATTCATGGATTGCACCAAAATAGCTTCTAGCACTGCTCACGGCCTGCGCAACAAGAGCCTGGTAGGTGAAGGTTTTACACTCTGTAAAGTTGTAATGAACTAACTGACCCCTCAGGAAGGCTTACGCATGATAACCAAACTTGATCAACCGCATAGCATGTTTGTCTTAGCCGCTTTATATCAGAGCTGGAGAAAAATGAAAGCTAGATAGTCATTGGTGCTCGAGTCCCTCCACCCTTCCATCACCTCATCCTTTCATCTTGACCAGAAAATCCACCTGTCTTTGGTATGTACCTAATTGTCTTTGTGGTTTTCTCTTTCTGCAGGTAGAGTACAGAGGAATAGAGCAGGGCAGGAAGGAGAAGGGGTAAGTAAACAGGTTAAGTAGACTAGATCACTTGTGACTCCAAACACACCTCCAGACTGTGTAAGGGTTATTTGACTAAGAAAGAGAGTGATGGAGTGCTGCGCCAGATGACTGGCCTCCACAGTCACCTGACCTAAACCCAGTGGCGATGGTTTGGGATGAAATGGACCGAAGAGTGAAGACAAAAGGGACAACAAGTGCTCAGCATCTCTGGGAACTCCTTCAAGACTGTTGGAAAACCATTTCAGGTGACTACCTCATGAAGCTCATTGAGAGAATGCCAAGAGTGTGCAAAGCAGTAATCAAAGCAAAGGGAATAATCTACAATATCTATATAACGACAAAATAAAGATGGTTTATCTTCCTTGTCAAATCTGGTGTCTACATTACCCATAATGCAACTTGATCACTGTCAGGTCAGCGTGTTTTTTTTCTATACGTGGCTAATGTAGCCATGATGTCTTTCTTCCCACATGCTGAACTTCAGATATGCCGTAAATGTTTTTCTCCCCATGTTCCAAAATGAAAACCTTTTCTGGAGTAAATGAAAAACTTTTGCAACACCTGACAAACGTTTCAAAGTTTCTCCAAAATGTGATCACCTTTTGTTCTTGTGCGGCCGCTTTTGTGAAACCGGTTTGCATCATGTCCACAAAGAGTGTAGATGGAAGCTGACTGACATCTTCAGGTTTATTCTATTTTATATACTTTTATTTATTCACATTCTACCAGAATGAATCCTAAAGTTTCCAAATAATCCAAATGCTGTTTAAAATGGTGCACAAGAAAACAATAATATTTTTGGATGGAAGGTTCTACCTCATTAAAAGAACGAGTCTCAGTGTCGATGTCTGAAAGCCACAAGTAAGAACAAGATGATGCAGAAAATATTCCAAAATAAAAGAGACATTAAAATGAAAAACTGGATTTGAGGAGTTAAAATGTTGATTCAAGAAACATCTTGGTTGTTTTTTGGTCTTCGTGAAACTGGTTTTCATGCCAACAAGTAGTTCGAACAATAGTTGGCACCTTTTCAGACGTCCGTCAATCAATAGAACAATTATTAAAAAAATAGAATCAGTTCTCTAAGAGAAAAAATGTTCCAGGAAATGTGATGTTGTTCTTGTGCGGTCGCTTTTGTGAAACCGGTTTGCATTGAAAGATCATGTCCACGTAGAGTGTAGAAGGAAGCTGATTGACATCTTCAGGTAAAACAAACTTTTATTTCACATTCTACCAGTATGAATCCTAAAGTTTCTAAATAATCCAAATGCTGTTTAAAAAAGTTGTGAAGGGAACTCAAGAGATTGGGACTGAACAGCTGTGTAGCCTTAAGAAAACCACTAATCAGTGAGGCTAACTGGAAAAAAAGGCTTCAATTTGCTAGGGAGCATAAAGATTGGACTCTGTTCCAGAGTGATGGGGGCATCAGGGTAAGAAGAGATGAAGGCAGATGAAGTGATGCACCCATCATGCCTACACTGTTAGAAATTGCTGTTAATTTACAGCAGAATTCCAACAGTATTAACCTGTTATTATTTTTGAATACATCACTCTACTGTTAATACAAACAAAAAACTGTGAAATTTTGGTGATTTACTGTTCTTTTAACGGAACTATACTGTCTTCCTAAAATACAGCATTTTACTGCTAATCATTCATCCTAACCTTCTAAATCACGGTATCATGATGTATTTTTTGCATTCTGGGAAATTTAACACGAACTACACATGGGAAGCTGGATCTGTTCGGTGTCACAGTGGTTGGTGGTTAGCACTGATGCCTCACAGCGAGAAGGTCCTGGGTTTGAATCCATGGGCCGACTGGGCCTTTCTGTGTGGAGTTCGCATGTTCTGCCTGTGTCTGCATGGGTTCTCTCCCACAGTCCAAAGACATGCTCGTTCATTGGTTCATTGGTGATTCTAAATTGGCCGTAGGTGTGAGTGTGAATGGTTGTCTGTCTCTCTGTGTTAGCCCTGCGATAGACTGGCGACCTGTCCAGGGTGTACCCCGCCTCTGGCCCAATGACAGCTGGGATAGGCTCCAGCAGACCCCGCGACCCTTCACAGTTTGTAGATTTTGTGAAGACTGATAATGTATTTTTAAACAAAGCAGTTGACTGTAAAGTATTGTGAAAGTAATCTTAACAAACAGTAAACGCTGTATTTTTCAATAACAGCACAAAACTGTAAATTTTAGTGACAGTAAAAATATGTTAATTGTACAGTAACATAATGGCAACCCTGCTGCCAGTTCTTTACTGTTATTTTACAGGAAAATTCTTAACAGTGTAGTGTCTACTGTACAAGCCTGTAGGAGCAGTGCTATGATCTGGGGTTGCTGCAGTAAAGGTGGCAACTTTTTTTTTTTTGCCCAGGCAGTGTGTGTGTGTGTGTGTGTGTGAGTGAGATATATATATATAAATAAATAAAATGATATATATACATTATCATATATATAATGATAATGATGTGGATCAAACTACTTCTTGACTGCATGATGCAGCAGATCATGAAACAAACACATTGGCACGTTTTAGTGTCTCTTTCTGAACATTTTATTGGTTTCCAAAAAAAAAAAAAAAAAAAAAAAACATGAATAAAATAAAAATAGAAAGTAATGTCCTCCTTAATAATTTCGATGCTGAGGAACTGGACGGTTAAAACTGAGGGAAGTAATTCAACCAGGGACTGGGCGATCACAGTGACACCTCGCCCCATCCCTGCTCCTCTTTCTTGGCCAGCGGAGGAGTCGGGGAGAAGCTGCGTTTAAGATGAAGCCAGCAGTAAGAGAGGAAAAATGAAGGGGACGAGGAGCAGGAGAGCATCTACTGAATCCTAACCAACCTTCACACCTTAAGAGTGAGAAGACAAACGTGTGCAATAAAATGATTATTCTCAATACTCACAAGAAGTTAAATCTAAATCCCTTTTATTTAACATTAGACTGAAACGGCCATCTCCCTTTGAGAGCAGACCTCTTTCTGAAATAAGGCAACTGTAGTGTTGTCATCTGAAACAACCAAAACTAGAGAGTCACACATGCGTTCAGCGATCACAAATAGGGCGCTGTGAACATGGCTGCCATATAACAATATAGACATTGACGGCTGAGGGAAGGGCAGAGCCTTTCTTTCTCTCTTGGGATGTCCCGTTTTATGGTCAGTGCAACCTCGGGAATAAACAAGAACATGGCAATGTCTAAACAGAGTTGCAGAGATATAATGGTGGCACAAAGATCACAGGATAAATACCAGGCTAGCCAAAGCGTCGCTGTGTATGTGTGAAAGAGCGGAGTAAACAGTGATATGTTCCAAAGGCTTTTCTAGGAGGTGGAAGAAGGCAGGAGAGGGGGGATCAATAGCAGGAGGGAGGGGTAGCAGCTCGGCTCTGATTGGCTGTTTATGTGAAGGTGAGCCCCGCCTCATTGTAGACTTTGAAGACTTTCTCAATGGCGTTGACATAGGCAGCTGTCCGCAGGTCCAGGCCCAGGTTGTACTTGCTTGCAGTGCGCATGATTTGCTATAAATAAATAATAAATAAATAGAAAAAGAGAAGATTACAAAGTTAGTTTTTGAAATATTCAGGGCTTTGTTATTAGATGTATATGTGTTGAGTTAGGAAACTTCATGTCAACCAGACCAGAGATAGAGACGACTTAATGAAAACATGTTTATACATTTATTCAAAGTGATTTAAATTCCTTTTTAATATCACAAAGAATTAAATTTAATGACTTTTCCACAGTTGCGTCAGAAACAGAATCAAGGCTTTCCAAGATAAAAGTGTCTCTGGGAAAAATGATGGTCCTTTTAGCTAACAAATTCACACTGTTTGACCCTTTTTCCAAGTCCAGTCTGTTGGCCATGACAGGAACACGTTTTTTCCAACTTTCCAAAGTGTATGTTGTATGTTGATGGAAAAGTTAACATATTCTCTGATTATCAAACATATATGACGATATTCACTTCACCACAGAGACATCTACACCCACTTATGACTCACGTGCACAGGAGTATAAATATAGATGTCACTGACAGATAGACACTGTGTTATTGGCTAGGCTAATATCATTGTGTCCTCTCCTTGCTGTGAGTAAAAAAATCCTTAAGTCAACCTCGTCTGGAGTCTGTCTCGTCTCTTCTCTGAAGTGCTGGTAATCTTGAAGATTTATCTGACATATGTTTACTATGGTACCTCACTAAAACACTAAAACAGTCCTGTGTGATCACTTACCCGGGCAGATCTCTCCATGGTGTAGGCCAAACCAGAGTGAACGATGTCCTTCTCAGAGGCACCCTGCAAATGAAGATGGTATCTTAACCACACAACTGAACTCAGAGGAACACTTCTGACTGTGGTTGTAATTTGGTTAAGCCTCCAGGACCCAAGAGGTTTCATCTGTGATTGTTACTCACAGCAACTCTGGCCTGGAAGTCAGCAGTAGGTACGATGGGGATGGGTCCTCCATGCTTGCCAAACTTCCTCTCTAAACTTTCCTGTACAGACACTGGACAGGATGACAATGGAAAAGGAGAAATAAAGTCAGCTATAAAATCCAGAGTCATGGGACTCACTCATGTGATAGCTTGATTAGATGACGTGGTTTTACAACGTAGCACCTATAACTTCTTTTACCATATATGGTGAATAATTATTCTGCCACTCTATGATTGGCTGTGTGAGAACAAGACAAATAGTATAAATGAAAACAGAGAGATGCTGTCAATACTCTTGGACAGAACTCCTTACCGAGCATCATCACCAACACTGCCTGAACTACTAAACTGAGTAAGAATACATCTATTTAACTTTCCTACAAATTCTCATTGACTGATGTTTTTGTACTTAACAAACAGCGATATCTGGGACATAAAACAGTAGAGAAACTGGAACTAAGCAAGGTTTGAAAGAAGTCTGATGTGAGTCCTGAGCTGAGGTTTGTTTTATTCCTTCAGGAAGCAGCTGTGGGACCATACACCTAGACATGGCGTCAACTGGACCATCAAAGGAACGTACACCACCAGCTGATGTAGTAAGTAGTGAGAACATTTACATAAGAAAGGACATATTGTAATGTGTTCTGTAGCTCATTAAGGGAGTCAGATCCTGAACTGGCATCCTGGGAGTTAAGAGTCCATAGGTTTTTGTTAACTTTTGTTAATGATCTCAGTTCAACATAAATCTATATAAATATAATGAATAGAATGAATAGAATGTCACATTTTCATGACTAACATTTATTACATCAACCATGGAAACATTTATTAAAATTATTCACAAACTGCCACTCCAGCCTGGTGTGCTAGTTTAATACATAGACTGGATGTGTGTGAGGATGATAACATCACATTTAGATGTGAACAAAAGCTTCAAAAAACTAACCCTATATGTTTTTATCACTGTAAGTAAGATGCCAATTTATATGTTTCTTTTGTTTCTTTGTAGGTGACTAAGCAGTTTAAGTACAAGCCAGGTGCAACATACTTTGCAAAAAAACAACAGAGACGCGAGCAAATGATGGCAGATCCAGAAACTCTCTTTGAAACTGAGGGGAACGATAAATTGATGTTTTATACAAAAGATCATGAAATATGGAAGAAAACACTTTTGGATATGCCTGAATTGAAGGAGGACATAATAACAACCCACAAATACAGCCTGCCAGAGTTCACAATTTCTGTGAATTCTACTGGATCGTGTGTGATATATAGCTCACAGGGGAATATGCAAAATGCTAAAAGGAAATATCAAGAAATAAAAGAAATAAAAGAAAAAATCATGACGGTGAAAATGGAAGATCTGAAATTGGGTGACAACAGTCAAGGAAAGTCAGAGAAGTAGCTCCCAGATTACTCTTCTCAGTTCCTGCCAGAACCCCACTTCAATTCCTGTCACTTTTGTGAGGCAAAATATCTTTATGTACAATGACAAGTAGAGCAAAAATGACTAGATTCAGATCTATAAAAACTATATGGATCAATATAAAGGGTATATTAATTTTTTTATGACATTATGTTTAATGGATAACCTGGGTTGTAAAAATGTCTAATCTCTGGTTCATGTCTGGGCAGCTGTCACTGGGTGAGAGGTGGGGTACACCCTGGACAGACTATCACGGGGCTAACACAGAGAGACGATGTAATGTCTGGTTGTGGTTTGAAAATATATTTGTCACATTCTTTACACTTTCAAAAATCTACTTCAGGTGTTTCTGGTTTGTTGTGATCATGTCATAAGAGTACTGGCATTGTATCATTTGATTGAGCCCTAGTTTGTCTGTAGGTTTTTGGGGAATCACAGAGCAGCTTTGTACTCACTAAGCAGGTGGTAGTTTGAAGGTCAGTCTTCCATAACTGACATGGTTGAGATTCTTCAGTGACTCGAAATAAGATACTGTCACACCACCAGCATTCAGGTACATTCAGGTGTCCTGCAAGATGAAACATGACATCCTCAGACATCGGCCTGTTTGTAACGATCTTCACTGCTCTGTTCGTGGAAAAGGCTTGTTAAATGTTAAATACTGCAAAAATGATTTGATTAAAACACTACAATAACACTTTTGACGTGTGCTTGTCATATTTAAAAATATCACAAAACTGGTTGAAGAGCAAGAATCTGAAATGTATAAAAAGCAAGTCAACGGAGTAAATCTGTCTACATAATGTTATCATTATTGTTTTAGTCAATTAGCAACACTAAATAAAAACATAAACACTTTAATGTTTAATTCAAATCAGTTTTACAGCACCACAACCTACATTCTCCAAAATTATCATACAGTTGATTTACCACCTTTCTGCACAAACTGGACCTTGGAACAGTCATTAAACTTTAGTGCAGGATTGTTATGGCAATACATTTGTTTTCACCAGTGTACCCAATGAACTGTTTACTGAGTGTGTGTCCATCATTTAGATATGACTGAAATACATCAGTCATATCTAAGGAGGAATGACGTTTTTCTGAATGTAAATCTATACCCAAATCACACAAAAGTATCTTGAGACCTTGGAAAAATACTTTATTTTTCTCTCTTTGTTTCCTTCCTTCCAACCTAGGTTGTTCTTAAAAGCAACTGTTATTTATGACGCAAACTTGAGTGCTTTTGTACCAATTATGCTCACTAAACATATTCACTACCTTAGTTGTTTTAGGCAACAATGACTTAACGCCTCTGTGTAGGGTTAAGTGACACATCATAGAAGCTCTCAGTATAAATAAATTCATGGATTGCACCAAAATAGCTTCTAGCACTGCTCATATGGAGCCAGAGTGAGCATATTAACTGGCTCTTGTCTCTCTTGATTGTTTGTCTAAGAGTCGGTTAAGTTTCGTTTCTCTGCCGGCCGACTAAGTGGCTGAAGACTCACGGTTAAGCAGGGATCCAGGGATCCATGAGCAGCGGTTATGAGTCGGTTAAGTTTCGTTTCTGCTTATTGTGAGTAAGTGAGTGAGTGTCTTAGTTTGCTAGTGGTCAAGTCGGGTAGTACGTTTTGTTTCTCTGCCAAATGAGATGTAAGATGTATGAATGGTGCAGTTTATTGATTATATATCAATCAAACCTAGTAGGACTCAACTGAGCCGGTTAAATAGACTCTAGATTCATGATTCTTCAGTCGTCTTTGATGGCCGGTTATATGAACCGAATCTTTAATCTTTTCATTTTCCTCATGTTCAGATCAGACGCAGCAGATTTCCTGGTTGGAGACGTTTAAGGATCATGAAACAAACACACTGGCACGTTTTAGTGTCTCTTTCTGAACATTTTATTGTATTGTTTATTGTTTCCAAAAAAAAAAAAAAAACATAAATAAAATAAAAATAGAAAGTATTGTCCTCCTTAATATTTTTGATGCAGAGGAATAGGACGGTAGCCTGGGTGTTCCCTGAATGTCAATTGGTTCAGAATTTATGGAAATCTCTTCACGACCTGTTGTCCTCCAGATCTATAAACATAGATTTCTTTTCATATCTAAACATCCAGATGGGTGTAATCCTCAAAAATAAAAAGGATGAATATTTGGTTAATAATCTAATTATAGCAACAAAATATTATATACATAAATGTCGATTTGCTGAGTCCTCCCCCACATGGTCTGCACTTAAAAATGAACTCTTGCTGCTCCAAAGCTGTCTTATAAAGGTAGAGAATGCCCAAGCTAAAAAACTGCATAAACTGATATTAATACTTCAGTTGAGCTGAGTCCCTGTTATTTGGTTTGTTTTATGTTATTTATTTTGTTTTAGTTTATTTCTGTTGTTTTTTTGTTTTTTTTGTGTGTGTGCTGTCTTTCTAGTTTGTTCTCCCTTGTCATGTGAATGGTATGTCTTTTCACCTTTATAGTTGGTCTGCTGGAGGTGTGACTCTGAGGCAATGTTCCCTCTAATTTTTCATGTGTCTGGGCATACACAAAAACTCTGTGAGTACACTGTGGACCACTGTGAGCAACATCACACGTGCATGCTGGGGCCACACACCAGTATCACACCTGTCCAAAACCTGAGATCATAGCAAGTTACATAGTTTATCAAAAGAATCCCATTATAGCAGTAATTTTTTACCTATATATTATATTCATCTATTTATTGCGCATAGTGCTGTCTGTGATGTGTGTGTGTTGCTTGTATGTCTTTATGCCACTGTCAAAGACAATTTTCCATTTTATGTAAGTTTTATGGACATTAAAGAAGTCTAAGTCTAACTGTATAAATGAATATAAAACAATAGAAAGCAGAACATTCCTCTTGTAATAGCGCAATAAGAAAAGTTCAAACAGAAAGTTTGAGGAAAAGTTGTAGCTTTGTTGTCTTCTGGTATCTTCTTCACAAGCAACAGTACCTCGACCAATGAGATGAGCAGGATTCCCGCTGTCAGCTTATTGGTCACAGTTTACCGTAAATGTTCCTATAAAGCGCCTTGTTACTCATTAATTACATTGACATTTTACACGCTACTTTTGATTCTCACGGTAATACGGGACAAAGTGCGTCCTGTTTCAGCTCAATACGGGACGCGTACTTTTGTTTCTAAATACGGAACGATTCTGTTTTTCAAGGGACTGTTGGCAACCCCAAGTTTTGCAGAGCAGACCTTTCTCTCTCGAAAAAGAAAAATCTTACCCAGTGTCACCGCTGGTTCTTTGTTTGCACACACTCCGACAGCCATTCCATCTTAAAAGAACCACATTTAATTTTTACTTTGTCTTGGTGAGTGGATGCGCCACTGCCTTAACTCCGCCGCACTGTTAGCTAACCTGCAAAACACCGGCGCCGCGGTGGATATGGGGGGGCACGTACTGTCATGATTGGCAGCGTAAGTGAACCGCATCATACCATTGGCTGGACAGCTGTCACTCACTGAGTTACATTGCAAAATGGTACATAAACAAATAATTTACTTGTTTAATTTATTTACAGTTCATGTTGGATTTTTTTATGCGCTGCATAGATTTTCTTGTGCGCGGAGAACGTGCGAGCAGTGCGCGATTGCGCAAGCGCGCAGCTTAGAGGGAACATTGCTCTGAGGTATTGTACTACAAGATTTATATTGTACAATTTGAGGATGTCATTCTTTATTTTTTCAGACGTATTGTAATAATAAGAAAAGACTAAATAAAAGGTTAAAATGAAAAAAAAAAAAAAAAAAAAAAAGCCTGGGTGTTCCCATACTGCTTTGCTTGCGATTTCATTCTCACTGCAAAAGCAGTCTGGAAACCATCGCCAGAGATATGTCTATATTGTATGTTGATGGAAAAGTTAACATGTTCTCTGATTCTCAAACATATATGACGATATTCACTTAACCACAGAGACATCTACACCCACTTATGACTCACGTGCACAGGAGTATAAATATAGATGTCACTGACAGATAGACACTGTGTTATTGGCTAGGCTAATATCATTGTGTCCTCTCCTTGCTGCAAGTAAAAGATCCTTAAGGCAACCTCGTCTGGAGTCTGTCTCGTCTCTTCTCTGAAGCGCTGGTAATCTTGAAGATTTATCTGACATATGTTTAGTATGGTACCTGTTCACTAAAACAGTCCTGTGTGATCACTTACCCGGGCAGATCTCTCCATGGTGTAGGCCAAACCAGAGTGAACGATGTCCTTCTCAGATGCACCCTGCAAATGAAGATGGTATCTTAACCACACAGAGGAACACTTCTGACTGTGGTTGTAATTTGGTTAAACCTCCAGGACCCAAGAGGTTTCATCTGTGATTGTTACTCACAGCAACTCTGGCCTGGAAGTCAGCAGTAGGTACGATGGGGATGGGTCCTCCCTGCTTGCCAAACTTCCTCTCTAAACTTTCCTGTACAGACACTGGACAAGATAACAATGGAAAAGGAGAAAAAAGGTCAGCTGTGAATTCCAGAGATAACTCATGTGATAGCTCGATTAGTTAAACTGGTTTTACAACTTGGCACCAATTATTTCTTTTATTATACATGGTAGATAATTATTTTGCCACTCTATGATTGGCTGTGTGAGAACAAGACAAATAGTAGAAATGAAAAGAGAGAGATGCTGTCAATACTCTTGGACAGAACTCCTTACTGAGCATCATCACCAACACTGCCTGAACTACTAAACTGAGTAAGAATACATCTATTTAACTTTCCTACAAATTCTCATTGACTGAACTTTTTGTACTTAACAAACAGCGTTATCTGGGACATAAAACAGGGTTTGAAAGATGTCTGGTGTGAGTTCTGAGCTGAGGTTTGTTTTATTCCTTCAGGAAGCAGCTGTGGGACCCTACACCTTGAAATGGCATCGACTGGACCATCAAAGGAACATGCAGCACCAGCCAAAGTAGTAAGTAGTGAGAACATTTATCTAAGAAAGGGCATATTGTAATGTTTTATGCAGAAAGTAGCTCATTAAGGGAGTCAGATCCTGAACTGGCATCCTGTGAGTGAAGAGTCCATAGCACACGTGTCAAACATACGGCCCTGGGGCCAAAACTGGCCCGCCAGAGGGTGTAATCTGGCCCGCGGGATGAATTTGTGAAGTGCAAAAATTACACAAAAATTGAAGACATTAACTGCAATTTTTCCAATAAAAGTAACTGCTATTCGAAGGATTCATACATATTTGTGGACATAACAACTGAGACCCAGAACTAAACCGAAATTGCATTTCTTTTTCTTAAGAAATGGCCAGTCATAATGTACTTCTTTGCACTAAAACAAAGGGAATCATTTGGAGTTGTCGTTATTTATAGGTAACCATCGTGTTATTGGTCCAGCCCCCTTAACATCAAACTGGGCTGTATGTGGCCCCTGAACTAAAATGAGTTTGACAAGTTTACAATATTCACGTCTGTGTCTATTATTTGATCCAGTCATCCACTAATATCCATTTAAATTGAAAAATGTTGCTTTTTGGGGCAAATATTGTTATGCGATTAAAATGCGATTAATCGAGATTAATTAATTACAAAGCCTCTAATTAATTAGATTAATTATTTTAATCGAGTCCCAACCCTAATATATATATATATATATATATATATATATATTGCTCAGGTCTAGGTTCAGCAACATTATGTGCCCAAAGAATGAGGTCAGCTGACTACCTGAATATACTGAATGACCAGGTTATTCCATCAATGGATTTTTTTCTTCAATGATTTTCAAGGGCATATTCCAAGATGACAATGCCATGATTCATGGGGCTCAGATTGTGAAAGAGTGGTTCAGGGAGCATGAGACATCATCTTCACACATGGATTGGCGACTACTACGACATTAGCTAACCTGCCGGTAACTACAAAAATGTACTGAAAACACTGGCAGAGAGATACCAAAACATGATGCCATTCCATTTGTCATCTCCAAGATTTCTCAAGCCACCAGTACAGACTTCAAAAATGGAGTCTGCCTATGTTGAGTCATTGCCTACTGACACACATGCATTAACATCGGGCATCACAGACAGCAGCAGTGTATATGCCACAAAACAAGTAACCATTGAAGGCACAACTTTTGTGGCTGGCATGTTTGTTTGCACTGGTGCACATGTGCCAGCTAATGTCCAATAAACAGTGAGTTTATTGGACATTAGCTAACCTGCCGGTAAAGTACTGCTCAGCCCTCCACTCTGCTCAACTGGCTCTTCTGTGCAATTCAAATGATGTACGGCAGTTTGGATATGCAAAGGTTTGCACACCTCTCTTGCGTGACCTAAAAACTCTGGAAGACTCTGGTGTCTACATCGAAACGTTTGTCTCAAAGGCACAGTCTACTCTGTTGTGGCTGACAACCTTGCTGCCCATGGGCTAGTTGGTTTCAATGAGAGTTTCAGGTCTACATATTTCTGCAGATTTTGTCTTGCCACCTAGACAGAAATACAAACGTCAGATGCAGTCACTGGCAGTTTTGAGATGAAAACAAAAGATGTGCATGATAATCTTCAAGAAATACAGAACAGTGACAGTGAAGAGAAGTATGGTGTAAAACACTGTTGTGTTCTCTCTGACCATCTCTCTTATTTCCATCCTATCACAGGGTTTCCACCCGACATCCTACATGACCTGTTTGAGGACGTGGTTCCCGTGGAGTTGGCACATTGTTTGAAAGGTTTGATTGCAAAGAAATATTTGACTTTGGAAGAGCTAAATAGGGCAATAGTCCTTTTCTTTCCAAAGTTTGGATAAGGTTGACCGCCCTCACCCAATTGCTCAAAATTTTGCCAGTCGAGGAACAATTGGTGGGAATCGGCACGAGAACCACACTCTGCTTAAACTGCTCCCTGCTCTCATTGGCTCCAGAGTCCCAGAAGGGGAAACATTTTGGGAGGTGTTAATGGACTTAAAAGACATAGTTGAGCTTGCCATGTCTCATACTTTCACTGATGATACCATTCAGTACATGGCCTGTAAGATTTCAGATCACAGGCAGCTGCTTCAACAAGTCTTACCCAGCTTACGATTATGATCATAGAATCATTTCATTGAGCAACATCCTCATCTCATAAAGTGCTTTGGTCCTCTGGTGCATCTCTGGACAATGAGATTTGAGGGGAAGCCTAAAAAAAGTGAGTCAAATGAGTCAAATCAAAATAGTAACTGAACAACCCTACTACAGTAGTCACATAAGAAGTATGAAAAAATATGAAAATCTATACACTGCCTGGCCAGAAAAAAAGTCATCGCCGGGATTTGAATAAGCAAATAGGCGCGAGCATCCTATTGGAAAATTACTGCGTGGGTGATATCTTTCAGCTGACAACAAGTTATTCAACCCCAACTGATGCAATGAGTAGCTCCTCATTTCTTAAACAACCATGTCTAAAGACACATCCTTTGATCATGAAAAAGATGTTCGTCTGTTTGAGAAGGTTCAAATCATTGGCATGCATCAAGCAGAGAAAACATCTAAGGAGATTGTAGAAACTACTAAAACATAAAGATTGGACTCTGGAGCAATGGAAGAAGGTCATGTGGTCTGATGAGTCCAGATTTACCCTGTTCCAGAGTGATGGGGGCATCAGGGTAAGAAGAGAGGCAGAAGAAGTGATGCACCCATCATGCCTAGTGCCTACTGTACAAGCCTGTGGGGGCAGTGCTATGATCTGGGGTTGCTGCAGTTGCTCAGGTCTAGGTTCAGCAACATTATGTGTCCAAAGAATGAGGTCAGCTGACTACCTGATTATACTGAATGACCAGGTTATTCCATCAATGGATTTCTTTTCTTCCCTTATGTTCACGGGCATATTTCAAGATGACAATACCAGGATTCACGGGGCTCATGTTGTGAAAGAGTGGTTCAGGGAGCATGAGACATCATTGTCACACATGGATTGGCCACTACTGTGCTTAGCCAAGAAATAGTCCAGCACATAAGTCCCGTAACCATTCATTCATTCATTTATCCTCTATACCCGCTTATTCCTGTTAAGGGTCGCGGGGGTCTGCTGGAGCCTATCCCAGCTGTCATCAGCAGGGGGTACACCCTGGACAGGTCGCCAGTCCATTGCAGGGCTAACACAGAGAGACAGACAACCATTCACACGGCCAATTTAGAATCGCCAATTAACCTAATGAGTATGTCTTTGGATGGTGGGAGGAAGCTGGAGTACCCAGAGAGAACCCACACAGACACAGGGAGAACATGCAAACTCCAAACAGAAAGGCCAGCCGGCCCATGGATTCGAACCGGCATCAGTGCTCGCCACTGTACCGCCAGTTCCCCGTAACCACCACATGCCGATTTTACTCTACAGATTATGTACAGATTAAACAACCAAGATATAGTGTGTTGATCAGGGATCTTAAGAGCTGCTAGTACGTGGATTTTGTTACCTTTAGACAGAACCAGGCTAGCTATTTCAAGTGTTATGCTAAGTTAAACTGCTGACTGTAGCTTCGTATTTACTCTACAGGATTGTACAGTGTGGTATGTCTTCTCATCCAATTCTAGGCAAAATACCAAGAGTAAGCATATTTCCTCACATATCAAACTTTTCCTTAAATGCTGTGGCTAATCTCTGTCAGCTTTGACAATAGTTAAAATTATGAGCTATTGTTTAATATGTTATGTCTGTCTGAAAATGTCCTGTGCTTTTCTTTTCCATGCAGCTCTACACTGAATTCCATAGGATCACCAATCAAAATCTACCATTTTCCTTCTTTGCTGCACTTGACAAATATACTCCTCAGCTGTTAAAACTCTACAATAAGAGAAAGACTGGACATTTTGGTGAGAAGATGGAAGAAGTTTTGATGGCATATGAGGAACCGGTACAAATATTTTGAGTGCATTACATTGATGGTGAATGTGAACAGCAGACCCTAACACCCTCCTATGCATATCTTGTGTTTGTTTGTTCAACAGGACAAGAACGACATCACTGCAGCTAGAACAGCAGCCCTGGCCGGTCTACCACTGTACTTAAAGGAGGATTCATCAGAGGTCTTCAGCACTTTTTTTCTGAAAACTTCATTAATAGGTTTAATAAAAAGTAAACAGAGAGGAGTAAACTCTTTTTAGAGCTGTGAACATTGAAATGTTGTGTATTCAGTGATTAGTGTTCAGATTTCAACTAAATAAACAGTTTAACTTGTCTTAAAATGTGGATTTTTTACTTTGTGTTAATACGACTTGAAAGGCTTAAGGCAATCGGTTTCCTCAAATAAACTGAGTAGCCACAACAGAGTTTGAAGTTGTCACAGCTAGAATGTAATAATTTGCTTAAATACAAAAAACTGAGTCAGTTCAACTTAAGTGGTAACATTTGTATGAAGAAGATGCATTCAATGAGTTTATTGGACATTAGCTAAACTGCTGGTAAAGTACTGCTCAGCCCTCCACTCTGCTCAACTGGCTCTTCTGTGCAATTCAAATGATGTACGGCAGTTTGGATATGCAAAGGTTTTCGCACCTCTCTTGATTGACCAAAAAACTCTGGAAGACTCTGGTGTCTACATCGAAACAAACACAAGGTTTTCAAGAAAATTGTTCATGACACTCATAACTACAAAAATGTACTGAAAACATTGGCAGAGAGACACCAAAACATGATGCCATTCTATTTGTCATCTTCAAGATTTCTCAAGCCATCAGTACAGACTTCAAAAGTGGAGTCTGTCTACGTTGAGTCATTGCCTACTGATACACATGCATTAATATCGGGCATCACAGACAGCAGCAGTGTATATGCCACAAAAGAAGTAACCATTGAAGGCACAACTTTTGTAGTTGGCATGTTTGTTTGCACTGTTTATTGGATATTAGCTAACCTGCCGGTAAAGTACTGCTCAGCCCTCCACTCTGCTCAACTGACTCTTCTGTGCAATTCAAATGATGTACGGCAATTTGGATATGCAAAGGTTTGCGCACCTCTCTTGAGTGAGTGTTCAGAATTATGAGCGGTTAAGTTTCGTTTCTCTGCGTATTTTGCGTAAGTGAGTGAGTGTCTGAGGGCCTTAGTGTGCTCGTGGTCAAGGAGGGTAGAACATTTTGTTTAGTTTTGTTTTGTTTCTCTGCCAAGTGAGTGAGGTTTGAATTGTGTTTACATTGTGTTTAGTTTATTGATTACATATCAATCAAACGTGGTAGGACTCAACTGAGCCGGTTAAATAGACTCTAGATTCATGATTCTTGAGTCGTCTTTGATGGCCGGTTATATGAACCGAATCTTTAATCTTTTAATTTTCCTCATGTTCAGATCAGATGCAGCAGATTTCCTGGTTGAAGATGTTTAAGGATCATGAAACAAACACATTGACACATTTTAGTATCTCTTTCTGAATATATTATTTGTTTCCAAAAAAAAAAAAAAAACATGAATAAAATAAAAATAGAAAGTAATGTCCTTTTTAATAATTTCAATGCTGAGGAATAGAACGGTTTAAACTGAGGGAAATAATTCAATCAGGGACTGGGCGATCACAGTGACAACTCGCCCCATCCTTGCTCCTCTTTCTTGGCCAGCGGAGGAGTCGGGGAGAAGCTGCGTTTAAGATGAAGCCAGCAGTAATAGAGGAAAAATGAAGGGGACGAGGAGCAGGAGATCATCTACTGAATCCTAACCAACCTTCACACCTTAAGAGTGAGAAGACAAACGTGTAATAAAATGACTATTAATACTCACAAGAAGTTAAATCTAAATCCCTTTTATTTAACATTAGACTGAAACGGCCATCTCCCTTTGAGAGCAGACTTCTTTCTGAAATAAGGCAACTGTAGTGTTGTCATCTGAAACAACCAAAACTAGAGAGTCACACATGCGTTCAGCGATCACAAATAGGGCGCTGTGAACATGGCTGCCATAAAACAATATAGACATTGACGGCTGAGGGAAGGGTAGGGCCTTTCTTTCTCTCTTGGGATGTCCCGTTTTATGGTCAGTGCAACCTCGGGAATAAACAAGAACATGGCGATGTCTAAAGAGTTGCAGAGATATAATGGCAGCACAAAGATCACAGGATAGATACCAGGCTAGCTAAAGTGTCGCTGCGTATGTGTGAAAGAGCGGAGTAAACAGTGATATGTTCCAAAGGCTTTTCTAGGAGGTGGAAGAAGGCAGGAGAGGGGGGGATCAATAGCAGGAGGGAGGGGTAGCAGCTCACCTCTGATTGGCCGTTTATGTGAAGGTGAGCCCCGCCTCATTGTAGACTTTGGAGACTTTCTCAATGGCGTTGACAAAGGCAGCTGTCCACAGGTCCAGGCCCAGGTTGTACTTGCTTGCAGTACGCATGATTTTCTAAAAAAAAAAAAAAAAAAAACACACACACACACAAAAGAGAAGATTACAAAGTTAGTTTTTGAAATATTCAGGGCTTTGTTATTAGCTGTAAACGTGTTGAGTGAGGAGACTTCATGTCAACCAGAGATAGAGACGACTTAATGAAAACATGTTTATACATTTATTCAAATTGATGACATGGACAAAATTTTGATTTTCGATCATTTAATGGTTATTCTGTGCTTAATACACAATACAAGATGGTATCATTTCTCAGCCTGCTGGCATAGTGATTGACCAAACCCAACAGGAAAAGTAAATTATAAAAGACAAAAGTGTCTCTGAGAAAAATGCTGGTCCTTTTAGCTTTAGGAACATAAATTCTCATTCTTTGACCCTTTTTCCAAGTCCAGTCTGTTGGCAGTGACAGCTCATCATTGTAGTTACAACTTGTATGCATCTTTGATCATATAATTATTTATCTTTTCATATTTTGAGTAACTGAGTTGTTATTGTGTTGGTAACATGATGCGAGTTGTCTTTTCATGAAGAACTACACACGAAGTAAGAGTGTTCATTAGATTAATTAGACATCATATTAATATTGGCTTTATAAAGCAGAGTATAAACCAGATATGACATTCGTTAATACGCAGGATTAGATGTTACAATCCCTTGTGCCAAGACAAAATTTGGTGCTATGTCCCTGCAGGCACGCACAACTTCAACAACAACTCAAGACTACCGTCATTCTTAAATAGACAGCGCTATTTTTCTAAAGGTGCAGTGCACCAATTTTTCTTGAAAAAAATAAAAACAAAGATGGAAAGAACTTTTAACACTGGTAACACTTAGTATATATACTGTATATATAAGGGTAGATCACTTTGACTTTGTCATTGTAACAGCAGCTTGCGAGCCAAAAATGTGTGGGCACCCCTGACCTAAATGAACTAAGTAAATGCTGCTGGCTTGTATGGCCCGCTCAGCAGCTAAACAAACAAAGAAACATAATACTGTTACCAACCAACATGAAGACATCAGATACCTGGCCTAGTCAACGCAGCATGTCGTTGGGGGTTGACACATTAAATACACATTACTTCTCAAAGTCATAACATTTTTCAATTCAAATCACTTTATTATTATTTCATCATTATGAATTTTGCGCTCAAAAACTGACCGTTTAGGGAATTCATACAAATACCGATATGAGATATATAGGATGGGGGCCATGACAGGAACACGTTTTTCCAACTTTCCAAAGTGTGTGTTGTATGTTTACTATGGTACCTGTTCACTAAAACAGTCCTGTGTGATCACTTACCCGGGCAGATCTCTCCATGGTGTAGGCCAAACCAGAGTGAACAATGTCCTTCTCAGAGGCACCCTGCAAATGAAGATGGTATCTTAACCACACAACAGAACTCAGAGGAACACTTCTGACTGTGGTTGTAATTTGGTTAAGGCTCCAGGACCAAAGGGGTTTCAGCTTGTGACCCTGTCTGATGTCTGACAGCTGGTTTGGTGATTGTTACTCACAGCAACTCTGGCCTGGAAGTCAGCAGTAGGTACAATGGGGATGGGTCCTCCCTGCTTGCCAAACTTCCTCTCTAAACTTTCCTGTACAGAAACTGGACAGGATAACGATGGAAAAGGAGAAATAAGGTCAGCTGTGAATACCAGAGATAACTCATGTGATAGCTCGATTAGTTAAACTGGTTTTACAACTTTACCATATATGGTGGATAATTATTATGGTACTCTATGATTGGCTCTCTGAGAACAGGACAAATAGTATAAATGAAAAGGGATGTAGGTTGACATGAGACATCATTTTGAGGTCTGAGATTTTCCTCCAGGACAGAGATATTTGTGTAAGTAGAGTTTTTCTTTATTCATCTCGCCGAGTAGTGTCTATTCCATCAGTAGACAGCACTTTATCTTTTGTCCTTGTAGCTGTTAATCAACTAAACTGATAAATAATTATAGGAAGACTAAATGAACAACAGAAATTACAAATGATTATATTATATTATATTATATTATATAAATGAATAGTTTGTGTGTTTTATTTGAATAGCAGGAAGCAAGGAGGTGATATCTGATCACAAGAGGTCACGCAAGACTCAAGTGAAGACACATTCTGTCGTGAAGAGGACCAAAGAAAAGTAAAAATCTATTTATCTTCAAATTTTTGATGACCGTCAATTTAAAAAAAAATATATATATATATATTAGCAGCTTTGATAGTCATGACTTACATTCAGATAACCTGAAACCAAGGTACTATATTTATTAAAACCTTTTACTATTTTGTAAAAGCTTTGTCCAGAGAATGGACTGAAAGAATCTGAAAGACTTTCTTTAGAAAACAGCTGAATATAAAATATACAAAATATATCACCACATCACATTTATGTACCAAATGTGTTTTATGATTGTTTATAGATGCCTGCTCGTCCTTTTAATTACCCTGAGGGATTGACACCAGAGGACAGGGGAGAGTTCACAGATACAACTCTGCGGGACAACCCAGATGTTCTCTATTTCTACACTAGAACAAATGGCTCCAGATGCAATCTAATTTTCTTTACTGAATTTGCAGGTGACTGGGAAGCTGTAATACTGGAGGCATTCCCTGGTACCAATATAGTTAAACTGCCTGACAAAGTCAAACTTGAGCTTCCCAATGGCAAAGGCCATGTATGCATATATCCTAGTGGAAAATTTGTGATTCAAGGTACTGATAGCAACCTTGACATGTTTGAGGAGTGCTTTGACGAACTAAGACAACAAATGGTGATGAAAAGGCTAACGAGGAACACAAACAAGCTGAAGACTGAGGAATTCAGTGACAATTCTGAAACAGAGGAAAAGCCTGGCAGTGATGGGAGCAACATCCCTCCCCGCGAATAAAATGCAATAAAAACAGAAATGCCAGGGAAAGGTAGACATTGATTGTCTAATGAACATGTTCAAAAAGAGGGGGGAAAAAACACAACAGGGTTTTTAGAATGTTAAGTGAAGCTTGTTAAAGCTTTTATCTAGTTTTTAAACAAAAATCAATTCCATATTTCATTCTGATTTGCAATACTTCTATAACACACGTTTGTGACAGTTTGTGGTTCTGGTGTTTATTATATAAAGAACCATTTTAGAATGGTGACATGTAAAGGAAATTTAATGGTGATCTAGTTTGATTACCACCAGCATTCAGGTACATGTCCTGCAAGATGAAACATGACATCCTCAGACATCGGCCTGTTTGTAAAGGTCTTCACTGCTCTGTTTGTAGAAATGTCTTGTTAAATGTACTGCAACAATGATTTGATTAAAACATTACTATAACACTCTTGATGTGTTCTTGTCATATTTAAAAATATCACAAAACTGGTTGAAGAGCAAGAATCTGAAATGTGTAAAAAGCAAGCCAACAGAGTAAAAATCTGTCTACATAATGTTATCATATTGTCATTGTTTGGGTTTCAACTGCAAGGTTTACAAATGCATGTGTTCATTATGTTCATTCCCAGTTCATTACCTTGAACTGAGCTGAAGGGTAAACTCTAAATAAAGTTGAATAAAGTTTAAATTCCACTTCATATCCAAATGCAAAACGTGCATGAATCCTAATAGTGAAAAGGAACGTTGTAGCCGTGTGTGTGCTTACAGGAATAACCATGACGTTGTTCTCCAGGAAGACCTTGTCAGCATCTGGAGTGGTGGGACCGTTGGCACCTTCTGCAATGATCTGGAGAAAATGAAATAAATAAAAAGACACTTCACGACTGCGACCCAGCTGCCCTGAATCCAAAAGACAACCTAAATCACAGCACTTTTTGCGAGTCAAAGTATGTGGTACCTTGGCCAAGAGACAGGAGAGGACAGATGTGCTGGTACCAGTTTGTAGTCCTCCAGCTGTTTGGGGTCAATGCCCTCTGGATTGTAGATGGTTCCATCAATCTCACCGATGCCCACACACTTGGCCCCGAACCTGTGCAGGTACCTCATGGAGTGGACACCCACATTACCAAAGCCCTGAGAAAAGTCACAGCAAGATTAGAACTACCACAGCCCAACCAAGAAGTACAGTGTGTTCAGCTTCATGCAATCACATCCTCTGGTGCCATCATGTGGACAGTTTACGTTATAACATTATCCTCATAAAACTGATGTGTGTCCTGAAAAGAGACTGTGAAAGAGATGCTATTTATTCCCTTTGCTCTAAACTGGAACTCCATTTTAGTCAACGGGCGACACTAAATAAAAACATAAACACTTTTATGTTTAATTTAAATCAGTTTAACAGCACCACAAACTATCTTCCAAAACAATCATACAGTTGAATCAGCACCTTTCTGCATAAACTGGACCTTAGAACAGTCATGAAACTTTAGTGCAGGATTGTTATGGCAATACATATGTTTTCACCAGTGTACCCAATGAACTGTTTACTGAGTGTGTGTCCATCATTTAGATATGAATGAAATACATGTAAAATCAAGAAAGGAGGAATTTTCTGATGTTTTTCTGAATGTAAATCTATACCCAAATCACACAAAAGTATCTTGAGACCTTGGAAAAATACTTCAACCCACTTTATTTTTCTCTCTTTGTTTCCTTCCTTCCAACCTAACAGTCAATGTTTGAGTGTTAGGTTGTTCTTAAAAGCAACTGTTATTTATGACGCAAACTTGAGTGCATTTGTACCAGTTATGCTCACTAAATCTGCTCACTACCTTAGTAGTTTTAGGCAACAATGACTTAACGCCTCTGTGTAGGGTTAAGTGACACATCACAGAAGCCCTCAGTATAAATAAATTCATGGATTGCACCCAAATAGCTTCTAGCACATATGGAGCCAGAGTGAGGATATTAATTGGCTCTTGTCTCTCTTGATTGTTTGTCTAAGAGTCGGTTAAGTTTCGTTTCTCTGCCGGCCGATGGCTGATGACTCACGGTTAAGCAAGGGATCCACGAGCAGCGGTTATGAGTCGGTTAAGTTTCGTTTCTGCTTATTGTGAGTAAGTGAGTGAGTGTCTGAGTATCTTAGTTTGCTCGTGGTCAAGTCTGGTAGTACGTTTTTTTTCTCTACCAAGTGAGATGTAAGATGTTTGAGTGGTTCAGTTTATTGATTATATATCAATCAAACGTGGTAGGATTCAACTGAGTCGGTTAAATAGACTCTAGATTCATGATTCTTCAGTCGTCTTTGATGACCGGTTATATGAACCGAATCTTTAATCTTTTCATTTTCCTCATGTTCAGATCAGATGCAGCAGATTTCCTGGTTGGAGACGTTTAAGGATCATGAAACAAACACACTGACACGTTTTAGTATCTGTTTCTGAACATTTTATTGGTTTACAAAAAAACAAAAACAAAAAAAAACCCAACATAAATAAAATAAAAAATAGAAAGTAATGTCCTCCTTAATAATTTTGATGTAGAGGAATAGGACGGTTACAACTGAGGGAAATAATTCAACCAGGGACTGGGTGATTACAGTGACATCTCGCCCCATCGCCCCTTATGGACGCAAAGATTAAAAGCAGACTCAATTCCGTTAAGTTTCACTTCTGGGTTTTGGGAGAAAGGGAGTAGGTGGGTGGTGCTGCAGAGGATTTTCATCGTTCTTTGTGCTGTGGAAAGATTTTAGTTTGTCCTTGAAGTCACAGAAAGCCATATCCGTAAGTTTTTTATGCTTTAAAGGTTTAGAGAGAATTGGAATGTATGACAATCGTTTTTATGTTGTACGTTGTAATAATTATTCCATGTTCATGTGAGAGGCAGATTTGCTCAGCTCTTAACATGTTAGCCATGTAGCTCAGATGTTGTTACATTCATTTTGAAGTGTTGCACTACACGCTTTCTCTATTTGTGGGTATGTTGTCTGTACTTATTTCAGTCATTGTGATTATTATTTTCCTATATATTTAAAAACCTGTATTTGTGGATATTTTGTATGGTCTGTGAGTCTTTTCTGGCCATACATATTGTTTGGGATAGCTGGATAAACTACTTCAGAACGAAGAGGGAGGCCAGTATAATTATATTATATTATATCATAAAATGTGATGAAAATGAATAGTTTGTGTGTTTTATTTACATAGCAGGAAGCAGGGAGCTGATATCTGATCACAGGAGATCACAGAAGACACAAGTGAAGACACATTTTGTTGTGAACGGGACTGAACAAAAGTAAAAATCTATTTATCTGTCTTGAAACTTTTGTTGACTAAACTGTCTGTTTTTTAAAACTTATTTTAGCACCTTTGATAGTCATGTGTTACATTCAGATAAGGATTAAAACTGGACGAAGTACCTTTTAAAACTATGGTGCTATATTTATTAAAACCTTTTACTATTTTGTAAAAGAAACTGAAAGAACTTCTTTAGAAAACAGCTGAATATATAATATACAAAATATATCATCACATCACATTTATGTACCAAATGCATTTTATGATTTATTACAGATGAATGCTCGTCGTTTTGATTACCCTGAGAGAGTGACAGAAGCGCAGAAGAAACGGTTCAAAAGAAGAACTCTGGTGAAAAACCCGGATGTTCTCTATTTCGACACTATGAAAAATGACGCCAGATGCAATCTGATTTTCTTTACTGAATTTGCAGATGACTGGAAAGCTGTGATACTGGAGGCCTTCCCTGGTACCAATACAGTTCAACCGATTGACAAAGTCAAACTTGAGCTTCCCAACCGCGGTGGCCATGTATGCATATATCCTAGTGGAATATTTGTGATTCAAGGTACTGATAGTGACCTTGACATGTTTGAGGAGCGATTTTCTAAACTGAAAGAAGACATGGAGATGAGAAGGCTAACGAGGAACACAAACAATCTGAATATTGAGGAATTCGATCCTGAAATAGAGGAACAGCTCAGCAGTGACGGGAGAAGTGACGGGAGCAATATCCCTCCCCACGAACAAAATGCAATAAAAGCAGAAATGCCAGGGAAAGATAGACATTGATTGTCTAGTGAATGTGTTCAAAAAGACACAAAAAAAAAGAGAGAAAAAACACAACAGGGTTTTTAGAATGTTAATTACAGCTTGTTAAAGCTTTTTAGATTCTTCAGCCACTCAAAATAAGATACCGTCACACCACCAGCATTCAGGTACATGTCCTGCAAGATGAAACGTGACATCCTCAGACATCGGCCTGTTTGTAATGGTCTTCACTGCTCTGTTTGTAGAAATGTCTTGTTAAATGTACTGCAACAACGATTTGATTAAAATTCTACTATAACACTCTTGATGTGTGCTTGTCATATTAAAAATATTACAAAACTGGTTGAAGAGCAAGAATCTGAAACGTGTAAAAAGGAAGCCAACAGACTAAAAATCTGTCTACATAATGTTATCATATTGTCATTGTTTGGGTTTCAACAGCAAGGTTTACAAATGCATGTGTTCATTATGTTCATTCCCAGTTCATTCTCTTAAACTGAGCTGAAGGATAAACTCTAAATAAAGTTGAATAAAGTTTAAATTCTACTTCATATCTGAATGAAAAACGTGGATCCACCCCAATAGTGAAAAGGAACGTTGTAGCCGTGTGTGTGCTTACAGGAATAACCATGACGTTGTTCTCCAGGAAGACCTTGTCAGCATCTGGAGTGGTGGGACCGTTGGCACCTTCTGCAATGACCTGGAGAAAATTAAAGAAATAAAAAGACACTTCACGACTTCACCCAGCTGCTTTGAATCCAAAAGACAACCTAAATCACAGCACTTTTTGCGAGTCAAAGTATGTGGTACCTTGGCCTTGATCCTGGGGGCGTTGTGATGTGTGAGCTGCTGTTCTACAGCTGCAGGGATCAGGATGTGGCAGTCTGCTTCCAAAATGTTCCCTTCATAGGGCTTTGTTCCAGGGAAGCCCACAATGGTGCCGTGTTGCTGCAGAAAGTGCAGAGAAAATATCAGAACGTTTCAGAGGGAGTAAAATATAGAGGCATTTGTATTCACTGAATATTAGTGAGTGACATGAGCCTGAATCTGGACAGCAAAAAGAAGAACGGATCACAGAGGAAGAAAGAGAAAAGAGACAGGAGTGGACAGATGTGCTGGTACCAGTTTGTAGTCCTCCAGCTGTTTGAGGTCAATGCCCTCTGGATTGTAGATGGCTCCATCAATCTCACCGATGCCCACACACTTGGCCCCGAACCTGTGCAGGTACCTCATGGAGTGGAGACCCACATTACCAAAGCCCTGAGAAAAGTCACAGCAAGATTAGAACTACCACAGTCCAACAACACAGTCCAACCAAGAAGTACAGTGTGTTCAGCTTCATGCAATCACATCCTCTGGTGCCATCATGTGGCCAGTGTACATTATAACATTATCCTCATAAAACTGATGTGTGTCCTGAAAAGAGACTGTGAAAAAGATGCTATTTATTCCCTTTGCTCTAAACTGCAACTCCATTTTAGTCAACGGGCAACACTAAATAAAATCATGAACACTTTTATGTTTAATTTAAATCAGTTTAACAGCACCACGAACTACATTCTCCAAAATGATCATACAGTTGATTTACCACCTTTCTGCATAAACTGGACCTTAGAAAAGTCATGAAACTTTAGTGCAGGATTGTTATGGCAATACATATGTTTTCCCAAATCACACAAAAGTATCTTGAGACCTTGGAAAAATACTTAAACTGACTTTATTTGTCTCTCTTTGTTTCCTCCGTAGTGTTGTAATAATCAAATATGCACACAAAACAATGTTTGAGTGTTAGGTTGTTCTTAAAAGCAGCTGCTATTTATGACGCAAACTTGAGTGCATTTGTACTGATTAAAATATGCTCACTACCTTAGTTGGTTTAGGCAACAATGATACTAATAATAACCATACTAACCATGCAGCTCCTCTGTGGTAAAGTGGTAAAGTGACATATCATAGAAGCCCTCAGTATAAATACATTCATGGATTGCACCAAAATAGCTTCTAGCACTGCTCACGGCCTGCGCAACAAGAGCCTGGTAGGTGAAGGTTTTACACTCTGTAAAGTTGTAATGAACTAACTGACCCCTCAGGAAGGCTTACGCATGATAACCAAACTTGATCAACCGCATAGCATGTTTGTCTTAGCCGCTTTATATCAGAGCTGGAGAAAAATGAAAGCTAGATAGTCATTGGTGCTCGAGTCCCTCCACCCTTCCATCACCTCATCCTTTCATCTTGACCAGAAAATCCACCTGTCTTTGGTATGTACCTAATTGTCTTTGTGGTTTTCTCTTTCTGCAGGTAGAGTACAGAGGAATAGAGCAGGGCAGGAAGGAGAAGGGGTAAGTAAACAGGTTAAGTAGACTAGATCACTTGTGACCCCAAACACACCTCCAGACTGTGTAAGGGTTATTTGACTAAGAAAGAGAGTGATGGAGTGCTGCGCCAGATGACTGGCCTCCACAGTCACCTGACCTAAACCCAGTGGCGATGGTTTGGGATGAAATGGACCGAAGAGTGAAGACAAAAGGGACAACAAGTGCTCAGCATCTCTGGGAACTCCTTCAAGACTGTTGGAAAACCATTTCAGGTGACTACCTCATGAAGCTCATTGAGAGAATGCCAAGAGTGTGCAAAGCAGTAATCAAAGCAAAGGGAAGAATCTACAATATCTATATAACGACAAAATAAAGATGGTTTATCTTCCTTGTCAAATCTGGTGTCTACATTACCCATAATGCAACTTGATCACTGTCAGGTCAGCGTGTTTTTTTTCTATACGTGGCTAATGTAGCCATGATGTCTTTCTTCCCACATGCTGAACTTCAGATATGCCGTAAATGTTTTTCTCCCCATGTTCCAAAATGAAAACCTTTTCTGGAGTAAATGAAAAACTTTTGCAACACCTGACAAACGTTTCAAAGTTTCTCCAAAATGTGATCACCTTTTGTTCTTGTGCGGCCGCTTTTGTGAAACCGGTTTGCATCATGTCCACAAAGAGTGTAGATGGAAGCTGACTGACATCTTCAGGTTTATTCTATTTTATATACTTTTATTTATTCACATTCTACCAGAATGAATCCTAAAGTTTCCAAATAATCCAAATGCTGTTTAAAATGGTGCACAAGAAAACAATAATATTTTTGGATGGAAGGTTCTACCTCATTAAAAGAACGAGTCTCAGTGTCGATGTCTGAAAGCCACAAGTAAGAACAAGATGATGCAGAAAATATTCCAAAATAAAAGAGACATTAAAATGAAAAACTGGATTTGAGGAGTTAAAATGTTGATTCAAGAAACATCTTGGTTGTTTTTTGGTCTTCGTGAAACTGGTTTTCATGCCAACAAGTAGTTCGAACAATAGTTGGCACCTTTTCAGACGTCCGTCAATCAATAGAACAATTATTAAAAAAATAGAATCAGTTCTCTAAGAGAAAAAATGTTCCAGGAAATGTGATGTTGTTCTTGTGCGGTCGCTTTTGTGAAACCGGTTTGCATTGAAAGATCATGTCCACGTAGAGTGTAGAAGGAAGCTGATTGACATCTTCAGGTAAAACAAACTTTTATTTCACATTCTACCAGTATGAATCCTAAAGTTTCTAAATAATCCAAATGCTGTTTAAAAAAGTTGTGAAGGGAACTCAAGAGATTGGGACTGAACAGCTGTGTAGCCTTAAGAAAACCACTAATCAGTGAGGCTAACTGGAAAAAAAGGCTTCAATTTGCTAGGGAGCATAAAGATTGGACTCTGTTCCAGAGTGATGGGGGCATCAGGGTAAGAAGAGATGAAGGCAGATGAAGTGATGCACCCATCATGCCTACACTGTTAGAAATTGCTGTTAATTTACAGCAGAATTCCAACAGTATTAACCTGTTATTATTTTTGAATACATCACTCTACTGTTAATACAAACAAAAAACTGTGAAATTTTGGTGATTTACTGTTCTTTTAACGGAACTATACTGTCTTCCTAAAATACAGCATTTTACTGCTAATCATTCATCCTAACCTTCTAAATCACGGTATCATGATGTATTTTTTGCATTCTGGGAAATTTAACACGAACTACACATGGGAAGCTGGATCTGTTCGGTGTCACAGTGGTTGGTGGTTAGCACTGATGCCTCACAGCGAGAAGGTCCTGGGTTTGAATCCATGGGCCGACTGGGCCTTTCTGTGTGGAGTTCGCATGTTCTGCCTGTGTCTGCATGGGTTCTCTCCCACAGTCCAAAGACATGCTCGTTCATTGGTTCATTGGTGATTCTAAATTGGCCGTAGGTGTGAGTGTGAATGGTTGTCTGTCTCTCTGTGTTAGCCCTGCGATAGACTGGCGACCTGTCCAGGGTGTACCCCGCCTCTGGCCCAATGACAGCTGGGATAGGCTCCAGCAGACCCCGCGACCCTTCACAGTTTGTAGATTTTGTGAAGACTGATAATGTATTTTTAAACAAAGCAGTTGACTGTAAAGTATTGTGAAAGTAATCTTAACAAACAGTAAACGCTGTATTTTTCAATAACAGCACAAAACTGTAAATTTTAGTGACAGTAAAAATATGTTAATTGTACAGTAACATAATGGCAACCCTGCTGCCAGTTCTTTACTGTTATTTTACAGGAAAATTCTTAACAGTGTAGTGTCTACTGTACAAGCCTGTAGGAGCAGTGCTATGATCTGGGGTTGCTGCAGTAAAGGTGGCAACTTTTTTTTTTTTGCCCAGGCAGTGTGTGTGTGTGTGTGTGTGTGAGTGAGATATATATATATAAATAAATAAAATGATATATATACATTATCATATATATAATGATAATGATGTGGATCAAACTACTTCTTGACTGCATGATGCAGCAGATCATGAAACAAACACATTGGCACGTTTTAGTGTCTCTTTCTGAACATTTTATTGGTTTCCAAAAAAAAAAAAAAAAAAAAAAAACATGAATAAAATAAAAATAGAAAGTAATGTCCTCCTTAATAATTTCGATGCTGAGGAACTGGACGGTTAAAACTGAGGGAAGTAATTCAACCAGGGACTGGGCAATCACAGTGACACCTCGCCCCATCCCTGCTCCTCTTTCTTGGCCAGCGGAGGAGTCGGGGAGAAGCTGCGTTTAAGATGAAGCCAGCAGTAAGAGAGGAAAAATGAAGGGGACGAGGAGCAGGAGAGCATCTACTGAATCCTAACCAACCTTCACACCTTAAGAGTGAGAAGACAAACGTGTGCAATAAAATGACTATTCTCAATACTCACAAGAAGTTAAATCTAAATCCCTTTTCTTTAACATTAGACTGAAACGGCCATCTCCCTTTGAGAGCAGACCTCTTTCTGAAATAAGGCAACTGTAGTGCTGTCATCTGAAACAACCAAAACTAGAGAGTCACACATGTGTTCAGCGATCACAAATAGGGCGCTGTGAACATGGCTGCCATAGAACAATATAGACATTGACGGCTGAGGGAAGGGCAGGGCCTTTCTTTCTCTCTTGGGATGTCCCGTTTTATGGTCAGTGCAACCTCGGGAATAAACAAGAACATGGCAATGTCTAAACAGAGTTGCAGAGATATAATGGTGGCACAAAGATCACAGGATAAATACCAGGCTAGCCAAAGCGTCGCTGTGTATGTGTCAAAGAGCGGAGTAAACAGTGATATGTTCCAAAGGCTTTTCTAGGAGGTGGAAGAAGGCAGGAAAGGGGGGGATCAATAGCAGGAGGGAGGGGTAGCAGCTCGGCTCTGATTGGCTGTTTATGTGAAGGTGAGCCCCGCCTCATTGTAGACTTTGAAGACTTTCTCAATGGCGTTGACATAGGCAGCTGTCCGCAGGTCCAGGCCCAGGTTGTACTTGCTTGCAGTGCGCATGATTTGCTATAAATAAATAATAAATAAATAAATAGAAAAAGAGAAGATTACAAAGTTAGTTTTTGAAATATTCAGGGCTTTGTTATTAGATGTATATGTGTTGAGTTAGGAAACTTCATGTCAACCAGACCAGAGATAGAGACGACTTAATGAAAACATGTTTATACATTTATTCAAAGTGATTTAAATTCCTTTTTAATATCACAAAGAATTAAATTTAATGACTTTTCCACAGTTGCGTCAGAAACAGAATCAAGGCTTTCCAAGATAAAAGTGTCTCTGGGAAAAATTATGGTCCTTTTAGCAAACAAATTCACACTGTTTGACCCTTTTTCCAAGTCCAGTCTGTTGGCCATGACAGGAACACGTTTTTCCAACTTTCCAAAGTGTATGTTGTATGTTGATGGAAAAGTTAACATGTTCTCTGATTCTCAAACATATATGACGATATTCACTTAACCACAGAGACATCTACACCCACTTATGACTCACGTGCACAGGAGTATAAATATAGATGTCACTGACAGATAGACACTGTGTTATTGGCTAGGCTAATATCATTGTGTCCTCGTCTGGAGTCTGTCTCGTCTCTTCTCTGAAGCGCTGGTAATCTTAAAGATTTATCTGACATATGTTTACTATGGTACCTGTTCACTAAAACAGTCCCGTGTGATCACTTACCCGGGCAGATCTCTCCATGGTGTAGGCCAAACCAGAGTGAACGATGTCCTTCTCAGAGGCACCCTGCAAATGAAGATGGTACCTTAACCAAACAACAATAACTCAGAGGAACACTTCTGACTGTGGTTGTAATTTGGTTAAGCCTCCAGGACCCAAGAGGTTTCATCTGTGATTGTTACTCACAGCAACTCTGGCCTGGAAGTCAGCAGTAGGTACGATGGGGATGGGTCCTCCCTGCTTGCCAAACTTCCTCTCTAAACTTTCCTGTACAGACACTGGACAGGATGACAATGGAAAAGGAGAAATAAAGTCAGCTATAAAATCCAGAGTCATGGGACTCACTCATGTGATAGCTTGATTAGATGACGTGGTTTTACAACGTAGCACCTATAACTTCTTTTACCATATATGGTGAATAATTATTCTGCCACTCTATGATTGGCTGTGTGAGAACAAGACAAATAGTATAAATGAAAACAGAGAGATGCTGTCAATACTCTTGGACAGAACTCCTTACCGAGCATCATCACCAACACTGCCTGAACTACTAAACTGAGTAAGAATACATCTATTTAACTTTCCTACAAATTCTCATTGACTGATGTTTTTGTACTTAACAAACAGCGATATCTGGGACATAAAACAGTAGAGAAACTGGAACTAAGCAAGGTTTGAAAGAAGTCTGATGTGAGTCCTGAGCTGAGGTTTGTTTTATTCCTTCAGGAAGCAGCTGTGGGACCATACACCTAGACATGGCGTCAACTGGACCATCAAAGGAACGTACACCACCAGCTGATGTAGTAAGTAGTGAGAACATTTACATAAGAAAGGACATATTGTAATGTGTTCTGTAGCTCATTAAGGGAGTCAGATCCTGAACTGGCATCCTGGGAGTTAAGAGTCCATAGGTTTTTGTTAACTTTTGTTAATGATCTCAGTTCAACATAAATCTATATAAATATAATGAATAGAATGAATAGAATGTCACATTTTCATGACTAACATTTATTACATCAACCATGGAAACATTTATTAAAATTATTCACAAACTGCCACTCCAGCCTGGTGTGCTAGTTTAATACATAGACTGGATGTGTGTGAGGATGATAACATCACATTTAGATGTGAACAAAAGCTTCAAAAAACTAACCCTATATGTTTTTATCACTGTAAGTAAGATGCCAATTTATATGTTTCTTTTGTTTCTTTGTAGGTGACTAAGCAGTTTAAGTACAAGCCAGGTGCAACATACTTTGCAAAAAAACAACAGAGACGCGAGCAAATGATGGCAGATCCAGAAACTCTCTTTGAAACTGAGGGGAACGATAAATTGATGTTTTATACAAAAGATCATGAAATATGGAAGAAAACACTTTTGGATATGCCTGAATTGAAGGAGGACATAATAACAACCCACAAATACAGCCTGCCAGAGTTCACAATTTCTGTGAATTCTACTGGATCGTGTGTGATATATAGCTCACAGGGGAATATGCAAAATGCTAAAAGGAAATATCAAGAAATAAAAGAAATAAAAGAAAAAATCATGACGGTGAAAATGGAAGATCTGAAATTGGGTGACAACAGTCAAGGAAAGTCAGAGAAGTAGCTCCCAGATTACTCTTCTCAGTTCCTGCCAGAACCCCACTTCAATTCCTGTCACTTTTGTGAGGCAAAATATCTTTATGTACAATGACAAGTAGAGCAAAAATGACTAGATTCAGATCTATAAAAACTATATGGATCAATATAAAGGGTATATTAATTTTTTTATGACATTATGTTTAATGGATAACCTGGGTTGTAAAAATGTCTAATCTCTGGTTCATGTCTGGGCAGCTGTCACTGGGTGAGAGGTGGGGTACACCCTGGACAGACTATCACGGGGCTAACACAGAGAGACGATGTAATGTCTGGTTGTGGTTTGAAAATATATTTGTCACATTCTTTACACTTTCAAAAATCTACTTCAGGTGTTTCTGGTTTGTTGTGATCATGTCATAAGAGTACTGGCATTGTATCATTTGATTGAGCCCTAGTTTGTCTGTAGGTTTTTGGGGAATCACAGAGCAGCTTTGTACTCACTAAGCAGGTGGTAGTTTGAAGGTCAGTCTTCCATAACTGACATGGTTGAGATTCTTCAGTGACTCGAAATAAGATACTGTCACACCACCAGCATTCAGGTACATTCAGGTGTCCTGCAAGATGAAACATGACATCCTCAGACATCGGCCTGTTTGTAACGATCTTCACTGCTCTGTTCGTGGAAAAGGCTTGTTAAATGTTAAATACTGCAAAAATGATTTGATTAAAACACTACAATAACACTTTTGACGTGTGCTTGTCATATTTAAAAATATCACAAAACTGGTTGAAGAGCAAGAATCTGAAATGTATAAAAAGCAAGTCAACGGAGTAAATCTGTCTACATAATGTTATCATTATTGTTTTAGTCAATTAGCAACACTAAATAAAAACATAAACACTTTAATGTTTAATTCAAATCAGTTTTACAGCACCACAACCTACATTCTCCAAAATTATCATACAGTTGATTTACCACCTTTCTGCACAAACTGGACCTTGGAACAGTCATTAAACTTTAGTGCAGGATTGTTATGGCAATACATTTGTTTTCACCAGTGTACCCAATGAACTGTTTACTGAGTGTGTGTCCATCATTTAGATATGACTGAAATACATCAGTCATATCTAAGGAGGAATGACGTTTTTCTGAATGTAAATCTATACCCAAATCACACAAAAGTATCTTGAGACCTTGGAAAAATACTTTATTTTTCTCTCTTTGTTTCCTTCCTTCCAACCTAGGTTGTTCTTAAAAGCAACTGTTATTTATGACGCAAACTTGAGTGCTTTTGTACCAATTATGCTCACTAAACATATTCACTACCTTAGTTGTTTTAGGCAACAATGACTTAACGCCTCTGTGTAGGGTTAAGTGACACATCATAGAAGCTCTCAGTATAAATAAATTCATGGATTGCACCAAAATAGCTTCTAGCACTGCTCATATGGAGCCAGAGTGAGCATATTAACTGGCTCTTGTCTCTCTTGATTGTTTGTCTAAGAGTCGGTTAAGTTTCGTTTCTCTGCCGGCCGACTAAGTGGCTGAAGACTCACGGTTAAGCAGGGATCCAGGGATCCATGAGCAGCGGTTATGAGTCGGTTAAGTTTCGTTTCTGCTTATTGTGAGTAAGTGAGTGAGTGTCTTAGTTTGCTAGTGGTCAAGTCGGGTAGTACGTTTTGTTTCTCTGCCAAATGAGATGTAAGATGTATGAATGGTGCAGTTTATTGATTATATATCAATCAAACCTAGTAGGACTCAACTGAGCCGGTTAAATAGACTCTAGATTCATGATTCTTCAGTCGTCTTTGATGGCCGGTTATATGAACCGAATCTTTAATCTTTTCATTTTCCTCATGTTCAGATCAGACGCAGCAGATTTCCTGGTTGGAGACGTTTAAGGATCATGAAACAAACACACTGGCACGTTTTAGTGTCTCTTTCTGAACATTTTATTGTATTGTTTATTGTTTCCAAAAAAAAAAAAAAAACATAAATAAAATAAAAATAGAAAGTATTGTCCTCCTTAATATTTTTGATGCAGAGGAATAGGACGGTAGCCTGGGTGTTCCCTGAATGTCAATTGGTTCAGAATTTATGGAAATCTCTTCACGACCTGTTGTCCTCCAGATCTATAAACATAGATTTCTTTTCATATCTAAACATCCAGATGGGTGTAATCCTCAAAAATAAAAAGGATGAATATTTGGTTAATAATCTAATTATAGCAACAAAATATTATATACATAAATGTCGATTTGCTGAGTCCTCCCCCACATGGTCTGCACTTAAAAATGAACTCTTGCTGCTCCAAAGCTGTCTTATAAAGGTAGAGAATGCCCAAGCTAAAAAACTGCATAAACTGATATTAATACTTCAGTTGAGCTGAGTCCCTGTTATTTGGTTTGTTTTATGTTATTTATTTTGTTTTAGTTTATTTCTGTTGTTTTTTTGTTTTTTTTGTGTGTGTGCTGTCTTTCTAGTTTGTTCTCCCTTGTCATGTGAATGGTATGTCTTTTCACCTTTATAGTTGGTCTGCTGGAGGTGTGACTCTGAGGTATTGTACTACAAGATTTATATTGTACAATTTGAGGATGTCATTCTTTATTTTTTCAGACGTATTGTAATAATAAGAAAAGACTAAATAAAAGGTTAAAATGAAAAAAAAAAAAAAAAAAAAAAAGCCTGGGTGTTCCCATACTGCTTTGCTTGCGATTTCATTCTCACTGCAAAAGCAGTCTGGAAACCATCGCCAGAGATATGTCTATATTGTATGTTGATGGAAAAGTTAACATGTTCTCTGATTCTCAAACATATATGACGATATTCACTTAACCACAGAGACATCTACACCCACTTATGACTCACGTGCACAGGAGTATAAATATAGATGTCACTGACAGATAGACACTGTGTTATTGGCTAGGCTAATATCATTGTGTCCTCTCCTTGCTGCAAGTAAAAGATCCTTAAGGCAACCTCGTCTGGAGTCTGTCTCGTCTCTTCTCTGAAGCGCTGGTAATCTTGAAGATTTATCTGACATATGTTTAGTATGGTACCTGTTCACTAAAACAGTCCTGTGTGATCACTTACCCGGGCAGATCTCTCCATGGTGTAGGCCAAACCAGAGTGAACGATGTCCTTCTCAGATGCACCCTGCAAATGAAGATGGTATCTTAACCACACAGAGGAACACTTCTGACTGTGGTTGTAATTTGGTTAAACCTCCAGGACCCAAGAGGTTTCATCTGTGATTGTTACTCACAGCAACTCTGGCCTGGAAGTCAGCAGTAGGTACGATGGGGATGGGTCCTCCCTGCTTGCCAAACTTCCTCTCTAAACTTTCCTGTACAGACACTGGACAAGATAACAATGGAAAAGGAGAAAAAAGGTCAGCTGTGAATTCCAGAGATAACTCATGTGATAGCTCGATTAGTTAAACTGGTTTTACAACTTGGCACCAATTATTTCTTTTATTATACATGGTAGATAATTATTTTGCCACTCTATGATTGGCTGTGTGAGAACAAGACAAATAGTAGAAATGAAAAGAGAGAGATGCTGTCAATACTCTTGGACAGAACTCCTTACTGAGCATCATCACCAACACTGCCTGAACTACTAAACTGAGTAAGAATACATCTATTTAACTTTCCTACAAATTCTCATTGACTGAACTTTTTGTACTTAACAAACAGCGTTATCTGGGACATAAAACAGGGTTTGAAAGATGTCTGGTGTGAGTTCTGAGCTGAGGTTTGTTTTATTCCTTCAGGAAGCAGCTGTGGGACCCTACACCTTGAAATGGCATCGACTGGACCATCAAAGGAACATGCAGCACCAGCCAAAGTAGTAAGTAGTGAGAACATTTATCTAAGAAAGGGCATATTGTAATGTTTTATGCAGAAAGTAGCTCATTAAGGGAGTCAGATCCTGAACTGGCATCCTGTGAGTGAAGAGTCCATAGCACACGTGTCAAACATACGGCCCTGGGGCCAAAACTGGCCCGCCAGAGGGTGTAATCTGGCCCGCGGGATGAATTTGTGAAGTGCAAAAATTACACAAAAATTGAAGACATTAACTGCAATTTTTCCAATAAAAGTAACTGCTATTCGAAGGATTCATACATATTTGTGGACATAACAACTGAGACCCAGAACTAAACCGAAATTGCATTTCTTTTTCTTAAGAAATGGCCAGTCATAATGTACTTCTTTGCACTAAAACAAAGGGAATCATTTGGAGTTGTCGTTATTTATAGGTAACCATCGTGTTATTGGTCCAGCCCCCTTAACATCAAACTGGGCTGTATGTGGCCCCTGAACTAAAATGAGTTTGACAAGTTTACAATATTCACGTCTGTGTCTATTATTTGATCCAGTCATCCACTAATATCCATTTAAATTGAAAAATGTTGCTTTTTGGGGCAAATATTGTTATGCGATTAAAATGCGATTAATCGAGATTAATTAATTACAAAGCCTCTAATTAATTAGATTAATTATTTTAATCGAGTCCCAACCCTAATATATATATATATATATATATATATATATTGCTCAGGTCTAGGTTCAGCAACATTATGTGCCCAAAGAATGAGGTCAGCTGACTACCTGAATATACTGAATGACCAGGTTATTCCATCAATGGATTTTTTTCTTCAATGATTTTCAAGGGCATATTCCAAGATGACAATGCCATGATTCATGGGGCTCAGATTGTGAAAGAGTGGTTCAGGGAGCATGAGACATCATCTTCACACATGGATTGGCGACTACTACGACATTAGCTAACCTGCCGGTAACTACAAAAATGTACTGAAAACACTGGCAGAGAGATACCAAAACATGATGCCATTCCATTTGTCATCTCCAAGATTTCTCAAGCCACCAGTACAGACTTCAAAAATGGAGTCTGCCTATGTTGAGTCATTGCCTACTGACACACATGCATTAACATCGGGCATCACAGACAGCAGCAGTGTATATGCCACAAAACAAGTAACCATTGAAGGCACAACTTTTGTGGCTGGCATGTTTGTTTGCACTGGTGCACATGTGCCAGCTAATGTCCAATAAACAGTGAGTTTATTGGACATTAGCTAACCTGCCGGTAAAGTACTGCTCAGCCCTCCACTCTGCTCAACTGGCTCTTCTGTGCAATTCAAATGATGTACGGCAGTTTGGATATGCAAAGGTTTGCACACCTCTCTTGCGTGACCTAAAAACTCTGGAAGACTCTGGTGTCTACATCGAAACGTTTGTCTCAAAGGCACAGTCTACTCTGTTGTGGCTGACAACCTTGCTGCCCATGGGCTAGTTGGTTTCAATGAGAGTTTCAGGTCTACATATTTCTGCAGATTTTGTCTTGCCACCTAGACAGAAATACAAACGTCAGATGCAGTCACTGGCAGTTTTGAGATGAAAACAAAAGATGTGCATGATAATCTTCAAGAAATACAGAACAGTGACAGTGAAGAGAAGTATGGTGTAAAACACTGTTGTGTTCTCTCTGACCATCTCTCTTATTTCCATCCTATCACAGGGTTTCCACCCGACATCCTACATGACCTGTTTGAGGACGTGGTTCCCGTGGAGTTGGCACATTGTTTGAAAGGTTTGATTGCAAAGAAATATTTGACTTTGGAAGAGCTAAATAGGGCAATAGTCCTTTTCTTTCCAAAGTTTGGATAAGGTTGACCGCCCTCACCCAATTGCTCAAAATTTTGCCAGTCGAGGAACAATTGGTGGGAATCGGCACGAGAACCACACTCTGCTTAAACTGCTCCCTGCTCTCATTGGCTCCAGAGTCCCAGAAGGGGAAACATTTTGGGAGGTGTTAATGGACTTAAAAGACATAGTTGAGCTTGCCATGTCTCATACTTTCACTGATGATACCATTCAGTACATGGCCTGTAAGATTTCAGATCACAGGCAGCTGCTTCAACAAGTCTTACCCAGCTTACGATTATGATCATAGAATCATTTCATTGAGCATCATCCTCATCTCATAAAGTGCTTTGGTCCTCTGGTGCATCTCTGGACAATGAGATTTGAGGGGAAGCCTAAAAAAAGTGAGTCAAATGAGTCAAATCAAAATAGTAACTGAACAACCCTACTACAGTAGTCACATAAGAAGTATGAAAAAATATGAAAATCTATACACTGCCTGGCCAGAAAAAAAGTCATCGCCGGGATTTGAATAAGCAAATAGGCGCGAGCATCCTATTGGAAAATTACTGCGTGGGTGATATCTTTCAGCTGACAACAAGTTATTCAACCCCAACTGATGCAATGAGTAGCTCCTCATTTCTTAAACAACCATGTCTAAAGACACATCCTTTGATCATGAAAAAGATGTTCGTCTGTTTGAGAAGGTTCAAATCATTGGCATGCATCAAGCAGAGAAAACATCTAAGGAGATTGTAGAAACTACTAAAACATAAAGATTGGACTCTGGAGCAATGGAAGAAGGTCATGTGGTCTGATGAGTCCAGATTTACCCTGTTCCAGAGTGATGGGGGCATCAGGGTAAGAAGAGAGGCAGAAGAAGTGATGCACCCATCATGCCTAGTGCCTACTGTACAAGCCTGTGGGGGCAGTGCTATGATCTGGGGTTGCTGCAGTTGCTCAGGTCTAGGTTCAGCAACATTATGTGTCCAAAGAATGAGGTCAGCTGACTACCTGATTATACTGAATGACCAGGTTATTCCATCAATGGATTTCTTTTCTTCCCTTATGTTCACGGGCATATTTCAAGATGACAATACCAGGATTCACGGGGCTCATGTTGTGAAAGAGTGGTTCAGGGAGCATGAGACATCATTGTCACACATGGATTGGCCACTACTGTGCTTAGCCAAGAAATAGTCCAGCACATAAGTCCCGTAACCATTCATTCATTCATTTATCCTCTATACCCGCTTATTCCTGTTAAGGGTCGCGGGGGTCTGCTGGAGCCTATCCCAGCTGTCATCAGCAGGGGGTACACCCTGGACAGGTCGCCAGTCCATTGCAGGGCTAACACAGAGAGACAGACAACCATTCACACGGCCAATTTAGAATCGCCAATTAACCTAATGAGTATGTCTTTGGATGGTGGGAGGAAGCTGGAGTACCCAGAGAGAACCCACACAGACACAGGGAGAACATGCAAACTCCAAACAGAAAGGCCAGCCGGCCCATGGATTCGAACCGGCATCAGTGCTCGCCACTGTACCGCCAGTTCCCCGTAACCACCACATGCCGATTTTACTCTACAGATTATGTACAGATTAAACAACCAAGATATAGTGTGTTGATCAGGGATCTTAAGAGCTGCTAGTACGTGGATTTTGTTACCTTTAGACAGAACCAGGCTAGCTATTTCAAGTGTTATGCTAAGTTAAACTGCTGACTGTAGCTTCGTATTTACTCTACAGGATTGTACAGTGTGGTATGTCTTCTCATCCAATTCTAGGCAAAATACCAAGAGTAAGCATATTTCCTCACATATCAAACTTTTCCTTAAATGCTGTGGCTAATCTCTGTCAGCTTTGACAATAGTTAAAATTATGAGCTATTGTTTAATATGTTATGTCTGTCTGAAAATGTCCTGTGCTTTTCTTTTCCATGCAGCTCTACACTGAATTCCATAGGATCACCAATCAAAATCTACCATTTTCCTTCTTTGCTGCACTTGACAAATATACTCCTCAGCTGTTAAAACTCTACAATAAGAGAAAGACTGGACATTTTGGTGAGAAGATGGAAGAAGTTTTGATGGCATATGAGGAACCGGTACAAATATTTTGAGTGCATTACATTGATGGTGAATGTGAACAGCAGACCCTAACACCCTCCTATGCATATCTTGTGTTTGTTTGTTCAACAGGACAAGAACGACATCACTGCAGCTAGAACAGCAGCCCTGGCCGGTCTACCACTGTACTTAAAGGAGGATTCATCAGAGGTCTTCAGCACTTTTTTTCTGAAAACTTCATTAATAGGTTTAATAAAAAGTAAACAGAGAGGAGTAAACTCTTTTTAGAGCTGTGAACATTGAAATGTTGTGTATTCAGTGATTAGTGTTCAGATTTCAACTAAATAAACAGTTTAACTTGTCTTAAAATGTGGATTTTTTACTTTGTGTTAATACGACTTGAAAGGCTTAAGGCAATCGGTTTCCTCAAATAAACTGAGTAGCCACAACAGAGTTTGAAGTTGTCACAGCTAGAATGTAATAATTTGCTTAAATACAAAAAACTGAGTCAGTTCAACTTAAGTGGTAACATTTGTATGAAGAAGATGCATTCAATGAGTTTATTGGACATTAGCTAAACTGCTGGTAAAGTACTGCTCAGCCCTCCACTCTGCTCAACTGGCTCTTCTGTGCAATTCAAATGATGTACGGCAGTTTGGATATGCAAAGGTTTTCGCACCTCTCTTGATTGACCAAAAAACTCTGGAAGACTCTGGTGTCTACATCGAAACAAACACAGGGTTTTCAAGAAAATTGTTCATGACACTCATAACTACAAAAATGTACTGAAAACATTGGCAGAGAGACACCAAAACATGATGCCATTCTATTTGTCATCTTCAAGATTTCTCAAGCCATCAGTACAGACTTCAAAAGTGGAGTCTGTCTACGTTGAGTCATTGCCTACTGATACACATGCATTAATATCGGGCATCACAGACAGCAGCAGTGTATATGCCACAAAAGAAGTAACCATTGAAGGCACAACTTTTGTAGTTGGCATGTTTGTTTGCACTGTTTATTGGATATTAGCTAACCTGCCGGTAAAGTACTGCTCAGCCCTCCACTCTGCTCAACTGACTCTTCTGTGCAATTCAAATGATGTACGGCAATTTGGATATGCAAAGGTTTGCGCACCTCTCTTGAGTGAGTGTTCAGAATTATGAGCGGTTAAGTTTCGTTTCTCTGCGTATTTTGCGTAAGTGAGTGAGTGTCTGAGGGCCTTAGTGTGCTCGTGGTCAAGGAGGGTAGAACATTTTGTTTAGTTTTGTTTTGTTTCTCTGCCAAGTGAGTGAGGTTTGAATTGTGTTTACATTGTGTTTAGTTTATTGATTACATATCAATCAAACGTGGTAGGACTCAACTGAGCCGGTTAAATAGACTCTAGATTCATGATTCTTGAGTCGTCTTTGATGGCCGGTTATATGAACCGAATCTTTAATCTTTTAATTTTCCTCATGTTCAGATCAGATGCAGCAGATTTCCTGGTTGAAGATGTTTAAGGATCATGAAACAAACACATTGACACATTTTAGTATCTCTTTCTGAATATATTATTTGTTTCCAAAAAAAAAAAAAAAACATGAATAAAATAAAAATAGAAAGTAATGTCCTTTTTAATAATTTCAATGCTGAGGAATAGAACGGTTTAAACTGAGGGAAATAATTCAATCAGGGACTGGGCGATCACAGTGACAACTCGCCCCATCCTTGCTCCTCTTTCTTGGCCAGCGGAGGAGTCGGGGAGAAGCTGCGTTTAAGATGAAGCCAGCAGTAATAGAGGAAAAATGAAGGGGACGAGGAGCAGGAGATCATCTACTGAATCCTAACCAACCTTCACACCTTAAGAGTGAGAAGACAAACGTGTAATAAAATGACTATTAATACTCACAAGAAGTTAAATCTAAATCCCTTTTATTTAACATTAGACTGAAACGGCCATCTCCCTTTGAGAGCAGACTTCTTTCTGAAATAAGGCAACTGTAGTGTTGTCATCTGAAACAACCAAAACTAGAGAGTCACACATGCGTTCAGCGATCACAAATAGGGCGCTGTGAACATGGCTGCCATAAAACAATATAGACATTGACGGCTGAGGGAAGGGTAGGGCCTTTCTTTCTCTCTTGGGATGTCCCGTTTTATGGTCAGTGCAACCTCGGGAATAAACAAGAACATGGCGATGTCTAAAGAGTTGCAGAGATATAATGGCAGCACAAAGATCACAGGATAGATACCAGGCTAGCTAAAGTGTCGCTGCGTATGTGTGAAAGAGCGGAGTAAACAGTGATATGTTCCAAAGGCTTTTCTAGGAGGTGGAAGAAGGCAGGAGAGGGGGGGATCAATAGCAGGAGGGAGGGGTAGCAGCTCACCTCTGATTGGCCGTTTATGTGAAGGTGAGCCCCGCCTCATTGTAGACTTTGGAGACTTTCTCAATGGCGTTGACAAAGGCAGCTGTCCACAGGTCCAGGCCCAGGTTGTACTTGCTTGCAGTACGCATGATTTTCTAAAAAAAAAAAAAAAAAAAACACACACACACACAAAAGAGAAGATTACAAAGTTAGTTTTTGAAATATTCAGGGCTTTGTTATTAGCTGTAAACGTGTTGAGTGAGGAGACTTCATGTCAACCAGAGATAGAGACGACTTAATGAAAACATGTTTATACATTTATTCAAATTGATGACATGGACAAAATTTTGATTTTCGATCATTTAATGGTTATTCTGTGCTTAATACACAATACAAGATGGTATCATTTCTCAGCCTGCTGGCATAGTGATTGACCAAACCCAACAGGAAAAGTAAATTATAAAAGACAAAAGTGTCTCTGAGAAAAATGCTGGTCCTTTTAGCTTTAGGAACATAAATTCTCATTCTTTGACCCTTTTTCCAAGTCCAGTCTGTTGGCAGTGACAGCTCATCATTGTAGTTACAACTTGTATGCATCTTTGATCATATAATTATTTATCTTTTCATATTTTGAGTAACTGAGTTGTTATTGTGTTGGTAACATGATGCGAGTTGTCTTTTCATGAAGAACTACACACGAAGTAAGAGTGTTCATTAGATTAATTAGACATCATATTAATATTGGCTTTATAAAGCAGAGTATAAACCAGATATGACATTCGTTAATACGCAGGATTAGATGTTACAATCCCTTGTGCCAAGACAAAATTTGGTGCTATGTCCCTGCAGGCACGCACAACTTCAACAACAACTCAAGACTACCGTCATTCTTAAATAGACAGCGCTATTTTTCTAAAGGTGCAGTGCACCAATTTTTCTTGAAAAAAATAAAAACAAAGATGGAAAGAACTTTTAACACTGGTAACACTTAGTATATATACTGTATATATAAGGGTAGATCACTTTGACTTTGTCATTGTAACAGCAGCTTGCGAGCCAAAAATGTGTGGGCACCCCTGACCTAAATGAACTAAGTAAATGCTGCTGGCTTGTATGGCCCGCTCAGCAGCTAAACAAACAAAGAAACATAATACTGTTACCAACCAACATGAAGACATCAGATACCTGGCCTAGTCAACGCAGCATGTCGTTGGGGGTTGACACATTAAATACACATTACTTCTCAAAGTCATAACATTTTTCAATTCAAATCACTTTATTATTATTTCATCATTATGAATTTTGCGCTCAAAAACTGACCGTTTAGGGAATTCATACAAATACCGATATGAGATATATAGGATGGGGGCCATGACAGGAACACGTTTTTCCAACTTTCCAAAGTGTGTGTTGTATGTTTACTATGGTACCTGTTCACTAAAACAGTCCTGTGTGATCACTTACCCGGGCAGATCTCTCCATGGTGTAGGCCAAACCAGAGTGAACAATGTCCTTCTCAGAGGCACCCTGCAAATGAAGATGGTATCTTAACCACACAACAGAACTCAGAGGAACACTTCTGACTGTGGTTGTAATTTGGTTAAGGCTCCAGGACCAAAGGGGTTTCAGCTTGTGACCCTGTCTGATGTCTGACAGCTGGTTTGGTGATTGTTACTCACAGCAACTCTGGCCTGGAAGTCAGCAGTAGGTACAATGGGGATGGGTCCTCCCTGCTTGCCAAACTTCCTCTCTAAACTTTCCTGTACAGAAACTGGACAGGATAACGATGGAAAAGGAGAAATAAGGTCAGCTGTGAATACCAGAGATAACTCATGTGATAGCTCGATTAGTTAAACTGGTTTTACAACTTTACCATATATGGTGGATAATTATTATGGTACTCTATGATTGGCTCTCTGAGAACAGGACAAATAGTATAAATGAAAAGGGATGTAGGTTGACATGAGACATCATTTTGAGGTCTGAGATTTTCCTCCAGGACAGAGATATTTGTGTAAGTAGAGTTTTTCTTTATTCATCTCGCCGAGTAGTGTCTATTCCATCAGTAGACAGCACTTTATCTTTTGTCCTTGTAGCTGTTAATCAACTAAACTGATAAATAATTATAGGAAGACTAAATGAACAACAGAAATTACAAATGATTATATTATATTATATTATATTATATAAATGAATAGTTTGTGTGTTTTATTTGAATAGCAGGAAGCAAGGAGGTGATATCTGATCACAAGAGGTCACGCAAGACTCAAGTGAAGACACATTCTGTCGTGAAGAGGACCAAAGAAAAGTAAAAATCTATTTATCTTCAAATTTTTGATGACCGTCAATTTAAAAAAAAATATATATATATATATTAGCAGCTTTGATAGTCATGACTTACATTCAGATAACCTGAAACCAAGGTACTATATTTATTAAAACCTTTTACTATTTTGTAAAAGCTTTGTCCAGAGAATGGACTGAAAGAATCTGAAAGACTTTCTTTAGAAAACAGCTGAATATAAAATATACAAAATATATCACCACATCACATTTATGTACCAAATGTGTTTTATGATTGTTTATAGATGCCTGCTCGTCCTTTTAATTACCCTGAGGGATTGACACCAGAGGACAGGGGAGAGTTCACAGATACAACTCTGCGGGACAACCCAGATGTTCTCTATTTCTACACTAGAACAAATGGCTCCAGATGCAATCTAATTTTCTTTACTGAATTTGCAGGTGACTGGGAAGCTGTAATACTGGAGGCATTCCCTGGTACCAATATAGTTAAACTGCCTGACAAAGTCAAACTTGAGCTTCCCAATGGCAAAGGCCATGTATGCATATATCCTAGTGGAAAATTTGTGATTCAAGGTACTGATAGCAACCTTGACATGTTTGAGGAGTGCTTTGACGAACTAAGACAACAAATGGTGATGAAAAGGCTAACGAGGAACACAAACAAGCTGAAGACTGAGGAATTCAGTGACAATTCTGAAACAGAGGAAAAGCCTGGCAGTGATGGGAGCAACATCCCTCCCCGCGAATAAAATGCAATAAAAACAGAAATGCCAGGGAAAGGTAGACATTGATTGTCTAATGAACATGTTCAAAAAGAGGGGGGAAAAAACACAACAGGGTTTTTAGAATGTTAAGTGAAGCTTGTTAAAGCTTTTATCTAGTTTTTAAACAAAAATCAATTCCATATTTCATTCTGATTTGCAATACTTCTATAACACACGTTTGTGACAGTTTGTGGTTCTGGTGTTTATTATATAAAGAACCATTTTAGAATGGTGACATGTAAAGGAAATTTAATGGTGATCTAGTTTGATTACCACCAGCATTCAGGTACATGTCCTGTAAGATGAAACATGACATCCTCAGACATCGGCCTGTTTGTAAAGGTCTTCACTGCTCTGTTTGTAGAAATGTCTTGTTAAATGTACTGCAACAATGATTTGATTAAAACATTACTATAACACTCTTGATGTGTTCTTGTCATATTTAAAAATATCACAAAACTGGTTGAAGAGCAAGAATCTGAAATGTGTAAAAAGCAAGCCAACAGAGTAAAAATCTGTCTACATAATGTTATCATATTGTCATTGTTTGGGTTTCAACTGCAAGGTTTACAAATGCATGTGTTCATTATGTTCATTCCCAGTTCATTACCTTGAACTGAGCTGAAGGGTAAACTCTAAATAAAGTTGAATAAAGTTTAAATTCCACTTCATATCCAAATGCAAAACGTGCATGAATCCTAATAGTGAAAAGGAACGTTGTAGCCGTGTGTGTGCTTACAGGAATAACCATGACGTTGTTCTCCAGGAAGACCTTGTCAGCATCTGGAGTGGTGGGACCGTTGGCACCTTCTGCAATGATCTGGAGAAAATGAAATAAATAAAAAGACACTTCACGACTGCGACCCAGCTGCCCTGAATCCAAAAGACAACCTAAATCACAGCACTTTTTGCGAGTCAAAGTATGTGGTACCTTGGCCAAGAGACAGGAGAGGACAGATGTGCTGGTACCAGTTTGTAGTCCTCCAGCTGTTTGGGGTCAATGCCCTCTGGATTGTAGATGGTTCCATCAATCTCACTGATGCCCACACACTTGGCCCCGAACCTGTGCAGGTACCTCATGGAGTGGACACCCACATTACCAAAGCCCTGAGAAAAGTCACAGCAAGATTAGAACTACCACAGCCCAACCAAGAAGTACAGTGTGTTCAGCTTCATGCAATCACATCCTCTGGTGCCATCATGTGGACAGTTTACGTTATAACATTATCCTCATAAAACTGATGTGTGTCCTGAAAAGAGACTGTGAAAGAGATGCTATTTATTCTCTTTGCTCTAAACTGCAACTCCATTTTAGTCAACGGGCGACACTAAATAAAAACATAAACACTTTTATGTTTAATTTAAATCAGTTTAACAGCACCACAAACTATCTTCCAAAACAATCATACAGTTGAATCAGCACCTTTCTGCATAAACTGGACCTTAGAACAGTCATGAAACTTTAGTGCAGGATTGTTATGGCAATACATATGTTTTCACCAGTGTACCCAATGAACTGTTTACTGAGTGTGTGTCCATCATTTAGATATGAATGAAATACATGTAAAATCAAGAAAGGAGGAATTTTCTGATGTTTTTCTGAATGTAAATCTATACCCAAATCACACAAAAGTATCTTGAGACCTTGGAAAAATACTTCAACCCACTTTATTTTTCTCTCTTTGTTTCCTTCCTTCCAACCTAACAGTCAATGTTTGAGTGTTAGGTTGTTCTTAAAAGCAACTGTTATTTATGACGCAAACTTGAGTGCATTTGTACCAGTTATGCTCACTAAATCTGCTCACTACCTTAGTAGTTTTAGGCAACAATGACTTAACGCCTCTGTGTAGGGTTAAGTGACACATCACAGAAGCCCTCAGTATAAATAAATTCATGGATTGCACCCAAATAGCTTCTAGCACATATGGAGCCAGAGTGAGGATATTAATTGGCTCTTGTCTCTCTTGATTGTTTGTCTAAGAGTCGGTTAAGTTTCGTTTCTCTGCCGGCCGATGGCTGATGACTCACGGTTAAGCAAGGGATCCACGAGCAGCGGTTATGAGTCGGTTAAGTTTCGTTTCTGCTTATTGTGAGTAAGTGAGTGAGTGTCTGAGTATCTTAGTTTGCTCGTGGTCAAGTCTGGTAGTACGTTTTTTTTCTCTACCAAGTGAGATGTAAGATGTTTGAGTGGTTCAGTTTATTGATTATATATCAATCAAACGTGGTAGGATTCAACTGAGTCGGTTAAATAGACTCTAGATTCATGATTCTTCAGTCGTCTTTGATGACCGGTTATATGAACCGAATCTTTAATCTTTTCATTTCCCTCATGTTCAGATCAGATGCAGCAGATTTCCTGGTTGGAGACGTTTAAGGATCATGAAACAAACACACTGACACGTTTTAGTATCTCTTTCTGAACATTTTATTGGTTTACAAAAAAACAAAAACAAAAAAAACCCCAACATAAATAAAATAAAAAATAGAAAGTAATGTCCTCCTTAATAATTTTGATGTAGAGGAATAGGACGGTTACAACTGAGGGAAATAATTCAACCAGGGACTGGGTGATTACAGTGACACCTCGCCCCATCGCCCCTTATGGACACAAAGATTAAAAGCAGACTCAATTCCGTTAAGTTTCACTTCTGGGTTTTGGGAGAAAGGGAGTACGTGGGTGGTGCTGCAGAGGATTTTCATCGTTCTTTGTGCTGTGGAAAGATTTTAGTTTGTCCTTGAAGTCACAGAAAGCCATATCCGTAAGTTTTTTATGCTTTAAAGGTTTAGAGAGAATTGGAATGTATGACAATCGTTTTTATGTTGTACGTTGTAATAATTATTCCATGTTCATGTGAGAGGCAGATTTGCTCAGCTCTTAACATGTTAGCCATGTAGCTCAGATGTTGTTACATTCATTTTGAAGTGTTGCACTACACGCTTTCTCTATTTGTGGGTATGTTGTCTGTACTTATTTCAGTCATTGTGATTATTATTTTCCTATATATTTAAAAACCTGTATTTGTGGATATTTTGTATGGTCTGTGAGTCTTTTCTGGCCATACATATTGTTTGGGATAGCTGGATAAACTACTTCAGAACGAAGAGGGAGGCCAGTATAATTATATTATATTATATTATATTATATTATATCATAAAATGTGATGAAAATGAATAGTTTGTGTGTTTTATTTACATAGCAGGAAGCAGGGAGCTGATATCTGATCACAGGAGATCACAGAAGACACAAGTGAAGACACATTTTGTTGTGAACGGGACTGAACAAAAGTAAAAATCTATTTATCTGTCTTGAAACTTTTGTTGACTAAACTGTCTGTTTTTTAAAACTTATTTTAGCACCTTTGATAGTCATGTGTTACATTCAGATAAGGATTAAAACTGGACGAAGTACCTTTTAAAACTATGGTGCTATATTTATTAAAACCTTTTACTATTTTGTAAAAGAAACTGAAAGAACTTCTTTAGAAAACAGCTGAATATATAATATACAAAATATATCATCACATCACATTTATGTACCAAATGCATTTTATGATTTATTACAGATGAATGCTCGTCGTTTTGATTACCCTGAGAGAGTGACAGAAGCAGAGAAGAAACGGTTCAAAAGAAGAACTCTGGTGAAAAACCCGGATGTGCTCTATTTCGACACTATGAAAAATGACGCCAGATGCAATCTGATTTTCTTTACTGAATTTGCAGATGACTGGAAAGCTGTAATACTAGAGGCATTCCCTGGTACCAATACAGTTCAACCGATTGACAAAGTCAAACTTGAGCTTCCCAACCGCGGTGGCCATGTATGCATATATCCTAGTGGAATATTTGTGATTCAAGGTACAGATAGCGACCTTGACATGTTTGAGGAGCGTTTTTCTAAACTGAAAGAAGACATGGAGATGAGAAGGCTAACGAGGAACACAAACAAGCTGAATATTGAGGAATTCGATCCTGAAACAGAGGAAAAGCCCAGCAGTGACGGGAGAAGTGACGGGAGCAATATCCCCCCCCACGAACAAAATGCAATAAAAGCAGAAATGCCAGGGAAAGATAGACATTGATTGTCTAGTGAATGTGTTCAAAAAGACACAAAAAAAAAGAGAGAGAAAACACAACAGGGTTTTTAGAATGTTAATTACAGCCTGTTAAAGCTTTTTAGATTCTTCAGCCACTCAAAATAAGATACCGTCACACCACCAGCATTCAGGTACATGTCCTGTAAGATGAAACGTGACATCCTCAGACATCGGCCTGTTTGTAACGGTCTTCACTGCTCTGTTTGTAGAAATGTCTCGAAATAATGATTTGATTAAAACACTACTATAACACTCTTGATGTGTGCTTGTCATATTAAAAATATTACAAAACTGGTTGAAGAGCAAGAATCTGAAACGTGTAAAAAGGAAGCCAACAGAGTAAAAATCTGTCTACATAATGTTATCATATTGTCATTGTTTGGGTTTCAACAGCAAGGTTTACAACTGCATGTGTTCATTGTGTTCATTCCCAGTTCATTCTCTTCAACTGAGCTGAAGGATAAACTCTAAATAAAGTTGAATAAAGTTTAAATTCTACTTCATATCTGAATGCAAAACGTGGATCCACCCCAATAGTAAAAAGGAACGTTGTAGCCGTGTGTGTGCTTACAGGAATAACCATGACGTTGTTCTCCAGGAAGACCTTGTCAGCATCTGGAGTGGTGGGACCGTTGGCACCTTCTGCAATGATCTGGAGAAAATGAAAGAAATGAAAAGACACTTCACGACTTCACCCAGCTGCTTTGAATCCAAAAGACAACCTAAATCACAGCACTTTTTGCGAGTCAAAGTATGTGGTACCTTGGCCTTGATCCTGGGGGCGTTGTGATGTGTGAGCTGCTGTTCTACAGCTGCAGGGATCAGGATGTGGCAGTCTGCTTCCAAAATGTTCCCTTCATAGGGCTTTGTTCCAGGGAAGCCCACAATGGTGCCGTGTTGCTGCAGAAAGTGCAGAGAAAATATCAGAACGTTTCAGAGGGAGTAAAATATAGAGGCATTTGTATTCACTGAATATTAGTGAGTGACATGAGCCTGAATCTGGACAGCAAAAAGAAGAACGGATCACAGAGGAACAAAGAGAAAAGAGACAGGAGTGGACAGATGTGCTGGTACCAGTTTGTAGTCTTCCAGCTGTTTGGGGTCAATGCCCTCTGGATTGTAGATGGCTCCATCAATCTCACCGATGCCCACACACTTGGCCCCGAACCTGTGCAGGTACCTCCTGGAGTGGAGACCCACATTACCAAAGCCCTGAGAAAAGTCACAGCAAGATTAGAACTACCACAGTCCAACAACTAACCCAACCAAGAAGTACAGTGTGTTTAGCTTCATGCAATCACATCCTCTGGTGCCATCATGTGGCCAGTGTACATTATAACATTATCCTCATAAAACTGATGTGTGTCCTGAAAAGAGACTGTGAAAAAGATGCTATTTATTCCCTTTGCTCTAAACTGGAACTCCATTTTAGTCAACGGGCAACACTAAATAAAATCATGAACACTTTTATGTTTAATTTAAATCAGTCTAACAGCACCACGAACTACATTCTCCAAAATGATCATACAGTTGATTTACCACCTTTCTGCATAAACTGGACCTTAGAACAGTCATGAAACTTTAGTGCAGGATTGTTATGGCTATACATATGTTTTCCCAAATCACACAAAAGTATCTTGAGACCTTGGAAAAATACTTAAACTGACTTTATTTGTCTCTCTTTGTTTCCTCCGTAGTGTTGTAATAATCAAATATGCACACAAAACAATGTTTGAGTGTTAGGTTGTTCTTAAAAGCAGCTGCTATTTATGACGCAAACTTGAGTGCATTTGTACTGATTAAAATATGCTCACTACCTTAGTTGGTTTAGGCAACAATGATACTAATAATAACCATACTAACCATGCAGCTCCTCTGTGTAGAGTTAAGTGACATATCATATAAGCCCTCAGTATAAATAAATTCATGGATTGCACCAAAATACCTTCTAGCACTGCTCACGGCCTGCGCAACAAGAGCCTGGCAGGTGAAGGTTTTATACTCTGTAAAGTTGTAATGAACTAACCGACCCCTCAGGAAGGCTTACGCATGATAACCAGACTTGATCAACCGCATAGCATGTTTGTCTTAGCCGCTTTATATCAGAGCTGGAGAAAAATGAAAGCTAGATAGTCATTGGTGCTCGAGTCCCTCCACCCTTCCATCACCTCATCCTTTCATCTTCACCAGAAAATCCACCTGTCTTTGGTATGTACCTAATTGTCTTTGTGGTTTTCTCTTTCTGCAGGTAGAGTACAGAGGAATAGAACAGGGCAGGAAGGAGGAGGGGTAAGTAAACAGGTTAAGTAGACTAGATGACTTGTGACCCCAAACACACCTCCAGACTGTGTAAGGGCTATTTGACCAAGAAGTAGAGTGATGGACTGCTGCTCCATATGACCTGGCCTCCACAGTCACCTGACCTAAACCCAATGGAGATGGTTTGGGATGAGATGGACCGAAGAGTGAAGACAAAAGGGACAACATGTGCTCAGCATCTCTGGGAACTCCTTCAAGACTGTTGGAAAACCATTTCAGGTGACTACCTCATGAAGCTCATTGAGAGAATGCCAAGAGTGAGCAAAGCAGTAATCAAAGCAAAGGGAAGAATCTACAATATCTATATAACAACAAAATAAAGATGGTTTATCTTCCTTGTCAAATCTGGTGTCTACATTACCCATAATGCAACTTGATCACTGTCAGGTCAGCGTGTTTTTTTTCTAAACGTGGCTAATGTAGCCATGATGTCTTTCTTCCCACATGCTGAACTTCAGATATGCCGTAAATGTTTTTCTCCCCATGTTCCAAAATGAAAACCTTTTCTGGAGTAAATGAAAAACTTTTGCAACACCTGACAAACGTTTCAAAGTTTCTCCAAAATGTGATCACCTTTTGTTCTTGTGCGGCCGCTTTTGTGAAACCGGTTTGCATCATGTCCACAAAGAGTGTAGATGGAAGCTGACTGACATCTTCAGGTTTATTCTATTTTATATACTTTTATTTATTCACATTCTACCAGAATGAATCCTAAAGTTTCCAAATAATCCAAATGCTGTTTAAAATGCTGTTCAAGAAAAGAAGAATATTTTTTGATGGAAGGTTCGACCTCATTAAAAGAACGAGTCTCAGTGTCGATGTCTGAAAGCCACAAGTAAGAACAAGATGATGCAGAAAATATTCCAAAATAAAAGAGACATTAAAATGAAAAACTGGATTTAAGGAGTTAAAATGTTGATTCAAGAAACATCTTGGTTGTTTTTTAGTCTTCGTGAAACTGGTTTTCATGCCAACAAGTAGTTCGAACAATAGTTGGCACCTTTTCAGACGTCCGTCAATCAATAGAACAATTATTAAAAAAATAGAATCAGTTCTCTAAGAGAAAAAATGTTCCAGGAAATGTCATGTTGTTCTTGTGCGGTCGCTTTTGTGAAACCGGTTTGCATTGAAAGATCATGTCCACGTAGAGTGTAGAAGGAAGCTGATTGACATCTTCAGGTAAAACAAACTTTTATTTCACATTCTACCGGTATGAATCCTAAAGTTTCTAAATAATCCAAATGCTGTTTAAAAAAGTTGTGAAGGGAACTCAAGAGATTGGGACTGAACAGCTGTGTAGCCTTAAGAAAACCACTAATCAGTGAGGCTAACTGGAAAAAAAGGCTTCAATTTGCTAGGGAGCATAAAGATTGGACTCTGGAGCAATGGAAGAAGGTCATGTGGTCTGATGAGTCCAGATTTACCCTGTTCCAGAGTGATGGGGGCATCAGGGTAAGAAGAGAGGCAGATGAAGTGATGCACCCATCATGCCTACACTGTTAGAAATTGCTGTTAATTTACAGCAGAATTCCAACAGTATTAACCTGTTATTATTTTTGAATACATCACTCTACTGTTAATACAAACAAAAAACTGTGAAATTTTGGTGATTTACTGTTCTTTTAACAGAACTATACTGTCTTCCTAAAATACAGCATTTTACTGCTAATCATTCATCCTAACCTTCTAAATCACGGTATCATGATGTATTTTTTGCATTCTGGGAAATTTAACACGAACTACACATGGGAAGCTGGATCTGTTCGGTGTCACAGTGGTGAGGTGGTTAGCACTGATGCCTCACAGCGAGAAGGTCCTGGGTTCGAATCCATGGGCCGACTTGGCCTTTCTGTGTGGAGTTCGCATGTTCTGCCTGTGTCTGCGTGGGTTCTCTCATACAGTCCAAAGACATGCTCGTTCATTGGTTCATTGGTGATTCTAAATTGGCCGTAGGTGTGAGTGTGAATGGTTGTCTGTCTCTCTGTGTTAGCCCTGCGATAGACTGGCGACCTGTCCAGGGTGTACCCCACCTTTGGCCCAATGACAGCTGGGATAGGCCCCAGCAGACCCCGCGACCCTTCACAGTTTGTAGATTTTTTGAAGACTGATAATGTATTTTTAAACAAACCAGTTGACTGTAAAGTATTGTGAAAGTAATCTTAAACAGGAAACGCTGTATTTTTCAGTAACAGCACAAAACTGTAAATTTTAGTGCTTAGTAAAATATGTTAATTTTACAGTAACATAATGGCAACCCTGCTGCCAGTTCTTTACTGTTAATTTACAGGAAAATTCTTAACAGTGCAGTGTCTACTGTACAAGCCTGTAGGAGCAGTGCTATGATCTGGGGTTGCTGCAGTAAAGGTGGCAACTTTTTTTTTTTTTGCCCAGGCAGTGTGTGTGTGAGATATACTGTATGTATATATATATATATATAAATAAAAATAAATAAATAAATAAAATGATATATATACATTATCATATATATAATGATAATGATGTGGATCAAACTACTTCTTGACTGCATGATGCAGCAGATCATGAAACAAACACATTGGCACGTTTTAGTGTCTCTTTCTGAACATTTTATTGGTTTCCAAAAAAAAAAAAAAAAAAACATGAATAAAATAAAAATAGAAAGTAATGTCCTCCTAATAATTTCGATGCTGAGGAACTGGACGGTTAAAACTGAGGGAAGTAATTCAACCAGGGACTGGGCGATCACAGTGACACCTCGCCCCATCCCTGCTCCTCTTTCTTGGCCAGCGGAGGAGTCGGGGAGAAGCTGCGTTTAAGATGAAGCCAGCAGTAATAGAGGAAAAATGAAGGGGACGAGGAGCAGGAGAGCATCTACTGAATCCTAACCAACCTTCACACCTTAAGAGTGAGAAGACAAACGTGTGCAATAAAATGACTATTCTCAATACTCACAAGAAGTTAAATCTAAATCCCTTTTCTTTAACATTAGACTGAAACGGCCATCTCCCTTTGAGAGCAGACCTCTTTCTGAAATAAGGCAACTGTAGTGCTGTCATCTGAAACAACCAAAACTAGAGAGTCACACATGCATTCAGCGATCACAAATAGGGCGCTGTGAACATGGCTGCCATATAACAATATAGACATTGACGGCTGAGGGAAGGGCAGAGCCTTTCTTTCTCTCTTGGGATGTCCCGTTTTATGGTCAGTGCAACCTCGGGAATAAACAAGAACATGGCGATATCTAAACAGAGTTGCAGAGAGATAATGGTGGCACAAAGATCACAGGATAAATACCAGGCTAGCCAAAGTGTCGCTGTGTATGTGTGAAAGAGCGGAGTAAACAGTGATATGTTCCAAAGGCTTTTCTAGGAGGTGGAAGAAGGCAGGAGAGGGGGGATCAATAGCAGGAGGCAGGGGTAGCAGCTCGGCTCTGATTGGCTGTTTATGTGAAGGTGAGCCCCGCCTCATTGTAGACTTTGAAGACTTTCTCAATGGCGTTGACATAGGCAGCTGTCCGCAGGTCCAGGCCCAGGTTGTACTTGCTTGCAGTGCGCATGATTTGCTAAAAATAAATAATAAATAAATACATAAATAGAAAAAGAGAAGATTACAAAGTTAGTTTTTGAAATATTCAGGGCTTTGTTATTAACTGTATATGTGTCTGGTGAGGAGACTTCATGTCAACCAGACCAGAGATAGAGACGACTTAATGAAAACACGTTTATACATTTATTCAAAGTGATTTAAATTCCTTTTTAATATCACAAAGAATTAAATTTAATGACTTTTCCATAGTTGCGTCAGAAACAGAACCAAGGCTTACCAAGACAAAGGTGTCTCTGAGAAAAAAGGTTGGTCCTTTTAAGTTTAGGCACATAAATTCACATTGTTTGACCCTTTTTCCAAGTCCAGTCTGTTGGCCATGACAGGAACACATTTTTCCAACTTTTCAAAGTGTATGTTGTATGTTGATGGAAAAGTTAACATGTTCTCTGATTCTCAAACATATATGACGATATTCACTTAACCACAGAGACATCTACACCCACTTATGACTCACGTGCACAGGAGTATAAATATAGATGTCACTGACAGATAGACACTGTGTTATTGGCTAGGCTAATATCATTGTGTCCTCGTCTGGAGTCTGTCTCGTCTCTTCTCTGAAGCGCTGGTAATCTTAAAGATTTATCTGACATATGTTTACTATGGTACCTGTTCACTAAAACAGTCCCGTGTGATCACTTACCCGGGCAGATCTCTCCATGGTGTAGGCCAAACCAGAGTGAACGATGTCCTTCTCAGAGGCACCCTGCAAATGAAGATGGTATCTTAACCACACAGCAGAACTCAGAGGAACACTTCTGACTGTGGTTGTAATTTGGTTAAGCCTCCAGGACCCAAGAGGTTTCATCTGTGATTGTTACTCACAGCAACTCTGGCCTGGAAGTCAGCAGTAGGTACGATGGGGATGGGTCCTCCCTGCTTGCCAAACTTCCTCTCTAAACTTTCCTGTACAGACACTGGACAAGATAACAATGGAAAAGGAGAAAAATGGTCAGCTATGAATTCCAGAGATAACTCATGTGATAGCTCGATTAGTTAAACTGGTTTTACAACTTGGCACCAATTATTTCTTTTATTATACATGGTAGATAATTATTCTGCCACTCTATGATTGGCTGTGTGAGAACAAGACAAATAGTAGAAATGAAAAGAGAGAGATGCTGTCAATACTCTTGGACAGAACTCCTTACTGAGCATCATCACCAACACTGCCTGAACTTCTAAACTGAGTAAGAATACATCTATTTAACTTTCCTACAAATTCTCATTGACTGAACTTTTTGTACTTGACAAACAGCGTTATCTGGGACATAAAACAGGGTTTGAAAGATGTCTGGTGTGAGTTCTGAGCTGAGGTTTGTTTTATTCCTTCAGGAAGCAGCTGTGGGACCATACACCTTGAAATGGCGTCAACTGGACCATCAAAGGAACGTACAGCACCAGCTGATGCAGTAAGTAGTGAGAACATTTATCTAAGAAAGGGCATATTGTAATGTGTTATGCAGAAAGTAGCTCATTAAGGGAGTCAGATCCTGGACTGGCATCCTGGGAGTGAAGAGCCCATAGCACACGTGTCAAACATACGGCCCTGGGGCCAAAACTGGCCCGCCAGAGGGTGTAATCTGGCCCGCGGGATGAATTTGTGAAGTGCAAAAATTACACAAAAATTGAAGACATTAACTGCAATTTTTCCAATAAAAGTAACTGCTACCAAGGATTCATACATATTTGTGGACATAACAACTGAGACCCAGGACTAAACTGAAATTGCATTTCTTTTTCTTAAGAAATGGACAGTCATAATGTACTTCTTTGCACTAAAACAAAGAAGGAATCATTTGGAGTTGTCGTTATTTATAGGTAAATACGCCATCATGTTATTGGTCCGGCCCCCTTAACATCAAACTGGGCTGTATGTGGCCCCTGAACTAAAATTAGTTTGACACCACTGGTCTATAGGCTTTTGTTAATGATCAGTTCAACATAAATTTATATAATTTTACCTCCTTTAAGACTAATTACACCATCTACTACACAACAATCACTGTCAATGCAGAAGCTACAACTGACTTTCTTTGATAAAATATCACATGCCTGTATTTATTCATAAACTGTTCTTTTGTTTCTTCACAAGGTTGGATTTCCATCGAGTTATTTTTGGTTAAATGATTAACTGCATATTATTGAAGGTTTCAGATGTGAAACCATTCCCATATTGTGATACAAGCATGTTTCATTTTCATAACTAACCTTAGTACATCAGTCATGGAAACGTTTATGAAAATGATTCACAAACTGCCACTCCAGCCTGGTGTGCTGGTTTAATAGTTTGGATGTGTGTGAGGATGATAACATCACATTTAGATGTGAACAAAGGCTTCAAAAAACTAACCCTATATGTTTTTATCACTGAAATGTAAGATGCCAATTTATATGTTTCTTTCGTTTCCTTGTAGGAGCTCAGACGTTTTGTGTACACACAAAATGCATCACAAAATCAAAGAAAACAACAGAGAAGCGTGCAAATGAGGGAGAATCCAGAATCTCTCTATGTAACTGAAAGACAAGGGAGAGATGATGCGTTAATGTTTTATACAGAAAATACAGACGCATGGAGGAGAGCAATTGTGGAAAGCCTCAATGTGAAGGAGGAAGAAATAGGGCACAATGCATACAGATACACCACCCCAGAGTTCACCATAGATATGACTTGTACTGGGGAGTGTGTGATACATTCCACACAGGAGAATATGGAAGAGGCTGCAAGGAGAATTGAAGAAATAAGACCAACACAGTAAAACCTTTATGGATCAATATAAAGGGTATATTATTATTATTTTTTTTTTTTTTTTTGATGGATAACCTGGGTTGTAAAAATGTCTAATGTCTGGTTCATGTCTGGTCAGCTGTCACTGGGTGAGAGGTGGGGTACACCCTGGACAGACGATCACGGGGCTAACACAGAGAGACACGATGTAATGTCTGGTTGTGGTTTGAAAATATATTTGTCACATTCTTTACACTTTCAAAAATCTACTTCAGGTGTTTCTGGTTTGTCTGTAGGTTTTTGGGGAATCACAGAGCAGTCTTGTACTCACTGAGCAGGTGGTAGTTTGAGTCTCTCTCGTATTTGAAGGTCAGTCTTCCATAACTGACGTGGTTGAGATTCTTCAGCCACTCGAAATAAGATACCGTCACACCACCAGCATTCAGGTACATGTCCTGCAAGATGAAACATGACATCCTCAGACATCGGCCTGTCTGTAACGGTCTTCCGGTTCATATCTGAATGCAAAACGTGGATCCATCCTAATAGTGAAAAGGAACGCTGTAGCCGTGTGTGTGCTTACAGGAATAACCATGACGTTGTTCTCCAGGAAGACCTTGTCAGCATCTGGAGTGGTGGGACCGTTGGCACCTTCTGCAATGATCTGGAGAAAATGAAAGAAATAAAAAGACACTTCACGACTGCAAGCCAGCTGCCTTGAATCCAAAAGACAACCTAAATCACAGCACTTTTTGCGAGTCAAAGTATGTGGTACCTTGGCCTTGATCCTGGGGGCGTTGTGACGTGTGAGCTGCTTTTCTCCGGCCGCAGGGATCAGGATGTGGCAGTCTGCTTCCAAAATGTTCCCTTCATAGGGCTTTGCTCCAGGGAAGCCCACAATGGTGCCGTGTTGCTGCAGAAAGTGCAAAGAAAAAGCATCTGTATTCACTGAAAATTAGTGAGTGACATGAGCCTGAATCTGGACAGTAAAAAGAAAAACAGATGAAAAGGGAACACAGAGGAACAACAAGAAAAGAAGAAAACTTTAAATAAAGAAAGAGAAAAGAGACAGGAGTGGACAGATGTGCTGGTACCAGTTTGTAGTCCTCCAGCTGTTTGGGGTCAATGCCCTCTGGATTGTAGATGGCTCCATCAATCTCACCGATGCCCACACACTTGGCCCCGAACCTGTGCAGGTACCTCATGGAGTGGAGACCCACATTACCAAAGCCCTGAGAAAAGTCACAGCAAGATTAGAACTACCACAGTCCAACAACTAACCCAACCAAGAAGTACAGTGTGTTCAGCTTCATGCAATCACATCCCCTGGTGCCATCATGTGGCCAGTTTACGTTAACATTATCAAGGTGCTACTACTTTACAACAACTCACCTTTTTGCAATATATATAATATATGTTATTCATGCTAATGCACAATATTGCATCTTACCATGTATATAATATATATTCTTCCATCTCTGTTTCTTGTATGTGTGTTCATTTTCTAATTCTGTAAAGTTTTTGCTTAAACTATATTTTATTTTACTAGATTTGACATTTATTCTCTTTGCTCTAAATTTTATTGTGTTGCATTGACACGTGTGTTTATTACTGTGACAACTACATTTTAGTCAATGGGCAACAATAAATAAAACTAGAATATGGGCCAATGCATTGGCACATCTAAAAAAAAAAAAACTTCAAATCAGTTTAACAGCACAACAAACTATCCTGCAAAATGAACATACAGTTGAATTGCCACCTTTCTGCATAAACAGGACCTTAAAAAAGCCATGAAAGTTCAGTACATGAGTGAAATACATGTAAAAACAAGAAATGCCAGTGCACTGATGCCAAGCTTCTGTTAATCCCTGACTGACATTGTGCCGTAAAGCAATCACCACTATGCAACGTCATTCATTCATTCATCTTCTATACTCGCTTAGTCCTGTTAAGGGTCACGTGGGTCTGCTGGAGCCTATCCCAGCTGTCATCGAGTGAAAGGCAGAGGTACACCCTGGACAGGTCGCCAGTCCGCAACGTTAATCAATAATCTAAAACCTAATCAAAGATGCAACATATTTTCGTATTTTCAACAGTCATTTAATACCCTACCTCAGTGTTCCTCCCCTTATCCCACAGAACTGTGGGATAAGGGGAGGAAGAAGAAGAGACAACTACACTACAAAAATAAATAAATAAACTGACCTTGTTTTGTTCCTAATACCACACTAGAGATCTGCCCTCTCTCCTTTCTCACTAATAATTCTCTAAGAAAAATCTAATCTCAGCACGACGTAATCCTCAAACACACACACAGGGATTAGCATTTTGAACATCCACGACACGATTCAGCTGCCGTCACCGCTCCTTCACCTCTTCGGTGACGTCCCTCCCTCACTATACCCCACACCATCCTCCTTTATTGTTGCTGAAAAAAACGAAATGTGCCTCTACGCAAAAAAAGATTTTTGAGGACGTGATAAACATCCTGTAAGGAAACGAGTACAGAACGAAAGGAAACCCTGTAGCAGATGAATGGCTCTATGTTACAGAGCTTGCAGCTACCAACAGAGCTGTGTTATAGGCTGGAGGGGCTGTTAAACAAGAATGTGATGAAGAAGCGAGGTATGTATGGAACGAGGTATGTATGGAAAACATTCTAGGAAGACGGAGTGTGTGTCCATAACACGTGAGGAGCTGCCATGTGACAAATGGAAGTGAAACTCCTGATGAGAGTGCTGCGCTTTGACTTTTTTTGTCGCCCCTCCACAGATGCACTTCTCTTTTCACAGGATAACAGTTTAAATCAGTGTATCCGCACAGAGGACAACGGTGTTTTCTGGATTCTAATGTTTAATATTCTATTTTTGTCATTATGCTTTCCCCCAAAGACATGCCAACACAAAAACAATAGCAATGAGCTAGCATAACCGACGATTTATACACAAAACTCTGTCTCACAAAGCTGTAGGAATTAGACTAGCAGACTAACAGAGACTCTAGTTTCTCTGCTAACTGGTAGGCACTTCTTCAACTGAGTCATCATTTTACGTGCACAAAGAGGAAACCTCAGCTCACTGCTGGGTGCATGGTATGATGAGATCAGGACTTTAGTAAAACAGATGGCGTGGCCCTGATTGAGGCGCAACTCTAAAACCCTCATGGAGTGTTAATGAAACCTTAAATCCCGCTTGTATCAGTGAGCAAATGAATTACAAGACATTTAGCATCTCCTCCAGTGAAATGTATGATCACACTATGAGTGTGTGCGTGTCTTTGTACCTGGATGACAAAGGTTTTGTCCTGGAAGCCAGGAGTAAAGCCCAACATGCTCATGTACGATGCCTCGTTAATGAAGTTCTCAATGCCGTGGAAAACTCCGCGGCCGGTGGCTGAGATACGTCCGTGGATTCCTCCCTGGCTGATGGGCTTTCCTGTCACACATGCATGGGCGTTGATGTCCTGGAAACACATAAAAGAAAGATCAGACCGCGTAGACGGTAGACCATCATCTTCCAAAATACCAATTAGAAGCAATATAAAATGAAACCGGGAAAATAAATAAATAATGTTAACCGACTGTGTATCTCCAAATTAGGTAACAGAACATCTGACTGATGACTGAGCCAATTGCACACTGATGGAAGTACTGCAATACAAGACTGCTGCTGGTGCAAAGTGAACATTTCCTAATGTTAAAGCTACACATTAAAAGCATCTAATGGGAGCATGTAACACAAACTGACTTTTATTTTGAAGCGGTCATTGGAGATGCAATGTGTTCATCATTACGCAAAGCACTATCGGTATTGATCAGAAATGCATCTACAAAACAAGACTAAAGTCGTTTTTGGCAGCAGATTGGTTTCAAATATTTCAGGGAGTGACGGAACAAGACGGAGTAGTCACAGTGAGCTGATAGAGGAAGAGCTGCAGGAACAAGGCTGCACATCTCCAACTTATCAATGAGACCGTGTCTGGCCATTTACTTTGGGAACCAGCATCTAGCAGCCATCAGTGGAGCACAGCTTCCCTTTGGTCGTGGGCCTGGCTGCTTGACACATGCGGTAAAATGTTATGGCAGCTGACTGGACATACATGCACTGCCTTCAGATACCCAGAGCAGGCATGTGTCACCCACTCCAAACCTCGGTCAGGGCTATGTGGAACAAAGGGCACATGACTGGAAAAGGTGAGGGGAGGCTAGAGACGAGAGGGGATCGAGAACAAGACTGGATAACAACATTAAAAGTCATTAACTTTTGAAGTATTCGTATGTTTTTATTGACAGAGGTAAATGGATTCCACATGGACGACATCACACACACCATATATGAATGTGACGTGTGTACAACTACAGTCTTTCTTGGCGTCTGAACGGTTAACAAGCCCAACTTTAAACAAACCAACAGCAAATTTACAAGCACACGTTGAAACGTTGCTCTTTTTCCACTGAATCTCGTTCTACATAAACAGGCATATATATATATAGCCATATAATTCAATTGTGAGATAGATGTTGCCAAATATATTCATAAAGGAACACACAGTTAAGTTGCCTTTCAGAAGGAAATATTAGAAATGCTTAAAATCTACTAAATCTTTACTTATCCGCCCTCATCAGGACGGTGATCTCCCAACTCAAGTCTAGTCTCTTCTGCAGCTCGCTTTTCTCTCTCTCTCTCTCTCTCGCATGTGCAAAGCAAAGCAAAGCACACATATTATAAATATTTTCCATGTTTGGTCAAATAAGCCATGTTTGACAGGCCTTGATAGGAGCATGATTAACTGATAACCCAAACACACACAAGGGCCTCAGTCTGAAAAGCTGCATTTAAGAGAGGAGGAATGTTTCCATGGTGGAGTGGGAAGGGAGAGGCAGGAAACCACTGCTCATAGTTTACATGTGACTCACTCCTTGTTTTTTCTGGCTATTTTAAAATTTGCACCGAATCCTCATATGCAACCAAGTCAGACAGATTGGTTGCGATATGTCTTTATTGTATAAGTCAAGAGAACTCACAGTGTGCGCAATGGTGTTGGCATATGTGTCCGCGATCCAGGACATTTCCCTCTCTCCGGTGCTCATGTCTGGGGCAGGGACGTCGATGCCAGGTCCTGGTGAACGGAGGGAGGAAGGGGGGGGGGGGAGTAGTGGGAGAGTTTCAGGAAAGTGTGCCAGTGAGAGTCTGAGCTCAAAAGCAGAAACTTTGCACGTTACAGTCTATTTGTTAAAAGCATATACTTGAATGGGAGAGGAAATACGAGCACACACACAAGGTTGTGTGACACAAATACGTGTACCCTTGAGAGCCTCTCATCCCAAAACAAAAGCAGACAGGTTGAGAGAGACAATACAGGCCAGAGACATGAGTTACCTCTAGGGAGTAAAGTAGGCCCTAGTATAAAACCTCACCAAATGACGCAGATATTCCTGACCGCTAGCAAATTACAGTGCCTCTCTGTTCTGTGTGAAGTGAACACACTACTAACATTTACATGCTTCCTGGTAAGGGCGATGAAGCTGTGGCTATATGGAGGCTGTTAACCTGCTCAACCAGTAAATGTGTTTATATGTGACCCAGCACTGAATATACATGCCCCCCCCCCAAAGAACTAAACATTATAGTATAGCACTATGTCTTGTCTTTGTCAGCCAACTACCACTAAAAGACCACACGGCCAGTAAAACATGTGCATGTATATAAAACACATGTGCATGTATATAAAATCAGCGGTGGGAAAGTGAACAAAGTATAACAGTATGCAAATGTTTCTGCTGATTTGTTCTTTCACTTCACTAGAACTAAGAAGCAGTCGTTAATCTTTTCACACTTGCATTTGCACTTTGTGGACAATAACTGATTATTAATACAGAGTAAAAGAAATTAAGCCCTTTAGGTTCCTTAAGTTATGAACATTTATTGTATATCAAGATGGCCGCCACCATCTCAGCAGTTAAGACTCCCGGCCAATTCAAGACTCAACCCAACTCAAGGCAACCACGCCCTTATAATATATGGGTGATTAATTACAAGAATTCAAACTCCAAAATTAGCTATACAGACCTAGAGACCAAACTTTTTTGTCCCTGCTGTTAAAGCTTTTTTTATTTTGCAGTTAAAGGAACAGTATGTAAGAAATGTATTTCAATTAATCATAAAATGGCCCTGATATGTCACTAGACATGAAGAAATCATGTTCATTTCAAATACTTATATCACTGACAACAGTGGTCCGGCCAGGATATTGTCATTTAAAAGTGAGAGTTGCAGCCCTCAACTGATGTTGATGTTGTCATTTTGTGTTTTGCTCTGAGGCGCCACCCTCCAGCTATCGACCAATCACGAAGTCAGTAGAGTTTCGTCATCCGGGTTGCCAGCTCTGCTCTAGTTACCGCAGCTGCAGCTACGAACGTGTCGGATAAAACATGTATAACGTTACGAAACCTAAAAGACCTCGTTATAAATCCGAACTACGTCGTGACAAAGTCCGAAATAAAACAAGGATTTGTAAAGGAGATGCCTTTGAAAGATGGAGACGGCTGAAAACGGAGAAGAATTTGAAGACAGACGCCAACGTTGCTAATTTTCTCCTGGCTAACTTACTTGTACATAATGTAAATGCGATGCGTTATGAGCCCGTTTCTCTGTCATTATGCTGAAACGCCGAGGAAAACAACATTAGCACGTCGATTATGGCGATGTGAAACGTAATTGAGACGTATTGAGTAGCCTAACGTTACCTCGGTAACCTGGCAACCTCGAGTCAGGGGGGAGGTTGGAGGGGATACACCGTTCTACAGTATTTAGAAAGTGATTGCAGTACCAGTTTTGGCCACAATCTTACATACTGTTCCTTTAAAGCTGAATATTTTATGAATTTCATGTTTGCACTTCCCCCATTAGCTTCATCTTGTCAGACTTCACCACTGACAGGCTTCCAAAGCTCATTTAGCAGCTTTAGCAATATAATTTCAGAATAACCAGCATTAACATATTTATAATTCAGTTTAATGTTTGATAAAGAGCACCTGACTTGTGTTTCTTTTTCTTGTCACAAATGCTTTGCTACTTTTTCCATCACTGTATTGTATATACACATTTCCATTTGTCATTTTTCCCCACCACTATTTGTCGTCTCCATCTTCGGCTGACAAAGACACACCCTGAGCTACCCCTCCTGAATAAACAGAGCTGGATCATGTTCAAAGAATGCAAACATTCGCCTCTCACCACACTAAGAGTCACTGTAACTCGATAGGAGAAATTTTGTGGGGCAGATAAATACCAAGCAGGGAACAAAAGGGTTGCCGTCGACTGTACTAGATCTGGCTGACACTCACCAATGAAGCCCTTCTTGGCCAGCTCAATGGTGAATCTCCTGGTAATCTTCTCCAGCTCATTATCCTGCAACAAAGAGTAGATTTTAGTGACAGCCTGGTATCACTACTTTCAGCAAACCTCACATTTAAAACATGTCTGCATATCTTTGTAGTTGTATGCCAGTGTTTGAGAGAGAGGGATTGACATTAGAAAGCTTACAGAGTAATTCCTGGGGTTGATCTTCACTCCGGCTTTGGCTCCCCCAAATGGCACATCTGGAGGATAATAACAGAGCTTAAGAACCACTGGAACATACAGACGTTTTTGTGCAAACACACATGACACTAAGATGCACATGTAGATTCAAATTCTTCATTTGTTATCAGAGCAAAAGTCCAAAATATACAGCAGTTTTGGAGGTTGTCAAGCCATCAAAATGTTGCTTTTGTTTAAGTTGCTCAAATCCTTCTACTTTCCCCATTTCTCCTGTTAACTTGCTGCCAAATAAATGGCTCAGGTGCCACGATAAGCAGTTAATCAGCGTCATTCACTTCACTCGTCAGCGGTCATAATATTATTGGCATACGCATAAGAGGGTCATAAAAAGGAGGAACCCAAAACTTTACTACTCACCAACGACAGCACACTTGTAGGTCATCAGAGAGGCCAGGGCTTTCACCTCATCCACAGACACTTCCGTACTGTAACGGATACCTGAGAGAGAGAGAGAGAAACGCAGACCGTCAGCTGTTTATAACGCAGCCACCACACAGAAGGTCAAAACATTTTACTGTATGTTAAGACACAAAGAATTCTGTCCACTAGTTTGACATTTTTATTATCTAGTTTAGGAGTTGAGATGCCTTATGAACTGACAGTTGAATATATGCTCATACAGTAACACGAGGAAATTACATTTGTACTCTATTACATTTACAGAAAAGGGAAATGATTATCAGAGACTGACTGCTATGGAAAAACGTGACAGGGCCCATAATAAACAGCACGCTCTTCTTCGCAATTACACAAGACCATATGAACAGGTCAGAGATCAATATTTGCGTCTGGCAGTCAAGGTAACGGCGGATGGGTGGGTGGATTTCAAATGAACCAATCCCAGCCATCTATTCTGACCCCAACCCTCCAAGCCGCAGTAATAATAATTTCCTGCTGTCTAGCGTTTACAACCATTGCCACAGTAACATGTGCAACGTTATACGAGAACGAGCAGGGCGAGCTGCATATGCCACACTACGTACTCCATACCATTGGCACGGTGCGCACGTGAGTGTAACAGAGCAATGACAAAAATAGCACATCCACAGTTAGCCTGCAAAGAGAAACCCAAGGGCACAAAGAGGATTCTGCGCACTGATTTGACCGTTTATGGGCCTTCAAATGCAAGAAAAAAAACCCACAAAGCACAAGTAAAAGCCCTCCTCCTCGCCTTTAAGTGCCATTTGACGGCATCATTTTGTGCCCACTATTTGTGTGAGTCACAGCCAGAGCTTTCTAGCCTCTCAAATTACATGACGGGCTCAGAAGAAAGAAGAAAAACAAAGTGCCGTCTTTCATCGTGCTGCTGTGGCGCTCCCCCTTTTCTTCGTCTCCATTCAGCTGAAGATCAGCTGAGCTGCTGCACACCACAGTTGAGCTCACTGATCAAATTAAAGGAAAATAAAAAAGGCCCGCTTGCCTTACCATCCCCCATCCTAACATCCATTCATTCATTCATTCATCCTCCCAGTCAGCAGCCCAGCACAGCAACAAGAACCAAAACAGATCTGTAAACACATTCCTCTCAAATAGGCCGCAGATTTCTTGGAAATAAAAAGAAAAAAGTGATTTTCCGCAGCACCCAGAGTAGTTCAGTTACTAAAGTCGGGCCTTGAGGCCTAACATATAAAGGTTCAAAGCAACCGGAGAGGTTTAAAGTGTCACAGCATTTCAAATTTTTCACTTAGTCTGCAGATACAGACTTTTTAAAGTGTGGTATTTTAATTATGCTATCAATTAGCTATGTTGTTGTTAGTGTCAACTATACGCTCACTTGCCGGTTTATTAGATGCACTATTGAAAACGAACGCATGCTAATATACCTGCACTAAATCGCCCCTTCAACGACTGCTATAATGTTCGGCTCATGTTGAAACAGCACAAGAAAAGTGGCAGTTCAACTGTATGATCATCTTGGAGAATGTGGTTTATGATGCCGTTAAACTGGATTAAATTAAAACACAGCAGAGTTTCTGTTGTTCAGCCAGGCCAACCGTCTAAAGCCGTGTTAAATTAATAGAAACATGCAACGGCACAACACAGTACAATTCAATATAAATCACAATATATATCAATTACAGCTGATTGACATGATATATAGTGTGAGCAGGATGTTATTGTCTAGCTATAATAACTCAGTGTTTAGAGTTTAAACTTGTATTTGGTTCAAGCAGTCTAACTTACACTACATGGCCTTAAACATTCATTTTAGTGGACTTTTAATTTTTTGCACAGGGTGCCATGTGAAACATCCCACAGATGTTTTCCCACTTCTGCACAGAAAGGAGAAGAAAGCCGACCAAAACTAGCTTCTAGTGGCCTTCCATGGACGTGGGAACGACTGTGCATACCCACGCACGTACCACATCTACTGTTTTCATGTCCAGTAAAAAGCAGTGTGGTCCAGTCTGAGGCTGTCAAAAGGGGGCAGATGAACAAAAAAAAAAAAATGCACCCTTTGCACTTTGCAGTTTGATCTGAACACAAATGAGGGTCTGTGCACTGTATCAATGATTAAACCCACTGAAAGATAACAGTTCTCACTGCTGTCCTTCCATATTGTCTGGGCATTAAGGACACATACTTGAACATTGGGCAACTATGATGTATGGCAACTGCATATTGCTCTGCGTCAAGGACACTTAAATATCTGACATATCTCTTGAGTGAACTGCAGGATCAGTGCTAGCATTGGTTTCATTTTTTAAAAATGACACCTGAGAGATTATTTTACATTTATTAACATTTTTTTTTTCAACCTATTTTGAAAACCTTGCGTGCTCTACCATTTTAACCACTGGCCGTGAATCCACCTTTGATATGGATGAGGCGACAAGAGAGAAGGGAACTGCAAAGGACAGTTATTGTAGGATGGTTTTGATTTATGCTAAGATAAGCTACGGCTGTCGGCACTGGATAAATTTAACGAAACCATTTTAACAGTATTGATTTTACTCCTACAGCTTCATAAAACGCCATCGCTTTTAAGTGGCTCAGGGAGGAATTTTTTAATGGACACTTTATCTCCTTGCCATAAAACTCAAGTCTTGTGCAGAAATTAAACCTCCTCAGAACACGTCTGCGTCCACTGCATCAAGCAGCTGCAGAGGAAGTGTTTACCAGGTCAGTGAAACACGGCTATCGACTGGCCGGCTGACCGGACGGCACGTTTTTTTTCAACTGAGAATGCCTCTTCTCCAAATAACCCTCCCCCACCTGTCATAGTGCTGACAAATCGGAGGGCTTGGAAATACAACCACCCCCTCCCCAACCTTCATGCCTCCCGTTTTCCCATACATCATATCCCGGCTATTCATTTACCCAGAATGCACTGCCACGATGCCTTCGCTTTGAACCTTGAACTTTGAACCAAAGAGCATATATCTTCTGGCAAATAGAAGGGCCGCACTTTTGGGTATTTGCCTTGCTTTTGAAACTCATCTGCGTAGCACGAGTATGAGCAGTCAATAATCAGCCATGTGTTTTGTGCAGCACATGTGGAGATGCCAAGAACTGGTGTGTGCTCAATGACATGACACCTGATGCCCTCAGGACGGCCCTCACCACTAAATCGCACACCTCACAAAACATTTAGAATAAGCTCATATTGATGTTTACAAGAAATAAACCAGCAAATCCAAACAGTTTTCTATCATTTAAAATACTTTAATTATGTGAAGTTGGATTGATGGTTGTCAAAATAATTGCACATGAATAACAACTTTTAAAATGCATGGTTTAAACTGGAATCAGACCACAAGCTAAGAAGGCTGCTGTGGTCTGTTAGCCTGAAAGCTAACAGTCAAACTACAGCCACAGGTGAGCAGGAAGGTCACTGTAAAACTGCTCAAAAAGTACCACGAGAGCACTGCGCAGACCTGTGTGACAAAAACAACACAAATATGCAGCAATTGTTTAACCCCCCTCCCTGAATGCAGTTAGCTGCATGGTTGGCTGAGGATATAATAGGTGAAGCTGCGGGCAAAGTCAACAACTGTAGCAGCTGTTGACAGCAGCTGTATTGTGTTTTGTGCCTTATAAACAAGCTAACGTTTCTGCTAACTAATGCTAACTAGCTGGCTAAAGCTAGCTGTCAAAGGGGGGCCAGCGGGGGGAGGGTTGACTCAGTCCTTACCCCCTTTGCACGGTGTCCTGTGCTGGCTGTGTTGGGCGCGGTATCCCTCCACCACCTCCCACTCTCCGTTATCCCTCTTGATGGGGAAAGACACGCTCAGGACGTGGTTGCACGGCTTGATGATGCGCAGGATGCCCCGCACACGGTTCCTCTTCTGCTCGGGGCTCTCCCTGGTCCTCAGATCCTCCACCAGCTTGTCCTCCACGATGGTGGCCCCGCGGTCGAAGAAGCCCTCGACCATTCTGAAGAAGTTTGGGTCGTCGGGCTGATCGGCTGCGTCGGCATAGCGACGGACCCGCATCAGGGACGAGGACACCGGGAGAGCGGAGTCCACGCAGCCCGAGGCCAGGGCACTGCCCGCGGAGCGAGACAGCAGCTCCCCGAAATATCTGTACATGACTGACGCTAGCTAACCGTGTACACGAACTAATAAAAGGCAGCTAAACAACAAAGGCAATGGGGGGGTGGCGACAGGAGAGGGGATAGAATGAGCGACACAGCAGCTTCTCACCGTGTCCCGTCCTCTGGCCGAGTGGGGAATGACATGCCGTGTCCGTTTGCTTTAAAAGGCAGCGCGAGCCAGGGAAAGCCGTTGGGGGCACGGCCGCGGAAGAGGAGGACCGACAGGGGCGCGCGCTCACGAGTTTGCGCAGTTCATTTCAATTTATTTATTTTTTTTTTTTTTTTTTTTTTTTTTTTATTAATTCAAATTAATTCAAACACGAATAATAAATATTATTTGCAAATTGTCAATTTTAAGACATGTTTGTGTACTTTTATTTAATAAATTGTAAAAAATAAAAATAAAAATAAAAAAATGTGCCCACTATTTTAATTGAACAGCGTTAGTTCCATGTTTGTTTTTATTATTATTTTATTTATTTATTTATTTATTTTTTTAAATATGCTTCCCCTTGACCAGCCGTTACTAAGACCCAGGGATTATAAGTACTTTTACTTTTAAAGATATTGTTGCTCTTACTTTGTATGCTCTGTACATACTTGAATGCTTCTACAAACACATTAATGGCAAAAAATAGTGGCTAGCACATGTTGTAGAGAAACTATCAACTCTTGGCCAACACTTCATTATGTCGCACTGAAATGTGCCGTCTGTGTGACTGCACATTTTATATTAGCAGCTCAACACTTTGTGAAAATGTGCTCTTCCTTTTCTTGCACGATAAATGAGAAGTTCAGTTCAGTCTCTCATGTCTGTTTGGTAAATGTGAAACTCCAGAGACGCTTTTATATGAATATAAAGAAAAGAGGTGAACGAGAAGGCCTTAAAATAAATGCTGTGCTTAATATGTCAATATTTAATTATCTTTCGGAGTATAAGCTTGCAGCTACATGTTGTGCACCAGCCCTGGTCATTCATTAGCTTCTGCAGCATTACCGTTTTGTACTTTGTGGTTTGATCAAAGGATCTTTGCAAGGCCTGCTGTCATCAGCAGTTTCTTGATCTGTTGGATGAGTGACAAAGCCATGGGGGTAGAGAGAAGGCGAGTCCGGTGGGAGTTATTAAAAAAAGGCCCACATCAGCCATTAACCTAACTCATGGTCAGCAATATTTAATGAGGTGGCTGATCTGGCGATGAACTGTCTGGGACTAGTAGCACAAACAATCGACTAATTACAGCTTTGATATGAAGATATTGGCCTCATTAAGCATGACTCAGTCAACTCTATGGTTCTGTGTGAACGCTAACATCAACATGCTTTGACTACAGTGACAATGCTAACAGGCTGGTATTTAGCATGCTATGGTTTTTTGTTTTTAACAGGAACTGGACCACAAAGTACAGATGAAGCTGGAGACGTCGATGAAGTAGTTTAGTCATGCCGTAAACCAAAAAAACATTCAGGAATTTCATTGGAAATTCATAAATACTTGTTAGTTCTTCCACAATTTAATATAAACACTATCAATGTCATTGTAGAAGGAAAACTGCCTAACCTCCCATGCACGTTCAGCTTAGATGGGCATGAATGGAAGCGCACGCAAGCCCATGTGTGTTGTTACAGGTGTTTTATTGAGGGGGTGTAATTTAGGGCAGCAGGGCGCTCACGGTGTGTGTGAATGGGCATTTTGAGGACAGCTGGCACGAGGAAAGCGAAAGTGAGGGACGGCTGGTGTCTCGCAATGAGCTCCAGAATGACATGTTGCTCAAGATCGGTTTCATCAGAGGCCTCTTGACTCAGCATAAGAGCAAGGTATAACAAGTTCAACCTACTGATTAGCCAGTCTATAAATTATACTTTGTCTGTTTCACCGTACGTCCTGTATCAGCTGTAAAGTGTCTTGCACTAAGGAGCCGCCAAGTGAGTCATTTTCACATTTGAACACACTCCTGGGGATGAGCATGCACACGTCCCACCATTAACCAATGACCATTTTCTTGCCTGCTACATCCCCTACTGCAATGCTTATCCCACCCACTCTAAGACAGGGAGGCAGTAAGTAGCTCTTATACAACATGTTAACGTTATTCCACACTTGAACATTATCTACCACTCTGCATGGCACAGAAAGACTGGATCTTAGTGCTGAGCTCGTCCGATTAGGGCCCTGACCTGGGCTTACAACCATGGACTCTGCACATGAGATAAGATTAGGTCAGGTACATACATCCATTCATACACTCAGACGGTCTTAGAAATGTTGCACAATGTGGAAAAATAAGGCGAATAATGTCTGATTTAAAACATGCAGAATGTATATATGTATAAGCACACAGCATTTTGTGCAGGTTTGATCGCACATGCTCTTAATCTAAATGTGTTCAACATCCTGTCTCATCTCTCTGATGTCAGTTGGACAAACTAATCAATGGAAACCTTGTTACCCATTGCAGCTGGCACAGAATCAAGGCAATATGTCCTTATTACTAATGCAACAGTGCCAGAGCTTATCTCCTCATTGTTCCGTCTCTGCAGTATACAGCCACATAGCTTTATCGGTTTATTGAAGCTGATATCCGGAAAGCAAGCTCAGATGAAACTGCACGACGTTAGCTCCTCAGAACGGACAGAAACGGAAAGAAAGGATAAACTGTACGGGGATTCGTATGTCTGTTTGTACCAGCAGCTGTGTGTGCCACTGAAGCTACAGGAAGGACACATGTTCGACACAAATTTCGATTTCAAGCTGCAAAAATGATACATTTCAACTTACACGACCTTCTTCAAGCAAACATCCAGGTGGAGAAGCTGTGGAGTATATATGGTGTGTATATGTACAGCACTGATCATCTTTGTCCATACGTTGTTGAATTCTGGATGTATTTGAATATATGAATATGTTCTTTACCCGGCGCTGTGATTTCTGCACCAGACGTTCAACTTTTTTCACTCTTTCTTTATTTAGATGCCTCTTTCTAGTGAATGCTCAAGAGATTAGTGACTAATAAAACATGAGTAATAGCTGAATGTAAATTACAAAAATGAGAAGCAGGTACTTCTCTGTCTTTCCTTCATCTGTAAAGTTTTTCTGCTTCTTTAAACGTGTCACTCTGCTATCTCCACCTCTCTCTGTGTTTTCACTCCCTGCACTGACACACACTGATTTATCGTGGTTTGTTTATAAGGGGTCGGCGCCGTCCTGTAATTGGCTGACGGCATGACAACACCCACCCGGCAAGAGGGGTGTGACGGGGGGGGAGGAGAGGAGGGTGAGACGAGGGAATAGAGGGTTGAAGTAAACAAGGGTCCGCTCAGCAGGGTCACGTGGTGGGTTCAGTGGAATCTGAAGTAACAGACACCGTTTCCTGACCGTCTGTGTGAGAAGGTTGAAAAAGTTTCGCGTCTGTGAAGTTAAACCCACAGCCCACCCCGCCACCGGCCTCTTCCGCCGCTTATCTCCACTGTCTGTACCTTAGACTCTGCTGCAGAAAGTGGATCAGGCCTCCAAAGCAACATTGCAAAGACGCAATTCCCCTGAACGACTGCCAGGGTCACCTTGAAATCCAGCATGGTCACAGCCAACTAGAAAATGCTGCCCATTGGGGAAATGAATATAACATGTTGAAAGGGATTTTGTTGAATGTGCTGTTTTTTTTTTGTTTTTTTTTTTTACAATGAATGATCAGTGGAGCTCAAAGCTCAACGAATAAACTCAGAGGCAGATGTTGACAGAAACTTAGACCCATTAGAGTTTGCCTATGAATAAGGTCAAAGGGACAGATGATGCTATAAACAGCATCATGCACTTAATTGTAAAATATCTTGAGGACCTGTGGGCCTATGATCAGCTGCTTTATATAGACTCCCTCTCCATTTATATATATATAATATTCTTCAGCCTTATTTTAGAAACCCCCCCAACACTCCCCCGCATTTTGACACTGTACACACACACATGAGTGCGCTGACAGCTCCTCACCGTGCCCCTATGGCATATGGTATTTTGAGTCGAGCATACGTGCAAGAAGACTGCAAAGGCTTGAAGTGTAATCTGAAACACATGACGGTATGCTCAAAACATGGTGAGAAGACAAAGAGAAAACAACATTAAAGGAGTCGTGGCCCTTTCTTGCTCTGTACATGTGACTCCCTGTTCTACATCAGTCATGAGCTGTTGCTGTTTCTACATATTCAAACCTGACTCCCGGTCTCCCAGAACCACATGGAAAAATGTGTCAGGGGTCTGATGAGACCAAGACTGAGCTGGTTTTTGCCCAACTTTGTAAAAGCAACACAGCATACGCACATGGACACCATATCCTCAGTGAAGCATGGTGGTCGCAGCATCATGTGTTTGCGGTTGGCTTTCTTTATCCTTGGAACTTTTGTGAAGGTGGTGGAGGAACAGAACTTTCTGGCGTCTGCTTAGAAAGTCGAAAATAAAGAAAATTATCACCTCACCATGATTCAAAGTGGGCACCTGAACCAACAAAAGGGAATACTTCCGCAATAATAAAGAGTTTTGGAAGTAGCCAGACCCTCCGGGTTTGAATCCAGGCCGAATGAACCTTTCTGTGTGGAGTTTGCATGTTCTCCCTGTGTCTGCATGGGTTCTCTCTGGGTACTCCACTGTCCAAAGACATGTTCATTAGGTTAATTGGTGATTCTAAATTGGCCGTAGGTGTGAGTGTGAATGTTTGTCTGTCTCTTTGTGTTAGCCCTGAGATAGACCAGCGACCTGTCCAGGATGTACCCCACCTCTCGCCTAATGACAGCTGGGATAGGCTCCAGCCCCCCGGCGACCCTTCACAGGTCGAGCGGTTACAAAAGATGAATGAATGAAGTAGCCAACCCCAAGATCTGAATCCAACAGAAAATCTGTGGCAGGACCTGAACAGGAGATGCTTCACAATTTGACAAACAAAAATCAAAGAAGAGTGGGAACATAAAACTAAGACAGGATGTGAGCGGTGTTCGACTCTTTTCCAAACAGTGCTGAAACAAAATCAAACACACACACATTTATGCATGCGGGATTTTACTAAATGTTTTATTTATTTAGTTTTACGTTGGTTTTCAGTGCCGTTGTTTAGGTTGCATGTGGAGGAAGCTTCTTGCTTCAATGGCTGCGGTCAAACACTAGATGGCGCAAGTGTCTTTCCAGCGGGCTACTCTTCTTACAGGAGCACAAGTGCCTTCTACTTTGGCAACAAGGATCAGACAGGAATCAGACAAAACAAACAGAAACATAAAAGCATGTGATTCAAAAGTATGTAAGTGCTGAGTCCCAGGAATAGAACTGATAAGGCTGGCCAACTGAAACAACGTCTTCCAATGGTGCATCACATTACAAAAAACAAACAAAAAACAGATTAAATATGTCTGCTGTGTGAGAATCTTACAATCTGGAAAACAATCGGCATCTCACATGTGCACATTTAACCACCAAATGAAATGAAATTATACCGTATCCCTTATTTGATCCCACAAAAAGGGAAATTCTCTGCACACTAGTCGCAACACACGTGAAGCTGTGGGAAGACACCTGCCCGGTGCCTAGGGAGCAGTTTCAGGGGTTGGGGGGCCTTTCTCCAGGGCACTTCAGCTGTTAGGGGAATCACCCCAGTGGCTCTACAGTCCCTGGTCTGCTTCTTCAACCGCTAAGCACGCCAAATTTTATTGCAGATGTGGATTTAAACCCTCCAGACTGTCACAGCACCTTGACAACTTATGGCATATACCTTTTTTTTTTTTTTTTATTAATGCATTGTTTCTAAAATAACCACCTCTGTGTTTACTGGACCACTATGTTACAGCAGAGGAAGTGCAGCAGAATAATTGTTGTAAACACACTCATTCATTTAAGTTCATATTACATAGCAAAAGTTCAAACTCATGAAATTTTGCTGTAATCAGCTGTAATTTCCTCATTTTCACCGCGTTACGATGCATGTTATTTCGAATTCACATGAGTGAAGACAGTTGAAGCAGAAAAATCGAAATTGTGCGTGCATGTGTGCGTGCGTGCGTGCGTGTGTGCGTGCGGGTTTGCGTGCAAGCAGAGGACGAGAGGTAAAAAGTTGACAAAGTTCCCACGAGAACGTTCCTGTCGAGTGTCTTCATTCAGGAAGCTGTGGCTTTGACTTGCGTCTACTCACATCTCCTCATCAGTGCAGAGCCTATCACTCTATATATACCGTATGTGTGTATGCGTGTGTGTGTGCTCGACAGTCAGATGTCACGCCACGTGTCAGGTGACCCAGAAGGAAACCCCACAGGAAGTAGGGTCAGGCCCCGAGAGGTCAACAAAAAGTCAAACTGCCTGTTTTCGTCAACAAATTTCAACTCTCACTACGCCCCGTCAACTGTCTGTCGACCGCAGTCTACACCTAAAGCTTTCGGATTTCTTTTAAGATGGTAGAAATCGTGCTAGTGCGATGATTATGTAAAAGACAAGTCTGTTATCGGTTTGAACTATCAGGATGGTGTGATGCGATCAAGTGTTTCAGACGTTTGCAGCTTTAGGCAAACAATGGCATGCGGAGACACAGACACACAAGCAAGGCGGGTTTTAATTATCTGATATGTTTTTTTTTAATACAAGTTTAATGGTTATTAGTGCACAAAATAACTGATAAGAATTGACGGAGGGTGGTGGGACAGTCTGCTGTGTCTGGTGGGTTTTGCGGGCTCCTCTTCGGACGCCACTCTCAGGCGCTTAATATCTTGGCATCGCCTGGTCCAAAGAGAGCTGCAGGGTCGGCTCCTCCACGCCACTGTGACACAAACATAGTATTGAATATATTTAAATAATAACAATAGAGTTGTATTAAAAAACAGCCAAATCCAGCTATACCCCTCTCAGAAAATCCACTGTAAAGCCACAAAGCAGCTTCGGCAGTTCCGTTATTGGAGTGTTTTTTTTTATTTTAAAAGGAGCGTGCTTGTGTTTTTACATATTCCTGTGCAATGTAACAGATATTTTACATTTATTTACGTTTTTTAATGAAAAAAATAGAGCAGAGACGACCTTTTCTTTGGTTTCTAAAATATGAAGATTTAAGAAAAAACAAAACCAGACCTCGGCTCAATAAATAAGACTAATAGGCGGTTTAGGCTTCTGCGTCAATTTAATGCCGTAGCTATGCGACAGCGCAGAGCATACGCAGACCCTAACGCCGTAACTGACGTGCACCTCCCCAGAAATGTAACTATGCGCCGCATTGGCGACGCAGACTGCAAGAGCTGTGATTGGTCCGCTTGGTAGTAGCGTGTTCCCGCTTTAGTATTTCCGGCTGCTGCTCCATCTCCCCAATTTTCATTTTGGATCAATAAAGATGGGGCACATCGAGGAAAGGTTAACTGAGGAGGTTTGGTGGTACAGACATCTGTAGGACTTGACTTCGGTGAAATTTCGGCGAAAGTTTCAGTCGCCGTTGTTGTAATTGGAGCAGGAAGTGGAAACAAAAATTAACCCGACTGGCAAATAAAGACACAGCTTCGACTAGCGTTTGCGTGACGTTTTTACAGAGCAGCGCACAAGTATAAATGGCTCACACCGGCGTAGGCTACGTATGTCGGTTATACCATCTATGTCCTTAAATGAGCCTTAACTTGGCCAACATGTGAAACACGACACTTTGAACTGCAACACAACCAAAATCTGATGCAAAAGAAATGAAGATGATCTAAAATGGATGTTTTTTAATAACAGATCCTCTGATAATGGTGGAGGCACCTTTATGATTGGAGGTGAAGGGTCCAGAAACGTATTACAGTCTGGACAAGACAGTGGATCAACTGACCCTAGAGCTAAGGCAGCTTCTCTGAAACTAGATTTCTATTTACCTGAGGACATAGGTAACACAGAGGATGCAGAGCGGCTGGTGAGCGGAGGGCCTGGACTTGGAGGTTCGGACGCTGGAGATGACGGCACTGTGACTCTCCACCCAGACGTAACCTCCGCCTCTGACCAGTATCCTGTACTGACCGCTGACTGACTGACTCTTCAGGCACACTGCAGAGAGATGGAGAGAGAGAGAGAGAGAGAGGGGGGTGTCAACAGGTGCACGACCATGCGTGGGCGTAGGTCCTTATGTGCGCGTGTGCATCAATGCTTACAGTTCAGATGATTTTTGTTCATGCAGTTTGTGTCCAGAGTGTGACAGAGATCATAAATGGAACGGCCCAGCAGCTCCTCGGGGCTGTAGCCTAAAAGAGCAGTCACCCTGCGCAGACACAAACGCTCGGATCAACACTTTATGTCACAAAACGGCAGCTTTAACGAATCGAGAGGCCGCTCTTAATAAGCAGCAGCCAAAGACAAGCTCACGGTTCAGTGGTTTTATGCAGTCGCAGGTCTCAAACTGGGCAAAAAAAGGGGAAGGTTAAAAGGTTTCGTCCTTGTCACGCAAAATTAACCCATTAATATCCAGTTCCCTAATTTTATTTCCCTGCAGTTGAAATATTCTGCCCGCACCATTCACACATTCGTTTTACAATTAGGTATATTTGGAAACTGTGAAGCCTGTGATGTTTGAACACTGTGAACTCTTTGGTTTTGTGTTATAAATATGCTACCATTACCCTGGAACTGGCTTGAGTCATCATGAGAGTTAACAGATTTTGCATGCACCTTGTTTTTTTTTTCTTTATCTCTTTCATGTATGTATAACTGCGGTTAGTAAGGGAGACTTGCAAAGTAAGAACGTCATTGTACGGTCTAAAACTGTGCATAAACATCTTGAATCTTGAATCCTGGTCACGAAATCGGCGAGCAAAACCTTTATTAGAGACTATTTTTTCTTTGATTTTAAAAAGGAACAGACTTAAACTTGCTTTAGGTGTGTGTGTAGAGTTAACGCCGCCGCCATTCAGCTACAAAAAGCCTAAAGTTGCTTAGATTTACCTCACTGATGATTTCTTTGCTGGGTTAGAAGCAGAGAAACAAAACGGTGGAAAAAAAAAACTGGGATGGGTATTCGGTTTAATCCTTTTCCTTCCTTTTTTAAAAAAAAAAAATGATTTCCTAATATATAGCATTGCATAATGGAATCACAATTCCCTTTTATCATAAGACAAAGAAAACCAGTCATACAGTACGCAGCTGCTCCAGGGTTTCAACTGTACAACTCGCGCTCCACTCATTCGATACAAAAAGCACAAATAAATGATGGCGCACACACACCGCTGGTCACAGTACGTGAACCTCATGTCCATGCTGTGCTGGCTGGTGAAGGTGTGCGTGCTGAGGAGCGTGTGCGAGAGCGGCAGAGGTCGGCAGGTCAGGAGGAGGCAGGAAACCGACGACGGGGCCACGGAGACCTTCGATCTGCCCTGGCAGTGCAGGACCTACGGAGTCGGCGCAATCAGAGCTCAATCAGCACCATCAGAACGACTTCACAGACAAAGAGAGAGTGGGAGTTTTTTTTGTTTTTAGCGGTGCTGGTTCTCACAGACCTTCCACGTAGCCGACTTGAGGTTGGCGCTCCTTCCTCTGTGCGCCAGAGTGCTTTTTATCCTCATGACGAAGTCCCTTTTCTCACCGCACCAGACTTCCTCTAAAGAAAACGAGAGGCTTATTGAAGGATGAAACAAAATGAAACACACACGCACACAAAAAACTTACGTAAACAAGACCCTTGATCTGTCTTTTTCACGCACCTGCCGTTAGACGAAGATTGTGTCTGATTTCTTCGTGGTCGCACGGATGTGTGTACTCAAAAATGTTGTGTCCCATCAACTCAGTCTGTCAGAAAACATAAAACCTGAATCCCAAACACAATTCGTGCAAGAATATATATACACACATACATAAACGTGTTCGCTTACCTGCGTTAAGCCCATGTACGTGCTGACATTGTCAGACAGGAAGATCATGTCTCCTTCGGTGGACAAGACCATCAGAAACCCCTCCAGCGTCCTCAGGTACATGTTTATCTCCAGCTCCTCCGTGTCTTTCTTCTCCTTCTCCTCCTCCCGTCCTCCGACACAGCCGCTCAGGTCCATCAGTTGCTGGTATCTCGCCGAGTGTCTGCAGTCTGCGGTTGCCCGACCGTTTTCTGAAAAGGAACAAGAATTTTAACTTATTGGCTTAGATTTTTTTTCTCTCTGCATTTTCAGTGGGTTTAGTATTTATGGGAACTAAAGAAGACAAAGGATGTGTGTGTGTGTGTGCTCCAGGTGTTTGTGCTATCACTTCCCCTGTCCAACTACAATATTTGACACAGATTTGACCCACTAACTATTTTTGTAAATTGAAAATTCACTTGAAATATACCGTACTTTGGATACTGCGTCACAAATACTTTTGACATTTGCATTAATGCACAGCTCTGTATTTAAACAAAGCAGCTTGTGCCACCTGAAAACATTCACAGGCACATTACAAAATCTGATTTCATGGCTGAAAATGAACTGGAAATGAACGTATCCAACTTCTGTCTGCATCAAGAGACAAACTTAACCTGCGTATTTTGCAAACTGGCATCCTTAAGAGGACACGTTCAGTTTTAAGGATAAATTCAAGACAAAGCATTCTCTCCTGGCCTAAAAATGATCTCAAATCACACTAACGCCACATGTGTCAGGTGCGCGTCTCGGCCCCTCCAGGCATCCACCTTTGAGCAGTGTGTGCATCCGCATGTAGCTGAGGGTGAGGCGAATGATGGAGGGCTTGTCCAGGTGAGCCCGGAGCGAGGGCTGCAGCGGCAGGAGGCGAGACAAATCCCCGAAGACGTCGGACTCCACCCGCCGCCTCCTTCTGGCCGCCTCACGGCTGATCGCTCTGCGAGAACAGAAGCCAGGAGAAGTCAGGGCGAGAGCCAGCGGACTCGAGTTCAGATGAATTTTTGTCAGATAGAAAAGTGCGACAAAGCTCTTACGCAGAACGCATTAAAGTAAGAATTGCACAAGTAGAAGACAGCAAAATTAATAATTGAAGTGCATTTTTAAGCTCTGAAACTTTAATTTTTCTTTTAATTTGTTGTGAATTGTGTTAACTTTGCAGGCTCAGATTCTTTGTTAATCTAAAATAGCGCCTGGTGAAAAATTTAAACAACTTTACAGGAAAAAACATTACAGGATTGTAGAGTTTCTCAACATGTAAGCAAGCAGGCCATTTTATGTCTGCCACAGATCCTATTTAACTGCCACTGTATTTTTTCACATCTTTACTGCAACTACATTTTTTGCAGGGTTAAGTACTTCTGCCAGTAATGAACTGAACAGGAAGGTCAAGAGTGCACTGTGGTCATCCCACAGCACCATGTTTGGCATCCCTGCATCATCTCAGCAACAAACCAAAATGCCACAGACACAGCAAAAGCCGTGAATTCACTTTCACACGAACGCAAACTGCAAAGCATCCGTCATCCTTTACCTTCTCTTCTCCTTGTCAGTTGTCATCGTGTCCCGTGGGCGTCTTTATCCGGTGCCATGGTGAATGCCAGCTCAGAGCAGAAGGAACGGCGGCGGCAGGAGTTCACAGCCCGGCGGGGTACCTCCACACTGCGATTTGCACCGTCGCAGGTAGGCTAGTTCACCAGAGAGGCCAATTAGCGGCGCCAAATGTCGCGGGACAAGTGGTCCCTCGCAGCACAGATGACTTGAACTGACTCCAGCGAGTGATCTCGTCTCCCCCTCAGCATGCAAATCACCTACAGGCCTCCAAAAGTGAGCACGGTGATAGGTCAGCCGGCCAGGAAAGGCATCACCCTCCCCTCTCCTTCTTCCCTCCCACCACTCCACCCTCTCTTCTTCTCTTGCGAAAAAACTTTTGAGCATCCCACAGATTTGCCTCTGAAGAGCAGCAGCTGCAGGCATGAAGCGATAAAAACACACACTAAAAAAATAAATAAAAATATTAAAGATAAGACACAGAGAGGGCCGGGACTGATGTAGACAGCTCAGTGTTTTATTGGAATCAGACCAGACAGGACTAGCCCGGCTGTTGCACTACATTTTGGCACAGAGTAAGATAGTGTGACCAGGAACAGCCCTACCCCATGGTGCACGAAGCTTCACTAGACACCGACTCTACTGCACAGAGAGCAGCCAGCTCGCTTTCAGATCACTGTACAGTACACGAACAACAGTCCTTCTCTGTGTGTGCGTGTGTCTGTGTGTGTGTGAAAAAGACAGTGAGAAGAAGGGGAGGGGGGGAGGAGGCAAAGGGGAGAGAGAGAGAGAGAGAGAGAGAGAGAGTCTGTGTGTGGTGTTTAGTGTGTGTGTGTTTGAAATGAGAGGTAATTCAGCTGCTGGTTCTCCACATTTCTTATCGCCCGGCTGTAACAGACCTATAATAGTATAGTTATAGTATTGTACACAAAGGTTTCCTCCAGATACACTTTACAATAATAATAATAATAATAATAATAATAATAATAATAATAATAAAAAAGAGAGAGAGAGAGCAATAAGAAAGAAAAGCCATTCTTGAAAATAGCTAAAGCAAGTGGTTTTGGCTGAGTGATACGGCTGCTGGAGGAGGGGAAAGGGGAATTGGTGCTTTGGAGGGAGAGGGCAAGGGAAGGGAAGGTGGTCAAAACACTGATGGTAGCTATGGAAACGCCGAGGACAAGAAGTCACCCACACACACACACACGACAGAGAAGGGGAGGGGGGGAAAAAATAAAATAAAAACAAAGTCACACGCAGAAAAATGTACATTCACGACTCACCCTCACCCTCCCCCCTACGAGCCAGCCGCACTCTCACACCGGCAAAGACAGCAGACTCTTAACGGAAAACGGACAGATGGATGAAATAGCTGGAAACCGGGCTTTTTTTCACTGCTACACAGGCCGCCTGTAACACTCTGCTCCACATAATTAGTTCAATAGCCTGTAACTCGTGAGCTTGACATTCACTTTTATACACACGGGACGGGAGGACAGGAGAGTGTGTCCCCCACGCACAAAAAAAAAAATAATAAAATAAAATAAAAATAAGAAAAAACACAAAAATAACACATGAACAAAACAATAAAATATATATAGATAGTCAGGGTATTGCACAAAAAGGGGGATTTGGCCCTAACTGGTCCACAATGAGGACAGTATTAACACAGGTAGGGTGCTTGTCCATGCGCCACAACGCTCCTTTACTAGCAGACAATACCAACACAATACAGCCACTCAACACAGGCTATGTACAAGGTGCCCCTTGCACCCGGCACCTACAGTCCACATGTGTACAGGTGCCGGGGTAGAGGAGCAGTGTAAGTGTAAGTGTCTGTGTTTGGTTGTCTGAGCATGTGCAGTGTACGTAGGTGTGTGAGCGCACGGAAAACTTGGGCCTGTAGTGTGTAAATGAGAGTGTGTGTGAGAGCGTGTGTAGGTGAGCATATTCATATTCATATTCATAGTCATATTCATATTTGTAATAAACCCAGGCAACAAGAACAACACAATGCAAGTAAATAATATTCCAAAAGTAACAACAACCAAATAGCTTCAAAGTAAAGGAGTGACCGCGCGTGCGTGTGTGTGTGTGTGTGTGTGTGTGCTTCGTAAAGGGATTTATGGATCTACTGAGTGTCAGCATGTGTGCGTACGTGCAAGCCAGGTTTAGTGTTGATGGATCGGTCGGTGTGTGTGTGTGTTAGGTCTGCGTCTCCTCGGGGGCGCAGTAGGAGAAGTCCTTGAACTCCTCCTGGTTGATCTGTCGGATGATGGCCTCGTCCGTGGGCGTCAACACGGGGTCCTCCTTGGTGAAGTCTTGGTCAAAGTTATTCACATCTCGCTTGGTTTTCTGCAGAGGCGCACAAACACAAACACAGAGAGAGAGAGAGAGAGAGAGAGAGAGAAGTGCTTTAAAAATAATATAACAGCGACACCTTCTGGACATTAACAGTTACTGCATTTCTTCTGTGACTTTCTGTGGTTTCCAAACTTGGCCTTAGGAGCCGTCTGAAGGACGTCAAGATAACTCTTTGGTGTCATAAGATGATAAACAGAACAGCTAAACAGCTAAAAACTAGAAAAATAGTATTTCTGCTGTCCATAAATAATAATCCAGAAATACTGGATCATTTTAACTCCTCCAAACTGGAGCATCATGTCTTTTAAAAAAGCTTCTGTACGTCCATCGATGCACGTTATATTTAAAATAATAATACAGCATGTCAACTTCTTTAAAATCATCAGTGATTATTATTAGTAGCATATTTAGTTAACCCTTTAAAACTGAATGTGTTACCAGTGGCATGTTGAATTACCGTAATTACCATAAAAAATGTTTTTTGAAAGTTGAGACATTACATTTTACATTACATTTTCATTACGGTAATTTCCGAGGCTTACATTTTGACGCTCAGGGTTAAGCAAGCGTAAATAATTAAGTACTATAATGAGGCTTTTAGGTACTTTCTTAGTGAAGAAATAACGATCTTCCTCACACACCAAACCGTCGTCAAGTAACTACTGGCAACAGAGGCCACCTGATGTGACGTCGCCTCGTGTCACATGAGTCTGAGGCAAAAGGTTTCGCTTGAACACACCGCGAAGCCTACAGCTAACAGGAACACATGAGATCTGTGTCTGTGGTCAACGCTTTGAATCAGCTGAAAACCCAGCGACAGGGGTCCGATTAGCGTCAACGGTGTGGGAAACACCAGAAAAATGCCCTGGATAACGCCTGACCAGAGGCAAATCTAGAGTCTATTGGGGAAAAGTTTGGGATGGGGGCCCCTTAGGGAGGTCTGCTACTGTCACTGGAACTGTTTAAAACTTCCTCTTGCCAGCCTTGACTGTTCACTAGCAAATATGTTGGCTTGGTGTGTCACAGTCCTCACCAACTTTAATATTTCTGCAGTGAAGAGTAGCTTAGCTAATGTTAGCAGCCTTTTAGCTAAATGTTGCTGTGTAATGGGATGTTAGCCTCTGTGCTCACCTAATGACTCTACACTTTAATCGTTTACATGGGAGCGACTAATAAAATTATCTGATACGATATATGTTCACATGACCCCGAAACAAAGATAAGAGTGTAATCTCTAGGTTTTGTGGGATGTAAACGGCTGCAGTGTGTTTGGTTATACAGTATGTGTTACTTACAATTCGGGGTTTAAAGGGTGGTTTGACTTTCCTCTGCTCCAGCAGCACCCAGTCGATCTCTCTGAAGAAGGAATGGGTCTTGATGGCCTCCTCGCAGCCCTGGCTCACCACACAGCCCAGACGCTTGGCAGGGTTCTTCGTCATAAACTACAACGAGCAAAATACGTACGCATTTAATTTGAAACAATATCATCTAAAAATCAGCTCCTGTAAGAGGGCTCCATTCATAAAATGTTGAGGATAGAAACAGGGGGGAAAAAAACAAAAAAAACATTTTAGTGCTAATAATAGAGAGGATGCATTAACGGCTCTGTGGATGGTAGTGGCACAGCGATGAAACAGGTCAGCCCAGAGCCGGCGTTATTTACTTTGCGAGCACTTTGTGATCCAGTGTGGTTTTATGATTGCATTGTTATTACTTTAACCTTTTTGACTGACTTTTTCATCCATCCCAGTGTCAGAGCAAAGTGCTTCGCAACACATTTGCATTAAGTGAGTTAGATTTGCTTGTGAGCGGCCTTTAAAATAGAAACATGAATGGTCACAAGAGTGTAGCGCGGAGGAGCGTTGGAGTATTTAATGCCACAGCCGCGTATTTCATAAAAACATCCAGGTTCAAACCAGGCTGCGTCTGGCTGAGAGTGAGATATCTAGGTCACATGGCTGCATTTTAACATCAAAATCGAAATATGGGCTTAAACAACAGGCATACACCGATCAGGCATAACATTATGACCACCTTCCTAATATTGTGTATCAGAGAATGGACATGGGCCTTCTGAGGGTGTCCTGTGGTGTCTGGCAACAGGATGGTGTTAGTGGGGGGCCTTTGGGTCCTATGGGTTTGGGGGAGGAGCCTCTATGGATCATCCCACAGATACTTGATCAGTTTGGGATCTAGTGAATTTGGACACCAGGTCAATGCCTTGTGCTGTTCTTTATTTGAGTTGTTCTTAAACCGTTTGTGTGTGTGTGCCTGTGTCAGGCTGCATCCTGCTGGGGATGACTGCTGCCATCAAGGAGTGTCATTGCTATGCGATGGGGGGGGGGGGTCTGGTCTGGTCTAGGTGGGAGGTACATATCTGCGTAACATCCACATGAATGAATGCCCGGTCCAAAGGTTTACTTCTCCGTCTACTTCTCCTGCCAGTGGTTTTAATGTTGTGGCTTATCGGTGTATGTAACCAAACCCAACATCCCATTGCTCAATTTATATGACACGAACCAAACTATCACTTCTGATTTGCATATATTAATTATAATATTATTATCTAAGATGTTCAAAAAATGCAAATTTCCATTTGAATAATAACTATAGGATTAAATGCATTAAAACCTTTATACAGTAGATTCTCTGATTGGGACAAAATCCACTCAGTTTAATTATAGTAAACTTCAAGTTCTCTTCAATTTCCCATTGACGCCGTCAAGCTCCAATGGTAATCAGTTACGAGAACACGAGATGCAGCTCTCGAAGAAAATTGAACGGCTTTTTTCGAAATCTTACAACCAAACAAAGAAAACGTTCAAAGTCACGCACCGCTCGAAGGATTGAAACCGCCTCCTTGCTGAGCCACACAGGGTAGAGGACGTCGTCGTGGAGGATCGACTCAAACAGGTCGTCTTCGTTGTCGGCTTCGAACGGAGGCTGTCCGGCCATCATCTCGTACATCAGCACCCCCAGGGCCCACCAGTCCACAGAGGCTCCGTACTCCAGCTCCTGCAGGATCTGAATTCGACAACAACAGGATGCGGTTCAACGTGGTGCATGCAACGCACTGCAAGTCACACTGGTGCAAAAACCTGCACTAGGAAACACTCAGGATATATAACATACCCTATAGTGTGAAGTTTAACATATTTAGGAGGTGTAGAGAAAAAAAAAACACTAAACAGAGACTCATAGCTTATTTAAATGTCATTAGCAGCAGAGGTAGAAGAATTGACATGACTTACTTAAGGATATAAAAACACTCTGCCTTGAATAATAATGTCTCTGATGCATTTTCTTGCAGGAAAAAAGCTGAATTAACTAGCTGGAAAATTCTTAAAGGCGCATCTACGCCTTCTTCCCCCACCCCAAAATTAAGAACGGGTGACTATGCAGATAACAATGAGTTAAAAGAACAACCGCCTCAGTCTACATGGGGACATATACACTTGAATGAGATGCTGCAGAACAGTAAGAGTCACACTAGTATGATTAGTGAAGGTCAGCACCTTGTGCTGTTTTATCTTCCTATCTTCTCCTAATCTGGCCCTAATCTGCCTCTTGTTTTCCTGAGATAACACAATTAATAAACTACTTCGCCAACTGTTTAACTAAACAGAGTAGATTAAATGAGTTATCGCAGTGCAGCACTGTGAGGCTACAATATTTATAGAGCACTATGACTTCGAAGACTCACCTCAGGAGCGATGTAGTCGGGTGTGCCGCAGAACGTGGTGGTGGTCACTCCGTTCATGATGCCTTCTTTGCACATGCCGAAGTCCGCCAGTTTACAGTGGCCTTCTGCATCCAAAAGGATGTTATCCAGCTTCAGATCCCTGTGAGACGAGGACAAAGACAGAGACAGAGAGTTAAAATCACAGTTTGTTGGGAGTAGTGACAGAATAGGGTGTTTTGGCTAAAAAAAAACATCAAAGCAAACAAGGAGCCGGGGGAATTTACCTGTAGATGACTCCGTTACGGTGCAGGAACATGAGGGCTGAGGTGACTTCGGCGGCGTAGAAACGACTGCGGGCCTCATCAAACTTCCTGGATCGCTGGATCTGGAACATCAGATCTCCTCCGTTCACATATTCCATTACAAAGAACAGACGATCCTGCAGAGAGAGAACAAAAGAGAGAGAGAGAGCTATGAGACAGGAAAAAAAAAAAACCAAGATGAGCTATTTAAATAAAGCTGCATGTTTGTGGCTGTGGCCCTACCCGTGTCTGGAAGCAGCAGTAGAGCTGGGTGAGGTAGGGATGGCGGCGGGCGAGGGCCAGGATGCGCTTCTCGGTCATAGTGCAGTCCACGTCGTCGTCTTGTAGGATCACGTCCTTCTTCAAGACTTTGACGGCGTACACCTCCTCTGTACCCTTCAGTTCTGCCAACATCACCTGGGAAGGAGATATACAGATTTATATGACATCAGAGCCTGGATAGCTCAGTCGGTAGAGCATCAGACTTTTAATCTGAGGGTCCAGGGTTCAAGTCCCTGTTCAGGTGACACATTCCGTTAGTTTGATGTAGTGCCATTGTCTTGAGGGAAACTTAAATCTTCTTATTTTGTTCTGCATCTGCTTTAGTGAGTTGGAATGACAATAAAAATACCTTTTGACCTCAATTTCAGAATTGCTGAAAAACCCAAAAACCCAATCAGGATGTATCTACTTTTTCCTGGCTGTTCAACCTTGACGAAATTTTCAAAACTGCAAATGGTATAATAAAAGAGACATTTCTACATTTTTATTTTTAAAATTATCTTATTTATATTGTCTTGTGATATATTGGTTTTATTCCTCCCTCTTCTTATATATAATACTGTTTATACTGTGGTTTATTGGAGTACCTTTGACAAACCCAATTTCCTCCTGGGGATTAATACGGTATTTCTGATTGTTTCTGATTCTGATTGTCTGATAATCACCTTTTAGGGTTGTTACATTTGCCAGAATCGACCCGAAGCAACATTAGCATTAATCTGAGATTAGTCTTTCTACCTACGTGGCAAGTATAAAACTGGGGTTTTGAATGGGGCTCCATATGAGCAGCCTTACTTGTGGTTTTCTTTCTTATTTTACAACATGTCTGAGGAAAACGTTGCTTTTAACCAAAAGCCTCATCCTTTTATTACACCACTGCAAGTTGCCCAGTTGGTAGCTTGCTAACCCTTTAGCCAAGGACGCTAACAGTTGCCTAGAAGCAGCATTTTCCCACTTAAACGTTGAATGTTTTGCCAAGTTCCATTTGACAACGGCCTAATGTTGTGTTCACACTGCTGCGTGACAGGTGTGACATGCTTCATATCAAGACAGAGCTGGCTCAGATGTTTTTCGACGCCTGTATCGCTGGGAAAATAGCGTCAGTTTCGCTGATGCAAGTAAGGTGGCGAGCCGTTGCCCATATTTATATACAGTCTGTGATGTAGATAGTCATGCATGCTTCTGTAGCTTGTACTGTGAATGCATCATCCAGTCTGTTTTACCTCTATTTTTGGTCAACGCAGGAGGCCAAAAATAGGCCAGTGAATGGTTCTGTAGCTGCTTAAATGCTCCTAGTTTTTAACTTACCATTCAGTATTGGGTGGATAACCTACAGTGAAGCTTATTAAAGTTTAATTGTGGCCTGCGGTTGGACATTTTGTTGATCGTATGAGCTGTAAGATGACTAACAGCTTAGCAAAGCTGAGGGTGAGTGCACAGTGGAGGCGAACCGTGGTAAGTGGTAGCGGAGGACTAAAATGAAATGTGTAAAACACCTGCTTTGTGTATTGTAATGCACATGTGAATTGGTCTACTCCGGTCCCCTTGGTATTATCTCAGCAGGGAACCCCGGCCGATACGATGCTAACAAAAGAATTAATCATAAACGTAATCAGCAGTAAACAAATAAACATGCCCCTCAAATCACCTTGCCAAAGCTGCCTTTGCCGAGAACCTTGATGAAGTTGAAGTCCTTGAGGGTCCTCCTCTGGATCTGTCCGTTCTCCCTGCCCGCCGAGGAGGAGGACGAGGAGGAAGAGGAGGTGGTGGAGGTTGAGGAAGAAGAGGAGGAGGAGGAGTGCTGGGGTCCCTGCTGGTTGAGCGACAGCGTATCCTGCAGGCGATCCAACTCTGCCAAGTCTGTGGGCGTCGTCGGAAAAGCAGATCAGACATCAGTGAAAACAGGCGGACTGCCTTTTTTTTTTTCCTCCTGTCGGCTAATAATGCAAAGGAGTTTATTTATTTTTTTTTAGAAACGTTGGCTACCAATTTCTTTTCAGTAAACTTTTAAAATCTTTGTTAAAATCCGGTAAGAGTCAGCTTCTGTGTTTGAGGCCAGGACGATTAAATAACAGCAGTGGACGGTCTTGGTGTCATCATCGTTTGGCTCGATAAAAAACAAAGATGGGAAAACTTCCACAAAGAGAAAGTTAACTTTTCATTTCTCAGCTTGCAAAGTGTGATAATGCGATGACTAACTGTGACAAGCAAATGGTGGTGGGCGGTGGGGGATAATTCAAGTCTTGTATCTACGAAAACAATAACACATTTAACCGCTTATTTTTTTAAAAGGAGACAAAATATTTTTACTGAAAATCAAACTGCTACCTCTTACTGGTTAAATTAACACATTTAAGCCACACGGCGCTAAGAATCCATCTCTAAGGGATTTGAAATGTCTGTTTGTTTGTGTCGAGTGTGTGTTTTATCGACGGTTTGCGTGTACATGTGTGTTGTGTTACCCTGTTGTGAGGGGGAGGTGGGGACAGCTGGCTGGCTGAAGCTGTTCTCCTCAGTCTGAGAGAGCTCAGGAGGAGACTGGGGAGGGTCCTGCCCTGGAGTCAACTGGAGAGACAGAGAGAGACAACATGATCTTTCTTAAAATCTTTTACTTGAATCATGAGTCTGAGAGTTGAATTTGAATGTTGGAAACTCCTTGATGAGCCTGTAGAGCTCGAAAAGAAGACCACACTTATGATGAAGAGACTGACGTTAGCAGACAGTTAGCTTAGCTTAGCACCAACACTAGAAACAGGGGCAAACAGCCAGTGTTTCCCATGGTTGACTGTTAACAAGCAGCAACTTCCAGGGATAAATGCAGTTCCTCATATGACCACTTGAGGCTCTAAAAGCAAGTCAATCTCCACAAACCAGCCAACTCTACAGCAGAAATAAAAATGTCCACACTCTGGTTTGTGCATTCATAACAACTATACGCGCTGTTACATAATTTGAATTATATTAAAGCTATGCATAATTAGCAACATAGCTGGTTTGTGTCACACATTGCTAGCCATCTGCCAAGGCGTCACTCGTCCGCCTCAGCCGCACTCACGCTCCGTCCATTTGACCATTTTCTGAATAAGCCAGGACTTAGACAGAGTCAGGCACTGGCAAGATGGCCACAGTGGAATCCATCCACACTGGGCTTCCAAACAGCAGAAACCTTTAAACATAGTCGATATTACATAACGCACCATTCTCTACAGGTTAGACTAGAGCTTGACTGACTACTCTATATGCTAAGCTAAGCTAACCGTTGATCTATTCTTGTAGTGTCTTGAGAATAAACAAAAGGGTTTCCCAAAACTTTCAAATATCCCTTTTTATTACAACATCATGAACGTCTGCAGGTTCATCCCTGTTCATTCGAAACTTAATGGTGAAACACCGTTTACGAGCGATTTGGCCAAAGTGCCACAGACTTGATGACTTGTTACCTTCCTCCTGCGCTGTGCGGTGTTGGAGATCTTGTCCGGCGTGACTCCCAGGTCAGACAGGACCTTAGCGATTCCTCGGGCGTCCACACCGCAGTTAGGAGCTACATTGGTCTCACATCGCCTGTGCACATTCATCTTACACACTGCGAGCCAAGGGGCAAACACAAGACAAGGATCAGCTGAAACCTGGGTAGGTTGATAATTACCTAAAAAAATAAATGTATTCCTGCCAATAAAAGGTTTCAGGAAAACCTCAAACAATACAAAGGTCATATAGTACAGGAGTGATGCAGCACATGTCATCTGGGGATGCTATTACAGCTAATGATTAATTACATTATTAAAATTTTAATTGTGTTAATTATTTACTAAACTGATCTCTTAATCTATAACATGTCAGGAAAAAGTAAATATTTCATGTAATCTTGATTTAAGATTTATAGCTGCTGATGCATTTTCTAAAATTATGTTAAAATAATAAATAAAAATAATTATGAATCCTTTGTCTTATATTACACAAAGATAAATATGTGTTATTAATAATCAAGTGTAATGAAATTTTATGGTGTCTGACTTTTTTATTTATTTGCAGTCTTTATCTCACACGCATATATTAACTAGGCTTTAATATTACAATGTTGTTAACATTTCCCGCGGTACACAAACTCACCTTTGCACTGCAGGCCCTGCCTCATGAGGCCCCACAGCAGGGAGCCACAGTGGTCACAGAAGGTGGGCACCTTGTAGTTGTGGATACTGAACTTATGGGGCATGTTAACGCTGAACCGCTGGGAACCCACCTACAGAGGGAGACACACGCACGCAGAAACATGTACGAGGTGTTACAAAGAGGTCACTGCCGCATTATGGGAGGAATAATGCATGCGGCTCAAGTATTAGATCACACAGAACACACATGTTACCTTAAGTAACACAGATTTATTCACCGTCAGTCTGAACGATGCACATCTCTGTCTTTCCATAGTGATTTAGTTAATGTGCTCGTGGCTGTATCATCCACAACTAACTCACAAATAATCCACGTCAAAGAGGGCCTTTAATCTACATTGCAGTTAAATTCTCTCATTTCTAAACAGTCTGAAAGTGTGCACCGCACCTCCTCAGGTGTGTCCTCCTGCTTCTTCATCCCGGCACACTTGGTGATGATGAGCTCATGGCAGCGCTTGTGGACGACGCACGTGCACACTGAAAGCACAGCATTGGTCAGCATGCGTTCACAGATTTTGTTAAATTGTAACCAAATAAGCAACGGTTAATACAGATTATAAAAATGTGATTGGTGCAACATCAATCTGTCCTGTGAACTGCCTTAAGTGAACCGCAGGATGATTTCAATGTCTAGACGAGTCGTTAACATTTTCATATTGTTGTGTATCTACACTATAACCATTATTAACATTAACAGAGAACAATTCTGCAAAACCTGTTCATTCAAATTATTATTAAAATAATTATTTTGACTTTAATGCGGCCGGAGTGCAACAGCAGAGACACGACGGCTTCAGTCACCTGTCTCTGTGCACGCATGATGCATTCAGGTGCGTGGGTTTTGAAAAATAGGCTTCAAGAGCAAAAGTAGGCTTCGGTTTGGAGTTTCCCCAGAAAAACAGGTTAGAACAATGAGATGTATCTCAGTCTGTAAACAGCTGTTTTAACTAAAATAGATAAGCCTAAGCTGTGTAGAAGAGGCTTTGGGCACCTAGAGGTACTTCTTTGGTTATGGTTATCAACATATCTGCTGTTAAATAATTAATCCATATATGGAAATCCATGAGCAACCAAAGAACCCATCATCTTTCGTCTGATGACTAAGTGTGCAGATCCACAATGACGAGTCACAACCGCGTGTTGACGTTATCATGATGTAATCTCTTTAACTGAACTGGTCAAACAAAAACATACGATTGGCTGAAACAGCAAAAGGGGAAACCTGCTCATTGTGGTTTATGCCTCTGCGGTACTAGACGCTGTAACCTACGCACGTAACCTGTGAGACAGTTACACTTCGTGCGTTCGTCAGTCTGGCTCGCTCTATAAAAACGCCTCCCAAATGTTAGTTGGCGCTGTGTCTTTTTTGCCAGTTGACTGAAACTTTCGCCGAAATTTCGCTGAAGACGAGTCATACAAATGTTTGTGTCTCCGAACCTCCTCAGTTAACCTTTCCTCGATGTGTTCCATCTTTATTGATCCAAAACAATCAATTTGAAAATTGCGGAGATGGAGAAGTAGCAGGAAATACTGAAGCGGAAACACGCTGCTACATAGTGGACCAATGACAGCTTTTGTGGTCTGCGTACATTTCTGGGGAGGTTCCTGCACGTCAGTCTACGCCGTTAGGGTCTGCGTAGGGTTTGACGCAGAAGCCTAAACCACCCATTAGTTCACATTGCCGGCTTCCGTTGAAAATTTCCTGTCGCCTTTTTTGTCTTTAATGTGGACACAGCAATGTTTCGGGACTACCTGTCCTGTGTGTACACCAACTTGAGAAACAAAGTTTACGTTGGAGCTGAGAGACAATGTTCTCAACCAGACAGTTTAAATTTGAGTTAAGAGCTTAAACACCAGTGGAACCGAAGTGTTTTGTTTAACAAATGCAACATGCTAGCAGCCACATGGGTTGCTTACCTGCGTTCAGACAAAATCTGCTCAAACGCAATTGGTCTATACAACCACGACAACAACCTGAAAGCTTCCAGTACCAAAAAACGTAACTTGACAACTTTCTGGACAGTTTCAACTGCTGTACAACTTTTCTGAATGTACCTCATGTTCTGCAGAATTGTCCATTATGATATTAAATCACGAGCAATTGTCCAAGAAGTACCTCAAACTTTGAGAACTGGCAGTAATTTTATAGTGTTTGCATCCACAGTGAAAAAAAGCCTGTTCATGAGATGTTTAATGACATTATGTATGCAGTGTAATACTATAAATGCGCTCTGGGTGATGGCTCGCATCCAAATCACAGCTGTCACTCAGTAACACGTAATCCCTCTTGTGCTCTCACACTTTAATAATAGATGATGTGCAATGTTACTGGAGAAATTGGAAGCCGCCAGAGAAAAGTACTCACCCTGACACTGGTAGCCCTGCTTCCCCAGCACACCCCTATCAGATCACACACAAGAGGAGTCAGCGTTTCAGACAGGTTGGCTGGATGAATCATAACAGCGGCAGGTAAAGCCAGACAGATGTGTTTGTGTGTCTCCTACCAGATGAAGTCTCTGCAGTGCGAGCAGTAGGTCGGCTGTCTCAGGTAGGTGGCCATGAACTTGTGCCCGTTGACTTGATGGACGCGCCTCCGGACGGCGCCCTGTCGCCGGCGAGGGCCGATCCTCTCTCGAAACACTCGCTCCTCATTCTCATTGGCTCCCGAGGCTGTCGATTGAACACACACATACAAAACACACACACACAAAGGTTTAACAACTTAAAACGCAAAGAGAAAGTGCAGAATGCTTGTGCAGCTCACTGTCTCCATTGATCGTTTGGCAAATAAGGATCATTTGCATCATGTTGGTCAGGATGTTTAATCATTCAAGGGCCTCTCATCTTCCTTCCTTGCCTCCCTCCTTCTCACAAACATCCCACACCTACTATACCGGGGGCCTATGCATACGTATGCGTGCACGCTATTTATACTTCCATGTGTGGGCACGAAAACGAAGGACAGCATATTAAAATACTCCTCCATCCAACCAGTCGCTCACTTCCTCTCTGCATCTCGGTGGAAAGATAAAGGCTTTCCGAGGGTAACCTTAAGACAAGAGAACCACCTCCACTCTCACTCCCACACACACACTCCTTCACTCCGCGCTCCTGTCCTAGTTTGCCTTTCTTTCTTTCACTCTCCCAGCATCTCTCTCCAGGGTGCGTTGTAGATGTGGTTACTGCTGAGCCTCTCCAGAGTTCGATTACAGACATGCTGTCTAGGGACTCTGTGTGTGTGTGTGTGTGTGTGTGAGTGGATCTCTGTGTGTGTGGGGGTGTTGCTGGGGGGGAAAGCAGCTAAACAGGGCCCGCTACTGGGATCACTTTGTTTTACATAATACATCATCCATCTGTCTAGGACCCACACATGCACGCAGGCATGCTGACAAGAAGAGGTGATGAGGCATAACAGCAGTTAATAGTGATCGTCGTGGAGACCAACGTACTCTGGACCCCGTGAATGACCGACCGGGAGATGGTCGTCCAGTAAACACACGCTAACAGAAGAACACGTAATGACCGCAGAGGGCGATTTAAACAAATATGAACAGCTGTACGTCCTCAAAATAAAAAAAATATATATAAGATTGCACATAAGTGTGTGGAAAAATTATTACATCGCTGCAAAAACTCAAGTCGCAGCAATGAAATAAATAACTTGAAGTGGCCGTTCAAGCGGCTTCTCAAATGTTGAAATTGCAGGTAGTGCAGTTGAAATGTCACCGATCAGGCATAACATTATGACCACCTTCCTAATATTCCTAATATTGTGTAGGTCTCCTTTGTGCCTCCAAAACAGTTGTGACTCATCAGAGAATTAATGGACATGGGCGTTCTGAGGGTGTCCTGTGGTCTCTGGCAACACAATGTTACTAGTGGGGGGGCCTTTGAGGGGAGGGGCCTCTGTGGATCATCCCACAGATACTTGATCAGTTTGGGATCTAGTGAATTTGGAGGCCAGGTCAACACCTTGTGCTGTTCTTCACGTTTGTTTTAGTTGTTCCTAAAGCGTTTTTGTGTGTGTGCCTGTGTCAGGCTGCATCCTGCTGGGGATGGCTGCTGCCATCAAGAAGTGTCATTGCTATGGGGTGGGGGGGCCTGGTCTGGTCTAGGTGGGTGCTACATGTCTAAGTAACATCCACACTAATGAATGCCAGGTCCAAAAGTTTCCCAGCAGAACACTGAGTTGTCACAAGATGATCAATACTATTTACTTCACCTGTAAGTGGTTTTAATGTTGTGGCTGATCGGAGTATGTTTGTGCACACACTTTTGATAAAAAGTCTGCCTTATTATAGTCATTCTTAGCGCCGTGATGAAGCAAGCCAACGGTCCGCTGTTTACCAGTGTCACGCTCCGTTGCCACTAGTCCGTGGGTGAAGAATCAAGAAAACATGATCGGGCAAATTCCCACAGTTTCAGGTGAATATCTGGTGGTTAACAGACCATATTTATGTGAGTTTTGTGTGGGCACTACCCACAGATGTTTCTAATAAAAACCTGAACTCGTCATCAGTCATTTAAGACGAACGAAGCTCAATGGATGAAACGTCTTCAAGGAATCTAACAATCCAGCTGCCTTTGTTTCCTCCTTTTTTGGGAGGGGAGGGGGTGCGTAGGACTCTAAGGTATTTAGTATTTAAGTTCTCCTTATCATTTTACATGTAAGTGTGGAATTATCATAAAGATTAACGTTTAAGCTCTGAGGGATTCCACTTTTTCAAGGAAGAAAAAAAACGTATGAAGAATTGTGAGGGCAGGGAATTCAGAAACGCAGAGGGAGAGAGGGAGAGTGCAGATGGTCAGATTAGGTCAGATTATTGTTATTCACTTCCTGAAAACAACAGATGCAGAAGGATGGAGAGGAGAGGAGAGGAGAGGAGAGGATGACAAAGGAGAAGAACATGTTCTTACAGCCTCTGAAGCTGCAGAGAACAGATTGCACCAGAGGAAAAAAATAAATAAATCTGCTAAAAATACCACCTCTTCCTCTAGTTCTCACCCTCCATCTCTCCATCCCTTACTCCTCTCCATCCCTCCTATCAGTGCACACACACCATTTGTTTTTATCGGCGCACATTAACATGACGAGCTCTCAAGCCGACTGAACCCGGGGAGGAAGTTCAGGAGTGGGCGGAGAGTGGGTCGTGAGGTCACGGCAGAGTGTCCAATCACCGGCGAGCAGGGCACGACACGGAGTCTGGATGTTTGTGTGTGTGTGTGTGTGTGTGCATGTAATCCGTGGCTCAATCTCACCTACTATTTTAAGAATCTACTCCTTCTCCTCTTCACTCTCCACCGCTCTCTTTATCCGTCTTTGCAGATGGAGAAATATACTGCTGGGCTTCTCTGCTGCGCCCTCCCCTACTTAGGCTATCCCACCACCCTCACAGATATATATCCCCACGCACACTTTCACTGAGAGGCTGAGAATACTTTCTATTTATAACCAGGTGTGAAAAAACACAGGTGACTCTTATCAGTCAGCGCGCAGCGAGTGCGTGTGCAGCAGAGGCTAATTGACGGGAGATATTCTTGATGTTTCCGTCTTTAATCAGCGCAAACAAATAGAGGCGATGGAAAAAGAGAACAAGACGGAGAAGCTTCTACGAATTCTGCAACTTTCTAGGAAAACAGGAAGCCTTGTGCGTGGTCTTCCCATCACACCCTGCAGCCACCAGTTTGAACACAGAGGGACTGTAAACACATAATAACCCATGACGCGGCAGCCACAGATCACACGTCACCTTTTTATACATTTGACGAGATTATCTTGTTTATTTAAGCAAGTGTTCTGCAGTTAAATTGTCACTTATCTCCAGTTGTGAATCTCAGCAACCCACAGATTTAGGTCCAACTATGGTCTTTGGTGTCCACCAGCTCCTGAGGGACATTTCTTGATAATTAGCAGCTAATGCCTCCACTAAGACGCTAACTATGTCTGTCTGTCTGCTATTTGTCGCTGGGGAGGTTGTATACTGGACAGCTAAATAAATAACTAAATATAAGAGGAAAGTAAACTGATCTGATTCAGTACTTATTATCAAATTTTCTTTTCCATTAGTTGGAAAAAGCTTTATGGGATGTTTTAGATTCTTTCAGCTGTTTCTTTTGGTTTAACGACGCACAGCTTTATTGTTTAGTTTCACTCTCACGGCGCTCATCACCCTTGTTCCCACCAAGAAAACGGAAACTAAGGTTCCCAATACATATCTATAGCTCACTGTTTGCTTCCTCAACAACCGAGAGCAGACAGAAGAAGTTAACAATTAATCATTGTTGTAAAAAATCTTTAAAGTTTGGTGATAGAAAACCAGTGTCATTTCACGTTTGTAACATCTTAAAAAAGCACAACTCACTGAGCCTTCGAGAATTTTAAAAATCTTAAATTTGCTTGTTTCATGTACAAGGTGTTACATGGACCGTGTCTGACTTTCTTAAAAAAAAGGACTCACAGCAGTCTCTGGACCAGAGCCTCCTCTAGAGGGGACTGTGAGGTCCCGCACAGAAAAACAGCCTTTGGACAAAATGCTCTTTCTGTAAAGACCAGTAAGATCTGGAACAGTCCTCCACTCTCCATAAGGGAGTGTCCCACATTACTAACCTTCAAAACTCACCTCAAGCGGTGGTTGAAAGCAAACCAGTCTTGTAACCATTGACTTTTATTTTCTTAGTAATGTCCTGTCTCGTGGCGTGCTCTTATTGTGATCTATTGTCCTGTCCTATGTCTTATCATGTTTTTGTGTTACCTGCCTAGGGACTGCGGATGCAAATTAGCATTGTTGCTATAATCCGGCATATTTACATCTATTGCTGTCTGAATAGATGTTCATTAATGTGCACTGTCCCTATCAAATAAATGAAAGCGAACCCTTTAAATAATTAGTTTTACACACTGTCCCAAAAACTAGAGGCAGATGCGCTTTTATCATGGCGGCTGAACTGTTCATGCTCATACCCAACAGCAACACGCAAGCACCTCAACAGATAAGATCTGCTGGATTTTCGACCTCAACACAATGAGCGTTTTAACAACTGAGCCAGTACTCGACCATCGTGGTGAGTTTTGTCTGATTCTTGATTGGAAGTCAGCGCCGGTGCCTGAAAACATAACTCAACAAAGACTCCCTGGTGCAGATGCTAATGGCTAGCATGGCAACACTCGCCTTCCGGTGCATTTACAAGTTGGAAGCCATCGGCACATACAGACCAAGAAAACGAAGAGTGTACATTTCCCTTAACACTGTGCTATTTCCACTTACAATCAGCCACAAGTCACTGCAGCTAACACTAATTAATGACAGAATATAGTAAATAACACTGAACAAGTCTGAACTTATCATTACATAAAAGTTAAATTTAGTTAAACGAGTTTTGACGTCGTGTCCGTTGAGATTTCTTTCTCCGTTTTCTGTGTTTACACCGGTGAAATGTTGTGGCCTTACCCTCAGTGGAGGATCCGGACAGATCAATGACCACGTACACCTTCCCCTCTGGCTCCAAGTCAATCTGTGGAGACAAAGGAAGAGAGAAATAACACAGCTGAACAGTGAGGGCAGCGGGTGGGGGGGCTGTTCTCCAGCACAAACAAACACACCAGTGCACACGCAAGAGGTGATTATCTTCACTAGAATTATAGTCCTCCTCAACGCTCGTATCATTATCACCATCCTTATCATTATAGACCTCCTCTGGGCCGGGTGTTAAATGTAAATCTGAATCTGCTGTGTTGTCTGGATGAAGATTTAAAGGTTTATGACCAAATTTGCATTGCAATGGATCGTCAAACTGAGGTTACCACTGCCTCAGTTTGTGGCTAAATTTGCTACAAGTCTCAATCCAATCGAGCATCTGTGAGGTGGGCTGAACAAACAAGCCAGATCCATTAATCGCAGCTTGAAGAACTTAAAAGATCTGCTGCTAATGTCTTGGTGCCAAACACCATGGCACACCTTCAGAGGTCTGGTGGAGTCCATGCCTCGACAGGTCATCAAAAGGGGGACCTATGCAATATTAGGCAGGAGGTCATATTGTTACGGCTGATACTAAGACACGAAGCAAAGAAGCCTTCTAAATGGATATAAAGTCAACCTAAATTTTCGTTATGAATGGTAATCATTAGCAGCATGGAGGAATGTAAATTGGGGTTCAGATTAGTAACCTGTGATATGACATATTAATTAATGCACATTAATTATCAGGATGATTTACTGCAGACAAGTGTCAAGCTCTGTACAGAGCAGACAGAGGATGTTTGTGGTTATAGCAGAAATCTAATCATTCAAATAGTCAAAATTTAGAAAGTCAGAAATTAGTTGGTTCTCCTGTGTAGTAGTTGGCTCTCCTGTGTAGTAGTCGGTTCTCCTGTCTATCAGTTGGTTCTCCTGTGTAGTAGTTGGTTCTCCTGAGTATTAGTTGATTCTCCTGTCTATAAGATGGTTCTCCTGTCTATAAATTGGTTCTCCTGTCTATAAGTTGGTTCTCCTGTCTATTAGTTGGTTTTCCAGTCTATTCGTTGGTTCTCCTGAGTATTAGTTGATTCTCCTGTCTATAAGCTCGTTCTCCTGGCTATTGGTTGGTTTTCCAGTCTATTTGTTGGTTCTCCTGAGTATTAGTTGATTGTCCTGTCTATAAGTTGGTTCTCCTGTGTATTAATTGATTCTCCTGTCTATAAGTTTGTTCTCCCTTCTATTAGTTGGTTCTTCTGGCTATTAGTTGGTTCTCCTGAGTATTAGTTGATTGTCCTGTCTATAAGTTGGTTCTTCAGTCTATTAGTTGGTTCTCCTGTGTATTAATTGATTGTCCTGTCTATAAGTTGGTTCTCCTGTCTATTAGTTGGTTCTCCTGGCTATTATTTGGTCCTCCTGTGTATTAATTGATTGTCCTGTCTATTAGTTGGTTCTCCTGCGTATTAGTTGGTTCTCCTGTCTATTGGTTGGTTTTCCAGTCTATTAATTGGTTCTCCAGTCTATTAATTGGTTCTCCTGTGAATTATTTGGTTATCCTGTCTATTAGTTGGTTCTCCTGTCAATTAGTTGGTTCTCCTGTGTATTAATTAGTTATCCTGTCTATTAGTTGGTTCTTTAGTCTATTAGTTGGTTCTCCTGTCAATTAGTTGGTTCTCCTGTGTATTAATTAGTTATCCTGTCTATTAGTTGGTTTTTTAGTCTATTAGTTGGTTATCCTGTCAATTAGTTGGTTCTCCTGTGTATTAATTGGTTTTCCAGTCTATTAGTTGCTTCTCCTGTGTATTAATTGGTTCTCCTGTCTATTAGTTGGTTCTCCTGTGTATTAATTGGTTCTCCTGTCTATTAGTTGGGATCTCCTGTGTATTAGTTGTTTTTTCAGTCTATTAGTTGGTTCTCCTGTGTATTAGTTGGTTATCCTGTCTATTAGTTGGTTCTCCTGTCTATTAGTTGGTTCTCCTGTGTATTAAACTGATTCTCTTGTCTATAATTTGGTTATCCTGTCTATTAGTTGGTTCTCCTGCGTATTTATTGGTTCTCCTGTGTATTAATTGATTCTCCTGTCTATAAGTTGGTTCTCCTGGCTATTAGTTGGTTCTCCAGGCTTGAAACCTTGTAAATGGTGATCTGAAAACTTCTCCACATACGTTTATAAGAAAAATTTATATTATTTAGAAATGTTACAAGATACATTTACACTAGTATTGTACTGATCTTTTCAGACACTACGAGCACCACACAGTTACAAGCCTTTGAAGCCTTGATTTTTTGGAAGTGTTCTCTCACAGCTCTGCCTTGAACCTGAGAATCAGACTGAATGAAAACAGACAGGTCATTTATTCTTAGTCTATTGGATACTCTTTGCTCAACTAAAGTTTAATCACACGTCGTATTATATTATCATGCCGACTGCTCTGCCAATAAGTGACAAGGAACAATACACTAACAGAATGAACGGCTCTGTACAGACTGACGGTCAACAAACACTGTCTGCAGCAGTCATGGACTTTTGTAAAAGAAAATACATAGATATTATTCCCGTACTTGACCTAGAAAATTGCCCAGAGCAAGCATGCTTGCATGAACACTTACGTATTCATCCACTTTTCGAGCATAATGTTTGCAGTCACTTCCTGTAATAGGTAATCAGAAACACTGGCCAGTCCCTTCCTTTTAAATAACACTAACCATGCTGTGTATGCAGGAAAAGATTATTTTCATACAGAGATTAGTACGGTATAATATTAACTTTCTGTATATTATTAGATTGATACTTCATTCTTATCAACCACGCCACAGAAGAAATGAAAAGTACACGAGTCCAAAAGACACTTATTAAACATTTAAAGATTATTGCTGTTAAAGCGCCCAAATCCTAAATCTAACTCCAGAGAGTCAAATCTGCTTGTGAAGAGTTTGCAGCCAACAAATTTGCCGCGCTGCCTGCTGGACAAAGCCTCATCCAAAACTTTACTTGTATTTGTTCATTTACTCATGGCACTGGGATGTTAAGTTGCCAAAACAAAGACTAGTTGTTAAAAGACGACTGCAAGCGCAAGCAAAGCTGCAGAAATAGGGAATGATATCACTATGAGAATTAATTAATCAGAATTAATATAATCTATTAATCCTCTATATAAACCGCATATATTAGAGTCAGCGTGATTAAATTAAATTAATTACGAGTCGATTTAAATTAATATTCAAACGTTAATGCAAAGGTAAGAAAACATCTGCATTCACACACAATTTCTCAACACATAATGACATCATCCACCTACAATACACATGCAATTACACAGATTAGAGAGAGTGCAACAGAGAGCGCTAGAGAGGCAGACGACACAGGAAGAGAGAGTGCGAGAGAGAGAGAGAGAGAGAGAGAGAGAGAGAGAGAGAGAGAGAGAGAGAGAGTGAGAAAGAGAGGTTTAAATCCTTAGTTAAGCTCTGGGACAGCAGCAGATCCTCTTATGCAACAGTCAGACTCACACACACACAACAACACACACATTCGCTTCCATGCATTGCTGAACATGAGACAGAAAGAACACAGATACGACACCGTACCCTCCTCACGCCGCCCTGTCCTCGTCCCCTGACAATAAGGCACGCGGCATGCAGCCCATGCAGCAAACAGTCGTATAATTAATAAAGTCATAAACACTGAAGTGACTTCTCATGTCAAAGTAAACATGAACGCAACTTTTTCCATTCCCTCAAAAACTAAAATAAAAATGTTACCTGCACAAAACTAAAGGCCGAATGTTGGCTACTCGTATTATGAGCAAAAACTAAAAGCTTTTCTGATCAATAGATTTTTGTCTCTTGTAAAACACTGCACTCACGCTCTTAGTTGTTTTCGAATGTCCTGAACAAAACGCAACAAGAGATAGTGAGACTAATGTCTGCTGAAGCTGATGCTGTCAGAATAATTGGAAATATAATAGGCAGCTATTCTGCTAATGCAATATTTCTGCAGTTTCTCAAGCAAAAATTAAAGAGATAACGATAATTTTCTTCCCCTCGCTTCTCAAACTAAATGATCTGTTGTTTTTTTGCACTGAAAGGCTCCAGAGATGCACACGGGCCTGCGCGCCGTATCATCCTTTTGTTGTATGTAAAACACATAACAACAGCATGGGATTTGTGACCTACAAACGCCATTGGATTCTTGTATGCCTACCCTTGGAAATGATGTGCTAATCCCCAAATGTAACCTCTTGCATAACAGCACATCTCAACAGGGATTTCAGCTGAAAGATGGACTCAGAGTGATTTGGAACAGAGTGGAGCAAACAGGCGGCTCCATCATTGATTTAGCGCCCGGGTCCTGAGGTGGCACGCCAGCCAAAAGACTGCACTCTTTCCACATCGCCAGCTTCTGACCACTTGAGCCACGTGGCGCTTTGGAGCCAATCTTTTCAAAGCCGGCTCTATTAGAATTACTACCATGTGGAGAGATGGGTTTTGAACGATGAATGAAACTAGATAAGGGCTTTGCAAACTGGTTTGCCAACAACTAATCAAAGCAGAAGTAGAACTTGCTGTAGCTTTACAATACTGTGAAGGGAAGAAGATTAAACTAGTCCAGATGAGAGAAATGGTTTAGAAAACGCGAGGTGTTAACGTACAATTTGTACGGTTGCGTGACAGCACCGTCAGCTGGTCCGTGTTCTTGTACACTCTCATTGGCTATTTTGATAACACTCATGTAATCACGCAGATTTTAAATCCTAAATATCGGCCACGTTCTGGTGAGTCTGCGAGCAGTTCAGGAGGTTTAAAGGCCGTTACACAACGAGCCGACAGTTGGTGTCTGCTGGTGCGCAATCGGGGGAGCGTCTGTAAACCACGGGCTTAGCTGTTTGCCCCGCACACTTGGCCCTGGTCGGACACCTGTTGGCGTTTTTTCAGCGGGTTCCGCGTGTTCAGTTGGCATTGGGTGAAAGAGATCATTCTGATTGGCTGATCGGCTTAGTGTGCGGGAAGAGAAATGGAAGTGACAAAGGTAAACAAAAGGGCGACGTTCGGGAGGACACAAAGAGAAGTTTTTCATCTACACATGTGTTCACAGCACATTCAGAATGAAAGCTTCCCTTAGACCAAGTGAGCACAATTCAGGAGAGGCCAGCTTTGTACAGCGGTTTTGTAGCTCTTCATAGCCTCCTAGCCTCCCAGCTAACAGTAGCTCTTCCTGTTTTGCCCTTTAAAGGATGATGAAACCACTCCCTGCTAGTATGAAGAGTTATTTTCTTTCATGCAGACACAGAATTTAGTCTTTGCAGACAAAGGCGTCGCAAAGCTACGTCACAGTCGGCCTTGCAGTTTGATGTGTTCGTACTTTAATTAAGCGCAGTCCAGAGCTCCAGTATTAGCTGCACCAGTTTCAGGGTCTTGTGCAGTCCTGTGCATGCTAGCTCCATGGCATACTGAAGCGGAACCGAGCCATCACTAATGCCATTAGAGGTTTTACTGCTCTAACAAGTCTTCACGTCCGTCGTGACAAAGCTCCATTAGAGTCGACGTCTCCGCGAGGCTAAGCTCACCTGTCTCTGTTTGAACTGTCATAAACCACGTCATGGCATAATGCCCACCCTAAAGCGGCGTATCCAGGATAAAACAAACACATGTGGTATTCCGCATCGTGAAACAACCAGTTTTATGTAATCAAGCCGGCGGCGGCGTGGCTAAAACGACTGCGTTATAAATAATGTGGAACGTTTCAGCGTCCGTCACCTCATTGTCTTCTGGATGACGTCCTGTCCCGATCGGCTGCCAACAAACAAAGTTGGCGAACTCAGTTGAGCGTTTAGAGATTAAGGAGTTTCGCTCGAGAAAACAGTGGAGATGAAATTAAATCTAAATCAAGAGTTAAACTAAGACTAAGACTGTTGGATAACACTATGAGTTTAAGGTGATATTCTGGGTCTGGTTGGTGTTTAGTTCATTCCTCAAATAGGCAAAAAAGTTTATATAATGCAACTTAAAGTATTTGCCGGCAAATCAATAAATACGATCAATACACAGGATTGTATTTTGGCAATTTATATGATTTAGCATGAATTAGCTACTTTGAATTTTGATTTGAGGAGCCAAAAGCTGACATTTTTATTTGGCAGTCTGGTGAACAACTGCAAAAACGTATACACCGATCAGGCATAACATTATGTGTAGGTCCTCCTTGTGCTTCCAAAACAGTTGTGACTCATCAGAGAATGGACATGGTCCTTCTGAGGGTGTCCTGTGGGTGTCTGGTAACAGGATGTTGTTAGTGGGGGGCCTTTGAGGGGAGGGGCCTCTGTGGATCATCCCACAGATACTTGATCAGTTTGGGATCTAGTGAATTTGGAGGCCAGGTCAACACCTTGTGCTGTTCTTCATGTTTTTTCAGTTGTTCCTAAACTGTTTTTGTGTGTGTGTCTGTGTCAGGCTGCATCCTGCTGCCATTAAGGTGTGTCATTAACTATGGGGTGGGGGTGTCTGGTCTGGTCTAGGTGGGTGCTACATGTCTAAGTAACATCCACATGAATGAACGCCAGGTCCAAAAGTTTCCTAGCAGAACATTTAATTGTCACAAGATGGTGAATGTTATTCACTTCTCCTGTCAGCGGTTTTAATGTTGTGGCAGATCGGTGTAAGATAAATCAGTATCGCAGCTAATTATCATTTTGTCTGTTAAATGCCAACAATAAAAGCATTGTTCATTAATTTTCTGTCTCTGACCCAAACGTTTCAGCGCTGGTAAAATTACACATACCACGATAGAGGAGCTACATCACCACCCGTGTTAAATGAATTGTAACGTGACTTGGATTTAACCTGGTGTGTGTACAGACACACACAGACACACACACGCAGAGGTTCCCCGCCTCGACAACAAAAGATGGGAGGAGGGCGAGCAGGAGAATCTAGTTCGCCTCATTAATCTTGTTAGTCCAATTAGGACACTGATACAGCCACAGAGAGACGGATAACTTCACAAACCTCCTCTCTCTCACACACACACACACACACAAACACACAAACAGGAAGCAGAGTGTGTGAGAGTCTGGGGATTTTTAAAACAGACTTCAGAGGGAAGTTAGCATTAAACACACGTTCAAGCTTAACCCTGCCGCTGTTGTTTCCATCCCTTCACACGCGCGCACACACAACCGGCAGAATGAAACACACACCATATGCAGCCGCACAGAGAAGCACTCAACCAGGCAGACAGGGCACTCAAAGCATGCATTATATCAATACTGTGGAGCTAACCCCCTCCCACTCTCCGTCCATCCAGCTCGCTATCTCCGTCCAACCAGACAGCTCTCTCTGCCTCTCTCAGGAGCATTTAGTCTCAGTGACAGCCTCCCACATCCATCTGTCAAACAACAAATTTCGGCTTTGAGAGAGCTCGACCGCATTCACACGACGACGTGTGTGTGTTTGTCCCTAATTCTATCGCAACTCGAGGGCACACACACACACACACGCGGGAGGCCCATGCTGAGTGAGACAGCGTGAGAGTCATGCATCTTTAATGTAACATCACAGACGGCTAATAATGTAAGAAGAGCTGTGCTGTGTGGCAACGGCGGCGGCGGCGGCGGAGGGTGTGTGAGGCGAAGGGGGGAGGATGGGAGAGGCTCTCATCTGGTGTTTGACTGCAACAAAGCCCCTGCAAACACAAGGGAGAGGTCTAACCGACAAGCCTGCAGCGTCTCCTCAACGAGGCGAGATTTAGATTCAGGAGAACGGACGCTCCCGACCAAATCCTCCGGCCTGTTCAGTCATCTCAGAGATCGCAAACACTCAAGACGACTGTGTGACATCCAGATGGACTGGCAGACGGTCTGATGAGCAGCCGCTGCAGCTCAGGCAGTTGGATGACAACACACTTCATAAAGATTCAAGCTGCACAAGGAAGCCCTGTCCTGGAGGAATAAATGTAATTACACATCATTTTATTTATTTTTTTTTATAACCCACATTGTGACGTCGCTGGCATTTTCTATTAATTAAGCTCCACGCCTTATTAGGTTACTATTCATTTTTTTTCAAAACCTGCAGCAGAAATGTCGAGTTTGAACGTTTGCTTTGAACCTCTCAGCTCACGTCTGCAATTTTACATAAATAAAATAAAAGGTGTGACATTTTGTGGTATCAGATTCATGCTATTTAACTATTATCATAATGACAAATTGCTGGTTAGCCGTTGTCAGGCGGTGAAGTCGACAGTTTTGCTCGGAAATCTCTAGTAAAGCTGTTAAAAGGTCTAAATGCTCCGGCTAACGCTAGCTTCCTGCTAAAAGCTGCTGAACCGTATTTCGTTTTTTACAATGACAATACAAAACTTCTTCCTCACAGACTGACAGGTTCAAAGACCGATGGAAGCTTGGTGCCATTTCCACCAACAGCTGATTAGCTTAGCTTAGCATAAGCACTGGAAACAGGAGAAAACTGATGGCATCTGTATAACGCTCTGTGCAACCAACCAGCACCTCTAAAGCTCATAGGTGCAGGAAGAGACTGGCAGCAGCGTGCCGACCAAAGACCATGTCATGTCAGTTAGCGTTACCAACCAGACCGCTTAACTTACAACCGACTATCTGCTACGAGGAGGCAGGCAACAAGTGTATCACTTTATATATATATGGATGAAGTTTTAGTGTCTTAATGCAAGATCCCAACAACTCTGGGCAAAGCTAACTGCTAACTGCTTGTATGATAATGGCTTCTAGGTCTCACTCAGCAGGTCTTTCTGAACAGAAAACAAAAAACAAAACAGGGTGGTGTTTCTTCCAAAAATACATTCGGCTGTTAAGCTTTAACCTTTTAAAAAAATGAGTCGACGTCAGCACGTTTGTGCAACAGCACTTTGGATTATCGCAATCACAGCACAGTTCGCGGAAAGATTCTGTTTCTGGAGCTGAGACGCCGCGCTTCGCAGCCAATATGGCGTCTTCTGTAACCGCTTGTCCTGTGAAGGGTCGCGGGGGGGTGGAGAGGTGGAGCCTATCCCAGCTGTCATCGGGGGAGAGGCGGGGTACACCCTGGACAGGTCGCCGGCCTATCGCAGGGCTAACACAGAGAGACAGACAACCATTCCCACTCACACCTACGGTCAATTCAGAATCACCAGTGAACCTAACCAGCATGTCTTTGGACGGTGGGAGGAAGCCGGAGTACCCGGAGAGAACCCACGCAGACACAGGGAGAACATGCTCCTTATTAAACTATAAACTACTAGATATTGAAGGTCACAAATATTCCGGAAAAAATGGGAAAAGCACGGGACAATTTCTGACCTTTTTATAGTCAAAATAAACACACTAAGCACAAAATAAATACAGTGGTCCCTCGTTAATCGCGGGAGTTACGTTCTAAAAATAACCCGCAATAGGCGAAATCCGCGAAGTAGTCAGCTTTATTTTTTACAATGATTATAAATGTTTTAAGGTTACAAAACCCCTCACTACACACTTTTCTCAATAACTTGCAAACATACTGCACTTCAGTCACATTGCCAGCGATCAAAGATACTGTATATGTAAATTTGGCAAGCTGAACGCATTCTGTACTGTACAACAGACACCGTACGGAGGAGACTGATTGACAATGGTCCCTTAGCCAATCAGGACGCAGAAAACAATGCAAAAAGCATGCAAAGTTGCACTAAACAAATCTGCGAAACTGCGAGGCCGCGAAAGGTGAACCGCGTTATAGCGAGGGACAACTGTATACTAACCTGGCAAAAGCTTTAGGCTTAATGAAATCTGAACAACTCGTGAAGTTAAATATTCAAATGGAAAGTGGAAATCTCCGTTTTGTTGTCTCTTTTGCAGCACCTGAGGCATTAAATGGTAAGTGAAGGAAAATAACTACTGGGTGGATGTATCAGTAACTGTGCGACACTTGTGACTATTTGATTGAGTGTCACCACAGACGCCAAGCTCTGATTACTACAAATGCAAAGGTTCTCGTTTAATTTCATTTCTGTTACATCATTTGGCGACAAATAGCGACGGGAAAGACAAATATTCACATGAAACTCTTCGAGATTTGCCACTTTACTGACAACTTACTGAGACTGTTGGTGTTTGGGACTGAGTATTGTTAGAAATTGCTCAATTTAGCACAACTACAACGACAGAGTTTTCGTACTGAAGTTGTCCGAACTACACCTTCCTCTGTCAAAACACAAAAATAGACACACACCAGGGGACGGAGACACAGAGAGGGGACAAACAGTGTGCATTTCACCTGCCGTCCCAGCGCTCTCACATATCCTCCCATTTCGTCCCTTTCACGGAGCACATGCATTAAACACCCTGCAGCGTGCACACACTCGCCAAAAGGTTTGACCTGATTTGGCATCAGCGGCCGGAGCACCGCGCGCGTCTTTGTGAAGCGCGTGCGTCGCATTGTCACTGTGACAACAGAGCATCTTAAATCCAGCCTGTCCTACTTAACCGGCGGGTCATCGAGGGGTGGAGCCCGTAATTGTCATTGTCCGGCAACTCGCCGCGGTGAGGGAACGGAGTCTGGGGGTCGGGACTACAGCAAGGGATGATGACAATGTGGCTGTGACCTCAACGATAATCAGTCATGTCTTGAAACAGAACACGGGGGAGGGCGGGGGCGGAGGATGATGCTGCTGGCCCGTACACAAAAGCATTATGATGATATTGGAGGATATTTTTAGTTTTACCACGGTGCTTTCCGTGGAAAAAACATCTGTAGCAGCTACGTCGCTTCGGACGCCTGTTTTCTAATTGTTCCTTAAAGTTCTGCAAACCGCTCACACTTCAGCAGACGGGAGTTAAACAAATGTTAGCTTCCTCTTATTTTTGATCCAAGGACAAGCTGGCAATTAAAGGTGACCTATTATGCTCATTTCCAGCTCTATATTTTGATTCTGGGACTCCACAATAATAGCTTTGTATGACTTTGCGGAAGCCTTCGCGTGTAAGCACCACCTCACTTTCTTTCCAATTCGGAGGTGATGAAAGTAAACGCTGTAAACCTATTAGGTAGAAATGTCTCATTCCAGATTGGAAACAGCAACTTCTCAAGTCTATGTGTGAATGTTGAAGCTCCAATCTGACCCAGAGTATGAGTGTGGACAACAAAATTACTATTACAACAGGATGTCTCTGCTCTTTATCTGCTTATTCTGAGACATGACAGTGATTATTTATATGATGTAGTACATTAAATACTCCAACATGTACTTAAAAAACCAGTGAGATTGTAGTTTAACCTTTTGGTCGTGTTGTGGTTGGAACCGGTCACCGTATAAAGAAAAGTGTAAAGTGTTCAGAGCAGTTTGAATCACTTATTTGAAACTATGGCTGAAACATAGACACAGAAGATTTGTGGATTTTCATTTGGCTGGTTTAAGAATATGAACAGAAAACTTCAGCCCTCTTAAATGATGTAGTGACAACAGCTTTATGCAACTGCACAGCAATCAGGCATAACATTATGACCGCTGACAGGTGAAGACCATCTTATGACAATACAACGTTCTGCTAGGAAACTTTTGGACCTGGCATTCATTCATTCATGTGGATGTTACGTAGACATGTAGCACCCACCTAGACCAGACCAGGCACCCCCACCCCATAGCAATGACACTCCTTGATGGCAGCAGCCATCCCCAGCAGGATGCAGCCACAAAAACGGTTTAAGAACAACTCAAAAAAACATCAAGAACAACACAAGGTGTTGACCTGGCCTCTAAATTCACTAGATCTCTGATGAGTCACAAATGATTTAGAGGCACAAGGGACACTTGCACAATATTAGGAAGTTAGTCATAATGTTATGACTGATCAGTGTAAGTTACCACGACACAGGTCACGGTATTGCACTACAACAAATGAGCAAATGGAATGCCAAATGTCAAGGTGTGGTTTCTGACAGCTATGATTTCTAAACTAAACCATCAATATTAACCCACATATTATACAATGACTCTACAGTGTTCACGAAATATTAACACATGTAAAGCAATAAAAATAGCTCATTTAATCTGCAAACTACTGGAAACTATTTGACACTGGTTTAATCGTTTTTCTCAAGGAGATGGCGTCAGCTCTCTAATGGTAGCCCTTCCGTCATTAATCCCTGCTGCTGTATTTGAGCATGTGAGTGTTTCTGCGTTGATGCCAAGTGTCAAACAGTAGCTGGCTGACATCTGACGTGGCCCGCGTCCCTGCGAGGAAACATTACACCGCGCGGTCATCGGGTCTCAGACCGAGTCCCACAGCTCTCGGCGTCCAGCCTGACATATTTACATGTACACAGAGCTTACTTCTACACCTCTCCTCCTGCTCGCCATCACTAACTTCTCTCGTCTCGGCCTTCCAGTCCGTGTTTTGTCATTTCACTTTCACCCCAAACAGCTTGTACATAGAATTTTGGAGCAAATATAAAGTGCTTAAAATGCTGCGAAATTGAATTCGCTAATGGAGGTTATAATAACTGTTGATAATAACTGTATTAATTTAACCAGTAGATTTAGTATATTAAAAAAATGGTAAATTGTTTGTTCAATTGCTTGTACTAAATGTGATCTACGATTATTATTATTTTTAATTCTAGTTATGTTTCAGAATATACACCGATCATGCATAACATTATGACCACCTTCCTAGTATTGTGTAGGTCTCCCTTGTGCCTCCAAAACAGTTGTGACTCATCAGAGAATGGACATGGGCCTTCTGAGGGTGTCCTGTGGTGTCTGGACACAGGATGTTGTTAGTGGGGGACTTTGAGGGGAGGGGACTCTGTGGATCATCCCACAGATACTTGATCAGTTTGGGATCTAGTGAATTTAGAGGCCAGGTCAACACCTTGTGCTGTTCTTCATGTTTTTCTTTTTCCTGTGTCAAGCTGCATCCGGTTGGGGATGTCTGCTGCCATCAAGGAGTGTCATTGCTATGGGGTGGGGGTGCCTGGTCTGGTCTAGGTGGGTGCTACATGTCTAAGTGACATCCACATGAATGAATGCCAGGTCCAAAAGTTTCCCAGCAGAACATTGAATTGTTACAAGATGGTCAATGTCATTTACTTCACCTGTCAGTGGTCATAATGTTATGCCTGATTGCCGTGCAGCTGCATTAAAGCAAGTATAGTTGAGAGTATTCTGATTTATTTACAATTAATGACGTATTAACTACAGACAACCATGTGATTAAATATTTGAACTGACTGACCACCTTAGTCATACCATTATCAAATGTTTACCTTTGCTTTATCAATTATCAAACCAATAAATCTTATCTGGATTGTTTTAAGACGGTCGTTAATGTTTTTACCACCAAGCCCGGCTTGCTTAAAGAAAGTTTTTTTATATATTCTTCTTTCAGTTGTGTCCCCCTCATAAAGCCACACTGTACTGGATGCTCGGCTGCACCAACGTCCAGCTCCAACCCATACATCTCAGCAGCTTATTCTGAAAAACATTCAAGCTAAAAAGTCGAGCTTTCGTTCGGCCACCGGCATACCATGGCTGCCACAGAAATGCTTTGAGTTTTGTTTACAGTGGTATGTGGTATATACACATTTCGCTCAAAGTCAGCTGCATGTGCTTCCAGTTAAAAGGCACACGGCAGTCGTAACGTACAGAACACACATTGCACATAAACTACGGCATCTAACAGCAGGATGTGGACTAATATGCGGAATTGTAACCGAAATGCGCGCACCATTAAAGCGTACGTCGATGTGAGACGCAGCTGCGCGCTGTGGAGGATGATTATAGAGGACATCTGAGGTTAAAGCTTTTTAACTAGTCTCATTACAGCTTTTGACTTTGACCTTGAGACTTTTTTTTTTTTTTTTTTTAACCTAAACAAAGGTGGCAAAAATAACTTGTTTAAACCTGTCTGAGCCCAGGAGACAGCGGCGTAATGTTGTGTCACGCTGAGTATCTCCATACACCATCTCCACAATTATGCTGGTGAGGAGTAAAATGGAATTTCCCCATAAAGAGCGGCCGCGCAGCACAAAGAAACCTTTGAATCTTTGAAGGCCGAGAATTTAAATTAGTCTTAAAGAACCAAAATGGTGCACTACCGCTCTGTTTCTCTCTCTTCCTACCCCCCTCTTATCCCCCATCTCCCCCCACCAACTCTCACCTTCCTATCTCTCTCTCTCTCTCTCTCTCTTTCTGGTGTGGGTGAGAGGCTGTCACCAAGGGGACGGGCTGTCACAGTCACCATGGGGATGGGCTCCGCAGAGCATCTCAATTACTGAGTGGGACAATTAATAAGCATCAAAGCCTGGTTAATATTTCACCGGTGGCACAGAGCGGGAGCCTGCGCTTGGGTCCACAGGAGACGGCTCGTGGAGAGGAGGTGGAGGTGGCGGCGGCGGCGGCGGCGGTGGAAGACAAAAGAGAACAGGAAGCAGAGAGGACGGGGATAACAGAGACAGAGGGAGACGGCGAGATGAGATGAGAGAGGCAGCAGAAGGGCGGAGGAAGTGAGAAAGACGGAGCTGAGGTACACCAGCCTTGGTGTTCATGTGAACAGCAGGAAGTGTACCATTTGCTCGGACTGGCCTTGCCATGGTGCTGCAGACTTTCTTTTGTTTAGGGCACCACACCGAGTAACGTTATCATCATTGCATTACGAGAATCTAATTTATATCATCATGCATTCCAGTTTATGCCACTTAACTGCTTCGTATCATGCAGTCTAAGTTGTTTTTCCCCCATTAAAGACTTTCTAAACCTTATTTTTTTCATGGTTACTGCGACCGAGGCAGTTCTGTTCACACGTAGACAGGGTACGTTGCCCCCCAACCTCTAAATCCGACAGAGAAAAATCGCACAGCACTCCTGCGGATGCTTCCGAAAGGCTGGCTGTGTGTGGGATTATCAGCAGCATCCATTTACTGATTGGGTTACAGTGAAGTGTCGATGACGAGGTGTGCCAAGTGGCACGGAGTAGCCTGCAGCCGGAGCTCCTTGCAGCCCCACACTCCCCTCGTGGGCGGGCACAGGGCTATGATTTCCAGAGGATCTGGAAAAATTTCTCGCCGGGAGTCGAGCAGCATCTGCGCTCCCTTGTATTCTTTTAATGATGAATTATAAAGGTGCGGACGCCTCCTCAAAATGAAGCTGTTTCGGAGTTAGCGGCTTTGGCACAGCTTGAGCGCAATTTCGGGGGCTGCACGGGAACGTCTTCATTGCGCACATGAAGAAACTGTCATGTAACATCATCAGTTTGATTCCACATGTACGCCTTAGTCAGATATGTGTATCTATGACAGATGTATGTTTATCTTGCTGTTCTCTTCTCTCTTTCTTCTGTCTGTACCCGGCTGGCCTTAGGCAGGTGGGTCCCTCCATATGAGCTGGGTTCTGCTCAAGGTTTCTTCCTGTTAAAAGGGAGTTTTTCCTTGCCACCGTCGCCTTCAGGCTTTCTCTGGGGGTTTCAGGCCGGGTTTTGTAAAGCGCCTTGAGACGATTTGTATTGTTATTGACGCTATATAAATAAAATTGAATTGAATTGAATTGAATTGAAATGTGCGTCGCATGGAGCCTTTTGTGCACAAATCACGAGCCTACAGCCAGGCTCTGTGAAGCTGTACCAAATGCTTTCATTATCCTACAACCACACAATGACAGTGCTGATGTTTAGGTACACGTCCGGCCCCGTGCATGTGTTAGTTTCATGTGTTAGCAAGCTAATATTTGCTAACTAGCACTACACACAAAGTAAAGTAGTATTTAGTCAATGTTTTGTTCACAATGGAGGCACTAAGATGTGATCCTCTGGGGACCAGGACCAAATTAGAAATTCATATTTTGGCAAGCAGTTGATCGAGGGAAACTAAAGACTTGTTTTATCAAGTAAAAAGACATTCCACGTGATCAAATCTGACAATCTACTTTCTTTTTATTATACAGTTTATTAGATCAAGGGCAATCCTTGAACGTTCTAGATAGCGCTAGCATCCTGCACGAAGACAGGTAATAAAAGGCTGGAAAAAATGTAGTGTCAGAACTTATTTTTGTGTTTGCAGTCGCCACTGTTTATCCTCATTTAATGCAATATGCTTTGAAAGCATTAGCATTAGAGGTAAGCCGCCACAATTTTATGGTACAAACGGGAGAAAAACGTGAAAAAATTGATGAACAACGCAACTCAGACGACTTGAGTCTGTGCTTGATCCCTCCCTACTGGAGACTGAAGAGTAAGAGAAGGTAAGAGCATCGGGAGGAAGCAGATAAATGAGGAGATTAAGATACGCAAGTGAGGCAGGAAGAGGAAGATGATGGGTAAACGAAGAGAGGAGGAGGAGGGGGTGGATAAGTGTTCGTAAGATGAGAGAGGAATTCACTGTTGGAGAGGGGAGGATGAGGGAGGCAGGAGCAACGAAGGGAGGAGGAGGACGGAGGAGGATGGAGGGGGAAGTGGGAGGCACTGTGTCGCTCTGAGGCAGATGTATTGATGAGCCGGCTGGCTGATCAATGGGACGCGGTCATTCAACAAAGTGATCCATACGCTCTGACCTTACTTTGGACGGCTGAGGGCCGCGGAGGCATGCGTGCGATTTTATGTGTCCCTATTTATATATACGTACATGCCTGTGTAAATTGATATAGCATGAGGTTACATAACCGTACATCAATTACGCTTTCTCACTCGCACTTTCACATCTTTCAAACATTAACGAATCTTGCGATAAGGTTTTAACAGGCATGCGGTTTCAAAAACAGGCTTCAGATTTTAGATTAATTCACCCCAGCGGACACCGTGTCACCTCCCTGTATTTTAATATTACATCATGGTCGTGTTAATCCGAACACTCTGACATTCAAAAGCCTTCAGAACAGCGTTGCCGTGCAAAAAACGCCACTTGACAAAACAAATACTGGGTCATTATCGCGTTATTTGCTGCAGAGACAGTTGATTTTGTTTTATCATGTTTTGGTGTAAACAGAAAGCGAAAGCCGCTCGAAAAGGTGGAAAACTTGGGAGTGTTCTCTGAGAAGCAGCTGGAGGTAACGTTGAACGCGTGTAACGTCCGCTTAATCGGCTAAATGCAAAGCGACCCGTGCGGTTATTTCATACCCTCGGCTGCCAGAGTACCAGCAATCACAGTGGAGCAGTAGATCACATGTTTAAAAAGGAGACGATAAAACTCGCCGACCCAACACAAACAGCCCTTTATGCCCGTACATACAGGACTACATGGGGCAACATGAAATGAGATTACGCGGGGAGAAACGGAGACAAATGAAAGGACCTTCAGTCCTTCCTGCCGCCGAGTCGTGTCTCTCAAAATAAAAGAGAAAGAGAAATTGTTAAAGGCGCTGATTAACATCTACACTGCAGTTATAAATGTATTTCTGCAGAAACAAAAAAAAGAAAAAAACAAGGGCAGCTCTGATTTCTTGCGGCCCAAAGAGACGGGAGGAATGTGAGGAATTGAGAAAGGACGACTACAGGTCGGACCTGAGGTGCCCAAATTAGAGGTAATGCAAGTCCGAACAACTCCTGTGTCACAGATAGAGGAAGTGAAAGCTGCAGGATTAAAGAATAGGCAGCGATAAACTGCTCTTCCACAGCTTCAAATGAGTTAAAGAGGACGACACAAATTTATGCAAGACCCCGAGACTAAACTGCACCCAACTGCACTGCCGGACAGCATCTCATTATCTCCATCAAATTCGGCGAGGACGTCTTCTGAATGGAAAGCTTTGACTTTTGATTCGAACATTTTGGAAATAAGGTGAGTGTGACTGTGCCTGAAATTAATTAAGTCCAGATAGTTATCGGCTGTGATTGGCCAGAGGTGCAGTTGAATACACTTCCTTGTGGAATTCAGAGTTGCAGTCAAAAATGTAAAAAAAAAAAGACTTAGAGGAAAGTGAGCAGTTGTATCAGTATCAGCAGATACCACGAGGTTAAAGATAGGAATCTGTGTCGGAAGAGGAGAAATCAGATCAGTGCATCTACTCATGAGCGAGGCGGTGAGGCAGACCACGAACCGACAGACAATAAAAAACACATGCATATTGTGGCCTGGGTCTGATTCTCACACAAATACACCACGCAAATTATGCCACAGTCGGTTTTCAATTAAACCGCAGCCACCGTTTGTCTCTGTGCTCGTTGTTTGCTGTTAAATCTCCCCTCACCTGCTCGGAATCAAATTACACACATGCACAGTCACACATCAAACACGTACCCAGTCTTCGTAGTGCCTGGTTCCGTTCTGCAGCAGGTCCTCCAGCTGGATGGTGCAGTTGGCCACAAAGTCATCATACCCGATGGGCGCATCGTGGAAAACGGACAGCTCCAGGCTCCTTCCCTCGCGGACCTCGGTGCAGAACTCTTGGTGCCAAGCGGGACTGTTGGTCTTGGTCCTGGTGGCGGTCTGGCCCAGCCTGGTCTGGTCCAGGTTGAGGGCCAGGTAAGGGTCCAGCAGGAAGGAGCCGCTCTTCCCCACGGCGTGACGCAGGGCCCACGGGGTGGGCTTCAGGTCCACCGCCTCGCACACTCGCACCTTCAGCAGACCACTGAACACAGGCATGGCTGCAGGCTGCTGGTGTGTGTGTGTAAAAAGGATGAGTGTGTGTGTGTGTGTGTGTGTGTTTAGGCTAGTCTGCCTATTCCTGCTCCTGTACACAAGAGTGTTTCCTTCCAATGAGTGGGGTCACTGCACAGTCCTGCTACATCCCATAATGCCACAGGCTCCTTGGACTCTCAGTCTAGTACAGCCATATCAGAACACCGTGTTATCCTCACACACACACACACACACACACGCACACACAACCAGAACAACTAATGGATCTCTAATGGGCTGAAAAACGTAGTAACAACAGACTCACACCCTGCAGAGGTCGCTTGCTTGAACGCTCTCCCACCCGAGCGGCTGCCTTGTTTGTTTACGGTCGGGTCCCGCGCGCCACGCAAAAATTTCGGGAAACAGGCCGGGATATAAACGGCAGCGAGGAGGTGGGGGGGGAGAGAATGCGGGTTATGTGGCTCATGTGAAGCCCCGGAGCTTCTCCGCGGTCCTTGTGTGTCTCTACCCGGGTCAGGGTGGAAGAGAGCGCGAGCAGCCGCGCCTAGCCATCCGGGATTGGTGCTCCGTTTCCAGCCCGTCGCGGCTCGCTCGCCTCTTCACTGGGATTAACCTCCTTCGCTTCGAGCTCACAGCGCCCGCGATATTTGCGCGTACTACAGGAAAGCGATGCCCCCTCCTTTTAGCCCCACAATGCAGTCTTTTTTTTTTGTCTTTTCTTTTTTTGTAGGGCTCACGAGCACCCCAGACACATCACAGTTGCTCCGCTCCCGTTTTTTTTTTTTCTCCTCCTCCTTTCGGTCCTTGCGCGCGCCCCTCGTTTCCCGTCCGCTCTCTCTCATGAATCTGAGCGCGAGCTGCAGGAAATGCGCAAAACGCGTCACACGCGCTGCCGGGGCTATTGCGCCGGATGAGAGAGAGAGAGAGGGAGAGAGAGAGAGTTCAGATAGAAGAGGTGTTTTCAAGAGACGAGGAGGGGTGCGGGCTGGAATTCACCCGCAGGCATGGAGAGTGCGCGTGCGTGTGTGTGTGTGTTTGTGTGTGTGTGAGCGCGCGTGTCCGTGTCGTGGCCAGACGGCCGACAGAGCCAGTCAGTCAATCAGTCGGGCCGTATGCGTGGTCACAGACGGCCTCACACAACACGGAGACACAGCAAACACCGTAATGACTCGATTAAGGCTGCGAGTTGCCGGAATATACCACCTTAAAATGTCTGCCTCTCGAGTGCTACACTCTCGCCGCCTATTCATATAACGTTATTAGTCAGCCCTGGGCGCTGACTAATGCAGAGACGTCCTCACTGGCACCTGTCTATTTATCCGTCGATGTGTCACCTGTCTATATTTACAATGTTCACCCTCAGTGATATTAATACTACCTGTATCCGGTGTAGTACTCAGTACATTCAATGAGTGGATAGTCCTGAATTATTTTTTATTTATTTATTTATTTTTTTCACTTGTGTAGACACATATTTATATCCATCCATCACCTACATGAGTATACACCGATCAGCCACAACATTAAAACCACTGACAGGAGAAATGAATACCGTTGACCATCTTATGACAATACAATGTTCTGCTGGGAAACTTTTGGACCTGGCATTCATTCATGTGGATGTTACTGGAACATGTAGCACCCACCTAGACCAGACCAGACCAGGCACCCAGACCCCATAATGACACTCCCCAGCAGGATGCAGCCTGACACAGGCACAAAAACGGTTTAGGAACAACTAAAGGTGTTGACCTGGCCTCCAAATTCACTAGATCCCAAACTGGTCAAGTATCTGTGGCATGATCCACAGAGGCCCCTACCCTCAAAGGCCCCCCCACTAGCAACATCCTGTTGCCAGACACCACAGGACACCCTCAGAAGGCCCATGTCCATTCTCTGATGAGTCACAACTGTTTTGGAGACAACAAGTTAGACCTACACAATATTAGGAAGGGGGTCATAATGTTATGCCTGATTGGCGTCCATCCATCCATCTATCTGTAGATGTAGAATGATACAGGCTGCACAATGACAACTCCAATTAAAGTAGGTGAAGAGAGTGGAAAGAAAAGTCCACGGGTCGGACATCAAGTGCTCCTCCAGAGACAATAATAAAAATAATTGTGATTATTATTAAAACGAGACATAGTTAGAGAAAACAGAAGTGGTTTTCTCACTGGCAGGTTTCAGTCTGTAAAGGTCCTCCTCTGTGGGGGTCATTCATCTCAGATGTCTTTGTCTCTCACACACACACATAAATCAACAGGAGATGAGTGAGTTATTATTTCATATCAGACAACGAAAGTGATGTATGACAGAAGTTAGCAATACAAATCGATGAGCATATTTAGAAAAGATAAATATCAGCAGACGCCTGCAAACCAAAACAAACTGTGAGCTGGGTCATCAATATACCTGGTCAGCAGCGCCACCTGCTGCTCCACAGGACGCATCGCCGCTGTAATGGTGGTGATGTCACTGAATGCTGTGTTCAAGTGCTCCTCGGAAAGGAACGTTTCACCGGCGATCAAAACAAACTTCTACAAAGCTGCGGGAAAAAACATCACTATTTATTACTGTCACGTAAACACATGATTCGTTTAGATTGATCACACTCACTCTATTTTTATATGTCCCCTCTTAGGACGGAGTTTTTATAACTACAACAGACGTTTAACTGGATAAATAGCAACTATGGGAAATAAAAATGTACCAGGAACTTTACCTGACCCATTTATTCTGCTTGAACTTTTAAACTTTTTTTATTCTCTGTATAATGAAGTGAATGTACATAAATGTCTGAGAACAGCAGAGAGGAGCAGACTTCACTTTGACCACTGGGTGGCGCTGAAGCGTGTGCTCGTGCTGTTTCACGGGTGGAGTTGATCTCCAGGTCAGCGTGTGAGTACAAAGTGAGGCGCGTAAAGACCACTGATACGAACAAGTCTGCGTACTGGCAATCTTTTTAGATCTTTAGGCATGTTCTGGGGATATTTATTAAATATGCATGAATTTTTGCATAAAAAACGATGTAGGAGTTGCATAGACCGTTCTTTCACTTTTTGAACTGCTACCACCTGGTAGACGGTTCAGGACACTGGAGGTCAGCACCAACAGACTGAGAAATGGCTTCTATGCAAGAGCCATAATCGCACTGAACAACCCAAACAATAAAGAAATAATAATGTGAATAATGTCCAATAATTCACACAATAATTCTCACAACAACGTGCAACACATCTGTGCAATAAATTCATGTGATGTGCAATAACAGTTGTCTTATTATGTGTGAATGGGATTGTTATGTCATGTTTTATTTTAATTCTAGTTCTTTACTTTCTTTTCCTTTACTTTTTTATTTATTTTTATTCCAGTACTTCTACGGCACCTAAAGGGGGGCCTTAGGTCACCTTAATCTTGTTGTACTAGTGCAATGACAATAAAAACATTCTATTCTATTCTCTTCTATTGTATCAAGCAAAATTTGGGGACAATGTAAGTTAAAAGTCACCAAATGCAACTCCAGCATGAGTTTCCGTGCACTGTTTTAAATAATGTGCACACAGTTTCTTATTGCACCGCTTTGCTGAATCATTTTAGGAAACATTTAATGAACATATTTAACACATTTACTTGTGAGCGTTTGCACATGTGCACTGTGATGCTTGTTATCAAATAGTGACACATTAAAAAAAAAAAAAAAGTATGTTGACTGTGTGATGACCCTTTGTGCAGGATTATCCCTGCAGCAGTCTGGTGGACAGAGCCTTGGAGAATCAATTCAGACGCCCTGGCTACATTATATAAGTTGCATTCAACCATTTCTTCTTTCTCCTCCAAAGTTTGAACTTGTTTGGTGTAAGTTAATTTATTTTGCTAGTTTAGCTCAATAAGCATATTTTTAGTTAATGCTTGAAATTACTTGACCTTAAACTAAACTAAATCATCATAAAGTTAGTACTGATTAGACAAACACACACACACAAAGTCCATAACAGGGACTGCCATTAAAGAAGAGTTGTTAAACAGCCATATATTAAATAATTTTATTTATATAAAATACCAAAACATTTATTCAGCATCAAGTTGAACATTAAGTAGGACGTAGAATGACACAGGCTGAGCACTGACAACTTTAAATAAAGTAAATGAAGATGGTAGAGAAAAGAAAAAAAGGTTATAAACAAACAAACAGACAGACAGACAGACGGATGTAGAGGTAGTGGTATTGATCGATTGTCTACAGCAGTGGACATCCAGGGGTCCTCCAGGGGCCTCTAAAGGAAAAACTATTTAAAAAAAATTACAATGAGACATAATGAGAGAAAATAGGAGTGATTTGCTCACTGGCAGGTTTCAGTCTGTAAAGGTCCTCCTCTGTGGGGGCCCCTGCGTTAAAGTCCAACATGGGGTCCACGGCTTGAGGTCTATTTAATTGGGTGGGATGATGTAAGCTGGGTCAACAGATGTGTGTGTTACCATCCACTTAAAAAATCAAAAAGCTGGTTCGAAATCATGATGTGCACCTGGAGACCACCAGAAGGCCGAAAACGAGCACAAAATGTTAGATATAAATTATTATTTTTTTTAGATAACAAACAAAAGAAAGAAAAAGAAAAAAAGAAAACCGGGCTTAACAAGATAGAATAAAATTTAGGATGAATCTGTTTTATTGCCCGAACATAAAATTTAACCAGCTTTTGTCCGCACATTTCCTCATTCTCACTCCGTTAACCCACAACGACCATCGCAGGCCCCTCAAGGTCCAGTTCATAGATTAAAAGTCTCAAACATCCAAGTCAGAGTCACTGTCCGTAACTGAGAGGAGTGTTTCTCCATCGGCGCGCTCTGCGCTCCCGTCTGGACTGCAGTCCCCTCCGCTTAGTGACCGCACACCGTCTGGACACATCCGGTGGTGCTGCAACCTGGAGACGAAAAGGAAAAGACGTTAAAAGGTTGAAAAAAAAAAAGGTGGCTGGCATTAACACCAAAAACTTAAAACGTTGCATTTAATGTAAAACCATACAAGTACAACTAAACGTTTCTTTTTTTGTTATTGTAAAAAGACAAATCATAGAATTTAACCTTAAAATGTAACTAGTGTTAAAGCATAAATACCAATTACACGTCATATAAATTGCTGCCTAATGCATGTAAGCAATTTGCACCAATTCATTCATGGTCTGTCTTCACCAAAGGAGTGACTGACCCGGACACTGACCCTGAAGCAAATCATAGTGAGAGAAAGGTGAAGAAAGATCGACCAGGTCACACTCACAGAAGAAAAACAAAAACCCACAAGCTGAATGACCGTGCGCTTTTACGCATGAATGGCCCTTTTACGCGCAAGCTTGGCCGAATCTGGAGAAGGAACTGCATCAAGACGACGTAACAAATGAAAAGACAGATAAAAAAATGGGCATATAGAGCTAAATAACCTGAGTCTCGAGATCTAAATATATTTTCAAAAGGAAAAGTGGCTTTTTATCGGATGCGCTCAAATGCTGCCCATTCAACTCCGTTTCCCACTGTGACACTCAATAGACTATTAATTCCAGTCAAAGCAACTGACCTGTTCTTTGCTGCTGCCGCCCTGTCCCTCTGTCTCCGGTTTTTGAACCAGTTTCCAACCTGAGTCGGCGTCAGTCCGGTGGCGTGTGCCAGCTCCCGCTTCTTCCCCGGGTTGGGGTACGGGTCCTGCAGGTACCACTCTCTCAGCAGCCCCCGAGTGCGCTCTTTGAAGCAGTGCGTCTTCTGCTCTCCGTCCCAGATGGTCCTCGGTAACGGGAACTTCTTCCTCACGCGGTACTTGTCCACGGGTCCGAGCGGCCGCCCTCGCAGCTTCTCCGCCTCCCGGTAGTGGGCTTCGAGCCACATCGCCTGCAGTTTGCCGTGCGAGGCGCGCGTAAAGCGATGCGTCTCCAGGATGTGGTAAAGCTCGCGGAAACTTCCCGTGTGGTACGCCACCACGGCGCGCGCCCTCTGCACGGATTCGTGCTCAGAGATGGAGTCGCGACCGTCGGTGGTCATCGGGAGCGACCAGAGAAAGCGGGCCAGCCGCTCGATGTCTCCGGTCTCCTCCAGGGTCTCGCAGACGCTTGCGATCTGCGCCGCAGAGAAACACAGTCCCGGGAGGGCAAGGGGAGGGCAAGCGGCGGGGGGATCCTCCGGGGACCGAGAGCGAGGCAGGACAGGGGTCCCATCCGCAAAGTGGGGCAAGAGGAGACGTGAGGCTGAAAAAAAGTCGAGTGGCGACCTGAAAACCATCTGGAATTCAGCGTGAAACCAAAAGGAGACGAAATGCGTTCCGGGGGCTATCTGAGAGAAATCTGCAGGAGTCTGACTCTTTAGCTCACCTGGGAGTCAGGGAGGGCCCCTGGATCCGACTCCTCATTGGACACCCTGCTGATGCCGGGTTGTCATGGCAGCACTGTCAATCAGAGGATTTATCTCCACCCTTTTGTGCCAAAGCTGGACACATGAAGTCTTTTCTGAACTGCCTTTCTGATGTCAGTGACAGTTTTGTCCCCACAGCCTATCGGCTACATTACAATGAGTGAAACTTACAAAGACGTTTCCGGCAATAAAATCAGCGCAAAATGACACAAATCAGGATTTTAAACACAAAAGTTCTTCCTCATTTAAATAAGAGTTGTGGCATCCAGAAAAAAATACAGACAGACACTGTGAACATGTCTTTCTATTACATTGTTGGAATGTAAATTCCTCTGGGTTTGTTAGATTTTTGATTGAACACTGAGACAGTTTCACACCTCCTGGTCAAGTAGACCTACACTGCTGTCATCTCCAGTTTATTCTAGTGAGGAAAAAGTCATGATAACAGAAAAAAAAAGATGAATAACCAAAAAAATTGTCTCTGTACCATAAATGCAAGATGTAATTATAATGAAGGAGGAATAAAAAAAAATAAAAAATCACAAACTAAATCAAAACTAAGTCCTGCCGGTAAGCTACTTGCAGTAATGCTTACCGTACTGGTGTGATTGGAAATCTCGTCGAGAGCTGAAAGCGTATGTTTCTCTAAGTGGTCTCCCGCCACTCTAATCACTTTCCTTGTTTTCTAATATCCATAAGTTCAGAGATAAGCTGCGCTCCGTCTCCATTCTGTTACCTTGGATTAGCATCAGGCCTATACAGCCCGCTGACATTAGTGTAATGGAGCGGCATATTCAATCAGCATTAACACATTTTGGAGCTGCCCCCGGACCATATGCTTTGGAGTGTGGCACCCATGAGGGGACAAAAAAGAAGCCACACGATGTAAATCGAATGAAGCCCCGGTTTAAGGTTAGGGTTAGAATAAACAGTGATTACGGTTCGGTTAAGTGGATGGAAAAAATGTGAAGTGAAGGAAATAAAATAAATAAATATCCAAAAACAATCTTTTATACCATTGTTGCTCACTACCTCATCACACACACAGACCCTAACAAACGCCCCAGTGCAGATGTGTTGGGCGTGAAAAAGGGGGTCACCCAGATTAAAAGGGTTAATGCCAATTACCCCAACAGACAGATGTCCCTTCACAGTGGCGTAAGGAGCAGTGTGCCAGTTTTTCCACCCAGGGTGATGCATATGGTTCAATCATATGTCAATCAACTAAACTCAGCTTCACAATAATAAAAAAATCACAGGTTACAAAGAGCTTTGCAAAAAACAAGGAAACAAGAAATGACTTGGATGTCCATGGGTGTAAAGAGGATGGACAGGGCAATTGGACATTTGTGATGCTGAAGATAGAGCTGCCAGGCAGGAGGCGGTCTAGAGGAAGACCAAAGAGGAGGTTTGTGGATGTAGTGAAGTAGGACGTGAAGGTAGTCGGTGCTAGAGAAGACGACACGGAGGATAGGGCGAGATGGAAGCGGATGATTCGCCGTGGCGGCCCCTGAAGGGAAAAGCCGAAAAGGAAATGAAGAAGACGTATTTGAACTGAGCTTCTTACGGTTAAAGGAAGGGTTTTTATGCTGATTTTGTCGAGATGTTTATCAGTCAGCTCAACCGCAAACGTCTATTTGTCTTAAACGATATGCGAAGTGCATGAAGACTTCAGACTACGTGCAAAAGTATTTTAAAAACTAGTTCAAAGCGTACTGCCGGTTGGCACTCTGTGTTTACTGAAAATAGGTGTGGATGTTGGCTGCACATCTTTGGGCTGTTATGAAGGAAGTGAACAAATCCTACAACTTTGCTTCTTCCACTTCTTGCTTGACACTATAGATAATACGACCACGACTTTGAGAGAACTTTCTGCAACACCTAACAGTGAGAAGAGCAGCTCACTGTTTTTGTTTATATACGTAATCCTAGAGACCAAGTACATAGAGAAAGAGGAATCCCATTTAGTTAAATTATGATCTTCTCCTTCAAAGACTAAAGTTTGGTTTATACTCCAGCCATGGCGAGCGTCCTGTGCCCCCGGCAAAAGTGTCGATCAGCAGTCTGAATAGTTTAGGAGGCAGAAGGAGGGGTTTTATGTGCTTGTTCGTGCACCGAGAGACGCGAGGACGTTTAGTTACGTTTCTCTGGAGGTGCGTGCCAGGCTACGGTGTAGGATATGCAGCTGTGGCTCAGCCTTACTGACTCTACGCTGCGTTTCATGTTTGTTGCCCATTTTTCTGCAGAACTTTGTAAAGATAGCAGACAAATGTAATCAGTTCTCCCACTATTGGGTCCTGTGTAATTAATCCCACGATGCCTTACAAAACTATTTGGCTTACATGCCACGGAAAAAATGAATAAAGACAAACTTCAGTGTCTGGCTTTTGTGGGTCTTGTAACATAGTACGAGGAATAATTCAAACAAACTTGAATAAAGGTCACATTAAAGGTTTTTGCAGACAAGAAAGCTGCTTCAGCGTCAGCTCTCTTTCTGTTTCTCCTCCTCACACATGCTCACGCCGCTCGCTCTGCTCCACTCGAGATGGCTGCGCCTATACACGGACGCGGCGTCCCCCCCCCCCGTGTTGTAACAGCGGAACAATGGGCAAAAACACACACACAAGCGGTCTCTGAGCGACAGTCACGGCCAGAGCTCCTCCAAGTTGAAAAGACATTCCTCTAATGGAAGCAGGAAGGACATGCCAAACACACTTGAGGAGAGATCCTCGAGGTGTTTGTGTGTGTTGTGGCGACGAAGAGGGGGCGAGCGTGTCATAATGGTGACAATTAAGTTAATTCAGCTACATCTCCATTCAGCGACGGGACAATTATCAGGGACGAAGACGGGGAGGAGGAGGGGGAGGAGGAAAAAGCAGAGCTGGCTGAGAGCGGGTGGATGGCACTTCCAGGGTGGCTGCAGGAACACAGCGAGGAGACGAAATGAATTGCCTCTGCGTCTCCTTATCCCCCCGTAAACAAAAGCCTTGCTCCTAATTAACCTCTCCACTGACCTCCACAACTTAACACTGACCTCTTAAGCCCTGAAACTTTAACCCCCTCACCCGTCTCTTGGAAGAGGCTGCGCAGCCCCCTAACTCCCCCCCAAAGCCTCCTCCTCGTTAAGCCACTAATCACTTCCTGAGTCTTTGTTGTGCTTTTGTGCTCTTACAGGGCTCCAGGAGAGTCTGGTGCACAATGGTGCCCAAAAAAAAAAATAAAAAGATGGAGGGGGGGTAAAATGTAGCAGACTGAGAAGGATATGGAGAGAGTGGGACAACAGAGCTTTTTATACGTACTAATCAGAGTGTCTATTTATAGCCTGTCGGATAATTGATTAGTAGAATTTCAGCATTTTGGCGAATGCGCTGATGTGTTCTTGTTAGGTTTAGATGAGACTCTCATATCTGTTTACTACTAAACATGCGGCTAGCAGCAGGTTAGCTTAGACCAGCACGAAGACTGGAAGCAGGGACGGCCTGGAAGTAACGATATCAGTGCACGGGCACCTCTAAAACCCTTATCTTGTTTGATTTTTATGGGCAGGTATTTAAATTCAGTCCAATTTTAATTTAGGCAGTGTCAAAATCAAAAATTGGAGCAAGCACTAAGGTGAAGGAGGAAAAGGGGGGGGGGGGGGGCACCTGCTAGAAGTCAGCTGGTTAGAGAGACAGAACAAAGAGGGAGATGGGACAGAAGAAAAGGAAGGGGAGGTAAAGGAGAAAAACAGCAGAGGGGAGGCAAATAAATTCATACATGCATCTATCATTCCAGTTAGGTAGGTAGATAATTGTAAGCAGTGAAAACTAGGCAAGTTGGGGGTCTGGGGGGAGGGGGGGGGTTCAAGATAACAGATAACATGCAGGTACAGGACAGAGAGAGACACAGGTGTACACTGAGCTAACCATTTCTAGGTTCATATTTAAGCTATCTTAAATACAAAGCTAGGAGCTGGTTAGCTGTTCCTCTGTTAGCCGTAAGTGGTATCCATCTCCCGTGATACTGACCCTTATAAAAAACATGATGCACCTATGGACAGAAGGGGCATCGTGTTACCCTTTCAAAAAAGTTGGCGTTTTATGCACTAAAAAGGACATTGTGGTGAGCTGCGTCTGCTAAGCTAACAAGTTCCTGGCTTCATATTTAAGGCAGAGATGTGAGAGCTGTATCGGCCCACTCTTCTAACTACTCTCTAAAAAAGTCCTCACAGACCACTGTCAATAACAAAGTGTTTGGTTCCTCGTTATCCCTGCAAAGGAAGTGAAGCTCGCTTCCCACGCAGACCCGCCCCCCCGTGCATGTGTGTGGTCACTATTTGGCCGCATCTTGACCTCTGTCACAGAAAGCTGAGGAGGACAGGTACTCAAGTAACTGTACCTGAGCGACTAATCCCAAGCCAAGGTATTGGTCTGTAACCCAATACCACCTTAATCCTGCTGTTTTATTGGTGAGGCTTGAGTCCAGCTGTGTGTGAGAGGTTTTCGCAACGCAGCTCACCAGGTTTGCGACACACAAAACATACACAGATGCTCACAGATACGCATCCGTATCCAGATGGGCGACACAGACGTTAAAGCACCTTACTGACGAACGGACAAACAAAAATAATCTGATAATTTGACTAATAATTCCTCTTGATTCACTGCTTTCTAGGTTGCCTTAAAACTATAGATTAGGACAGCCGGGCCAGATGTAAAGTCAGTAATTACATGGTTATCCTGTGTTTTGTTAGTGTCACCACTCTGGGTGATTTTAATTAATAGCCCGAACGAGATAAACACAGCGGCCGCCCGACAAACAAACACTGGCGGGCCAAAAATACAAACAGCTGGAGCTCCGCTGCAAACGGCTGGCCCTCGGGTTTTTCAAGGCCGAGACGCACGGCCGCGCAGATGTGACGCACGCACACATGCAGCTAATACATTAACACCCTCCAGTTACACATTTTCATGCAAGCGCAGTGGGTGACGGAAATGAAAAAAGGTGTGTCACCGAAAAGGAAATGAAGAGAATGAGTCAGATTAAAACTTCTTACATTCCTGCACCTGGAGATATTGTTGCAGAAAGTTCTGTCGGTTGGAGCGGAGTTAACAGGAGTGGAGATTTTGTTTGTTTGTTTGTTTGATATCTTTCAGGTAACTGCACCTGGAGCACCTCCAATAAACCTGGAAGGGAAAGAGAAGAAATAAATAAACTTTTAACAGAACTGGGGACATTTTCACTCATCAGTAAACATGAATTAATATATTATTTTTTCAAAAATTATCCACAAAATTAATAATTGCTATTACTAACTGCAATCGCAGTAACTATTTAACTTTATATGCTCAGGTGATGTGTATTCTCAAATACAGATTTCTGCGCTGTTATCTCCTTTTAAGAAATTACAAATAAAACTGTGTGAAATGTTTAACAGACCTCTAGACTGATGCTACATTAGCCGCTAATAGTATAGTATAGCATAGCTGTATCTCCAGCTAAACTATCTGGTGAGTGAAATGAATAGCATAGCATGGCATAGCATAGCATAGCATAGCATAGCTGTATCTCCAGCTAAACTGTCTGGTGGGTGAAATGCATAGCATAGCATGGCATAGCATAGCTGTATCAACAGCTAAACTGTCTGGTGGGTGAAATGCATAGCATAGCATGGCATAGCATAGCTGTATCAACAGCTAAACTGTCTGGTGGGTGAAATGCATAGCATAGCATGGCATAGCATAGCTGTATCAACAGCTAAACTGTCTGGTGAGTGAAATGCATAGCATAGCATGGCATAGCATAGCATGGCATAGCATAGCTGTATCTCCAGCTAAACTGTCTGGTGGGTGAAATGCATAGCATAGCATGGCATAGCATAGCTGTATCTCCAGCTAAACTATCTGGTGAGTGAAATGAATAGCATAGCATGGCATAGCATAGCATGGCATAGCATAGCTGTATCTCCAGCTAAACTGTCTGGTGGGTGAAATGCATAGCATAGCATGGCATAGCATAGCTGTATCAACAGCTAAACTGTCTGGTGGGTGAAATGCATAGCATAGCATGGCATAGCATAGCTGTATCTCCAGCTAAACTGTCTGGTGGGTGAAATGCATAGCATAGCATAGCATAGCATAGCTGTATCTCCAGCTAAACTATCTGGTGGGTGAAATGCATAGCATAGCATAGCATAGCTGTATCAACAGCTAAACTGTCTTGTGGGTGAAATGCATAACAATGCATACCATAGCATCGCATAGCATAGCATAGCTGTATCTCCAACTAAACTGTCTGGTGGGTGAAATGCATAGCACAGCATGGCATAGCATAGCATAGCTGTATCTCCAGCTAAACTGTCTGGTGGGTGAAATGGATAGCATAGCATAGCATAGCTGTATCTTCAGCCAAACTGTCTGGTGGGTGGAATGCATAGCATAGCATAGCATAGCATAGCATAGCTGTATCTCCAGCTAAGCTGTCTGGTGGGTGGAATGCATAGCATAGCACAGCATAGCATAGCATAGCATAGCTGTATCTTCAGCCAAACTGTCTGGTGGGTGGAATGCATTGTGGGTAATGTAGGAGCCACGTTTACAAAAGGAAGAAGAATATGTAGTGTAAAATACGTGTTTTTTTTTCCCCTAATTATTTTTGGCCTTTTAGAATAGAATCGTTTTTTATTGTCATTGCAGAACAGAGGTTGTACAGTGCAATGAGATTTTGTCTTCAGCTCTGCAAGACGCTCAGTATGAACAGTATTTAAAGAAAAATATAATCTGAATGCAAGTCAGAATGGAACTGTATGGACAATAGTTTATAGGCGTGCAATGCCACATCGGCGTGTACTCTTTTAATTATCAGCCAGTTTCTGATAAATATAATCATGTGATCCCTCATAAAGGCTGCTGTAAAACCTTTACACTGAAATTTCACAAGCCAATAGAAGCAAATATAGCACATTAAAAAATACTTTGTTTAATAATGTAAGTTTGAGATTTTATTTTCATGAATAACAGAATTGTCTATGCTGCTTTAGAATGGGACAAAAAAAAGGTGTATGTCTCTATATTACTTTCATTAAAAAAATGAGAAACAACTGTAATGTTAGTTGGATCCCAAGGAATGCACGTTGGAAGAGTTCAAATTAAACAAAGTCTGATGAGAAGCGGGACAAGGATCCAGGAATAAAATATCCAACGGAGGATGAAAATGAAGCTGAGGTCAGAACGAGTGAAAAGAGGAGGAAGGCGAGGAGGGGAGGGTTTGATCAGATCGAGGGAGGGAGGGAAAGGGAGGGAGCTAGGGGAGAGGCCGGCCCCCGTCCTGTCTGGTGTGGATGGGGGTAATCTGGTCTAATCTGCTGGATGTTAACCTATCTGAGCAGCAAGAGCCAGATCATCTCTCTAACAATGGCCACATGCTCATCTGCTAAATTACTCCACTCAAAGTCATATGCTGAGACACACAAATACGCAGAGAGGGACGCACACACATTATTCAGGCTCAGGCACCCACACAGATTGTAGGGAGCAGTCTGTATATATATGTGTATTTAAATATATATATATATAAATTGCACTTCTTTGAGCTCTCATTTGGCGAGTTAACGTTCACAGTTGTTAAATTTGAAACATGACGCCTTTGCAGACTCACCCCGCCACCACTGCTCTCGCCCAGGGTTACAGCCACAAGCGGAAAATCCTTCACTGTGAAAAGACAAGAGTGGGTGGAAGAAGAAGAACTCGAGTGAAAGGTGTGTGTGTGTGGGGAGGGGTAAGAAAGAAGGAGACCAACAGAGAGGAGATAGAGAAACACCGAGAACATCTCTCTCCCTGCGAACAAAGCAATTCAGCTCGGGGTTTTTCAACTGGCACAGGTTGTTCAGCGCGTCGAGGTCGACCAGGTCGGCTGATCTTGAAATGAAGAGCGTGCGGCAAACAGTGGCACTGAATATCTCCGCTAGAGAGGAGGAAATATACACAATGCTTACACAGCTGCAAAGACATATTATATAGACAGAGTAAAAACAAGCTAGGTTACAGCGATGTGTGACCCTGTAAACTGAGTTTCTAAAAGCAGGTGAAGCTTTGTAACAGGTAGAGGTCAAAGGTTGTGCACTGAGACGCCGAAGCTGCTATCAATTCAGAAGCGAGGAGAAAGAGGGAAAATAAGGAAGAGACAAAAATGAAGAAGAAGGTCTGCATCTGGATGCTATCGTGCTACTTTGCTCCAAGCTTTGGTTTGGTGTGTTGACTAACTATTACATTTGCAAATAAGCAGTAAACACAAAAAGCAGTTTAAGATAATGAGAATGCAAATACGTTTTGCAGGTATACCAGAGAGGTGGACGATTTAAATGTTTACTGAATTCATAACGATCTAATAACCGTCCAAACATTTGCCTAAAAAGCACAAATGTTAACCACTGGGTAGCGCTAGAGGTAAAGTCAGCATATCACATCAGCAGGATTCATCCTCTGGGGACCACTGTTTTTTTTGCTTGTAATGTGTGACAGGTGGAGAGGGGTGAAGTTGCTTTATTCACACAAGCACTTGAGTAGAACTTTGATTTAATTGCGTATTTTCAACTTGTAATTTCAATCACATATGTGCAACAATGGAGGTTCCTTAAGAGATTAATGTAGATGGTGCTGTAGCATCAGTTACATGAGAAATGGAGGGTGTTTCTTCATTGAAAGAACAAAGAACAACACTGAAGGCTTTGTTCAATGGAAAAGATATTTAAAACAAAGCTTGATTTTCACTCCTCATGCAAGTACTCTGAGAAAACGTCAAGCAAGTAGCCTTTGATATTGCATGGTACAGCATGACCTGGATGACTAAAAACCTTTACAGACAGATAGAACATATGTTCTACCCCCAACTCTAGATCCCCCCTACAGAAATCTTTTACAGTGGCAGCAATGCCAGACTGAAGATAACAACTCTCTACTGGCTTCGGCAAGTTATAGACAGTGATAGACAGATGGTTTATTCAATCGCCTTTTTGGGGTTTACAAGGATTTTTATTCCACGAGATCACAGGGGTAAATATCTGCTACGTATTCAACATGATGCCATCTATCGGTGCCTTATGTATTTAAGTAATTTAAAGGGGAATTATTGTTTTTTACAACCTGGACCTTATTTCTGCCATAAAATACGATCGTTTACTCATATAACCTTGGTGTCATTTGTAGTCGTTCGGACGATATTTAGATCCGTGTATAGTGGAAGTGAATGGGGCACCGAAACGCAGCCTCTAAATAACGCTTTATCTGCCACGAAACTAGTTCATTTCAACAATATTTTGTTATGATACGCTAGTGCTATTCCCCGTTGAGTTACCTGTTATCATCATCCGGGATCTGTAGATTGACCTATTAACTTCTGACCTGGATGAGTCACTCGCACCCGCAACGGTCGGCTTGTTTACCTGCAATTTGCTACTGCTAGTTTTTTGCAACATGGCTGAATATTTTTCCGATTCTGAGGTTGTTGACGACTACCTTGTTTATGATGGACGTCCTTCCCGTTTTGAGCCAGAGTATACGGATGAGGAGCTCGTTGAAAGGAGGATGCGGAGGTAGAGAGAGGAACAGCTGGCCAAAGAACAACAAACCGCTGCACGTCCGCGAATAGACAACAGGTAACTCCGGACTCAACGGGCAATAGCACTAGCGTATCGTAACAAAATATTGGTGAAATGAACGAGTTATGCGTTATTTAGAGTTTCGGTGCCCCATTCACTCCCACTATATGGATATACGCTGATCTAAATATGTTCCGAAGACTCCAAATGACACCAAAGTTATATGGGTGAGTAAACAATCATATTTTATGCCAGAAATAAGGTCCAGGTTGTAAAAGACAGTAATTTCCCTTTAATACTTTTACTTTTAAGTACATTTTTCTGACTGCAATTGCAAAGCCTTTACACATTATTAATACTGTCACTTAAAGAGAAAGGACTAAATTAATTGTAGATATTTCACTGGTTAAGTTAGAACCGTGCCCTCCTTGTGGGCCTACATACAAAATGTAAAAATCCACAAAAGTAATGAGCATCATCCTCTGGGATCCATGAATGTCTGGGCCAAATTTCATGGCAGCACCTCAAATTAGTGTTAACGCGATGGACCGGCAAAAGAAGCTAGCCAAAACGAAAAAAACAAAAAAGTTGTGATTGTTTTTGACCAAAGAGACGGTTGATCCGTGTCTCTTGGACTCCGTTCTGTTTTGTCACGTACTTCTGTGAAAACAAATTAAAGTGAAAGAGATTAAAGACGAACCACAGCGCATGAAAAACACGATTTTAACAGGTCAGTGTCTGCCTTTTGTTTTTTTTATTATAATATCAGGCTTAAAGTGGATTCAGCGGGTGAGTCAGTGAGAGGGCGCGCGCCGTACCCCACCATCATCAAATTAATTTTACCCGGTTTTGCCTCCCCCGAGCACACACATCATACACACCACCTCCACCACCACAATAATAATATATTTAGATCGCTCATTCACAGTCCAACACACACACGCTCCCGCAATCCCATAATCCCACTCCAGATTGAGAACACCTTTAAGATACGATGTGATTATGATTAGGGATTATGAACAAATTATGACAGAGTGACAGATTATACAGGGGTATTTTGTGTGTGTGTGTGTGGGTAGGGGAGGTGTGGTCGTGTCAAAGCAGGAATTTTTGACAAAGGCAACAGATGCATTTTGTTGGCTACTACTAAAATCTAACACACTGTTCCTCAACACCAGGTCCATGTGACAACAAACTTCATAAATATCTATTTTAGAGATTAACTTAATATTTAAGCACACTGTATATAATTAATATAATTAAATATATATTTAACTATATGAGAATTGGATGGATTAGTATGAAGCTTTAAAGATATTCACATTAGCTTCAGCTGTATTTTGTGTTTAGTGACTATTGCCAAATGTTACCAGGCCAATAAATTATACTAATATGATTGACTAACATTATAGCAGCTAAATATTAGCATTAGCATATACAAAAAAACAAAAACAAAACAAAAAATAAAAAATGAAGCTGAAACAAGACAAGAAACAGGACAGCCTACTGTCTTTATTTGGTGGACTTTATTAGGCTATACACCGATCAGGCATAACATTATGACCACCTTCCTAATATTGTGTAGGTCTCCCTTGTGCCTCCAAAACAGTTGTGACTCATCAGAGAATGGACATGGGCCTTCTGAGGATGTCCTGTGGTGTCTGGTAACACAATGTTGTTAGTGGGGAGCCTTTGGGTGCTATGGGTTGAGGGGAGGGACCTCTGTGGATCATTCGACAGATACTTGATCAGTTTGGGATCTAGTGGATTTGGAGGCCAGGTCAACACCTTGTGCTGATTTTCATGTTTTTGTGTGCGTGTCTGTGTCAGGCTGCATCCTGCTGCCATCAAGGAGTGTCATTGCTATCGGGTGGGGGTGCCAGGTCTGGTCTAAGTGGGTGCTACATGTCTAAGTAACATCCACATGAATGAATGCCAGGTCCAAAAGTTCCCCAGCAGAACAGTGACTTGTCACAAGATGGTTATTAACTTTTCCTGTCAGTGGTCATAATGTTATGCCTGATCGGTGTATATTGTACACTCCATGGACAGTAGACCACCTTTATATGAAATTATGTGACACAGAAACATTTGACAATGGTTCAATTTGACCCGGAGGACAGTAAGAAGGTTTGATCCTTTTGAACCACTGAACTAATGTGATATGTGGACTTACATATTATTTATCATAACATGTTAGCAGACATACTGTACTTCTGCTACTGATACTGGTTTTTACGAGTACCTTCATCTCTAACTACCTACCTAAAGAAGCAGTCTGTGCTCAGAGGTCAGAGGTCAAGGTTGGCTACAAAGCAGGACGGTTAGGAGTTCGCAGGACCTCACTATCTTGCCTAAAGATTTCAGCATCGTGTCGATTTGTGGACGACTACCAACTGCTGCCCACACTGTAAGACAGTATGTCCTGGAAAAAAAAAATCAAAATCAACTGTCACAGCAGCAACACAGAGGCAAAACAAGGTTTGACGGTTGAAAATGGAAATTAAGTAGGCTGCAAGTTTCTGAATGACCATGTCATGTGTTTCTAAACGTCCCCGGAAGCGAAAATGTGGTTTGAATGTCAACAGGTTACACAGATGTTTGACGGCCTACGCGCCGCCATCAGACACATACACCGAGACGTGACTTCTTATTAAAATACGCGGCCACCACTGGTTCCTTGGCAGGTATTTTATTCATATATAGACGCTTTCTGTAATCAAATGTGAGTGCAATCAAACAACAGCAATACAAACATTACCAATGCAGTCTGAGAACCAGGAACAGGGTTAAAACAGGGAGTTCACTCACTCTACACAGCGAGCAGCTAGTAACCTCATGGACAACATTAAAAAAAAAAATAAAATAAAAAAAAATAACTTTCCTCTGTCAGGACAGTCTGCTGTCGTGTGCACCTCCAACCACGAAGGTGGTGAGGCAGGTGGGGAAAGCCCACTGGACCCCTCCCTCCTGCTCTAACCCTCCTGCGACAGGAAGTCCAACCAGTGATACAACAACTACCCCCCGCCCGACCCACCACCCCCGAAGCCATGAGTCCAACTTGCACTCGGCTCTTCAGTGATAACCTCCCATTACCCCCCCCAATCATGATTATCATCGTCATCCTAATAGTATCGACAAAAATAAAATCCAAATCATTTCCGCTTCTCACACGGCAGGAGCCTATCAGTGTCCGGAGGTTCTTCAGGTTCAGTCAGTCCCAACCAATGGCTGTCCATCCGGGTCGATAAGAAAAACCACGTAGCTGTACATGTAGAACCAAAGTCCTCATGCAGTGCCCTGCGAAGGTGGCACATCACATACGTGCACAGGTGGAAGTGGGGGCGGGTGGCGGGTGTTTATGTTTTAGTGTGTCTGTGTGTGTTAGAGAGGGGGAGAGAGAGAGAGAGAGAGAGAGAGAGAGAGATGGAGAGGGGGAGAGAGAGAGAGAGACAGAGAGAGAGAGTGTCTTTTAAGAGGGAAGAAGCAAAGGTGTTAGGCAATTATCAGACCCAGGAGCACAAAAAAAAAATGTCCAGGAGAAGAATTACATACAAAGTCTTTATCCACCATCTGTCTCCTCTTGGCCCTCCTTGAAAAACACTCACAAAACTCTCTCTCTCTCTCTCTCTCTCGCACACACATACACACACACACAAACACGCACGCACGATAGGTCCTCATGTCATTGTGAAGTCAGGTGTTCAATGTCAACATTCAAGAAAAGAAAAGAAGAAAAAAAAACACCTCAATGGTAAAAATCATCTCTACCATCACAATGCTTCAGTTCATAAAATCTTGACATTTCTGAAAAGTGATTCTGTTGTTTTTTTGTTTTTTTTCCTCCAGGTTTAAAGCAGTATGCGTGTGTGTGTGGTTGTCGTCGTCGTCGTCATCATCATCATCGTCGTCGTCTTTGTCCCACTGCTGTAAACACACACGCACACACACACACACACACACACACACATGCACAACCAACATACGCACACTCACGCACTCCAGCACACACCACATGTCCTCTTTTAGTGGAGAAAGACATGGCGCAATGGAGACACTCCTCCTCTGGGTGGATGCACAGATCACCAGGAGGAGACGGGGGGGGGGGGTTGTTGCCACGGCTACCAGGGGTCATCCAGCTCACCGGCACTCTGGGGTGAGGAAAAGAGGAAAGAGATGGAGAGAGGTACGTGTTAGGTTTGTTTCGTAGTTACTTAGAGAGACTGCTCCTGACACCTTAAACAACGATGTTTAGAACCTCACTTCACTTTTGTCTACTCAAATTGAATGGATAACGGTGGAAGGCAGTGATATTCCCCTGCCCGGCCTTTTTTAGTTAACACAACCAGAACCTCTGATGACTCACCTTGCGGAGAATCACGAGGCCAACTGTCAGACTGAAAAACAGGGGAGGAATGGAGAGAATGGAGTCCCTACAGTCTACGCAGCCTCCCCCTCGCTCCTCGCCGCCAGCTCACGCAACGCGGCGGCGGCGGCGGCGGCGGCAGACATTTATTTTGAGGATTTCATACCCCGAGAGCTGCCATCGCTTTAAAGGAGGCGACACATCAAAAACGCCTTTGAGCAGCTCAGGTGAAATCACGAGTCCAGGCTAAAAAGCTGACAGAGGAGAGCGAGGAAGGGTTTGTTTTCTGCTTTAGCTTTTATCCCCCCCCCCATAAAAATAATACTTCACAGACACGTATACAAACACGGGAAACTTCTACTACAACTGGCCCTGTATCAAATGCGACCACACTGATCAATTCTGAGTGGGAGAATGTGACTTTTCCTTCTTTTTTGTGTCCCTGAACTACACATTTTGCAAGGCGACTTGATTTGGTACAGGACCATAAGAGGAGACACAAAGCTACACAGTCAGTTTGCAGTGAGAGATCATACTCATACACGTGACACAAATCTTAGCATTTTACCTCAAATCGATTTTTATTTGTTCATTTGCGGGAGCGATTTGTCCCGGCGTAACCGCATACAAATACAACTCATACATACACAAACGCGCACACATACGCACAGTGTTTAGCATAACCTCCCCTCTGACAGTTAAGTGCTTCAGATATTGAAAAGATAAGTGCATTAGCATGCATCGCCAGAGTCACCGGGCACAATAACCTCCCTCAGCCTGCTTGCACACAAGAATAAACACTGTAGGTTAAGCAGTCTATTTCAATCCAACTTTCACAACGAGGTAAGTGTTTGAGATTGTGTCATAATGTCATAACCTGTGAAGTATGAGATGTGGGCTTTTATATCAAGTAGTGAAGTCGGCGATAATACCAGGAGAGTAAGCGGTGGGAAATTCATGAACGCCAGGTTCATTAATACTTCAGCTTATACTGCGAATGTATGAATTGTGGTCAACTTGTAATTTACTGTACATGTGCTAAACTTGGAGTTTAAGGCATGGACTGTACATGATGGCTTAGATAAGTTTAACGGTGTGATATTAGCCACCGCGCTGATATAGACGTGCGGCGTTAGCAGTGTCACGTCGGTTGGCCCGCACAACATTTTGGTCAAGAGTGGCATATCTTTGCAATTACTGGATGGACCGATACGCGGAGGAAATACTTGTGGTCACAATCCCACATGAAGCCTCTATTGCTGCTACCACGTTAACAAAAACAAAATGTCTCCATATTAGCGAGCTAACAGGCTAAACTCTACATACTAAACGTTAGCATGCCAAAATGCTAAATGCCTGCTTGTTAACATTTTAGTTTTTAAGCGGTATGCTAAAATATCAATCGCAGGTCTCTTGAGTTACGACCTGTACTGTTATTTAAAGTCAGCTTGAGCTCTATAGCTTGATATTTATCTGTTCGTTTACTCTGCCACTGTAGCCGCACATGGCCGCTCAGCTTGTCTGAAGATAGCATGTTACAGGTGACATCAATTCCACTTCAAAAGGCTAGCGCTGTCATGCTAACATGCCTCTCTCTAGCATTTCAAATCTTAGCACGAACGCAGGGCGTGTCGCACGCTGTAGCGCTCAATATGCTTTTTGTTCGGAGGCCAACTAGCTTTGCTCCATTTTTTATTTTTATTTTTTTTCAACCATCCAATAATTTAGTTTCCCGATGTGTAATGACCCTCGCAGCCTTCCAGGGTCACTATTCAGGCTACAGACTTAATGGTCACATTAACGTCCATCTGAATAACGATCACCAGGAGCACCTTTTATGTTTTATTGGTGACCTATTAGGATTTATTTTTTTATTTTTCCTAAGTACCCAGCCTCATTTGACCGACAACACCGCTGAGGCATGCTGATAAACAGGTCGACTCCCAGGTACCGCAAAATTTCCATAGTGATGATTGTTCTCTTGCTCGGTCTCATGAAGACACACGTTCATACATACATGTAGACAAAAGAGTGTGGTTTGAGTCTGTAGAGAAGGCCTGGAGACAGTGCAGGGCGTTGCACAGCTGCAGCTCAGAGTGTTTCAGAGTTCTCTTTGTCAGTGTGTCCACTGTAAGCAGGTGTAAAGGTGAGGCTGGCGGCTGAGAAGGAGGGGGAGGGGTCAGCCAGAAGCAAATACAGGTAAATGTAGGCCATAGAATGCAAGGTTCACTTTGGCTTCACCGGCCACTTTTGCAGGTAATAATAAGCGGTTGTTAATACATTTCTATTGTAAACATTTAGTTGTTAAGTCAAGTAGTAAAAGTGACTAGCAAGCCTGGGAATCCAAGCCAAGTGAAGAAAAAGAAAGAGTCCTGAGCAGGTGGAAGGTAAATACTGAATATGTGACGGAGACAGAACTTCAATAGACAGAAGTGCCATTTTAGTTGCCATTTAATTATCAAAACATGGCTGAATAACCGTGATAGAGTTAAAAATGGCCAATGTGCCCATTCAAGTTCTGCGATGAGAGACAAAGGAGGAGAGGTCATAGCATATCTGGCTAGAGCTCTGGGGTAGGATGGGTGGGAATGCGGGTGGGTGCTCAGTCAGAGGAGGGATCAGACTTAGGGGCGGGCGCATCTTGGCTGGCCTCCGGCTCTGCAGTAGCGGGTGAGGGCGGGGGCGATGGGGGAGAGGGAGGGGAGGCGGGCTGCTCCTGGTCGTCGTCGTCGCCGCCGCAGCCGCAGGTCCTCTTGCTCTCCCCTGCTCCCTCGGCAGCGCTCTCCCCCCGCAGGTGGTAGGCAGCCAGGGACTCCTCCAGCACCGTGCGGTACTGCCCCCGGTGGTGCAGGCGGAACTGCCGCAGAGCCTCCAGCAGATGAGCTGCCGTGCTGCCACCTCCCTCCTCACTCTCCTCCTCCTCCTCTCCCCCCGCGCAAGCCTGAGGTGACACGCCAGGGTCAGACTCTGCAGGCACGCTCCATGGTCAAAGACACACACACACATCTAACAAGCAGCGGTACAACGCTCACATCATTGTCACACAAATATATTCCACACAGTTGCGTGACGATGTCAGAGACATTCTTGCACCAGTCGAACAGGCACATGCAAACGCTACCTCTGACCCTGTGACCAACAACCCTTTGTGATATTCGCCGTGTGGTGTAACAGAGGGGGGGGGTGAGTTGGTCAGTACCCACACAGCCCAGAGAAAAGAGCCTGCAAGTCAAGACTCCACTCACATTAACACAACAAACATAACACACACCTTCACATTTACTCTCGGCGGGCGGTTCAAGATCTGACGCTGATCTCTTCTACGGAATAAAGACATTTGAAAAAAGCGCCTGCAGTCTTCTTACCTACTCATGCGAGACGGATCTGATACTTCCTCCTGAAGCTACACACAACATTCCTACACTTTAAACAAGAGTTGTGAACCTAGAGACAACGTTAAAACTAAGATTATGTAGCTGCGTTTGCCCAGAGGCCTTCATTTACATTGTGGTTGTTTTTAATATTTTCCAGGAAATGCCTGTGTAGGAAGTACACCACAGGCTAGCAATGTGTCTTATTGATAATTAGGTTGCTTTTAAACTAAATTAAATGTACACAGAGCAGTAGCAGTCAAATGATTAATCAAGCTTTTATTTTAGGCTGCAAGTGAACATTGCGTCAGCAAAGTTGATGTGTTAGAATAGCGGTGTCTCACTCATTTTAGTTCAGGGGCCACACACAGCAGGCCGGACCAGTAAGATAATAGTACAATAACCTATAAGTAACGACAACTCCAGATTTTTTCCATTTGTTTTAGTGCAAAGAAGAACAAATAAATTAGGAGAATGTTGTTTATTAAACTAAAAATAAAATTTCTTAAGAAAAATAAGTGCAATTTGCCGTCTGCTGTTTAGTCCTGGGTCTCTGTGTTGTGTTTGTCCCAGTTTCTTACGAACACAGTGGACAAATTAGGGACAGCAGGCATTTTCATTGAAAAATTGCAGTGTTTATGTAATTTTCACACTTTGCAAACTCATACTGCAGGCCAGATTTGGCCCTCTGGTGGGCCGCTTTTGGCCCATGGGACGTATGTTTGACACCTGTGTGTTAGAAGAAGAAAAAATTAGGGATGCACCGAAATGAAAATTCTTGGCCAAAACCAAAAACCGAAAATGAAGGTTTTTTTGCTTGCGTCATCACAACATCCTGTTTCTGCCGTGTTGTTTCGGTGATAAAATTTTCGGTGGCCGAATATTCGGTGCATCCCTAGAAAAAAATCTGTCTATAAAACATGAAAGATATATATCGCTATATATAATTTGCTGTGCGGTGACAATAAATTGACACAAAACTGGAAAAAGGCATCTCAAACGAATCAGTAATCTATATTTCTATATATTTTTTTCTGACTAGTGTGGTACGCTAAAACTATTCAGTTAATCTGCAGTATTAAAACTTCTGTGTGGTTTATACGATTGATTCTTAGTTGACAGGCGTCTACTCTTCTAATTCACACACATGGTTTATAAACCAGGTTCATGAAGCATTAAGTAGAATAAAATCTGTCTGAAAAGGTCATGCACTTATCGTTGAGGAGTTCAACAGGCTGACTGAGGTCATATTGAATATCCGGTTTCAACAATAATTACAAAATTGAAACAGCCAGCGCAGGGCTTCAGCGCTTTTCAACCTGCTTGCCAAGGTTACTCGGCTTTGTCTATCCTCCACCCTCTTTCACACTTAATCCACTTCCACTTTCTCTCACTCTCACACACAGGGGGGGGGGGAAGAAAAAAAAAAAAAAGAGTGTCCTTGTCTGGGCTGTGTTTATGAGGTCATGTTGAGGAAGGGTGAAAAGTTGAAGAGGTGAGGGGTTTAGAGAGAGATCGACTCACCCCTTCTTCTTCTCTGTGAGGGTTCAGCTTGTTGTACATCGCCTCGATCACACTCCGCCTGCGAACACACAAACAGTTTAATGCTTGGGGAAGATGAACAACTCCCAATAAAGCGCACTCTGTTCATTCTTAGGAAATGTGTATTGATTGAAGATTTTAATGGAACGAAAAAAGCATCTCAATCGATGCGCGAGAATCCGCCGTTCATGCACAAAGACAGTACAGTATCTCTGTATTCACCAGTGCATTTGAATTGTTCTGATGAGAGTTATCTGAAGTCTCTGCAAATTAATGAGTTTCCTGTAAAAACAGGAAGCTAGGGTGCTCTCCCAAAAAGCCCAGTCAACTCCAATTACTAGGAACCACCAAATACATAAACTGAGAGCTGCAGTGTTTCCCCCACGATTCTACTGTAGCAACAAAAGCCCCTAATTATGGTACTACCCCCAACCATTAAAAAGAATCAGTGTATGAAATGTCTGCAAGTAAAACGAGAGCATGCATTTTGTATCAGCCCGTCTCTAATTTATCATAATAGCGCGGATATTGGATTTGGCGACAGATAGCAGCAGCCTGTGCATTTCACGTGCAGGAATGCTAAACATAATGCTGCTGAGGCGTGGCATTTTATGGACAAATGCGTGTAAAATTAAATTGGAGTAAGTATCAGCGAAAAATCGAATCTATAGTAAAAAGCTGACTTTGCTAGCTAGCGCTTAGAAACTTAAGCTAGATCACGTTACGTCTGGAGTGTTTCCCTCTGGGTTTTGACCAACTCTCTTTAGATAACTGCAAATCTCCATGGTCTAAAAAAAAAAAATAATCAAGAGCACCGATATCGGGTTTTAAAAAATGGCGGTGACGTCGGCGGAACAACACAAATTGCTTCACATGCTACGCAAGTTTTCCGTGACGTTTTCTCCATCAGGCTACGGGGCCTTGGGGAGGGAAGGGAAAGAGTGATCAATAGGGAAATACAACGCAAGCACAAGGTCTTTCCGATTTGTTATGAGACCATAGCGGAGTAAATTAAGACCCTGGCAGGCCACCGTAGTATTAGCATTGTATGGGAAACACTGGAGCAGAAGGAGAGGTAAAACAAAAAATAAATAAATAAATAAACTCCTCAAAGTGCAGGATGAGTCATCAATATATTTAAATAATTTTCACACACTAAACACCATTAAGAACATCTACACGATTACAACTTTTTTTTTTTTGGTCAATGTTTGGCCAGATACAGTGTCAGTGAAGTGTAGTGCAAAACTGCAAAATCATACACAACAGTTTATAAACTGCACACAGCATACGGTCAGTGTTGTAATCAACACAGTGTGGCCACATGCTTAGCTCCGTGTCACTATGAAGGCAGCAAGTTTTCCGTGGCTCAGGCTGATATCTTTAAATAATATATTAAAACTTATTTACATGCATTTACATGTATCTATTCTTCTTGCTGACAGTTGACGAAAACACACCTTTTTAACGTGGCTTGTACTACACTGTGTGATTTTAGATTTCCTGTACACCATTATACTGTTTCATTTGTTACTGTATTTAAACTTATTACATGTATGGACAACATATTATGAAAAAGCTCATTTCTAGACTAGAGGTGTCACATTCATTTTAGTTTGGGGGCCACATACAGCCCAGTTTGACCTCAAGCGTGCCGGACCAGTAAGATAATAGTATAATAACCTATAAGGAACCACAACTCCAGATATTTTCCATTTGTTTTAGTGCAAAGAAGAACAAGTACATTAGGAGAATGTTGTTTATTAAACTAAAAATAAAATTTCTTAAGAAAAATAAGTGCAATTTGGGAACGTAGCTGTCTGCTGTTTAGTCCTGGGTCTCTGTGTTGTGTTTTGTCCAAGTTTGTTACTAACACAGTGGACAAATTAGGAGTCTAGTCTTTATGTAATTTTCACGCTTTGCAAATTCATGCTGCGGGCCAGATTTGACCCTCTGGCGGGCCGCTTTTGGCCCACGGGACGTATGTTTGACACCTGTGCTCTAGACAAATTAATTATTAAAAAAAAAAACTTCACAACTATGTTAAGAAACATGCAATACAAACAAAACTGTAGTTAATGGTGACTTGGGATGTGTAAAAGATCTAATTTGCAGTTTAACATGTGAAATTATGACTTATAAGTTACAATGCAACAATTCTGGTGACACGTTTCTAAGTAATAACAAAACAAGTTCAGGGGAAAGTCAACTCTGATGACATTTATACTTTATACTTTTCTATATTTATACTTTTTTTACTTATGGCTTGAATCGGGACCAGAGAAACCAATTTCGTTCCTTCCCATGTACCAACATGTGCTTTAATGACAATAAAGAATCCTTGAATCCTTGAATCCTTGAATTTACCGATACGCTCTATGTGTATAAAATACAGCTAATTGTATATTTACTTGCTGGCCAGTCCTCCACCAGGTGGAAGGTTGGGGATGTTCTCTGAGGCAATGCTCCTTAGGACAGACACCAGGTCAGGGACTCCTGCCTCGCCACAGTTTCCCAGGAGCTCTACAAACAAATGTAAAGAGGGTTATGTTAAAGTATTACACGCTGAGCTTTCTGAGATTTAACCACCACCATTCTGTACGGAGAAATAATGCATAGTAGTGGGAAAAAATAAAAAAATCAGTTAGTCACAGTGTGGCTTTGTGTGCTCTTATCTGTAAAATATTGATTTTAAATATTCATGGTTCCTAAATAATGCGTATTTCGTTTACGCTGAATCTGAGCACGGCATGCGGCCTCTTCTTTAACTTAACAGTGTGGGACTTTAAGTACAACTTTAAGGTTTGCAATATAATAACATTTAAGTTTCTGTCAAAACATATGAGTCAGTGACGAATTAATAATAAAAGAGTTTGGCAGGAAAATAAGTCTTGTTCTACAAAAACAGTGAAACAATTAATGATCAACCAACAACATTGTTCCTAATGAATGCTTAAATAAATGTGTACTGTATTTGTTTGTGTGACATTGTAATGTGTGCGCATTCACTGACCTTCAACGCGGGTTTCCAGGAATTTATCCAATTCCTCTTCCTTCTTCACAGCCTCCTCTGAGATCTTGGGAGCTCCGGGTAAACACACCAACACCACGCTCATGTTGTCCCTGCTCCCCTGCAGAACGAGGGTAGGGACAGACAAGAGTTCATCAGATTTGCAGTAATACGTATGGTACGCTTCGTAAATTAAGGACAGAAATCAATCTTTAAACAACTGTGGTTTACTGACCCTGACTGACATGTGGCGTCTAAGCAGTAACAACGCTGGGCTATCCCTGTCGGTGTAAATCTAAATCAACCAGCCAGCAGTCAAAATCATTTTTCTACTGTTTTTAAAATGAAGGGAAAAACAATCAATAGTTGAAGAAGAAGAATGCAAAGGCAAACTCCCCTGGTAAAGGTTTTAACTGAGCATAGTTAGCATGCACTTTATATCTTCTCATGTCTTTATTTTAATTAATTATTCATTTTTTATTTCCTTTACAGAGTAAAGATGCCAAGCTCAAACTTTAAACACAAGTAACTCTGTGGAGTACTTTAGTTAAAATGTGGAACAATTGTTTATGTGTGCAAGTGGGCATCCAATACGTTTTGCCCTAGTGGCAATGATTTTCGCTTTCTGACCTGTAGGTGGCAGTAATGTGTACAGATATTTAGTAATGCAGCAGCAAACAGAGGCAAGAAGAACACCGCTAGCTAAAAAAGCGTGTATAGAGAGCCGAAGTCCCGCCCCTCTACTTCCGGGTCATGGGACCTATCTTTCGAAAAAATATGAACGGCAGTCTATGGAGAGATCATAATTATTTTTTGGTCCCGATCGAATTGTGGCATGAATTTCACATATGATGTGTGTGAATTTAAAAGATAATTTTTCACGTCAAGAGATAAATTATTTGACGTAAATAAGCTGAACAACATTAGGTTTTGTATGAGATCGCTTAGTGAACTACATCTCTCGTCTTGAACAGTGTACGTCACTAGAGAACTATGGCTGTCTCCTTGTTGAGCTTTACCGTCTTCTTCCAGGACGAAGGCAGAAGCATCAAACGAGGTGAAAATCATTATAAATCGGGTCATGTCGAGAGCTGTAGTTACACGAAGGGAGTTTTGGTCGGTTCTGTACGCGCCAGCATGCGGGACTTGTAGTTCGTTTAATTACGTATTTTCCATAGCGTTTTACTTAACTATCTGGCGACAAACTGCGACATTCTTGACATGTAAAATCATTTTTTATTCTGAAAAACAACATATGTATAATCCAAGGCACAAGTCGATCGGGACCAGAAAATAATTTATCTTTCGCCATAGACTGCCGTTCATATTTTTTCGAAAGATAGGTCCCATAACCCGGAAGTAGAGGGGGCGGGACTTCGGCTCTCTATAGTACGCGCACGATGAATTTTGACAAGTTAACAGTAGAAACTCCACAGGGTTTCTTTGTCTTTTTTCTTGTCCTGTTACTAAAAGTATAAAATAAGGACGGGCTGTTATTTGGAGAAAGCAACAGAAAGGCTAGCAGCAGAAAAGGTTTTATGCAGTAGATTACTTTCAACACATTTCGTCTTTCACTTTTTAGTGCGAGCCACTGAAAGGTAAGGTGCTGGATTTAATTTAATAATTTTAGGACTATGTTGTCTCTTATTTTGATTGTTGGTTGAGTTATTTTATGAATTGACTAATTTTCCAGTCTTTTAAACCTAAAAAAGCACTCTTTAAATGTTTTGCAAAACCTTTATTGACATTTGATTGACATCACGTGTGTTAGCAGCTCAGTCTCCGGCTGGAAGGCCACTCTACTAATACTGGACAGTACATCAATTGGTATTTACGGACAAGACGAGAGCACTGGCCTTCAACCAAACGCACAGTCACCTTGTCATTACCTTGTAAAAGTCAACGTAGTGGTCACAGCGACTTTATGTAAGTGTACAGTGTCACATACATCACAAAAGGCAGCGGCAGCAGAGGAGATTTATGACAGCGTGTGGCTGTTACTTGAGACAACCCAACCGGTAAGGTAAAAATAACTAGAAGGCCGGTTCTTGGAGTACACAAGACGCAAAATACGAGATACTTGGAAGGCGAAAGATGTGGTGTGACTGGTGAATGAGTTCTGCTAAGGTAAAGAGACACTCTTGCTTTACCTTGAATCGATAGCTGAGGAAGCCAATAGACAGAAACAGAATTCAAAGAGCTGATGCATTATTTATGCACCATCTGATCGCTCACTCCGAGATGTTAAGTTTCGCAAAACAATTTAAGCTTTAATTTTAATTTACTCTGGTTTATTTCAAGATGCATAATATTAGTTTCTTGTATAGAGAAATAAAGGCGGTTGTAAAGTGCAGCGTGAGTGACAATGAATGCAAAGGTTGTTAATCAATTAAAATGATCATTAATACTGAAAAACATGAGTAAATCTTATCTGCAAACAAGAGCCTATTAAAATTTGCGCCATATTCCCATCAATGTACATCATACGCAAAAAAAGACACTCACCTTATGCAGACACGTGTCCACCACTGCGTTACAGACCTTCTCCAAGTCATCACACACCAGCAGCCGTGAGCGGACAAACTCACACAGCTCCTCGTTGGACATGACGTCCCAGATTCCATCACACGCCAGCACCACAAACTCGTCTCCTTCGGCCGCTCGCTCCAACACGCACACCTCAGGCTCAGGGCTCACCAGCTGCTCCGTGGGGCCCTTACCATCCACACATTTGTAGTCGTAGTCCCCCAGGGCCCGGGACACAGCCAGGGAACCATTTACCCTCTGGATCATGACCGAGCCGCCAGCATTCTGGATGCGCTCCTTTTCCCGGGGGTTGCAGGGCTTGTGGTCCTGGGTGGAGAAGCCCACCTTGTTGTCTCGACTCAGCACGGCCCGCGAGTCGCCGCAATTAATGAAGTAGAGGTGGGTCGGGCTGAGCAACACGCACACGGCCGTCGATCCGCTGCGGTCCAGACCCTGCCGCAGGTCGGAGAAGCTGCGCATGTACTCGTCAATGTTCAGGAAGCCCGAGCGGATGCCGTCCTTCACGCCCTCCACGGAGCCGGATCCTGAACTGAAGTCGGCCCCTCCTGACAAGATGTGTTCCAGCAGGTGGCCGGAACAGTAATTGGCCACCCGGGAGCCTGCATGGCCGTCGTAGACAGCAAAGAAGGACCAGTCGGTGAGTCCGTGGGGAAGGCCCACCACCGCTGTGTGGGCATCCTCCATTTCCACTCGCCAGCCCTGCATGGAGCTCAGGCCATAGCGCAGCCCATTGCCCTCACCGTGGGCACTATGTTTCTCCGTCTTCGGCTTGTCCAGGAATGCACCCATTGCTGCCTATAGCTGGAGATTCATCAAGGGAAGAGAAGAAAGAAACAGAGAAAGGAAATGTTAAACGATATCCAGAAACAGCAAAGAAAATCATCTGTAATCTTAAAAGTTGGCTTGTAAGCTTTTATCATAACACGCTACTGCATCATAAACATATCTACAAAGAACAAGACAGGTACATTTGTCAGCGTGACCAATAAATAATAACAAACTCAACGACTGAATGCCAAAGATTATTTAATTTAATTTAGAAATGCTAAATCCGCTACAGAACATAGGATACAGAGAGAAAAAAAACACAGCTGGTAGATATATTGTGAGATTTTTAAGCTCCTGAATGTCGATAATCCTGTACTGAACAGGCTATAACTACAAAGAGATCATATTTGTTGGTATGTTTGTAGAGGTTCTCAGTTGCAGCTTTAAAAACAATGGTTATTGTGATGGCATGTAAACCCATAACACTGTATTCAACTCTTTCTTTGTTGTGAGTCTGTACAGGTATTTTCTAATAGGCGGTTTAGGCTTCAGCGTCAATCTGATGCCAAAACTACGGCCCTTCACATACTCTAGCGCCATAGCCTGAAGTGCAACTCCCTAGAAATGTAACTACACGTCGCATGGACACTGTGATTGGTCCGCTTGGTAGTAGCGTGTTTCCGCTTCAGTATTTCCGGCTGCTTCTCCATATGTTCGCAATTTTCGAATTGATTGTTTTGTCTCAATAAAGATGGACCACATGGAGGAAAGGTTCACTGAGGAGATTCGGAGATACAACACATTTGTATGACTCATCTTTGGCAAAAGTTCAGCGAAGGTTTCAGTCGCCATTGTTGAATGTGAAGCAGGAAGTAGAAACAAAAATTAACCCGACTGGCATAAAAGACACAGCGTCGATCAGTGTGTGGGTGGAGTTTTTACAGAGTGAGCCAAATATAAATGGCTCACACCGGCGTAGGCTACGTGCACAGGTTACGGCGTCTATGTCCCACAGAACTTTAAATGAGCCTTTAGTTTGGTCAACAAATACGCAAAACAAAACTGACTCTTTTTGTTGGCACAAGAAAAGATTGGATTATCTTCTTTTGTCTATGACAATGGCGCTTTATACACACACATCTCTGTGAATCACCCTTTTTTTTTTTAATGAAAGTAGTTTAGTAGGCCGCTTCATTCTTTGATTACCGCACGCTTTTAATTAGTCAATGAATGACGAGCGCCGGTGATCCTGACGAAACACACGACAGCAGAGGAGGAACCACAAGAGATTACACTGTAGCTGTAAAGCTTCTTTGAGCACACAGAGCCTCTTACGCTCTGAACACAAGGTAGCTAATATTATTAGTTAACTTGTTGGCAGGAAACAAGGAGGAGTGTGGCATTACTGAACTATCTGGACCTGAAGAGAGCTGAATGGAAATAAAACTACTCTGACTTGGAGTAGATTTGGTCTACACCTCTCCATAAACTGAACACACTCTTTCACCCGCAAATTAATCCCAATCGAAGGTTTAATTATTAATGCTGATACAGTCAGGCAGGCAGGCAGGCAGACTGCACCATTGATTTGTTGTTGGGTGAAAGCTGTTTGTGTTTTTTTAACAGTTCGAGGGCCGGGTTAGTGGGTGTGCTGATTTGGGTACTGGTGAGACAATAAAAAGCAACCATTAATTCAGGTTTTCGGGCTACATACGCACACATCTGAAGGAAGCCGAAGCCATATAAACAGAGGCAATAAAACAAAATATTATCAGGAAATATTATCATTTTTATTGCTCTGGAAAGAGTTAGGGCCCGTCCACACGGGGACGGTTTTTTGGTCTAAACGCAGATGTTTTGCATCGTTTTGGCCAATCGTCGACACGAATCCTTTAAACACATTGCCCTAAAACGCACTTTTCTGAAACCTGGTCCCAGGGTGGAAAAATTCGCAAACGCAGCTCTTGCGTTTTCGCGTGGACGGCGAAAAACGCATACGTGCGTTTCGATGATGTCATCGCCACACCCCTCGAGCAGCCTTCCACCTCTTATATCCCGCGAGACGTCTCATAACAACATCAACAACAATGGCGGACTACATGCTAGTTTTCCTGCTGGAGAAGACATTGAGCTTATTAGGGTTACCAGGACAAAATATCATTTCTCCTTGAGTTTGGTTTCTTCTAAAGCCGATTTGTAATAGGGCTTTGACTCCGAACTTCGTTATTCGAATATAATTCGATTATTTTAAAAATTGAAGATATTCGAATGAATTTTAGGGATCTCTTAATATTCGAACCTGTATGGGAATTATTTTTTGAAAATGTGTTTGCTTGTAAACGTTGTTTTCAATTCAGATTCCGAGTTTTTTTTTTTCACGCCTGGTGAAGTAAAATCGCGAGCTCATTAGCAAGGCTATTGTTGGTCATCTGGGCTCCTGTCGGTAACGTTAGCATGCTAGGTTCCTGTAAGCTTGTGTATTTCCGATGGAGCGTTAACTGTGTCGTAACAGCATCTTCTGTTATATTCTGCTTGTTACATCTTCATTCCGATACTGCATATCTTGTTTGCTTAATAATAAAAATTTTAACACGCATAAATACTCAGCCTTTCGTGCACGTAGTCTATTAACATTGACTGATACACTGCCCTCTGGTGGACAGAACATATAGAACTTAAGTTTGATACCAATATCAGTCTTACTGAAGACATTTAATGGTCAAAATATAATTAATAAATATTCGAATATATTCGAATTTTAATATTAATAAACAAACGAACTTCGAATATGATTTTTGGGCAAAAGTCAAAGCCCTAATTTGTAAACAGCGCTCAAGCTTTATGCGCATGCTCCGCCTCTTCCTCTCCGTTTTTGGTGAATTTCTGAAACTGAAACAGCGCCACCTATAGGCCTGGAATATGAAGTAGCGTTTTCAGTCGTGTTGAAACGGATCTGTGTGGACGCAGATATTCTTGAAACGATGCCAGGGAAAACGGAGAGGGGGAAAAGATTGTTTTCGTACGTGTGGACGAGGCCTTAATCTACCTGTAATGAGCACTTTCAAGGCTGGTTGGTCATTTCAGAGCCTTGCCAGAAAGCACTGTGTGTCGACAAAGACTCTGTTCACACCTGGTATTAACATCTATCCTAAGTGATTTGATCGCAACTGATCATTTTGAAGTACAGGTGAATACACCCAAGAAGCATTAACGACACATCTGAGATCTGATCACTCAGACCAGATGGAGGTGGTCTGGGCCACTTTGGACCACACTCCTTTAGTAGTGTGAACACACATGTGTCCTGGGCACAATGATGTCTTCTTGCATAAGCAAGGTGTCCAAGCTGATGTATGCAAAGTAGTAATGTGAATAGTGTTGCACGATACCCCGCGGTGCCAAATCGTAACGGTTCCTACTATACTAGAAATTCCACATGACGGTACTACCGTGGATACTACCGGTGCCAGTTTCCACTACATGGCGGCCGCCTCTACTCTCCTCCCGGCTTCTGCAACCGGACTACACAGCTGCTGAATGGCTGGCTGTTTGCCTGTTACTGGTGACGTCCAGGGATATGATAGGCTGTTTCAGCACGCTGGGTCCGCCCGTCTGTTAGCTGATTGGCTGTTCGTGCATTTCTGCCGGCAAGAACGAACTCCATGAAGACAGCTCCGCTTCGATAGAAATTCGCTTCAAAACAAACAACAAGCTAAAGTTCTGTTTCATAAAAATAATTATGATAATAAAAAAAGGCGCGACAATACCCGGAACCGTGACACTTTGTCTGGTTACTCATTTTGGTATCGTGACAACTCTAAATGTGAAGTCAAGTCACATATTTTCCCAACAATGACTAGAGTTTTTACTCACAATCATTAGAGGAGAGTACGTTTTCCTTACATTACTCTTTTTAAGATGAGCTTTGTTCGGGTCTCTTGAACAACTAATGTTAGGGTGGAGATAATACCTCTGGCACTGCTGACCCGCACTATATTTTCACCATCACGCTGATCAATTCTGACCTAAATGAGCGACCGCTACTTACAGTATGCATCGCTATTAGAGCTTGAAATCAATGAAAAGCGATAAAAATCTAAAGTGCTCTGATACTACTGTGTTTTTTTGTTGTTGTTGTCGTTTTTTTAAAACATATTAATTCCTCGCCCTCCTTTACTTTACACATGAGCACACGCGGCATGACAGGCATGTGCCCAAAAAAGGCTGGTACATGCGAGGAGTGACTACAGTTGGTTTCAGAGGAACGTGTGTGTGTGTGTGTGTATTTGTGTCTGCGCATGTCTACACCGCCGTCATAGTCTATGCGCGAGAAAAAGATGCTCTATAAATACGCCCGAGCCGGTTTAGATTTCATGACCAGGGTGAGGCAACGGGCCACACACACACACACACACACACACACACACACACCATTCACATTTCCACTGCTTTCCCGGGCGCGTGATTACAGCGACAACAAATTTTCTCCATCGGGCTCACTTCGGCGCTCGACTTATGCGGCTTATATTTTCACGTATTTTTAAAGCAAGCGTTCCCATATGTGTGTGTGAGGAGAGAAAGACAAATCTGTTATGCTCACCAGCAGTGATTCTCTCTAAAAATAAAACAAACACACTGCCGTTGCCTAGCAACCACCCACCCTGCAGTGCAAACATCCAGGCTAAGCTTCATTCAGCGACATCCCCCTCTCAGTGTCTTTCTCTCGCTCGCTCGCTTTAAAAGACACACACACACACACTCAAACGCTCGGTAGCGAGAGGAAGGGGAGTTGCATCATGCGTCCATTAAAGCAGTTGCAGCAGCCAGACCCCAAAAGGAGACGTGCATATGCAGATACTGTGAATTTTTTCTACTATTGACTTTTAGGAGAGAAAAAAAACACACACACGCATGCACACGCGTACACACACACACACACACACAACCGAAACCCCCAGAAAATATCTCCATTAAGACATCAGACTGAAACCAGGAACTCCCAACCACTTAACCCCCTCAAAACTGCTGTCACCCAGGCTGTAACCACAGGTCGAAACCAACACCCCCTGATGCTAAGGCTGCCAAAAACCGCTGGCTACGAAGAGGGAAGTGGAAGGTCGGGGATTACATAATGCTGCAGAGAGACCAAACGCTGCTCTGAGAAACAGGCACATTCACACAAAACAGCGAATGCTATCCTGACCGAAAAGGCTAACGCAGACCTATGTACACAATGCTATGCTGGAAATGATTGGGACTCACCGTGTACGTTTAACCCTGCAGTTAATGTTTTATATCTACGGAGAAAATGGCTCGGGATGCTGACATCTAAACTTCGATCTGATTACAGTTTTAAGGCTCTAGAAGTCTATTTGAAACCCTACATTTTCATAATGACATCTGTGACATTTCGAGAGGTTTCTCCTGGAACATCCAGACCTTTGCCTCGCCCGCCCACATGTCAGATTTTGTCAAGCAGTACGAATTAGCCTGTTGTTTTCACGATTAGCAGCTTCCTTTGCTGGATAAACAAGGCAATTCTTATGGGCAGCAGCACTAAGGCGGATAACAAGACAACAGTTTATATTACACTGCATCAGAAAACGCATGTTGACGACGAGTCTAACATCAGTGCTTGGCTTCCTTAGTTTATATGTTAGCGACCATTACAATCCTGCTAATGGCTGGCAAGACGGCGCCGTCGTATTGAGTCATAATAACACCGGGCAAGATGGAAAATAATCTGAACATCCATATATGTACACAGCTAGAGACGCGTTCATCTTGAAAATGCATTTGCATTTAATAAAGTCATCACTTAAAACACACAATTAGTGGACTGAAATCATAAATTCACCAGCAAATTACACTCCTATATTCTTGGCGAACCAACGCACAATGCCGCCCCCTCGCACAACTTTCAGGAGTCTATGGTCAAGACAAGAAATACGATAACCATAATTTGATGTCCACAAAACTTTAGTTTAATAGTCTAAAGAGAGTTAATATAGTATTTTTAACTGGCCATCAATTTTCCACCAGAGAAAAAAAATGCCATATAGATGTACACCAATCAGGCATAACATTATGACCACCTTCCTAATATTGTGTGTGTGACTCCAAAACAGTTGTGACTCATCAGAGAATGGACATGAGACTACTGAGGGTGTCCTCAGGCGACAGAATGTTGTTAGTGGGGGCCTTTGGGTTGAGAGGAGGGGGCCTCTGAGGATCAGGCTTGTTCCAGTGCATCCCACAGATAGTTGATGAGTTTGGGATCTAGTGAATTTGGAGGCCAGGTCAACACCTTGTGCTGTATTTAATGTTTTTGTGTGTGTGTGTCTGTGTCAGGTTGCATCCGGCTGGGGATGGCTGCTGCCATCAAGGGGTGTCATTGCTATGGGGTGGGGGTGCCTGGTCTGGTCTGGTGTAGGTGGGTGCTACATGTCTAAGTAACATCTACATGAATGAATGCAAGGTTCAAAAGTTTCCCAGCAGAACACTGAATTGATCACAAGATGGTCAATGTTATTTACTTCTCCTGTCAGTGGTCATAATGTTATGCCATATGAATGTGATACCGAACAATGTTTTACATCAGATGTCAGAGAGTCCTCCAATACTTGTGACATAACATTATTATTGGAATAACAAAGGGCTCCATAAAGTTATCAGACCAGTGAACTGGGCGTTAATTGCACTTTCACTTCTCTTCTTGTACGGCGTGGGTCTGTGCAGTTAACCTTTTTAAATAAAAAAAGCTCTTCATTTTCACACGCATATCTGTTGTATGTTTCCGTTCATCACTGTTAAACTAAACTGGAGGAAGAACAGGAAGTTATGAACCAGTTTACTATTTACTGGATCCACTGCGAATTGAGAATTGATTCCAAGTTCAACTATGGCGCCGCAAACTGTAATTTAACTGAATGGAGACGTTCCCGTCCTGTTGCCTCGTACTATTATCAGTAAATCCCAGTTCAGGGTGAAGTTGGATTTCACAAGTCGCACATGTCCAGGTCTGCTGTAGCTTTCAGTCACATTTTTGGACTTTGTGACAGATGACTACCTTGTGGAAAATACCTGAAAACCTGACCACGACATTTCTCTATATTTACATGGTGAAGAAACCCCATGTGAGTGCACCGCTGAACTAGCCAATCCAGAGAGGACTGTGGGATAGTGAGCGAGGACTGCAGAGGATACACCGGTCGTATTTCACAGCCGCATTTGGAGGAGCCTCTGGAATGGGGCAGCCTCGTGAACTGTTGTGACGGATTCAGGCTTGAATTACGGACTTTGAAGCAGGCAACGCTGAATTGGGACACAGCTCATATTGTGTAATTGGCCCCCTGTGTAAATGTAAATGACTTCCACAGCCACACCTAACTGTAACACCTATTCACACACCTAAACATAGCGTTACACGTTTAAATCAGTCTTTTTTATCTTATCTGGCGCTCTTAACAATGCCTTGTGTGTTGAAAGCACTTTTAACCTTTATTACACTCCAACCCTGATCTGACCTTGCCTCCATTTTTACACTTCATTCATTATAAACAGAACAAAAGGCGTACAAGAACATGCAGCATGTTTGTCCTTTGTGTGTGTATCTGCAGTGTAATGCTGCCAAGGTTGGCATTACCGCTCCAGAATTACAACAACCGGTCCATGAACTGAACCACAGGTTGGCATCTTACTCGGCATCTTAAACAGTGTTTACAAAAACAGGCTAATGGCTGCATTGGTACATTTAAGCAAGACTGCTCACAAAGCGAAGACCAACAAGCCAAAAAAATCACAACTTAATGACACTCATAAAATTTGAAGTGGAACCACATGAAGAGAGCAAGGACCGGAGCTGTGTTTATTCTGCCTACTGTTAAATACACTGAATAATATATAGCCTGGAAGCCAGCCCAAAACTTTCAGAACTGACTTGCTTCGTTGGGCAGGCTTTATGTGGAGATAGAAAGACGAGTAACAGAGACATAGTCATCCACATTATCTGAGTGCTGTGGAGATGAAACAACAAAATAGCTCTGATTTGTCGTGGGACTATCAAAATGTGGGCGGCTGTTTATTTTTTTCCTCTGTATCGGTTGAAACACTCCCCCGTATGTAAATCTCAATGGCGTGTGAACAGACTGATAAGAATTGGGTTAAGATCTGAGGGTCAATGCTAATGTTTTCAAATGTCTTGTTTTGCTCGCTTCAAAATTTCCAAACTCAGAGGAATTCAATTTATAAGAACACGAAACATACAAAAAAACAAAAAAATCAAAAATGTATTTTTACTTTACTAAACAAATGTAGCAATCACTGGAAAATCCCTATTGGTTAACTGAGAGGAAATGTATACGGTCTATATCTGAACACACCTTTCAAGAACAAACCCAGTCCAACAGCATTTTTCTAAAAACTTCATATTTTCCATGTAACTTCAGTTAGCTTGCATGTATTAGCCACACCGTCATACCAAAACAGCTCTGAACTTTTAACTGACACCTCTTTTGACCCAATAGATAATGTCTACCGTGTCTACAGTCGCACAATAGCCACTGAACGGCTGGTCCGCAAAAGGTAACTGTTCTTATTCATTCGTATGAAGCTCAAGCCAACTGCAGCCCTCTTTACTGGTGAGGGGCGCGTTGAACAGCTAATGAATTTGGTGATTCAGGGTGTTTCTTCCTAGCCTGGTCGTTACCATCCTACGTTTCCGCCCGAAATTTGATTTCGGTCTGGCACGGAGTCTGGCCAAATTGCACTTCCGCGGTTCGCGTGTAACCGCGCCAATCAGCGAACAGTTGAGCGATGACGCGGAACTCGCATGCCGAGTTGCTTGTAGTCCAGCGAAGCTTGTAGTTCAACAGCATAGCAACAATGGCTACGGAGGAAGAGACGCTAGAAGCCATCCGCGAAGTTGTCTCAACTTTAATTAAAACCAGAACAAGAGGCTTGTCTTGTCAGTTTTATAAATGGCAAGGACGTCGTAGCTCTCCTTCCAACTGGCTTTGGGAAAAGTTTGACTTATTTAACTGGAAGCGGAAGTGGTAAGCGTAAGAGCCTGAACTCCGGCGCACGATATACGTCATTACCAAACGTTGCTGATTGGTTAATAAGGGAACTCCAATGATTTTAAACCTCAAAATAAGCATCCGCCCATTACGGAGACAGATTCCTATTACATTGGGCCAGACTAACGTGCCAGACTGAAATCAAATTTCGGGCGGAAACGTAGGATGGTAACGACCAGGCTAGTTTCTTTCCAGAACGACCAGTCAATGTGCGCAACAACGGCGTCTTAGTATGCGTAAGAACGTGCGTAAAAGTAGGTTTCCGTTGAGACACTGAGTCTCCCAGTTCTCTTTGGTTTTATTACGGTAAATCAGTTTGATATGAGGAAATACGCGCTCAAGGAAGCCGTGTTGGAAAATTAACGTTGCGATGGCGACGAATCGTTCTGTTATTCATACCGCTCCTTTGTGCTTTTATCTATTGTATGCACAAAGCTTAGTTTACAGAAAGAAAAAAAAAAATGTGTTTATGCTTCAGTTACTCTTTGTATATAATTTAGTGTTGGCAAGCCTGGTGTTATCCTTAAAACTGTGTAAAGTACTCATTTTCTGTAGTGTAATTGTCAAATCTGAAATGGGACTAGGTAAGACTTCAAGCTGTGGTCTCATTGTGTTTTTCCAGTCCACACCACCAAGCTACAGTCATTTTGAAGCCAAATATTATATGAGGGAAAAAAAAAATTCGGCAGACATAAAATCCTTCTTTTTCAGTGTATTCAAGCTCCTATTACTTACTGCCAATACTTAGACAGATTCTGGCTGTTGGGGATAAGTATTATCTTTCAAAAGAGGCCAAAACCACGTCTGTACTCCAAAATGGTTCAAGAAGAGCTTTAAATTTACCTTTTTTAGGCGTTTTAGGTGAAATTTACAGGATTGTTAATAAATCACTGCCAGAGACATCAACCTAAAAACCATGGAGAGTGGAAATTTTGTCTTGTGGATATCTCACTTCTCAACAGACCTGACAAACTATCAGTGCCTGTAACAAAACACACTCGAATATATTCAGGTTCAGCGCTTGACCGATAAGTAAGATCCATCAATGGATAAATCCGTAAGTAACATAAATGAAATAGAAAACGCGTAACATGAACACACCAGCATTCATGGCAAATATGTGCCTTTTACCCTTGTGCGACCGCTTATATACTAAAATTATTTAATCGCTGCAAGCTGCTCAAAACATGCTCTATATCTGCACAAGACATCACTATAGTTACCCGTCTGCTTTCATGTGGTGTGATGTTTCCTTTTCTTGTGAATAAAACTGCATAACCAAGCCGGGGGTCACCACTCAATGGTCGTTTCAGTGAGTCTTTTCGCGCCTGCTCTATAATGGAAGACCAACATGGGCTTCTATAGTGATTCTCGAAAGTTTATTCTGACACTTACAGTTCCATCCGTGCCACGGCTAAGGCTGACAAGATATGTTAAAACTCTAAAATAAGCGTGTTGTTGACCGTCTCAGTCTCCAACTGACACTGCGTTTCATCTGCTCCTCAGTCTTTACACAGTGACTTGCTGACTCAGATAAGATTATCAGCTATTGAACTCCTCCCGTATCTGCCGAGCAGGGCACAAGCCCGACGCCAAGTGATGTCACGTACTGGTCACCTGTGCACCTTATCGCAAATCTGATACACAGGAGAGGGCGAGGAGGGCGGCTAAATATCAACGCAGGACGATACAAAATTGGTGGTGAAATATATATATAAGACATGGAGTTGATGATAAAACGCTGCAATATAGTGTGGCAGGTTAGAATTACATATAAAAGTTATAAAATTTTGCAAAACCATACACATGGAAAGCCTTTCATAAAAATCTTAGCATCTAAAGGTGAAGCGCTTTTTGCAACCTGCTAATCTTATTATAAAACAGTATAACTGGCCATTGCGGAAGAGAACAAGAAATTAGTGGCATCAATTTGGACAATAATTCTGTCCATCAATGATGATACCTCCTCGAACCGTGGACAACTGTGCTTTTTCATTATCTAATCAACAAAAAACTTTCTAAGGGTCTCTGATTCAGGGTGAGGTTTATACGCGAGCGCATGTTTATAGTAAGATCGGGCCCTTGTACGTTTCACACAACTGCCTTGTGTCAATGAACACAGCGGTGCCCTCATGCAGCCAGGAATACGCACAGTGTAAATAAAATACGACAGAAACAAATCATCTGACTTTGCTGTGCACCATCAAAGGCAAATTCCATTTTATCGCAGCTAATTGGGGTCATTTTGACCGTTTTATGGCTCTACAACGAGCACCGAGCTCTAGCAAAAACACACACGCCGTGCACTGTTATACGCTCACTCGCCAGTTCATTAGGTACACCTGCAAAAAAACAAATGCATTCAGATACAACAGCCCTGCACTAAATCTTAGCAACATAAAGATTATGCTATTCAGCACTTGCTTAAAATAACAGGGCGCCGCCGATTCGACCGCGTTTTCGTTTTGGAGGCTGTGGTTTTGCGTTTCTATTATTTTTGACAACCCCATTTTAGTCAGTGGACACAACAGCACCTTGAGCAACATCCTCCAAAATGATCTTACAAGTTGAATCACCACCTTTCTGGTGCCGTTTCAACATAATCTGGACATCACAGCAGCCTCGGAGGAGAATTTGGTGCCGGGGGGAGGCTGCTATATTGGAATGCATTTGTTTTCACTAGTGCACCTGATGTTTTGAGTGTTAAATCGGATAAATATGAAATATTTTCAGTAAACACACAGAGAACTGAGAGAATAGAGAATTGCTGAATTGAGATGAAAGATGGAACAGTGCTGGTGTCGCAGTGAAACCTGATTGTCAATAAACATTTTACACCGTTGCCTATAGATTGTATTTGAGCTTTTCTGGTTTAAGATGTTGAAGGTAAAAAAAAAAAAAAGAAGAAGAAGAAAAAAAAAAGAGGCCTTGCGGTTATAATTACCCTGCAAGACCGCTGCATACACCTCAACATCCATTACCTACCTACTGGCACTGCATGGTTTCATTTGGCACTTATTATGTAAATGAACACTGAGCACTATTGTCGTTGCATAGCTAGCGTTACGTCCTGAAATAAACAAACTGCACTTGTTTAAATATGTTATATCGTTACAAATGCCATTAGTCTGCCAAAGCTAACGTCACGTAGCTAGCCACTGACACCCATATGACAAAGTCCGCTAAGCTGTCATTAGCTAGTTATAGCTAGTGTAGCTATAACGTTACCATGCTATATTAGCACGCTTTTGGGACCAGATTAAGCACTGGAGGCCAAACGTGTCCTTAAACTGTTGGTGTTACTTAAAAATATGCTTCATTCAGGATTGGCTGGCTAACGCTGGCGGTAGCTAAGTTACTTCAAAAACTTCAGGGCATATATCAGGTTTTATTTTTGGCAACGGTCTATCTGTACGCTAACGCTATTGCACAACAGTTAACGTTGCACGGACCAACTGACTGATTTCGGAAATACGTTTGCGTTAAATACCAATCCACTGACCACATGCTGAACTCCCCTCCACTTAACACTGTAACCCTCTACGGAAAGGCCTGCTTTGCTAGTGTTAATATTAGCTAGCGTTAGCCGACATGCTAACTTAACAGTTAGCTGTCGTTGGAGCCGACGCCGTTCTCCGGGTTGTCAAACTCTAGCTAATGACGTTAGCGCACATACTAGCATGCTACTTACGTTTTCCTGCTCCTGTGCGAATGTTGATCCAATCTTGATTATCTGCCGGATTCTGCTTTTGTGTGAAGATGTGTCGTTAACCTAGCTACCTACGGAGCTAACGTTAGCCGGCTAGCTATGTTATGTTTCCTTATTTGACAAAAATAATCGAGATTGGCCTCAGATGAGCGGCGATAATTCCTTTCTCGGTGGTTCCCTGCTTGGACAGCGTTGATTTTTACGCATGTTTGACGCCAGTTCTGTCTCTCACAATAAACGAAGACAATTCCGATCGTTCCAAAACAAATATGGACACTGAGAATTGGTTATATTATACAACACTGACAAATCTAGCACTTTCTTCCATTGAAAGGCCAGAGCTATCCTTCGACTTTGGGTGCTGAACAAGAGGAGGTGTTATTTTTGGCATCTGCGCGGTGATTGGCTACAAAGTGGAGACATAACGCTTTTTAATTGGCCAGTTCGCCTGTCAATCAGATATGCCCCTGTCCAACGCTACAATTTCATTGGTCTATTACGAAGTTCTGTGATGCGCTCGATCTACAGGGAGCACTCGTTGCTTCTGCTGGCGTACGCCGAATCCAGTTGGATTAGCCGGAGTTAGTCTCGGAGTAGAAACGTACAACTCAAAGGACGGAAGTCGACTTTTCTAATTTTGTTAAGCAAGTGTTAAAATATAAAAATAAAGCAAAACCGGGCACAAGTGACGTTAAACTCTTCCGTTCTCATCAATACTTGAAAGTTACCACACAGGCGCCTAACTGCCCCGGAGTACGTAACAAGCGCAATCTAATTTAGTACAGCGTGGATGATTGAAGAGGTTCCAGAAGGAGTCTCCAGCAGGAAGGATTGTTATAATGCAATTTTTATATTATTTAAAAGTTTTACTCACTCCCTTAATACCTGGTGTGGCATACATTTTGTGATTAAAAAAAATAATAATAGTAATATCAAGCTTGACAAAAAACTTCTCTTAAGGGGGAAAACAATCTTACAAAATACAAGTTGTGATAAAGTTAATGTTCTTATTGGACTAAATATGCAGATGTACTCCTTCATTTTTACTTTATGATTGTTGACATTGTCCCATTGGCAGACCTATAGTTTTAGACTCTGAAATCACATAAAATGCACTTTAAATGTAATTTAGAATCACATGCTTTTGTCACATGTGATCCAGTCTGTACTGTATGTTTTTGTTTTTTCAGTCTGAGCCAGACAGACACTTGGACATTGGCCTGTGCATTATTGCGTGACACATGGGATTTTTTTTTTTCTTCTGCAAAGCAATGACTCTCTTATCTCACCACTCATCGCACGTATAGGAACACTATAGGGGATTGTAATTATTACTCAAACTTTCTGTTCTGCTAAACACCGTGGGATTCCAATTTTAACTTCTCTACTGCTGGGAAGGAACTCCAACTTACAGTACAGAATCCAGTAAGGTCGTACATGGGAACTTCATGCGTGCAGTCGAGCCGACAAACTGACACCAAGGTCCGATTAGCTGCAGAAGAGTATATATTTATGAATAATAAATGCAATTTAGTTCTCTCTACTGGGATGACAACAGAAACAATGTGGAGGTTTGCTTTGTCTCATAGTGCAACGTATTTCAGCAACAAAGGTTTCAGACCAAACCTTGCTGCAGGTCATGCAAGTAGTCTGAGCAGCCCAGCTCAACCAATTCCTCTATATAATTCAGATAAGATGGTCTTAAAATCATCTTAGAACTTATTTAATGTGGGAATAGGGCTGTGGAGTGGGAGGAGCTATTTCAGTGGCCTCTGGTTCTGGAGAGTCATTCATTCATTCATTCATCTTCTGTAACTGCTTGTTCTGTGAAGGGACGTAGGGGGTCTGCTGGAGCCTATCCCAGCTGTCATCGGGCGAGAGGCGGGGTACACCCAGGACAGGTCTCCAGTCTATTGCAGGGCTAACACAGAGAGACAGACAACCACTCACACTCACATGCACATTTACGGCCACATTTATGTCTTTGGATGGTTAGAGGAAGCTGGAATACCCAGAGAGAACCCACGCCACTTTGCCGCCCCAGTTCTTGAGAAAAAAGGCCCATTTATTTTCTCCATAACAAGTGTTTAGTCAGTTACTGTTGAAGTTACACTTAATTCTGACGCTTGAACCTTCAGAACGGAGCCAAGTTTAACTACAGCTTTTATCAAAAGTGAATAAAATCTCAGGTTGTAGTTGCTGGAGCTATCCATCATGAGGTGAAATAATTCAAACTGGTCGCGATATCATAGGTTTACCTGGGTTTCTAAGTCAGTAAACAGTGTGAAATGTAAATTAAAAGTGTGGGGAGACATCTCTTCAGTTTACAGATTCATCCATTTGTGGAACTTCATTAGCTGAGGGGCTTTCCTCCTCTCACAAAGGCTGCAACCGACAGCAGCAGCAGCAGCAGCACAAGCAGCACATTTGCACAATCCATTGCATCAAGACGGCGTGCAAAAGACACACAGATGGAGGCATTCATACTGCTGCAAACTTTGCAGAAGAGGAGCTTATACTGTTAAGATTACAAACGTCGACAACATTTAATTCACTGAGGAGCGATGTAGGCCGGAGTGAACAAAACTGGGCTGGACAGATTAAGACAGGCACTATAATATAAGTGCATGTACTGTATAAAGATGTTAAGTTATAGTTGTTATCAGTGTATCTGTGTTGTGTGTGTGTGTGTGTTGGCGGGACGGGGAGGGAAAGCAGGGCTTATCCGTTGTCATTTTGTGTTTCTCCCTCAGGATTAGGCTTGTGTCTTATTAATGAAAAACTCATCAGATATCAGAGCAGCTCCCCAAGGAACCAACCAGGGTTATGAGACACATGTCAGATTAAGACCTCGTTTAAATGCTGTGTATGTGTGTGTGTGTGTGCGCGTGAAGGGTAGAGAGTGAGCGGAAAGACGACTGCAGAGTGGTATTTAATTTTCCAAGATGAGGGATTATCGCTGGCAGAATTTGATCATTCCGCTCTGATCTCAGGATGTTCAATCACAGCTTATCCCAAATATTAAACTCTCTGTCTTTTGTCCCCCTTTCCCTCAATCCCTCAAACAACAACACACACACACACACACACACATGCCAACATCTCTACACACACAGATGCCTGCGCCACTCCGGCCCGCAGAGCTTCTCATTGAATAAAGTGGCCCACTGAGCCTACTGTCAAGCTGGTGTGTGTTATGTGATTGTTCAGCCACCTGGTGACCTCAGAGGACGGGTGAGTCGAGGGGAGGAAAGGGGGGGAGGCCGAAGCCGGGCTTTAGTGTCTTATGGAGGCAGTTGAGGAGAGTAAATTAAAAAAAAAAAAACTGTTACATCTAATCCGGAGCGCCAAGAACAAGTGGCACACACTCCAAAATCTGATGTTTACATGGATCTGGATGAGCTTAAACACACACAGCGTGCACACACACACACACATTTCAACCTCCCAAATGCTATACACACACATTCCCCCCCGACGCTAAATGCTCTGTGATTGTGTCCCGGGCCGGATGGAGGGGGGGGGGGGGGGGGGGAAAGGGTGGGGTTGGGTGTGGGTGGGTGGGGGGGTGACGGGGAGATCCTGATCTGCACTCTCATTTTCAGCCTGGAGATCTGCACCCGGGACATCTGGGTCACATCATTACTGCAATCTTCTGCTTGTTCATTCCCAGCTTTACGGGGCTTAGAGTGACAGACCTGCACACACACACATACACACAGCACATAAACACACAAGGATAGAGATGCGTGTACAGCATGTAACAGTTGTGAAATAAAAAAATAAGAAAACGTCTTAAAAAAGATTAGAAGTGATGAACACAGATTTGTAGATGCGGTGAAACAAACTGAGCAGCATGCAGCCACTGAAAACCAACGCTTGGGGACATTCCTGAAGATTTGTGTAAACTGGACTGAGAAATGTTATGTCTATATTAAACAAACTTGTAAAATAATTACAAAGATGTCCAAAAGTAGCAGACAATAAATACTCTCCTGCAGCCCGCTGCTGTTTTAAATTTTATTTATTTATCTATATCTGTATACAGACAGACAGAAAGAGAGATTTATTTAATTATTTATTTTATTCACATGTTTGTGTGGGTTTTTAGTGACGCGAAAAATGAAATTAAAAAAATATGTTTGGAGGCGAACTAGTTCTTGGCTGTTTGTGCAGTAACACCGCCCTCTAGCGGTGGACGCTCGATTTCACATGGAAGTAGTAGTTCCACTCTTTGACCGACAGGGGGTGCTGTTGAACAATATATACCTGAGTGATGACATTTTTAATTTAGCTTTAGAGCTATAAAATGATTTCCCTTGTTTGTATTTTGTTCAACTTAATTACCCAAGATAGCCTAATTATAGTCCATGTTCATAATGTTTACTTAATGGATACATAAGAAAATACTTCTAAGCCGACTACCGAAGAAATCTGATGTTTTTTTCCCCATCATAGTATGATTATACACTTTTTAGAACAATTATACCATTCTTCTTACATAAAAATAAATCAATAATTAGATTAAAACAGCTGCTTAATTAATAAAATGCATTTAAACTGTTGAAACAAAATAGTAGTAACAGTAGCGATGTAAAAGGAGCAGTTAAAATTTAAAAACAAATAAAACTCTTATAATTAAAGGAATATTAGATGACAAGCCACGTGTGTAAGCCAACCATATTAAACCATTTTACGTCTGTTTTGTCTTTTATTGTCTTTTCATGTATCCCGTGAAAGCCCTTTGGCTTGTCTTGTTGCGAAAAGGTGCTTTATAACTTGGCCATCGACACGTTTATAAAAGCAAGTTTATAAAGTTTGGGTTTCTGCTCAAAATACAACGTTAATTCAGAACTGTCTTTCATATAGGTTTTGCAATTACAGAAAATAGAATGACAACAATGTCATGGAAAGGAAAAGAAGAAGAAATGGACAGAAGTTTATGCAAGTGGTGGCTTATTTCTCTTCTTCTCTTATTGACTTCTACCCAGCCGGCATGTCCATGTGGGGCCCATATGGGTTGAATTTGGGCTGCTGATAAGGGTCCCAAGCGGGTTTGTCCGCAGTTTCCACGGTGGCCCCACCTGTGTTTGCCCATATGGGTCACAAGAGGGTTCTGACTGGGTTTCAGGTGGGGCCCAACTTGGTGAGTTGCACAGGACCCATGTAGGCCCCATATGTTTGCCCATATAGGTATGAAGAGGGATCAGACTAGATCTTAAATGGGGCCCAACTGGGCAATTTATCTGAGGCCCATGCCCACTCAGTACCCACATAGCCCATATTAAACCCTTGTGGGGCCCACATGGAAATGCTGGCTGGGTATGTCCTACTGACTACCAGGAAAAATCTTTGTAAGGTAATTAGAATACTGAAAACTTTTTTTTAAAGGTTTTATTTTTAAGATATCATATAACTGATGGAAGGCATTTTCTTTAATGAGAAAGAGAAAGGTACCAAAGGCCTAAATGTCCTCTGTAGAAAGCAAAAAGTAGTAGTATGCAGTGGGTGGGAGATATTCCAGTCAAATTTGAACTACTGGTAGTTGTATTTGTATTTAATCATTAATAAATTCATTTGACAGCAGTACTTCCTGTTTTAATCCTACCAGTCAAATACATGAGTTAATTTACGTATTACTAAGTAAATACATTTCAGTCTAATTAAATACGTGAGGGCCTCTACACAAAATATAAATATACGAGCTGTGAGAGTTAATCGCTTTCATGGTACCGGAAGTACGACGCCCGTTTCTAATCTGTACATAATTACAGCTAATAGAATGTCACGGAGGTCTCTTGTGCGCAGAACAGGAAGTGACCTCTCATGACAGATTACCTGTAGCCGTCAAGTGATGTTAGACTAAAAACTCTGCTCCAGGTGAGGCTCGAACTCACAACCTCGGCATTGCTCAGCTGCATACTGTCATATAAGTACCGCGCGCTAACCGATTGCGCCACTGGAGCTCCGGCGTCTGTCGGCCAGGAAATGGGTTTAAGACTGTAACACACTGGAGGACACACGGAAACGACTTTGGTCTTTAACAGCTCCAAAAAAAGAGAGCAATCTTATCTGCTGCGTTCAGTACCTCTCATTAAGCTCAAATAAAAACAGGACGACTAAAGTAAATACATCAAAAGCCAAAAGGAACAGACAAAATTGACCGTCATTTAAAATGAAAGAACAGATTTCAAAATGAAAATGCTCATGCTCATTATCAGACCAAAATAAATAAATAAAAAAGCAATCCAAAAAAGGTAAGTAAAGATGAATGTAAAAATCTAAAATGTGATGAAAAACTGTTCATTTAGAGTCTGTTTTTTTTTTTTTTAAGTTTCCACTTTCCATACATGTAGAAGGTCTTTAAAAAAAAATCTGGCCAGAAAAAAAATATAGAAATGTCTCTTTATTGATTGATAAAGTGATTAAAAGATACAGAAAACTAAAAACCGGTTCTGTGATGATTGAATGAGATGTAAGTATGAGATGACACCCTTGTCATTTGGGTTGACCTTGATAGTTTGGGGTAGCTCCAAGAAAGTGAGTGTGCTTTTTCCTGTTTCATTGACAATTCCTGCAAGCGCAAAGCACAGTTAATAACTAATAATGTTCATAGATAGATAGATAGATGCTTTATTTATCCCGAATACCATAGCATAATCAGCAATGACCACAGTAGAGTTGTTCCCTCACAGGGAGGCGTTGTAGAGTCGCATGGCCTGAGGGACAAATGTCATGTCCATGGAGCAGGACAGAGACAGCAGCCTGTCACTGAACGAGGTTCTTTACTTGACTATGGTGTCGTGTAGAGGGTGGTGGACATTGTTCATGACGGACTGGATTTTACTCAGGGTCCTTGCATCTGCCACCGATGTCAGGGACTCCTGCTCTTTCCCTACCACAGAGCCCACCTTCTGTATCAGCTTGTCCAGCCGCGAGGTGTCCTTCTCCACTGTGTAGAAGAGGACACTGGCAACGGTAGCCTGGTAGAACATGTCCAGCTGCAGATGTTAAACGACCTTAGCCTCCTGAATCTATGCTAGCCGTCCAGTCCAGTTTGTGATCCAGCTGTGGGTCCTTATAGGTGTGAACCACCTCAACACATTGATGGTTATGGGCTCCAGGTGGGTTCTGGACCTCCGGACCTCCGGAAATCCACTACCATCTCCTTGGTTTTAGCTCTATTGATCAGAAGGCGGTTCGCTCCGCACTCTTGTACTCTAGTGCTCTTGTCCATCCCTGATACACCCCACAGTTGCATTGTCATCTAAGAACTTCTGCATATGACATGACGCTGTGTTGTACTTAAAGTCTGAGGTGTACATTGTGAATAGGACAGGGGAGAGCACAGTCCCCTGTGGTGCCCCAGTGCTGCTGATGATAGTTCCAGATGTGCAGTTCCCCAACCTGACATACTGAGGTCTCCCAGTGAGATAGTCTGCTACCCAGGAAGTGAGTTGTGAGTCCACTCCCGTCTCTATTAGCTGGTCTCTCTGTGGCAGCGCTGGATGGTGTTGAATGCGCTGGAAAAGTCAAAAAACATGATCCTCGCAGCAGCATTCCTCTTGTCCAAGTGTGAGAGAGTCCAATGGAGCAGGTGGAGGAAGCCGACCTCTACCACCTTTTCCTGGTATGCAAACAGCAGTGGGTCTAGAGCGTGGCAACTGTCACAGTAAACCTAAACACATCTGTGTGATGAGTGGCCGTGACTTATCCGGACTGGTGTAGCTTTAAGCGCAGTACGGAGTCTGCACAGGGCCCTGACCTCATCTCCAACCAACACCTTCAGGTTGAACTCTGACCGTGAAGCCAGATGCACCTCCCAGCATGAGCGCTCAACCTTAATAACGCTTGTGCAGCTGAATGGGATCAAATCCCTGCAGCTGGCTCCCAAAATTCTTGTGAAAAGCATTTGAAGAAAAGCTTTTACTGCAGCATATTAAGGCCCTCGGTTCAGTTTGTGCCTCTCATGTCATAAACCTTAACATCGGTTTCTCTAAAAGATAACTGAGGAAACCTGGAGGTAGTTTTGAAACAGCTTGAATTAAAGGGGAACTACAGTTTTTTACAACCTTTTTTTTTATGTCATTTGGAGTCGTTCGGAAGATATTTAGATTCGTTAGAGCGGTGCGTATATCCATATGGTGGGAGTGAATGGGGCACCGAAACGTAGTATCTAAATAACGCATGATCTGCCGCGAAACTCGTTCATTTCACCAATATTTTGTTGATACACTAGTGCTATTCCCTGTTGAGTCCGGAGTTATCTGTTATCTATTCGCAGATGTGCAGCAGTTTGTTGTTCTTTGTCCAGCTGTTCCTCTCTCTGCCTCCGCATCCTCCTTTCAACAAGCTCCTCATCAGTATACTCTGGCTCAAAACGGTAAAGACGTCCATCATAAACAAAATCGTCGTCCACAACCTCAGAATCGGAAAAATATTCAGCCATTTTGCAAAAAACTAGCAGTAGCAAATTACAGGTAAACAAGCCGACCGTCTCGGGTGTGCGCGGTGCTCAGAGATGACATCATCCAGGTCATAGGTTAGTAGGTCAATCTACAGACCCTGGATGATGGTAACAAGTAACTCCGGACTCAACGGGGAATAGCACTAGCTTATCAAAACAAAATATTGGTTAAATGAACGAGTTTTGCGGCAGATAATGCGTTATTTAGAGGCTGCATTTCGGTGCCCCATTCACTCCCACTATGTGGATATATGCGGTGCTCCCCTGGATCTAAATATATTCCGAACGACTCCAAATGACACCAAAGTTATATGGGTGAGTAAACGATCGTATTTTCTGCCAGAAATAAGGTCCAAGTGGTAAAAATGGTAAATATTCTTCACAAAGTGGCATGTAATCTTTTATTTTATTATGCCAGATGAATTGTTTTTGAGGACTCTGGGATTATCATAAGTGTTTTTAAATTAGATTCAGTTAAATGAAACTTTGATTCATTTGCTTTCAGAAAAAAAAATTATGGGTACCTCTTTGATTTGAAAGTCTGCACAAGCTAATTAATTCTCACAGAGTTAGAATAATGTTTAACAATCACATGATCTGACGTGACGTGACAGACGATCTCATGTTGTAAAACAGATCCAAACATTGCCATTCACACTCCCCAGCGGTTTCTAATTTTCACCTCACCGCAACTGCGAGGTGTTTTAAAATGCCTCACATGTGCTTAACCGCGGTCACGTTTTCAGAGCTGCGATGAGTGCAGAGATGAGAGGGCAGGCTGCATGCGAAAAACCTTTTCGAACAGAACAACACGGGGCGTATCAACAAATACACACACACAGCAGAAGTAGCTCGAGGCGAGATGGAGGCTTTCCACAAGCATGATTTATATTCCGGGAGCGCTCCTCATTCCTCATCAGTGTCAAATTGCCATATTTTTGTGGGTGCATTATATTTTACGACGTACTCGCGCAGGCCCCGACGTTTATCAAGCTCCCATCTATCACACTCCCCCCTCAAGAGCTGACACAAAGACCCACAGAGACATGAGGTAGGTGGCTGCTAGACAGGCCAGGATGTCAGAGTGCAACACTGGCAAAATGACTCACTGGAAACGAACACCATGATCTGGCAACTCTCTTTTTTTTATTATTATTGTTTTCATTATTCTCAGCATATTCATAATTCAACACATGACATACAGGAAACACTAACATAATCATTCTGAATGAAAGAAATCAAGTGACCCCGTGGGTCAGCGGAGGCTCTCGCCTCAAAGACATGCGGCGGCGATGCCAGTTTCTAAAAGAAAAATCAGAACCCCAAGGCTGGACGGGCAACTTTTTGAGGCGTTTTGGCAATATTGTCACGCAGCAGCGCCGAGATAGGGGAAGAGAGGTCTTAAAGAGGATGCTGTAAGCGAATAGCAAACAGCTGCTGGCAACGTCGCAGTTATTTTTGCCTTAAAAAGTTGCCGCTACATCACAGCCTCGAGGGAAAATATGTCAGATCCATGCCCTCTTCTGCTGCAAAGGAAGTGCTTTAGGTACCCATGTCAGGGCTAGGTAGGCCATAGAAATAGGATGGGAAGAATTTACAGTGCCGTAATGAGATATACAGTCTATTATACAGTGTTTGATGCGAGCCGGCTCTCTATTTCTTCCTCATATTGTCAAGCCTGCAGACTTCCGCGTGGAAGGTTTGATAAACGATGTCTGCGGGGTCATCGCTCTTCAACGCCGGCTCCGGATGATTTATTTAGGCTTCGAGATGAGCGTGAGAAGAACTGCGGAACACAAATTAAAGCAGCCGTTTCACAAAGGGCCGCAGAAATAGTGCATTGTCTTCTTTTTCTTATGTTTTTTTGTTTGTTTGTTTGTTTGTTTTTCGTGTATGTGTGTGGACATTTTGTCTCTTCTCCAACTTTAAAAAGAAATTCCCCCAAAAATTGCACCCACCCAGAGCTCCAGCTCCACCACCACCCCTTGAAAAAACAAAATAAAATGATAAAACTTCACAACAATTCACCATCAACACAAAAGTCCTCACAAAAAAAAAAAATAAAATCCGTCGGTATGTCCGTCCATGAAAACTAAGAACAGCATCCTTTCGTTCTCCCACGTTGTCAGGATCACACACACTCACATGCACCCAAATACAGTATATACACATTAAAAACACATTCCCAGGGGGTTAAAGACAGGCAGCATTTGCAGCCAGGTCAGATTTATGTTTCTATTGCATCGCGGCTCCTTCTTCTTAGACAGCTCGTAGTTATAGGGACTAAAAGCAAAAGGGAGGTTTCAATGGGAGAACGGGAGGCGAGAGTCGGTCAGTGTGCTGGCCCGGCCCGGATCAGTCGTGGATGACGATGGGGCCTCGCATCCTCAGGCTGGGGTGAGGGTGTGGAGGGGCGAGGACGAGGCCCTGCGGCGGGCCCTGGGAGACCCTGCGCAGGGTGATCTGCTCGCAGGGCTGCCGGCAAGCGTGCCTCAGCTGGGAGCGCGAGAGCAGCCGCCGGGCCCTCCTGCAGGGGTGGAGACGAGAGGGGACATTAGTGTCAGTGATGCAAAGATGAAATAAGTAAAAAATAAAAACTTAAGTACAATCTGCATCTACTTTATTTGCGTGGTTTACCTTTTTCTGCAACTTCTCTCCAACATCAACTATTTTTTATTACATTTATAAATACAAAACCTTTTACTAGTTACTTCAAGTTTAGACAAAACACTACTATTTCCAAGTATTGAATGATTATAGGTTGAGATAAGATCACTGTCAGTAATTATAATCCACTAATAGGCAACTTTTAAGTCAACACGGACACTATTCAGTGAAAATTTGTTAAACGTCTGCAGAAGATTGTGTGCTTTAAAGCTCCAGGACAGCTAAAAGCAAAAAATGGAGCTTATGGTGATAATACAATATTCTCATTTCATTTTCACCAAGAAAGCGAAAAGCATTTAAGATTTTTAAACTGTGCGCCGTTTAAGTTTTTATTATAATTCATTTTAAATCTTTTAATTGTGAGCCAGAGGTCTCAGGGCGAGCGTAACTATTTAAAACCACAACATTGTCTGTGAAAAAGGTTTTCAAATGGGCTGTTTGAGAGCTAATGTATAAGCCACGCAGCTCAAGCATTAGCAGTAGCCACTAATTCTTTATTGAATCCTCATGTTGAAGAGGGTTAATGTCATTACTGAAACGTGGCAGACTACTACAGGACATGGATGGTTTCCTCTTTTGGGGCGATTTCAACGTGCTTGCATATCACTGGGGCAGCCGGTTAGCTAGCCTAAGGTACTGGCCATGCTTCCCTTGGAGGGGGAACTAGTCAGGAAAATGACACAAAATAAGGAAGTAATGAAATTTAAATTGTGCCTTATGTGGTTATACTTCTTGCAGACATTATCCACAGTTTGGCAAGAGCTGCAACTGCTACAGGAATACACAGAACACTGAAACAATGATAAAACTAGCTTTATGAGACTTACACCGATCAGGCATAACATTATGACCACTTTCCTAATATTGTGGAGGTCTCCTTTGTGCCTCCAAAACAGTTGCGACTCATCAGAGAATGGACATGGGCCTTCTGAGGGTGTCCTGTGGTGTCTGGCAACAGGATGTTGTTAGTGGGGGCCTTTGGGTCTTATGGGTTGAGGGTTGAGGGTTAGGGTTAGGGTGGATCATCCCACAGATACTTGATCAGTTTGGGATCTTGTGAATTTGGTGGCCAGGTCAACACCTTGTGCTGTTCTTCATGTTTTTGTGTGTCAGGCTGCATCCTGCTGGGGATGGCTGCTGCTGCCGTCAAGGAGTGTCATTGCTATGGGATGGGGGTCTGGTCTGGTCTAGGTGGGTGCTACATGTCTAAGTGACATCCATATGAATGAATGCCAGGTCCAAAAGTTTCCCAGCAGAACATTGTATAGTCACAAGATGGTCAATGTTATTTACTTCTCCTGACAGTGGCCATAATGTTGTGCCTGATTGGTGTTTTTTACAGGACTATTATAGTTAATCACTTTGTTGTTCTGTTGCAGCAAAAGCTGACTTGGCTCAAGATTGGGTCTGATATTTTAAGAGTGTCTCCATAACCAAGAGAAAAAAAAAAAGGTTTATTTGATCCAACAAAAGCTTTACAAGGCTGGTATGAACCTGACACACCACTAAAAAAAAGAATGAACCTCATAAAGAGAGAACCAGTAAAGTTTAATTCGATCTAAATGATTCAATAGGAGAATAAAGGTTCATTTAAGGGGCAGCAAACTGCAGCTCCACGCTGCTGAGATAAGAGAGTGATAAGAAACCAGTCGTTTCTCTAATTTCAGGAGGATTCGCTGAAGGGGAGCGTATGGCATTAACTGAGCATCAGAAATAGAACAACAAATACACTACATTATGAGGTAAGAGACAGGAGCACCACTTTGGGATTTTAAAGCTTGTGAAGGAGCTCAGTTGTGATTTCCAGACTCTTTCTGCTGTGACAGGAAGGCACTTTTAACAGCCCACAGCAATCGACTGCACTAAACTCAAAACCATGGGGCACACTCAGTTGCCGGACTAATGGAATTGAATTGGAGACAGTCGCAATGTACATAACCACAGTGTATAGGTAATTATTCATGGTTCCCTTCAGGCAATCTGAGATTTTATGCATACAACGCACGCCGTTTCATTTTCCTCCTCCCTCTCCTCTCTCTCAGCAACAGCGTGAATGTTTTTTTTCTCCCATTGTGAATGGGAAACACATCAGTTCCCCGCAGAACCGTGCTAAAAATGAAAACACCGCAGCACATCATGTTCCTGCGTAACGCTGCGTCTGGACGCGCACGGAGCAATCATGCATCTCGCGCCACACGCATCTTTCAAGTTCAATACGCTACCCGGAGAGCAATTATTACACAGCCAGACGTGCACATGTTGTCGCTTGGAGTCAGAGCAGAATGAAAGACGGAGGAGAACACAACAGATTTGGCTCCGGTGGCACATTATTTAAAGCTCCGCTGTTTGTCGGCTCAGCTGGCCGCGGTGGAGAGGAAAGCAAACATGGAAACCTATCCGCAAACATGTCAAGCTGTCTCATTTACATTTCTGTTTTCTGTTGTCTCTTGTTTTCCCATTTGCGCTGCTTTGCCATACATACATTTATTATTTATGGCATTATTAGATGGTGTTGTTGGGTACCGTAAGCAGCATTACACCGCTGTAGCTGGTCGAGGAGGAGCTATTTTTTTCTATTTTATATACAGTGCCATTGTTTTGATTCCATTCTAATGGAAAGAAGATAAATTGGAGGCATGATGGGAGGATTGATAATGTAGGGGAAAGGACGGAGCAAGGTCCTGCTGCACAAATCTGCTCTAACTTTTCTTTCTACTTGAATAATACTTAAAGTTTCACTAACATTTAAAGTTTGTGAACGATATTAAAGGGGAAATACCATTTTTTACAACCTGGACCTTATTTCTGGCATAAAATACAATCGTTTACTCACCCATTTAACTTTGGTGTAATTTGGAGTCGTTTGGAAGATATTTAGATCCACGTATATTCATATAGTGGGAGTGACTGGGGCACCGAAACGCAGCCTCTATTTTGTTATGATACGCTAGTGCTATTCCCTGTTGAGTCTGGAGTTACCTGTTATCATCAGTTGGGGTCTGTAGATTGACCTACTAACCTCTGACCTTGATGATGTCATCTCTGAGCGCCGCACACAAGTTGCGCGGCTTGTTTACCTGTAATTTGCTACTGCTAGTTTTTTGCAACATGGCTGAATATTTTTACTAACAGGTAACTCGGGACTCAACGGGGAATACCACTAGAGTATCTTAACAAAATATTGGTGAAATGAACGAGTTTCGCGGCAGATAATGCATTATTTAGAGGCTGTGTTTCGGTGCCCCATTCACTCCCACTATATGGATATACGCGACGCTCTGCTGGATCTAAATGTTGTCCGAATGACTCCAAATGACACTAATATGGGTGAGTAAACGATCGTATTTTATGCCAGAAATAAGTTGTAAAAAACGGTAATTCCCCTTTAAGGCTACAAACAAGGGTTAAGTAATAATTAAGTTAATCATTTTCATCTTTGTATATCTTCATAGTCTGATATTATATTCAAGAACTCTCCATAAACAGATATTTGTAGATAAAGTGGTAAGATTGTGGTACCAGAAGCTTTCTGTTTCCCTTTTTGTGCTCCAAGTGCCGTTCACCCATTGTTGTCTGAGCGAGCTTTGTCCGTGTGCACACTGAAGGAGCCATAACGCCCTGTCATATCCTTTTGGTAAGCAAGCTCAAAACCTTGAACAAGGCTGTCCATTTGTAGATATCATCTTTCAACCCAAACTCTTTTCTTGCGTCTGAGGCAGGGGTGCCGAACATACGGCCCGCGGGTCAAAACCGGCCCACCAGAGGGTCCAATCTGTCCATCTGGATGAATACGCAAAATTTTTCAATAAAACTGGGACCTATTTCTTTTTTTTTCTTTGTTTTTGACTAAGGGTCGCGCTGTTTTGCTAAGAGTTGCAGACACAGAACTAAACAGCAGGTGGCAGCAATCTTTATAATGTACTACTAATAATAATAATTATAATTTAAACCCTTAATTGTCGCGCAATGGGGAAATTTCAGTTCCCGTTGTTTGACCCATCACACAGTAGTATGTACAGTTGGAGCAGTGGAATGCAGCCTCTATTTGGGGGTTAGATACTTGCTCAGGCCACCTCAGCCATGGACTAATCCATAGGTTATTATGCTATTATGTTACTGGTCTGGAGGTCAAATTGGGCTTTAGTTGGGGGGCTGTATGAGGACGTCAAACCAAAATGAGCTTGGTCTAAGGTTTCTACTCAGCATTAAAACTAAGTTCTGATAGATTTTTAAGTACCAGCATCACCCAGTCAGTATTTTGTTAATCCACTGTAAATAACAGATCATGAGATGCACGGCGATGAAATGTTCTACGGATACTTATGGTCTCCAGAGGTTTGACCTTTAACGATCCTCTGACTTATCCTCCAGCGCCACTGTGGTGTTACATTTTTTTTCTTTAAATGTCAATAACGTTGGCACAAATATCCATTATCCCTTTAATTTCCAACCTGTTAACTGGGACATGTTCTGACCCATTTAACAGGTTGAATCGTGTTAATGACACTTTGCAATACACCGTGTAACCTATGAAAAAACAGAGTTAATCTGTCATGTCTATTTCCGTTTCTGTTTGTCTCTCTCTCTCTCTCTCCCTTCCCCGGCTAAGTGGGAGTGACCTCCCACTCTTTCTCTCTGCCCCGTGACACGCTGTATTCTTCATCACACTGAGAGAGAAAGAGAGGGACAAAGAGGCCGAGGAGGAGAGAGAATGGAACTCCCAATCACCTCTCATTAGTACCAGCCTTTCGGAACAGATCTATTAATGACTTGCATTCAGAGAGGCGTTATTTGTCTCTACTAGAGAGAGTGAATGACAATATAATACAGCAAAGAGCACAGAACTCAGATTGATGCTCTCTCCCTTGCACACCAACACACGGCCATGCTGATCTCGGCGGTAAGTGAGTGATCCATGCGGGTGCACAGCCATGGTTAATGTGGTAATGATATTTCCACTCAGGGCCCAGCAGTGCTTGGCTCCATCTGCACCAGTTAGCCACTCTAATTTTAGCCCCGGCGGTCCGAGGGCGGCTGTGAGAGCCGGGTGCCATGGCTCATTTAGACACAGGCTTAATGGAAGAACATATTTCTCCCTCACATACAGACATGCAAACCTTGATTCATTATGCGCGCACACACTTGTACGTGTGCACGGGAGAATATGTCTATGTGCGCGTTGAGGAAGAAAAAAAAAAAAAACTGCATGTTTATTTAACTGTATATTCAATTACGTCGACAACAGTTATGTCTTTTGACTGATGGCCACAATCTGCAAAGAGCCAAACACCATGAGTAATCTGATTGCGCTTCTGAAGATGTTTGGATCAGCAGTTTTTCTTTTTTTCAAAAATGGATATGTGAATTGAAGTCAAACTGTGAAACAAGGCAAAAAATAAATACCAGCTTGTACAAATCAGAATGCTGGAGGATGCCGAGGCAGTACATTCTGCAAGCATATGGAGGAGCTAATAAGTTTATATTTTCTTTTCAGTCATTCAGCGGGATGCGTCATCGAATCTGCCCTCGAGTTCATATGATTCAGTCTTCAAAAAGCGTAATATCCCTGCAGGTCTGTGATTCTGCACCGAAGCACAACACTGCTTTTGTCTGAAAGCTAATATGCTAATATGCTGGTTTTTAGCAGCTCTAACATTTGCCATGCTAACATTTTCTAACCAGCAAAGAGGGCAATGTCTACAGTTACAGTTACAGTTCCTCATGAGTAAGGCACGAATCCATTTATGAATTCTCATAGGCACCAATAAGCTCCAACCTCATGGTGGCGCTGGATCACTAAAACTTTTAGGGTTCATCCACTTGGGGTTCATACATGAATAATTGAAGTTAAATAATATTTGAGATATATATCTGTTTGCAACAAATTGGTAGACTGCACTGCCGACCGCTGCTGGCACCCTTAGAGCCACATGGCTGCTGTTGCTATATTGATCCCGGCAGCGATCGTTTATATTAAAACGAACTGAATGTCCAAAGGTATTAAGAGTTTCCATTTCATTTAACAACAACAAGGTCTGCACAAGCAGCAAAGTCTAGGATTTAAAAAAAATGAAGCTAAAGTGGAAGTTCTAAAAAACAAACAAACAAAAAAAAAATGCAGTTCCATAAACGGCCACTTGGGGGTGGCGCTGTCAAAATTTACAGCGGAAATAAAACATTTTTACAGTCTGGTTTCATCGTGACAACTGTGTTGCTGTGTTTTTTTTTATTTTTTTTATCCAAATCATATCAAGGGTTAAAGCTAAGTGTAGTTAAGGCCGTGAGCGTAAGGCGTAATGTTAGCTCGTATGTTGCTAGCTCGTATGTTGCTAGCTCTTATGTTGCTAGCTGTCCATCTTGCTGCTGCCGCCTACCCACCTCAGCTTCATTCACGGTTAAATTCGTTTGCCAATTTTTGATTATCTAAGGTGGAGTTAGTGTTCAATACATCTGTATGAGCCAAATACTAAATCCGAAAGTGGTCAGATTTAAATTAATAAACATGCAGGACATTGACCAGGTCTGTAAAGTCCTCTCGTGTTGTTAAAACCCCAGTTACACTCTGTTCTAGGACCCTTTTTACCCACTGCTCATGTTTCTTGGTTGCAATTATCTGCATGTAGGTACCGTTTTTTTCTTTTTTTGTGTGAAAATCAGCACTTTTAATTCAAATCAAATTTTGAATTTCAAGCCAACTCTCCAATTTTAATTCCACCACTAGATATTGCATAATGAAAACAAGCCTCAGCCTTTCGGCTTCCCGGGCTGCTTCAGCTGTTTTAGAGCTCTCGGGTATTGCATTGTATCTGCGTGTTTGCAGCTGCCTGAAGTCACCACGGGACAAAAATAACCTTTGCAGCCTCATCTGCTTTCTCCACTCTCGGTATTAATTCGCACGTGCACGCACACAACACAAACAGTCAGCCAATCAGAGGTCAGTAAAAGGTCACCTTTGCTTACCTGGTCTCCCGGGTGACGAGGAAGAAGCTGTCATCGGGCGCATCGATCCAATTGGGGCGTCTCTTGCGGATCATGACTCCACCACGGGTGCTTCCGCCGCTGCTGTTGCGGCCATTATGCTAAAAATAAAAAGACGATTGAATATTATTTATTTCTTCGAGACGCGATGAAAATGTGTAAAACAAAGGTCGTCAAAACACAAGACACCCACCATGAGGGGTCCACCTGTCGTACCTGGGTTCTCTGCAAAAAGAAAGCCACAGCAGTGAGAGAAAGATGCAAAGCGTGCGTGAGGGGAATCTGTAAATAGTATTGATTAGTTTATGACTTTTCCTAGTAACAAGTGGTGCAACAAAAATGACTGTGTTTCAATTGCAGTAAAAATAGTGAAGTTACCAATAAAAAACAAAGTGTCAGACTGAAGTTGAATCATCCAAATTATCCAAATGACCCCCATCTGCTGATTCGCTTTCATTAGAATTAGTTGTCATTCTCTCCAACGAGCTAGTTTAGATAAGAAATGGCAGAAAAGGTTATCAACTCCGAGTGTATCTCCACTAATTGGATTTTATCAAGCATAAGGATGACAGAAACATTGGATATCAACACTGTTTGGTCCCCAAGGTTCATTCACATTATAAGTAACTCAGTTAAAAGAGAGAGGGGATGCATTTTCCAATATTTTGGAGGGGAGGGGGGGTGGCTTTAACAGTTAAGTAATGACTTTCTGCTTCGGGGCAAAATTAAGTTAAGCAATAACATTTTTATTGGAGAAAAAAAAAACAAGTCATAATTGTGGAATTAGTTCAGCTTTCTCTCTCTTTTTTTAAAATTTTAATATAAAAGGAGGTGCGCGTGTGTACCTGAGCGCCTGTCCGGGTCAGCCCTGCTGTGGTGATGGTAGCTGCGTTTGCCCAGCATGCCGTGGGGGCCGTGCGGGAGAGAGGAGAGGAGGCGTCGCGGAGGCGGCGTCTGCAGGCCCGGCGTGCGGTGGGAGCGGGGGGCGTGGGCCGCCGGACGAGACTCTGGAAGAGACACCACACTGGAGCTGCATAAACCGGCTCCTATAGACCATCTGAATATTTCCTCCTCCAAAGCACTGGAGTGGAACGACGGTCACTGTGTGTGTTGTTGTTGGTTTTATTACCTAGAAACTGCACAACACTGGTCAGAGTGCTCCTTTGGGCGGCTCTGGTTTTGGGTAGGCGAGTCCCTTGACCTTCCGACACCCTCAACATGTCTAAATACACACAGAAACTTCTGTCAGTGTCACGTGGACTGCACAAACTCTCTCTCTATATACTGAACCCCTGCCTAAAATGTTTATGACGACTACGTGAATGCAAAATGCCTCTTCTTGTGCATATGAATGTAGAGAAAGAGTCAAACCACCGATGGATTAATGCGCTTTCGGGGATGCCCACAGAGGAATCCTCTTCCGCCGCATGCACATACAGGTGTCAGTACATGCTCACATGCAAAGAGAACACACCGTTAACACACATACATCAAATTATGGAGGCGTTATGACAGCAGGCACTGAAGGTTGAGTCCCATGCTGGAGGGAGGGAAGGAGGAAGTGGGGAAGGGGGAGGAGGTTGAGAGGGTGTGTCTCTCCTCTTGAGTGTGGTGGAGTTGATGGACAGATAACACGGACACATGAAGCACAAGGACTCGGAAGAGATGCTTTCAGGTGTGGCTTTATTTGGAGGTCTACTCTCACATTCACACAGCAATGAAAGAAAAGAGCAAAAAAGAGGTAGAAGGTGAGATGAGGATACCGCAACAGTCGTTAGAAAAATGAAGGGTGAGGAGGCAAACTGCAAAGGGGGAAGAGCGAGGAGGGGGGGGGAGAATGAGTCTGAAAGGCAAATCCTGTCCACGGGATTTGCAAGACAGAAGAGGCAACAGGATGGATTTGGATGAATATTGCATGATCATCTGAGTGAATGGTATGGCGAGGTAGGGTCCATCCTGACTCCTCGCAGGTGAGCCTAAAATACAGCGGGCCGACGAAGCCAGCAGCAAAGAAGAGCAGCCACATTATTCTTTGTACACGATTATCAAGTCTCGTCCTCTCTCTCCCCCCCCCCCCCCCCCGTTCTTTTCATCCGTCTAAAAGCTCACAGTCGGTAGAAACATCACGTTCAATAAACCCCGACGAACACACACACACACACACACACACACGGTTAACAGAATGACGGGGAAATGTGCGCGGAAAGGAACAAAACAAAACAAAAAAATGGAGATGGCAAAAAACACGCTGAAGCCGAGGTTTGGTATTTACAGTGATCATTTGTGGCTGAGACAGCACAGAAAAGGGGGAGGGGGGGGGCGCCGCCGTTTCCAGGGGCGCCGTGCAAAATAGAGCCTCTCTTAGTAAAATACATTTTCTCTACATCTAACTTCAGCAAGGATACGGCTCAGACTACAATAAGACTTCTATTGGATACCGTTACAATCTATTCGTTTCAGACAGGAGCAAATTCAGTTGTGTGTTTTCAAAGTGTGTGTGTGGGTGGGTTTATGTAGAAGAGCCCCGTTTCACCATTAATCTTTGTATATGTTTGCAACAATGGCTTTTCGAAAATCACAGCAAACCAAGAACCATAAAAAGAACGAAACAAAACAAAACAAAAAAAAATAATCACGAATGAAAAGATGATCAAAACTCATAGTTATGAGGACAGGCAGTCTTTATTGGAAACAGGGGGTGGGAGAATACAAAAAACAAAATAATAATAATAACAATAATAATAAAAACAGAAAGAGACAGACGGGGGAGCAGAAATGGGGGGCGGAGGGGGGGTTGATGGAGGGGTAGTCGGGGTGAGGAGAGGTGTGTGATTGTGTTTCTGTATGCTGTGTTTCGTCTGCAGATGTGTGTGTGTGTCTGTGTTGGTGTGTGTGCGCGTCCATGTAGGCAGAAGTTAGGAGGAATTGAAAGAGCTCTTACACTCTGCCTTTATGGCCCCACAGTTAATGGGGACAAAGGGCCGGCGTGCGGCACGGCGCAGCCTGATGATGTCACGGCACATGTGCCGGGCCAGCTTGGTGAGGCGGGTGGCCTGCAGCAGGAAAGCCTGCTTGGTCTTCATGGAGGACTTGGGGCTGCCGCTGTTTCGCATCGGCACCATGTGGTTGGACTGGCGAGGAGCGTGACCCCTGGAGCGAGACTCCTGGGATAGAAGGAGGGGAGAGAGAAGAGGAATGAGGCGTGAACACGGTTGAACCGCTGGCAGATTATTTAGAAAGCAAGTCCAGGAAACTGTCTAACGGTCTTTGGGTCAGTGTGTTTTATCTTGAAAGGATGCACGTGGCAAATGGTGCGTTCAAGATACCAGGGGAAAAAGCAACTAGCAGCAATTCCTGTTGAACAGAAGCCGCCAATTTGAAGAAACGATGCCGTTAACGTGCTGAAAGCTGAGTTTGCGACAAAAGCCATTACGAGCTACACTGTCACCGCTGAAGTGTTTGTGATGCGTTTAACTGATAACTAGCGAACGAACAAAAATGATCGGTTGGCGCGTCGGTGGAGCCAGCTCAACTTTGACTTGTAGCACATCTCGACCGTCACGTAGCAACAAGCGTCAAACATCGACTTCTCGCTTCGTAACGCCAGACTCTATTGGAAATATATTGTAGCTTGTTGATCTCTTGCTGCTAGCGTAATAGGCTGTTTAGGCTTCTGCGTAAATTTGGCGCTGTAGCTAACCCTAACACCGTAGCCCGACGTGCACCTCCCCCATAAATGTAACTGTACGTGACTGGTCCGCTTGGTAGTAGCATGTTTCCGTTTTAGTATTTCCGGCTGCTTCTCCGCAACTTTCGAATTGATTGTTTAAGATCAACAAACATGGAACACATCGAGGAAAGGTTGACTGAGGAGGTTCGGAGATACAAACATTTCTACGACTCGCCGTCTGCGAAGTTTCGGCAAAAGTTTCAGTCGCTGTTGTTGAAAGTAGAAACAAAAATTAACCCGACTGGCAAAAAAAAAAAAGACACATCGCCAACTAGAGTTTGGGTGACGGAGTCTATGTCCCGCAGTATGTACCTATCCTCTTCCTTACTCTCTAGATACTGAAAGACAGGTGTATTCTTGCTTTTTAGCCTATCCCCAGTGCTATTTAACCACACGCCCTTTCGTTTATTTATTTATCTTTTTACCTTGACAGAGAACAAATGAAAGAATGCAGCTCGGCAGAGAGATCGAACCATTACGAGATCATGACTTCACAGCCTGAGCAACATTTCAACACCAAAAATGTGGCTGAAACACCCGTGGTTGATTAGTGTGAACAAAGCAAAAGACTCAACAGGAGTTGAGGTTCATGAAAATTACTTTAAAATAATAATAATAATTAAAAAAAATTCATGGTTGCAATCTTTAGCTTTTCTTGATACTTTAAGGACTTCACTAAACTGGACAATCGGTCAGAGGGGAAACTGCAGTGTAAGCCGTGTACGCCATTGAGGATAATTACAGTCTCTAAAACATCCATCAAGTTGAATCTTGCAATGCTTTTCCACTAGACTGTATTAGATAAATGCACTTAGACATGTACAGCAGTACTCAGACTAGTAATTAATTAATGAATTAATTAATACCGACAGTAAGAGCTATATTACAATTCCTGTTAGACACTTCCTTGGCATATTATCATTATTTCTATACTGTATAAACACAATTTTACCAACGTTTTATATTTAAACTAATGTGGTTTAGTCAATAACCTACAGCTAAATGATTCACAACTTTCCTTCCGAGCCTTTTTTTCCTTTTTAATCTTCTGTTAAAATAAAATAAAGCAGAAACTTTCAAAATGGTCAGTTTTTGCGTGTTTCTTCTGACTGACGCTTACATTGCTTGCCGGGCTGGGCGAGGTCCTCTCCTCCGGGGCCTCGGCTCTGCTCGGCATCTTCAGACCACCGTACTTCTTCCAGTACATCCAGCAGGAAACGCACAGTCGGCACTGCATGTTCGGAGGCCCCCACGAGTACCACTGGGCCGACTGCATGGCTGTTAATGTACAAAACGCATTAACGCTCGTTAGAGGGGTTTCAGGAGAAAGTGGTCTCAAGGGACCCGGAAAACCGATCTCTGTTCCACCGTCTCTCTCCAAATGATCAATACTCGTACTCTGGAGGGACTCGTGCTTCCTAGTGACTCTAAGTACCGAACAAACATCTGAAACTTTGCCCGCAGAGATAGAGAATAAAAGACACAATAAGCAGACGGACGAGTTGGACACATTTAGCTTATTTTAATTAAATATGGATTTGTTTGCAGCTCCATAAATGCAAATATCTTAAAAGTTTTGCACCGTGCGTCAAACATTTAAAGACACCTGCTTGTGAAACTTAAATTTTTCACCATTTTCTGATAATTAATCTACATAATAATCAATAGAATTGCCAGCTGGAGCGCCTGTACAAGAGAAGGTCCAGAATACGTCTTCATAAAACGCACATTTTTACAGAGACCGTCCGATATGAAACCCTCACTGAGAGCCAAATGAAGGGAGATATTGATCACTGGATTTGCAACAGCTGCTGTTACTGAGCAGATAAGAAGGGAGGGGAGGGAAAATTAAAGGAAAGCGTCTCTTGTCGAGTCAGAAAAAGTCATTAGCGGAGTTCAATCTTTTAACGGGCTAACTATTTCTAATTGACTTATGTTCACTGGCCTGGCGATTTCAATTTCACACTTGCCATGCTTAACCACACACTCACTCACTAACACACACACAAAAACAAACTCACTGTAGCAGCTCTCGCAGGCTCTGCCCCCGCCTGCTGTATGGTAGGCCCCGGGGCCCGCTCCGTTCACCGTCGCCATCTTGCCGTTGGTCATCGAGATCTGATTGGGGTTGGGTTTGTTACTGACGGAGAGGAGGAGGAGAAGAGATTTAAGAAGCTTGAATGGCTGCAGAGCACTTTACATTGCGGCAATGAGATCTAGAATCCACGACTGAACAGAGAAGTAAAGAAACTTACTACGTGGGGATATAAACCTGCTTCAGTTTGCTTTCTGCCTCCGCTGCCTTCAGTCTCTTCTGCTCATGGAGAAACGCAAAGAACACAATCGTTAATTAATTTCTTGTAACAAACAGCATCCTCGGATACAATTTAAAACCTTGAAAAAAGAAAAAAAAGAAAAATAGAACTGCAGCTTCAAAATAGGACCGTGGGACTACAGAAAATCATTAAATGTGTCAATGCATTTCAAAAGGTGTCATTTCCTTCCATTTCTTGGCAAGTGATGGTTTCCTGACACCTTCCACTGAGTGAATGCATGAGGTTGATTTCTCTCTGAACACGGGAGAAACGCTCTGACACAGAAGGTTAACCCTTCGCGTACAGTGAAGACTCACTCGTGTTGCACGTTTGGTTGATATCGGCAGTCCAGAGTGACCACTGCACCTAATATCGTAGCTTATTTGTCGCCTTTTGCACGTTTTGGGTGAAGGGCATAAACCATAGACTGTATATAAATATGGACTACGTGTCGCCACTGCCTCGAAACTGGCCAAACTGATGCTAGTTTCCCGGGGATACGTGCAGCACCATCTTGCAAGTTTGGAGCCAGAGTCTACGCAGTACGGTCCGAGAGTGACATTGATGACCCGCCCACACTTCCACCGGACTCACTCATATTTTCGTTTAATTAATACTACGCTCTGCTCTACTTCCACCAGTTACAAAGAAATGTTTGATTATACACTGTTCCTATTTATTTTTTAAAATTTTTTTACAACTCTCACAGTCACATGGGGCCGCTTTACGCAGCGGTTGGCATGGCAACTGGTAGTCACCATTATGTCACATCCTGTTACTAAAGCATCAAATACCCAACTAAAACGAAACTCACCCAACAAATTGACACTTAAACATTGATTAACGTTATATTAACTACCTAAAATGACAGGCACCATCCTTTAAAAAACATTATTTGACGTGTATTTTAGTGTTTTAGTTCGTCCCAAGTCCCATCCACTAACATGGAGGGGGTGGAGCTTATGACCTATACTGCAGCCAACCACCAGGGGGAGCTCTACTTGCTCTGGCTTCACTTTTGAGGAGCAGTTCCGCTGTCCATCTTTATACAGTCTATGGTCTAACCACACAGGCTGAGAATATTAACATCTTCAGAGTTTAAATTTTTGATTAAGTTTAGAAAACCTGCATTAATGAGGGAAATTATGTTTCAAAAATTTTATAATTTTACAGGCAATGAAACCATCCATTCCCTGTGTCAAAAACGTCAATTGAAGAATTAAAAGGACAAATAATCTCATATGAACTTTACAAAAAATAAATAATAATAATCACAAAATTTTCTATAACTCACTTTTTATTTATATTAGGCAGCATAGAGTGGAGTTTTAGCAAACATGTACCACTGAGGAGTTATTGGTTTTGTTTGTTCTTGTTTAGTTTTAGTAAGAAAAACAACAGGCGTTGACAAAAACTCCCCAGTGAGACTGATACTTCCACACCACACCACAGCACATGACTATTTCAAGAAATAATTACTTTCGTGGTCTCACCTGTTGCACATATCTGTCTGTGGTCTTCCACATGTAGTAGTACTCTATGATGCTGGTCAGAGACTTCCAGGGAAGCTTCACATGCAGAAAGGAGAGCAGGGATAGAGAGCGAGAGAGAGAGAGAGAGAGACATAGAGCAAATTAATGATATTAATATCTCATGTTCTTGCCATCTGGGTGCGAAAGTCTTCATGTATATTCATGAGCGAGAGGCATCGTGACCGCAGAGGCTGAGGCTTCTACTGGCTTTGCTTGGTTCTAGGCCCCAGATGAAAACACACACTCCTGCACTGACACACACACGGCAATTCACACATTTAATAAGTATTCATGAGCACCTGGTGTCAAGGCGTACACCCGTATCCTGGCTTTATTGTACAGTAGAGGTAGACGACGGTAAGGAAAAGTTCAAAAGACTCCAATAGTCTAACCCCTGCAGGCTTGAAATGCGAGTATTGAAATTGATAATTTCGTCCTTCACAGAACAGCAGCTGTGGTCCCGTTGAATTTATGCCGATTACAATGGATTCCCATTGTGACAGATTTTCACAGAGGAGGAGGAAAGAACTGCCAAAACAGTTTTAGAAACTTCTCTCATGTCCAGCCGTATGCTAAGTAAGTAAGTTTCGAATCGTTTTATTTTTCACAACAACGGGCTGTGAACTGCAGAATTCTCTCACAACAATTCAAAACACACTTACAAAGTCTTGTCGGATGTCATTGAAGTCTTTTCCATATTTCTCTAGCGCCTCTTCGAACATGGCGGCCTCTGATGCGCTCCACTCCTCCATCTCGTCCCTGCAGAGCACCGGGCCGCCCGCTGGGACCAGCACACTCAACGCGCTGGACAGATCGTAATTATGGCGATGCAGCGTGTCCATCGCGTGGAACTGAGACATACAGAAAGACGGTTATGATCCATTATTCGATTCCAGATTAGCTGCTGATAAGAGGGGGGGAATGTGCGTATCTCACCAGTGTGATATCTCGTGAGGCTGCAGCTGCACTCATGTGTAAGCTTGGCTGTCTGACTGAGCTGCTGCAGTCCAACGCTCGGGCAAAGGTCCCGACCGCCCTAAAAACACCCAGAACACAGAATGCATTTATTACATATATAGTCTTGCGGTAATACGAAGCAAGCGCATGCAAACGAGCCCTTAACAAAATTAACTGTTGTTGTTTACTTTGGTTTAAACACAAACCTCAGGTTGATTGGATTTTTTTAATCCAATTTCCATCCTTTTCTTATAAAGAAAAGCCATGATACATCCAAATATTGGATAACAGATTAAATAAGGAGCCCTACCTACAACAACAATGTGATTTCATTTCTTTTTTTGTAATATCACACAACAAATAGACAAAATAAAGGAGCTGCATTATGTGTTCTTGACACCACTACGGGTCTACAGGTGTAAGAAAGAATTATTCCATTTTCTATGACATACATAGTATACACCGATCAGGCATAACATTATGACCACCTTCCTAGTATCGTGTAGGTCTCCCTTGTGTCTCCAAAACAGTCGTGACTCATCAGAGAACGGACATGGTCCTTCTGAGGGTGTCCTGTGGTGTCTGGCAACAGGATGTTGTTAGTGGGGGGCCTTTGAGGGGAGGGGCCTCTGTGGATCATCCCACAGATACTTGATCAGTTTGGGATCTAGTGAATTTGGAGGCCAGGTCAACACCTTGTGCTGTTCTTCATGTTTTTTTTTTTTTTAGTTGTTCCTAAAGTGTTTTTGTGTGTGTGTCTGTGTCAGGCTGCATCCTGCTGGGGATGGCTGCTGCCGTCAAGGAGTTATAGGGTGGGGGTGCCTGGTCTGTTCTAGGTGGGTGCTACATGTCTAAGTAACATCCACACCAATGAATGCCAGGTCCAAAAGTTTCCCAGCAGAACATTGTATTGTCACAAGATGGTTAATGTTATTTACTTCACCCGTCAGTGGTCATAATGTTGTGGCTGATCGGTGTATAATATGGAGTTGATGAGGTTGCAGGTGTAGATGACAAAGGTGACCTACCGTGCCACCACTAGAAATTGGTCTATCTGTTTGTTGGTGAGCGGACACTCTGGATCCCACAGTTTTTCTTCTAGTTTGGACTGGTCCCTCTCGTCAGCCTCTCCTGCAAAGAAAACAAACAAGAGGCAACAGCTTATAGGCAGCACTGGAACATAACTGCACACAAAAGATGTAGAAATGTATGAGTCTATAAGTTTGTGTATATAAATAGAGCTGCCCGAAAATAATCTACTTACTGTCCAAGGAAATCACAAACGACATAACGGGACATATTTGGTTTTGAAGTACAAACTGTGTAATATACCCTCTTGTAACATTTCAGGTACGTCTGCCTGAAAGCGCGGCCCCACTCTGATCTCTCCTTTATCAGCCAGCAGAGTCTTCTGTGTCGGGTCGTACACCAGCGAATAAAAGAAGGTATCCTGAAGAAAACAATGGATCAGTCAGCAAACGTAAGCATCAGCCTCTATGACTGGGCCACAGGAATCTGATGACGCCTCTAATGGGCCACTGAACTTTCCTATAATGCATATGAACCTTAAACTTAAATCATTTGGAAGTTCCCCGCTATTCTCAGTGATATTACCAAGACACTCTGCTGGTCTACTCATAATCTCCGACTGCATAATAGACATAACAATCCGCACAGTCATAGCAAGATAACACCATGGTAGAACGAAGAAAGTTTTAGTAAGAAGATAAGAAAAATCTACCCTAGAGTATTTTAATATTTAAGTGTTTAAGTAGGACATTGTTCAGCAGAGATTGCAGCTTCTGAAATGTGCACATTTGCTGCTCTGGTTGATTTAGTCTGAGGAGCTGGTGGAATATATCCAGCAAACCTGCAATTTTCCTACTTTTTTGTGGAACCAACTACAATTTAAGAAAACAACCAGTTCAATTATTAAGAATAAAAACAACCGTTAGTTGCAGGCCCCGAATCGTCCTTCAGTATTTGATATTCAACGTATGGTTGCTTCAAAAAAGTATTCAAACCCCTTCTACCTGTTGTGTTATTTTAAACGGAGACCATCTTCAGGTCTCTCCTCAGAGTTTATGTGGGGTTTAGAGCTTGTTACATACTCCACAAACTTTGTTCTCGCTAATAGGGCTGCGAGAACAAGAAAAAAGTCAAGGAAGTTCTCATAGGGCAGCATACGTCTGCAGGATACGTCACTAAGCATTGTAGTTGACGCGGGAGACGGACGATGAGAGGCACTGTTCTCATTATCTTCCGATGTCAGCCAGTCGTTCTGACGACCGTGTCTGTCGGATCACGCAGTTCATTCATCATTCAGCATGATCTCTACCCAGTAGAGCAGGGGTCTTCAACGTTTTCCAGGCTAAGGCCCCCCAAACTGATGGAGACATGGAGCGAGGACCCCCTACTTATGTATATGTGTATTTAAAGACATTTAAATTTATGGGGAAAAAAAATAATCGCATTCACGCCCCCCCCACAGTACCCTCGCGGACCCCCTAGGGGTCGTGGACCCCCTGTTGAAGACCTCTGCAGTACAGAATATTAGCATCTGGGAGCTCAGAGGTGGCTACTAGCATTTCCCCTTTTCCACAATATCCACACCCACTTCCAATTTCTGACCAATCACAGACTAACAACTGGACAAACTTCTGCCTGGTTGATGTGTCAAGACTAGAATAAACTTCTCGCAGAGTATGTAACAAGCTTAAGTCAGAGCTGATGTGCTGCCACAGTCTGTAGCCAGTGGGTCTAAGCTTCTTCTATTCTTCAACTATTAAAGCCACTGCCTTGGGGGACACTCAAAGCTTTAGTTTTATATCCTTGCCCTGAGGATACAATGATTCTCCGAAAGTATATTAAAGAGGTATATCCAAAAACGTTAAAGAAAGGCAGCTAGACTCGTAAAGTTTCTTGAAGAGGTTTCGCCACCCATCCAAGTATCGTGTGGGTGTAGAAACTTGCTTGACTAGTGTCAGTTATGAGTGGCGAAACATCTTCAAGAAACTCCACAAGTCCAGTTGCCTCACTTTAACGTTTTTTGGATACACCATGACCTGGATGACTGAGAGCCTTCACAGACGTAAAGAGCTAAACGTCCTCGGACTTCACGGCTCGGTTTTTGACCTGACGAGTCGTTCGGGGGGGTTTGCCTTTACAAACTGCTTCCAATCAAATCATTTCGTAACCACAGGTTACCACAGATACAGAGAAAAGAAAATGGGATGCAAATTACCACAATCTGGGGGTGCCGTTGCACAATGTCTGTAGACGTCTGTAAATGAGACATTTGGGTTCAAATTTCCTTCTAATTTCCAAAACACAGGTACGTTTGTATTGCGGGTCATCGGGTGTAGATTAATGGGCGTATAAATACCAGTTTTTATTCATTTAAAATAAAATTTACAACATAATAAAGTGTGAAAACGCCTCTGCCGCCTGTATCAAAGCATGTATGCATGTGTACGACAGGCCCTTCTACGATGACAGTCCTGATCTAACAAAAACCGGTAAGTGACATAAAATTTTCTCCTCTCTGGCTTACCTCTTTGTCAAGGTATGAAAGAACAGCTTCCGTCTCGTTCAATAAAGCAACACTGCACTTCCCCCTAATGGAAAGAGAGAGAGAGAGAGGGAGGCACACACACACCATGTAAAACACAGACAAAGGAAGTGACCAGGCCTTCACGGATAGGTTCATGGCTGAATGAGCGACTATCCATGGGCACTGCCTGCACATGACAAGGGTCTGTACGCTCTGTTGTGTACACGAGCTTTCGCACAGTACCTGATATGTGTCGCAGGTAGACTCTCATACTGCCGGGAGAGGAAGAGCTCTCTGTGGCGAAGCTGGTGTTTCTGTTTGTCTGTTAGCTCTGTCTCTGTCGGGCTCTCCTTCTCTTCTTCCAACTCCTCTGTAAAGGCACAGGCAGACGATTAAATCGGGCGAAAATCACATCGGTGAACGTATTAATAAAAGATTAACTGATGCTGCTATCCATGCATCACAGGCGCAAACTAAATAAGGACTCGTGACAGATAAATTACAGAACCACAGATCAAAGGAGATATCAAAGTCAGATGCATTTGTCTCTGGACTTCATACGAAGTTGCAGAGCTGTGCTGTCTGCAGAAATAAAAATTGCTCTGGAGTGCTTCGCAATCACAAACAATAGCTGCGATCCAGTAAAGAAACCCAAGTTATTATGCTCGGGACTATGACTAGAACACAGTGCTGAGTCGGCGCATAATACCAGCCAGTATACAAACATTTTAAATCATTGTTACACAGAGCAGACATACACTTAAAGATCATCCATCATTGGCGACTACATCACTACAAGTGTACTACAACTAGAGCGGTGTTCACAACCTCGTAAACATCCTACTAACCCGGATGCTTTAATGTTGTCATTTGTAATTAAGTCACTCCCTTATCACAGAGATAAGCAGTCTGGTCGTTAATTCATAAAACGAACGAGGGGATTTTGTCAGTATATTAGCGAGTCCATGCGTTAAAACACGGCATGGTAGCAAAAGAAGTCGATATCGGCTCTGTCGATTCCTCAAATCTAATTTTCGGAGACAAATCAAATTTTCAGACACTCCCGACTGCCACAAACACATTTTCTATTCAAATTTATTGTGCTGGAGGGTGAGCGGCTCTTTGGCAGAGTCCTTGGCACATAAAACCAAAGCTATCTGCATTGCTGCGTTACTTCAAGTCAGTGCCAAAGAGTCTGAAAAGATGACAATGCCTGTTTGATTATGGTAGGAACTGGAGATACCGGACAATAACAACAACCAATGCAGGTGCAGCAACTCCTGACTTAAGCCTCGTCACGCTACATGCGTCGTGTTTTGAAAAAGGCCCGGCTCATGACGTGAGCTAGGGGCTGCTCACATTATCAGCAGGTTGCCGTCGTTGCCATTCAGTCGATAATTATTTTATTCACAAATGCGTATTAGTCTGGAACCTCTCCGTTTATTTGCAAGGGCAGTTATCTACAGATGCAGACCAACACGACGCCGGATGGAAACGGATGGACCTAAAAATCAATTACAGTAATGACACATGCGACGTAGTTATCTTGGTGCTTAATGAAAGACTGTGAGCGGTCCATCACAAGGCGGCTGAATGGGGGAGAAAATTAAAACGAGCAGCCCGCCTTCCAAGCTATTGTACTGGTACCAAACACTTTTATTGTGGATAGATTCCAGCGGGAAAATATTTGTTTATTTCCGCGACTCCCTGTTAAGTCTCTTGCCATGCTAATGCTTCACCCACAGCTGTTGTTTGATCGTGTGCTACAGTGATTAATAAGCCCGTCAGACAAAACAGATGCAAATTTCGTGACAAGGCTCAGCCATAACTCCACGCAGAGTCCCGGTGATTCCAAGTGAGATTTTTACTCAAATTAGGAAATAAAACGCTCAGTACGACTCGCTTCTTCTCCACCTTCAGTCTGCTTCGACTTTTATTAACTCTGCACATTCTGCAAATCACATTTAGTGGCTGTGCTACCGCTTTTCCCCTGCACCATAAATTGAGTGACTTATTTTTTGCGCTGCTACTGGTTTTATTAATGATTCTGCCTCTTCTTCTTCTGGCCAGCTGGTAGATGACGGACTACAAATAGCTTGAGGCGATTGCAATCAATGCAACGGTCGCTGCACATCGTACGGCATGGAGTCCAGCTAAACCAGAAAAACTCGTTTTTGCAATTGATCTGACACGTGGAGGGAACAGCGCGTAGCCACAATACAGCGCGCTCCCGTCTGGGACGAGTGCCTGTAATGTAAACTTTATAAGCACATATATTCACTCGGCCTCCTGCTGCTGCTCCTCATCTAAGTGTTGAGATTTCTTTGGCAAGCGGGATCTTTTTTAAGGCTCAGATTTTCTCGCTCTCAGTGATAAACAATCGAGAAATTAATGCGATTGTATATAAATACGAATGACGTCATATTTTTAAGTCGCGCAGAGACGCCTATTTATACTTCAATTGCAGCATCTCTGAAAATAGCCGTGACTAAACGGCTGCACTCTTGAGACCGCGGGTGACATGAGAAAAACCCGACTGTTAAAATGTGCAAGGTGCTAAATAGAAACGCTGCTCGGCATGTCTGCATGACTGACATGAAGCAGAAGGGTTGTAATGAGATTTTGGAGCTTTAATGTCTTTTAATTAACAAAAAATTATCTATAAAATAGACAGATTCTCACTTCTCGAATGTAAATTTGCCGTTTATTCCCTTAATGACTTGTCCAACTAATCCTGCAGACTGCTTGTTTCGTGAAGCCGACACACCAACAGACTAAAATGAACTTAAATGTTTTAGCTTTCTCTCTGACATAGTAATAACTTACATTCAACATGTTATACAAAAAAGTCTGAATGAGCAACAGGGGTTTCCTACTCACTTGCATGTTTATCTGCGAGCTGGATGAGGCTGTGGGAGATGTCTCTCCTTCTGTAGAAACAAACCACCTTGGCCTCCACATTCCCACTGGCGGTCTGAAAAAGAGGGGACAGAGAGCTCCAGGTTGACTGAGAGAAGGGGGGGGCAACACCTCCTTGCAGAACCCTGTAATTTCCCAAGAGACCTGGCTCCGTTGTGACCAGGGCAGCGACAGTGTTTTTGATCAGATGATTGATTTATTGTCTCCCCGTATAATTAGCCTGACAGGCTTTAAGACTCAGCCAGCATTAAATGCCGTGACTGATGTAGACTTGAGTGGATGTGGGGGTGTGAGTTTTGAGAAAGGGCTCAGAAAACCTTTTACCCCCACTTAAAACTGCCCGTCTCCAAGTTCTGCAACGTTATTTTGGGGCATATAAAGGATGTGGGCAAAATAGCAGTAACAGTGATGTGCACTACAAAGCAACACCACAAACCTGCAGCCACAGAGATACCCATCATGTCTGATAAACCCCACACTGCATACTGTCTGCATCTGCATCTGCTGCAGCAAATCTTTATTAAACTGCATCACACTACAGGAATTGACTTCATCTGCCCCCCTTTATGTCTGATAACTGTTAAAGTAGCCGTGTTTCCATTTAATTGTGAACCAGTTCTGAACTCTCAAGATTAAAGAGAGTTTCCATGAATGTGGCTGCGTAGTGTCGTTGAGGATGGAAACATACGCTAGTGCTCTTTACAGGCTCGGTAGCAACGTGTGCAACTGGAAAGATTTTTATCTCAATGAATGAGGCAAAACTATGCTCTTGCGAGGGGACACCACTTGAGACCGCAGTCCGTTTATGAGGTCAGGAGGAAACGTATATTACCCAGACCACCTCCAAATGTGATCTGAGTGACAAATATTAATACTAGGTCTGAACAGGGCCTGTGCTACAAGTGGCTGCAAGAAGCAGAGGTTGCAAACAAAAAGAAAACCACAAAAGGACCCCTCGCATGTGGGACTGAAGCGTCGTCTTTACTAGAAGTGCAAACAGCTAATCAGTCGTGTGAGCAATGCTACGTCAGAGCTTATTCAGAAAGTGCATTCATTCTTGTTTTTCTTAATTTCCACAAGCTTTCCATAAACATTTTCAATGTGGCTAGTGTCTTCTCATATGTTTATAGGATATTGTGCCAGTTTTCTTAATTGAGATAAATTACAATCTCCTTGGACGCAAGTTAAAACAGGAAACTCCACGACTGATCAGACATTAGCAGAAAAGCCACATAAGAGTTTTTCACAAAACTTGGCTTTAATATAACATAGCAGGAGAAGCACAGGTGTGTTAATGATGGCTGCATTCCACTTAAGGCGTAGCCGCTGCTCATGTTGACCCACATGGCTTACTGGGACGCTTAAAAGAACCGAGTCACTGTTAATTAAAAAAAAACAATTTTTGCTTCACTTGTGGTTTTCCTGCTACGGCAGCTCAAAATGTTCCCTGTGAAGTAGGGGTATAACTTTACAAAGCTGGTGTCTACTTACACACGGCTTCATAGCATTTATTTTTCTTTTTTTAAGTTAAAACGCTACGTGAGCTCTTGAAAAGCTTATTACAATAATGACCCCGCCTACACACGCACACACACCTATAGGTGTGTCCACTAACACTACTAATGACAGTTAGGAGGACGGCGAGCGCACCTGTCTCCTTCAGTTATAAGGCAAACACTTAAAAGTCACAAATTCACACACACAATGGCAAAAGAAAAGGGGGGGTGTGGGCAGGAATAGAGAAGAATCCAAGCTATTCACCCTTGGGCATAAAGAGTCATAAACACACAGACAAAAAAAAAAAAAGGGACACCCAAGCACTTCAGTACCTTGTTGAGTTCTTCTATCCGGCGGATCAGGTAAGGGTTACTGGAGGAGTTCTCAAAGAATACATAATCTGTAACACAAAACACAAAGTGATTATTTTACTGTGACACTTAATCGTCCTTTCACACCAAAAGTAAATAATATATTTAAATATATGCATCTCAGAGGAACTACCATCCCATTCCCAACTCACTGCGAAAGTAATTAAAAGAAGAGAAACTGGCTGAGTAACATACCATAGTGTTCGCCTTCATTTATTAAAAAGAGAAGCCATGGACACGTTATTAAAGCTATGCAAACTACATCTTTGTACGTCCGCTAGTAAAGAATAATTGTAAGCAGTTAAACAGGTGCAAAAAATATTGATGTAGTTTGAGATGTGAGACGGTTACCATAAAGTTTGTAAGTTTAATAAATCAAGGAAGCAAAATTGTCACGATAGCTTATTTAAATGCACATATTCCACTGCACATCAGTCAAGGCAGGATGTGCGTTAAACTTTGCACAACTTCAGTGCATGGCACAAATGGGACATTCACGCACCATCAGAAATATTGTACTGTCCTAAGTTCAGGACGCATAAACACTCCGGCAAGAAAGATAAATATGTCAGAAGGATCCGGTAAGCATCATGTAAATCCTTCATTATAATTTGCCAATTTGGCAGCAACAGAATAAATAAATAAGAAAAAGAAAGTAACACAAATCTCCTTTGTTATTATTATTATTATTCAGTCAGGAAGGAAAAAAAAAAACTTGAGGTGGAGTTTACAAAGTGCACCTGAAGGCAGCAGGAGAACTTGACTTAAAAAAAAAAAGGTGACCATATGTCCAACAAACAGGTACACCTTGTAAACATGCCACTGATAAACTGCTGCTAATAACATCACACGCACAACAGGATGGTTATAGATCATAATGCATTGTCAAACATCTGCACACTAAAGGCTAATTCGCAGTCTCGGTGATGATTTGCAGCTGGAGTGAGCGGAGTGAACAGAGGTGTAAACTGTACGCCAGCGAGACGCGACGACGCCATGAATCGAGACAACAATTTGATGTGGAATTCCAGTGGTGCTAACGAGCTAGCTAGCTAGCTAACCCCAACCAAGCCAATTCTGCTAATTAACTTGCCAACTCGTGGTTGAATGTAAGCTGGGTGGGGGGGAGGAAGCAAAGCAGAGCAAACACGGGCTAACTACTGTTACCAAGCTCACCAAAAAAAATTCTCAAACACCACAAGCCGAGCAGTGAATTGGCAATGAGGGGTAATCAGTGGAGCCATTGCTGATGCTAACGTTAGCTAAATAAGGACTCGTACTAATGGCTGCATGCCAGAAGAGGCAAATACAAAGGCAGCCTCAGACTACCCGTAGTAGCATTTTAACAACATTTAAAGGATATGTCTAGTGATGAAGCCCCCGCTGTGTAGGACTGTCTCCCCCCCCCCCGCCTCCAGTGTAAGTATTTAACCCGTGGAGAGCAACAAAGGTGCCGGCAACTGAATAAAAAAAATGTTTACATTGCAAGCTAGCCATTTAGCAAGCTGGCGGCTAGCTGCTGTGGCCACGACAGACGCGAGGCCTGACCCATTTTGGATCCCAAATATTTAGAAATTCTCACCTTCCTGCTCCAACTTAACACATCTCTGTTAGCCTAGCACAGCTATGCCCTGCTACTAAAGGCGAGCGAAGTGAAAATATAACACCACATTATGGAGAAGAGATGTAAAAAAAAAAAAAAATAACCAGAGGGGTTTCAGTTTGATTAAAAAAAAAAAAAAAAAAAAAAAAGATCCACATTGACATACATACCTCCGACCCGGTACATGTTGGCCGCCATTTCTGCCCTCCCAGAGCGTTAACGTAAACCATAAACTAAGAGAAATAGAATAAATTATAATAAAAGAAACAATAAAACTTGCTTTCTTTAAAAGGTAAAAGATGCGATAAATTATGATCGTCGAGGCTCCGGATGTGTACCCTATCGGGCGATTTTTGTCAATTCAACCCCCCCTCCTCCTACGTTTCACAGTACCGTTTACAATACAGTGAACTCACGGCAGCCAAAAGAAGTCGGATCAACCCGAAAAACCACTGCTGGGAGGGGGGGCCGACTGCGCAGGCGCAAACACAGACAGACACAGATGCGCACACACACACACAAAAAAAAGACACCATACACCTTTACCTGTAAAAATAAAACGCATAAATGTTTCTAAACTCGGTGAGCAGAATGAAACTCTATTTTTTTTCAGGTGACCATACACATATCTGATAAAAAAATTAACTTTAAACCAAAATATGACATCAAACATGTATGTTCACACACATTTGTGCTGGTGTTTAGTGCAATAAATATAAAAAAATATACTGTGTATATATGCAACATACACTAACTTGCCTTGCCACTTCATTAGGTACACTGGTGAATATAAATGTATTCTAATATAACAGTTCTGCACTAAAGACTAAAGACAAGATAAGATAAGATGGGTTTTATTTGTCACACGCAAAGTTATACATAGTACAATTGTACCTGCAGCCAGTAGTAAAAAAAAAAAAAAGTACTACAGTAAAACAGTAGTAACTGCACATAGCACACAAGGTAAGCAATATAAGTGTAAATATAAAACTGAGAAAAATATAGTCTGTAATATAAAATATAGACTGTAAACTTGAACTTAGAGGGGGGTAGCTCGTATATACGTACATTTACAGTGTTGAAAACAGCTCTGTGAGCAAAGTGCAGTGGTATTTAGGTCCAGTTTAAGGCTCAGAGTTGAGCAGACGGATTGCAGGTGGATAGAAAAGATCCTATTTTATAAGGTGGTAATTCAACTGTATGTTTATTTATTTATTTATTTATTTATACAGCGCCAGTAACAATACAAATCGTCTCAAGGCGCTTTACAAAACCCGGCCTGAAACCCCAAGAGAAAGCCTGAAGGCGACGGTGGCAAGGAAAAACTACCTTTTAACAGGAAGAAACCTTGAGCAGAACCCAGCTCATATGGAGGGACCCATCTGCCTAAGGCCAGCCGGGTACAGACAGAAGAAAGAGAGAAGAGAACAGCAAGATAAACATACATCTGTCATAGATACACATATCTGACTAAAGCATACAAGTGTTTATTATGGAGGTACTGCTAAACTGCATTGGATTAAACTCTATCGTGTTTCTGATATTTAGTCTAGCCCACTGACTAAACGGGGTTGTCAAAAATAATAATAGAAACATAAAATTCAATGATACAGTTGCTCTCTCAGTTTTTCTCAAGCCGAGGCTGAATATCTTCATGAAGCTGAGATTTAGTGCATGGACGTAAGAATGCAATGCGTTCAGTGCACCTAATGAACTGGCAAATGAGTGTATAGAAAGATTATATTAAAAATAGGTGTAAATGGATATAAATATGAAAGGAACTGTAGCCAATTGATTCTGCATGTTTGATTAATGTAACTTACGGTGACTTATGTGAGTGGTTAAGAGTCCAAAGGTGTGTTTGTGTAATGGGTGCTTGTTCTATATTGTTACGTATTAAGGAAATACAATAGAGGAAGTAGTGGGAGAAGTCATTAACGAATAATATTCAAAACAACACAACAACAACAAAATCCAGTAATTTATTGCTATTATTTTCTTCATGTTTGGTGATGAAAAAACGAGAAACAACGCTCCCACGACAACATAAAGATCGATTCATAACAGCCTCCCCTTTGGAGATAACTGTGCGTAAAAACGCTCTGTAGAGTTCCTCGGGTTTTTCTCCCTCGCTGCGTGCGTCTGTGCGCGCCTGTGACATCACTGATGGGATTGGCTCGCCCTGGCTGGGGTGGAGAGTCTCTTCTTGAGGCTACAGAGGGAGGAGAGGAGAGTGAGGGACTGAAAGAATAGTTTCCACCGGCCACGGACCTCAACGCCGAGCCACCTCCACTCGGAGTGAACCACGCCCCGGGGGCATGGGATACTGCAAGCACCCCAACTGCCCAAACTCCTGCCATGGAAGGAGGGATGGACTGTGAACAGGAGTTTTAGTAGGTTGACAAGATGAAGTTCGGGAAGAGCATCTGTGTGCTCAACGTTGGGGGAACCCGGTACGCCTTCACCCGTGAGGTGATCAGGGATTTCCCTCTTCGGCGCGTCAGTCGCCTGCATGCCTGCGCAACTGAGAAAGAGGTCCTTGAACTGTGCGACGACTACGACCGGGACCGGAATGAGTTTTTCTTCGATCGCCACGCTCAAGCTTTTGTGTTCATTATGCTTTACGTGCGCTCCGGTAAACTCAGATTTGTTCCCGGAGTGTGTGAGCTGTCATTCTACACAGAGATGCTCTACTGGGGGCTGGAGAGCGCGCACTTGGACTCCTGCTGCCAGAAACGCCTGGACGACAGGATGTCCGATATCGGACTAGACACTCTGTCTGAGGGGGATATCAGGGTGTCAGATGATGAGTCCCAGAGCCCGGGCGAGTCGGTGCAACGGACTGCTCTCACCGGCCGCGCTAGATGTATGGAGAAGATGCGCAAGATGTTTGAGGAGCCCAGCTCCTCTCTTGCAGCGCAGCTTTTGGCTTCGGTGTCCGTGATCTTTGTGATCGTTTCTATGATAATGCTGTGTGCCAGCACCCTGCCGGACTGGGACACAGCCAAGAGAAATACTGTGGAGGAGCACAGGTAGGCGGCGATCAGGGGTGGATCAAGTTTGAGGAATGAAACGGTGGCTCACGAATATGCTGCCTAATGTTTTAAACACTGCGTTTGCGGGCATCCTACAAGTGAGAGGGTGCTCTTAAAAGTCCGGCGCGTAAAAGTGATAACAACAGGATAGAACATGTCAAGGATGCGTTTCTGTCTCTGCAAACACTCTATTGATAAATAAACACACTCGTAAACACTTCAGAATCTCATGCCAACGCCTGCACGGATGCGCACCATTATCCAGAAGGTTACCGCAGTGAGGAAATTTTCCATATCCCCCCTTTCTCTGTGCTAATATATTTCTATTAAAGGATAAAAAAAACATTACCAATGACTTGGACGCAAGATATTAAAAGCATCTTCGCGCAGGCCTACGAGGAATTTGTCCTCGTTTAGTGAAGTCACTGTGCACAATGACAAGTTTCAGGCATTAAACAGTAGGATGTTCACATGACAGGCATAGAAGCTCCCAAGGAAACAAATCAATAACCAATCCACAAAAAGTCAGGTGTTAATTATTAGACAAAAAGGTCTTCTTTGCTCTGTCTTACTAGTTTTTCCCCTTATAGCCCCCCCTCTCTTTCTCCTCAGGCCATCTTATTGGTTTGATTAGTTTATATTGCACACCACACATGCAGGACAAACATATCAGATAATATTAGATTCATAATATTTGAAGGCGTAATGAGGTGAAAGTAGAATGTGTGCTGAGGGATTATATATCGATGTGAGCAAACAAAACAGGGATCGCAGGAGCCACCCCCTGTGCAAAGTCACATTTCTAGTCTGTTGTTTTAACTTCAGTTTGTGGACACAAGGTGAAAAAGTGCATATCCCTTTCTAGGTTATTTTGGCCGCAGTCTCCCCTCTAGGAAGCCCGAGGCGGCTATTCTCTATATAAGGCTAGGTTATGTTCACTCTGGCTGGACGTAGTTTCGAATTTTGGATCGGATACAGTGGTTAGGTAATCAACTAAAAGTGTAGTTTATACTCTGGGTCAAATGGATTCCAATTTCGTTTCATGCCAGTACATGATGCAGTTCTCTCGGCAGCCCCATAATTTAGTTTGGTCTAATTGTGCTGATAGTTTACCCTTCGAGCACGGTAGTGTGTTTGCTCGGTCTGCTTTCTGAGCACCGCCACTCATTAATGCAGTTTGATCGCCTTTGCTGTGCTAATCAATGGGATAATAGTGTCACAATCTCTCTTTGAAGGTCTCTAATCCCCCCTCTGTGAAGTTTCCTTGTGGTTTATTAGTCCTCCGTGCTCATCGCGCGTCCTCCCGACTTTGTTTACCCGTGTCAGTCCTGGATTGCGTCACATGTGTTCCATACTTCCCATAATTTGCTTCATCTCTGCTTTGCTTCCTTCTTCCCCGTGTTTGCTGATTGCCAAGCAGTATCTCATATCATCCATATCGCTCTGTAGCTCCACTGTCGTTTCCTGTTTACAGAATGTGCAGCTAATTTTGCTCTTCTCCTCTCCTCCCTGTAGGATAGTGGAGGCTGTGTGTATTGGCTGGTTTACAGCAGAGTGCATAGTGCGCTTTCTGGTGGCCAAAGACAAGTGGGACTTTCTCCGCCGGCCGCTCAACATCATCGACGTGATTGCCATCACCCCCTACTATGTCACCATGGCAATGGCCCGGGCAGGGATGCCAGGTGCCGGGCTCGGGGTTGCTGGAGTGATACTGCGGGTGCTGAGGATGATGCGAGTGTTCTGGCTCATGAAGCTGGCCAGACACTTCCTGGGCCTGCAGACACTGGGGCTGACACTCAGGCGCTGCTACCGGGAGATGGTCATGCTGATGGTGTTTGTCTGCGTCGCCATGGCAATATACAGCGCTCTTGCCCAGCTTTTGGAGCACGGCTTGGACTTGGGCACCCAGAACCCGGATTACGCCAGCATCCCAGCCGCCGCCTGGTGGGTCATCATCTCCATGACTACCGTGGGCTACGGGGACGTGTACCCAGTGACAGTCGGAGGACGGGTGCTTGGGGGAATGTGCGTAGTGAGTGGCATTGTACTCCTGGCGCTGCCCATAACGTTCATCTATCACAGTTTTGTCCAGTGCTACCATGAACTCAAAATGCGCTCGGCCAGATGTGCACGCAACCTGTCAGTGGAGATGCTGCGATGAACGTGCATTTACACCAAACATCTGTGACACTGACTACATCAGAAAGAGACTCAACAAACCTACATACCTGCGGAAGTAATGACCAAACGCGTGGACGGCCCTGTTCCCTGCCTGAGCAGCACCAGATTTTATTTGCCGCGTCTAGTTCCTGCCCGTTGCGCTGATGCTCTTCAGTCACCGTCTTCAACAAGCATGCTCAGTGACTGCCTCCTTGACAGCTCGCCATTTGAAGATAATAACAGGAATACACAAATAAATATTTATTTAACACACACACACACACACACACACAGGTGCAATCAATCCAGTTTTGACAGTGGCTCCTGTTTACACTGTATTCCCATGGTAACAACACGGGCAGAGATGGCTGCGTCAAGTGCAATGTGTTTGTGCTCGTCTGGCCGTCAGCCGTTCACTTTGTCTAAGCTCCGGACCCAGATGGTCCAAGTTACACAAGATTGATGTGTGACCTAGATGCGTTCTGTTAAACCTGTGAAATAAAAAGAAAGGAGCGAACAACAGAGTGCAAAGTGGGGACGGAGAAGGGGGCTGCGCAGCGGGGCCCGGCGTGTAGGAGCAGCTTAAGCCGAGGCTAATGAAATATAGAGAGAGGTCAGAGAGGACTAGGAGGTGGCAGACAAAATGACAGGGCAGATTTGACGTGAAGTGGAGGATAGGAGATTATGGAACAAAATTGACGGTACGCGGAGCAAGCCTGAGCGCAGAGAATCAATAGATGGAGTGCGTACTGCTTCTCTTTTTGCGAGTGAATGAGAGGCATTTTGTGTTTCTGCGTCTCCAAGGCAACCTCATCCTCCAACGTGTCAATCATAACGGCGGTTGATTTGTGTGTAAATAGGCCGCACGCACACACACACACACACACACCTCCCGGTTGGCAGACAGCGTTTCTCGTCCTGTGGCTGGAGGGAATTAGTTGAAATTACGACAAGCGTGGAGAAAAAAAATAAAGTGAACATCAGAGTCTGTCACAGATGATGGTTCTGACATTCGTGATTCAGACATGATTGCGCTGCTCATGGTTTGCCAAGAGTATACGATTTGTTGAAGAGACACATGATCCAAACAAACAAGTCAACACCTCTCCCACACAACAGTCTTTCTCTGCATCTCCTCTCCTCTTCCTCCTCTTGCCATCAACTATCCTTTCTTTCTTTCTTTTTTTTTTTTTTACACACATGCACACACACTCTTCTCCCGTAGAGGAAATTAAACAATTAATGAGCCCGTTCGTTATCTGTCCGTCTCTAAATTTAAAGTCTGTTATTTCCTTCATAATCTTTGTGGCCCTGTACGAGTTTAGTATGTTCTGTAAGACATCTCAATATCCTTGTTGTTGTTGCTGCTGCTGTGCTTTTAAGTAGTTTTACTGTCACGAAACTCGATCGCTGCTTTATTACCGACCTTATAAATATGCATAAATCATGTAGCATAGTTTATAGCCCGGTGAATCTTGGCCTTGATTGAAGCCATCAGTCAGCACATTTTCATCAGTACATTACGGCCTTGTAATTAATGTGATCAATGTATGACCTTTTACAATAAAACTACTCAGTGCGACATGTCTGTAAATGTCTAACAGCATATTACAAATCAAACCACACCATAAAAATGATCAGATTTAAGTACTGAGATCATAAGATTCCATCATCTTGCTTTCAAGGCGTTGCTTTCAAGATGTCCACATTCCTCATTTGCGGCCTAAAATATTCCTCTTAATTAACTGAATCAACAAAACTAATTAATGTCACACTAGATGACCTCAAGACATGATAGACGGGGGAAGAATTTTAGGAGGCTGGGGCTTCACAGTAGAAACGTCTGTGTTGCGAGGGTGCACTATTTAAACCCCAGTGCCTGCCTCCTGTAGGCAATAAGACCTATCATTTGATGTGAGAAACACCTGAGCCCGTTGGCAAGGGCATTCAGTGCACTCATCACTTTCACACTGGGGTGAGCATTGCACCACAGTCTGCTTCACAAAGTACTGCTATAAGGGTAAATCGAGCCATAAACTGCTGCTGCAGTCTCAGGGTTCAGACGCGCTGAACGTGTTGAACATCAATCAGTGAGCTTTTGTAGCTGCGCGTAAACTCGCTCAGCTCTTTAAAAAATATTCACAACTAAAAGGTAAATAAAAAATATGGAGAAACATCTTAATCTTTAGTTTTTCCCCATAAATCCTGCTTCAGTGCTTCTCACCGTAGCGTCTACAAGACTAATCCTACTGGAGATACATATGAACAAAATTCTCATTAAAGATATTGGCACATTTGTTTGCATCTCTTCCTGCAGTTGGTTAGTTTTTTCACACCTTCTTTATGTTTGAATGGCTTATTCTCCAGTCAAGCGCAAACAGCAATGTTTCATCCTGAGAAGAGGAATAAAGTGGAAATTGCTGAGTGGGGTACAAGTACCTCGAAATATATTGTGCAGAATCTTCTATTTTGTTGTTTTTTAACTCGGTTATTTGTTCCCAGTGTGTTTAGAGACCCACAAAATGTGACAAAACAACCACCCCCTTGTTTCTTTCCTTTCTCCATCAATCAGAAAGAGTGCATCTAAAAGAGACATTCAGGTTTGCAGCCCCTTGGGATGTCACAGGAGGATAAACACCACGTCCAGGTTGTGAAATGATATCATAGTAGAAAGCAGAGGAAGCTTAAGTTAGCCACCTAAATACGCAATATGTACTGCAGAAACATTCATCAGGTAACTATCAAAAAATGTTAGACCAAATTATTAGCCAACCATTTGGAAAAATCGTGACTCCCGTGTAGGGACTTCTGCAGGAGTCTCACTTTGTTCTGGGTCAAATTCTGAATCATAGTACATGAGTGAACTCCCGTGTGAGGTATTCATAGTGCAGGCAGGATAGGTACAGGTCACATCCAGAGAGAAGCACGGACAACAGCAGCTACAAGCACTGAAACAGCCTATTTGAGTCAGGACTGAAACTAGAGGTATTCAGGAAAGATGGAATGAATCAGATGCACGTAATTTAGACCTGGATGTTGCTGTTCGGTTTATGTCAGTGAGGTTAGGCTGAATATTGCAAAACAGTTCAGAAAAACTACATCCCACACATTGCAGTTAAACATTTTCAAAAAATATGCAAGGTGTCTTCAGAAGGAGGGAGGGGCATAAAGATTCAAGAAAGCATTTCACAAAAGCAGTATACGCCCCTGAGTGCAGGATGAGTCATCAACATTCTTTAAGCATTTTTTCAGAATATGACAAAGACTAGCTTTTGGGTCAGATACTGTTCTCTAGCCTTGGCAACGTATATTGTAAGACATATATGAAAATAACCCAACGTTGAATCTGATTTCAAGGTGACTTTAAGTTAAGAAATAAAGAATGGAAACTAATATATAAAATCATCAGTCTTATAATTACCCTCGCTACATTTCATCTTCATGAGTAGTTTGTTAAAAAAAAAAAAGTCATTGTTTTTAGCTCTTTATCTAACTTTATTCTGTTGTTTTGTTTACTCTCTGTCCTGGTTGCTTGTTAATTATTACATTTTATTTAAATTTAATTTAATTTATTTTTTTTCTTGTGTTACTTCGCCTGGAATTTTTTGTTTTGAAGATAATACCACTCAATAAAGAGAGAAAAACATTTTCTTACCTTCCGCCTGTCGATTTTTAAACGGGCACTGGTTGAGCCAGCCAGAGTGCTACGTCACTTTCCGTCGACGGTCGCAGCAGGAAGTCCCTTACCGGTTGAGTTTTGTTGTGGACGGCACCTTTCCCTGCCCTTCAGCAGTAAAATGTATTACAAGTTCAGCGGTTTCACCCAGAAATTGACGGGTGCTCCTCACACGGTCGCCTACAGCCCCCAGGTGAGTCCGGGAAGCGGTGTGTCGTTGAGATATGGAGTCGGTAACCGTTAGGGATGACCTTGATGTCCGAGCGTTGCATCACGAACCGGTGTTGGTTCTCTAATCTCGTTACTGGGGCTTAAAACTAAGATGAAGTTCAGTTCAGGTAACTTGCTAAAGTATATTACGTAGTTTTAAAACGTTCCTCTGCTTCCTTGACGGTTTTTACCAGGTTGAGAAATAGTTATTTACGGTAGTGTCATGTGTGACTACGCAGTGGTTAAATGTTAATCTCTTTAGACTTCATCCTTAACTAATATAACTTGATTTCTAGTTTTTATAACACAGCCAACATTTTGCTGTATGGCCATGCTAAGAATAGAGAGGCTCTGGCCTTTCTTTTTAAATTGCATTGTACAGTGTAATTCCCCTTTCTCATTACTTCCGTATCTGGGAACCTTTATTTTTTTTTTAAAGGTTATTTACAATCTGTGGATCTGGCCTTTGTGTGACTTTACAGCCAATTTCGAAAACTCGGTGGCCTCTCACAGCATCTGCCAGATGTGACCTTTAATATGGCTCCTCTTTCTGCCCTTTATCCTGTGGTCTCTTTGTTTCGCTGTGATTGTGGGTTAAACGACCATGAATGCTCTCCTGCGTCTCAGCTCGGATGTCCCTTTTCCAACATTTCGTTTTTCGAAGAAGAATACGTCTGGAACATGAATATTATAATGTCATATACGTTAACCCTAGTGCAAGTAGCTCAAGCAAAGTATTTAAATGTTGTGCTGATTCTGCTTTGTTAAGATTCAGAAATAAATGCTATTTATGTAGACTCCTAAACAAATACGTCGGATCACTGTGCTTTATTTAGAAAGGAAGTCCCATGGAGATCATGTTTTCCTACACAAGATATACCTCAGAGCAAAGTCCACGTGTACAGCATTACGACAAATTTCAGTCACTAGCGGAATATGAGGTGCCGGATACTGCAGTCAGCGTGTGACAGCTGATAATCAAACACCAGCAGGTTGTAGAGATCATGTGATAAATTTGAACTTAATATTTTTCTGGCTTAATGGTCTCAGTAAACATGTTTTTTTCCATTTTCATGGAGCCTCTAGTCATATGTGATTTTTCTGTGTTGTTTACAAAGCTATTGGCAGACAGTTTAGCAGAGGGCATTATACTGATACATGCCTGTTCATCAGGTACAGTGGTGAAAACTAATGCACTGTAATATAACAGTCCTGCACTAAATCCCTGTTAGTGTGCAGCCGAGGTGTCACGTCAACCATATGATCATTTTAGAGAATTGTTGTGTTGTTAAACTGTATTTAAATAAGCACAAAGGTGTTATTTTAACTTGTGGTTGTCAAATATAGTAGGAACCAGATCCACAGCCTCAAAAATGAAATCACATTTCAATCAACTACTCTCAGTTATTTTTAAATGAAGGTTGAATACCGTAACCTTCATGAAGCTAAGACTGCAGGACTGTTTTACTTAGACTTGGATAAACTTCATTGATCCACAAGGAAAATTGCTTATGTATTAGAACAACTTAGTTTTCACTGGTACACCTAATTACGGGGCAAATGTAGTTCAGATGCACCACAAGACATCTGAACACAAAGGTAGGACACTCGGGTGCCGTTTTAATAAAAACCTGGGAAAAAAAAACATATATTGAACGTACGTAAGAAATGGGAGCCAGTGAAGAATGCTGGAAAGCAATAGCCCACATCCTTACATCGTTAATGGTCCTCTCGCCTTCACCGGAAGCTGTTGATGGATTTCTTTTTACAGCATCAGTTGTAATCTCATGGCAACTGCAGCTTTTCTCCACTAACTGATTATCACCTTTCAATCCGGCGAAAGGTGTGACCTTGAGTCCATTTTTATTCTTTCACAGTCGCCTCTACTCGCACACGTTTGGCAAGTTGATAGAGACAGGTTGATTGAAAGGCCGTCAGAAAAATACTGACAGAATGAGTTTTCAATTCACTCGATCTGCACGAGATTTTAAGGTACATGACGACAGCGTTTTTTTTTTTTTGTTACTTCTCTTTTGCATTTCACTTGTACGGCATGTTGTGTAAAGCTGGAGAAAAGCAAAGAGGAAACAAATATATCTGGTATAACCCACACAAATGAGTTCCTGCTGTGAGCACATTCAGCAAAGGCCTTTCTTAAATAACAAGTAAAAATAATCTGCTCTCAGTAGCTCCGCGTTTTCATGTGTCAGATTTAATTTCCCCGCTCCCACACACATCTGCCTCCCCCGCACGTTCTAGCAAGGTAATGGGTAATCCCGGTAACTTTCAATAGCAAGGTGGGTGAGAAGCTTCTGCCAAGCGAGAGGACACAAAGTAGGCATTCATTATCACCGCAGTGTGCCTTAAAGTACAAAGGCTGCTATCTGAAGTGTACATATGAAACACACATAAATCTGAAGTGAGCATAACAAGCATAGCTTCTTAAAGGGGAATTGCTGTTTTTTTACAACCTGGACCTTATTTCTGGCATAAAATACGATCGTTTACTCACCCATATAACTTTGGTGTCATTTGGAGTCATTCGGAAGATATTTAGATCAAGCGGAGCTCAGCGTATATCCGTATAGTGGGAGTGAATGGGGCACCGAAACGCAGCCTCTAAATAACGCATTATCTGCCGCGAAACTCGTTCATTTCACCAATATTTTGTTATGATACGCTAGTCCTATTCCCCGTTAAGTCCGGAGTTACCTGTTATCATCATACAGGGTCTGTAGATTGACCTACTAACTTCTGACCTGGATGATGTCATCTCTGAGCAGCTTGTTTACCTGTAATTTGCTACTGCTAGTTTTTTGCAACATGGCTGAATATTTTTCCGATTCTGAGGTTGTGGGCGACGACTTTGTTTACGATGCACGTCCTTACCGTTTTGAGCCAGAGTATACGGATGAGGAGCTTGTTGAAAGGAGGATGCGGAGGCGGAGAGAGGAACAGCTGGCCAAAGAACAACAAACCGCTGCATGTCCGCAAATAGACAACAGGTAACTCTGGACTCAACGGGGAATAGCACTAGTGTATCATAACAAAATATTGGTGAAATGAACGAGTTTAGAGGCAGATAATGCGTTATTTAGAGGCTGCGTTTCGGTGCCCCATTCACTCCCACTATATGCATATACGCAGCGCTCCGCTGGATCTAAATGTCTTCCGAATGTCTCCAAATGACACCAAAGTTATATGGGTGAGTAAACGATCGTATTTCATGCCAGAAATAAGGTCCAGGTTGTAAAAAACGGTAGTTCCCCTTTAACAGTAAGGAGACACTTACTGATATAACTTGGAAGTGCTGTGCACAAAAATAAGCCTCTTTGTCAATCCTACTTGAGTTGCTCTTTAGTAATGTAACAGGCGCATGAACGCTCTCACAGGTGGATCCATAACTTGCAAGATGAGATCAATCAAGCCCTCTTGTAAACACTTGAATTAATGCAACAGCTATGAGCTCAGCAGAGTGCTTACAAAACAGCTATGGATTTTTTTTTTGTTATACTTAATATAGAGGAGATCAATATGAAGAGACGTTTAAGAGCCTTTTCTCTTCATTATTATTATTAGCTGTCCATCCTAGTAATAATGTTTTATCTTGTAAATCATAACCGTATCATAATCATGTTTTCTAAGCACGTGTACACTTGTAAGAAATGCAGGGAGACACAAATTCTGGAGTCCTTAATTATCTACTGGGCTGAAATATTTGAAACGCTGGCATTCCCTTTGACAGTAATTTAACATTGCAAAGGGTTTTTCGTTATCATTACTGTGTGGTCAAGGCGCCTTATTATTCTGAAATGCAAGCATACTTAAGCCCACAAATTTGAACTGCATCGGAAAAAATATAACATTGTTGACTCTGGTGTCTTTTGATGCTGCGGTTGGGAGATCCCATTCTATCTCTGGCGTCTCCTGTTTAATTTCACTGTATTCTTTTTAGTTTTTTGTTTGTTATATTTTAAAAGCAGGTCTAGATTGCGTGGGCGGAGGCGTTCTTAGTTCGTTTGAGTGTAACAGTGGGTTTACTAAAGAAGGAAAAAAAAATAAAGAAAAGTCGAGGTAAGGTGTTTGTTTTTATATGAACTGGAACAGCAGTCGGGTAGCGAGTCTTTTCTTTTCTTGTGCGAGTAGTGAATATTATGAATACACAGTTGAAGTCATGCCGAACAAAACCATCCATCACCAACTCAAGCATGATGTTGCGGGGGTGCTTCGCTGCAGAGGAACGTCACTAGGAGGGAAAGTCATGTGAATTTACTAAAGCAACACCTCAAGAAAACGGTCAGGAAGTCAAATCTTGGTCCCAAACGGACAGTAACAGCGAGCACACTTGGTGAAACTTTTGGTGGAAGGTGTTGAGGTTTTGGACTTGACGTCACAAAGCCTCGACCTCGATTCAGTAAGAAATTTGTGGTCAGAGCTGAAAAGGCGCTTGCGAGCGAGGAGGCCTGCATCGGTTTTCTCAAGACGAACGGTGCTAAAATAACTGCAGCTTACTGTAATAAGCTTGTGGAGGGCTGCCTGAAACATTTAACCAAGGTTTAACGGTTTAAAGTCAATGCTACCAAATGGTGTCTTGGTGTATTTAAACATCTGAACAACTAGGATTGTGATGAAAGAAATAAAATCGGAGATAAATCTTTCTCTCTGCTATTATTCTGATTCTTGACACCATTAAAATAGACTTCTGCATCAATTTGACAGCGTAGCTATGGCGACAGCACAGACCCTAACGCCGTAGACTGACGTGTACCTCCCCAGAAATGTAACTACGCATCACGGCGATGCAGACTGCAAGAGCTGTGATTGGTCCGCTTGGTAGTAGCGCGTTCCCGCTTCAGTATTTCCGGCGGCTTCTCCTTCTCTGAAATTAGTTTTCAAAATTGATTGTTTTGGATCAATAAAGATGGAACACATCACAGAAAGGTTAACTGAGGAGGTACGGAGATACATTTTTATGACTCGTCTTCGGTGAAATTTTGGCTAAAGTTTCAGTCGCCGTTGTTGAAAGTGAAGCAGGAAGTTGAAACATAACCAGACTAGCATTTGGGTGGCGTTTTTTACAGAGCGAGCCGGCGTAGGTTACGGCGTCTATGTCCTGCAGGACCTTGAATGAGCCTTTAGACTTAGACAGACTTTATTGGAAATTGCTTTAAGGTAAATTGCTTGGTCACAGTAGCTCAGTTGCACATAAAACTGAGCTACCGTTGTGAAAAATTGTGAAATAACTATGTTGAATTTAGTCTTCTGACTTCAACTGTAGAACCCAACTGTACATTATTCTGACCAACCGCTTGTCTTTGTTCAGGGGCTGAAGCCAGGCGTCCCGGCGGAGTCCCCGGCCATGATCTTCGCCACGCCAACCAAGGTGGCGTCAGAAGCTGGCGCGGTGGAGTACATGGGATCAAACAGGGTTCCTGACCTCCAGAGGATATTCCAGGTAACGAAGAGCTCCCTCGAGTTTGTGAATCATGCCTTTTAATAATGAAACCAGTATTCAGAATGACCGCAGCAATGAATTAGAACGTGGTGATGACTGATATTTATTCAAGTCTCTCTGTTCTTAATAGCCTTCTTCTCCCATCCCCTCAGTATTCATCACTCGGCAGGCAGTTGAAATAATAAGAGCGGGGTGATGTTGAGCACAGCAATCACTCACGTAAATGAAAATTACTGCGTCGACTGCTGCAATATTCAGCTTGCCTTTTATTTTGTTTTATTTTTTTTCTTAAAGCCGAGCTGCTACAGAGAGGCGCTTCAAGAAAAACATCAGCTTTCAAGGCAAATTGCACTGTGCAGAAACCCACTTTTCATCAACCAGCAATCACTGGATGTCTTTTTACTATGGTTAAAAAGCACGCACTCTTGTTTGAGGACCTTGTTGTGTTGTGGTGTGCGACAAAGAGGAAAATTGATTTATAAAATGATGTTCTGACCTTCGCCGACTGGCAGGATTTCATGAATTAATTTTCATTAACTCTTTCTCCTTTTTGTTTCTCTTGCTCCCACTTTCCCCCTCCTTCCTCCTCCCTCCTCCTCTCTCAGACATCAGACGGCATCCCCATTCATTTGAAGCGCGGCTATCCCGACAGGCTACTGTACCGCACCACCATGGCTCTTACAGTAGGAGGCGTCGCCTACTGTCTGGTGGCTCTTTACATCGCGTCCCAGCCCAGCAAAAAGTGACCAACGCAAACACCCGGATCTTCGCGCAGCACCTCTGTGAAGTCGCTGCGGGATGCAATCACCTCAACATTCACAGCGTCCCATCTACCCTCGCTAATACACCTCTTGGGACTCTTTTTAGATGAGAATTCATCGCTGTCAGGACATCAAACCAATGATGACAAATACAATGCCTGTCTGTCTGTCTTTGAATAAAATCGATCTCGTCTGAGTTAATAAATTGTAGGGGAGAAAGGATGAAAGATGCTTGAGTTCAAGTCATTTCCATTCTTCTTTCTGTATCGTGGCCTCACTCTCTCTAGTAGTGACGCCGTTATTGCCAATCAACCGTCAGAACGAATGGGCCCCATATGAACCCACCTAAGCGGTCCAGGCCTCAGTTATCCATCTCGGAGAAGAAATTGAGACGTTAAGATTGATTTTCTTCCCTCGCCACTTTCAACAGGCTCCCAGTAGTGCGGTGATATGTGTGTGTGCGAGAGAGAGAGAGCGAGCGAGCAAGCATGATGCAGGCACCCCGTCTGGAACATAGCTGCTGCTCACTTGGCTTAAATAACGTCTCATACAGTATTTATATGTGTGGGCCCTGGTGTGATGTCAGATGCTCCTCTCCGTCTCATGGCAGACGATTGTCTCCGTCTCTGCCTCTTCTCTCTTGTCTCATAGAACTGATTTATTTTATTTTTGTTTGTGTCCTCGGGCAAATTAGGCTGGCGCTTGCAACGTAACACTTGAACGGGAGCATATGTGAAGTGTCCCTGAAGTGCAAATCTAAGAAAATGTAAATTCCTCACATACTATATGCATACGGTGTTATGCTTAAATGCTGTACTTGGGTATAGATCCCTGTACACCTGCTTATTTGTCCGATCAGCCAATCATGTGGCAGACATACACCGATCAGGCATAACATTATGACCAAATATTGTGTAGGTCTCCCTTGTGCCTCCAAAACAGTTGTGACTCATCAGAGAATAGACATGGGCCTTCTGAGGGTGTCCTGCGGTGTCTGGAAACAGAATGGTGTTAGTGGGGAGCCTTTGGGTCCTATGGGTTGAGGGGAGGGGCCTATGTGGATCATCCCACAGATACTTGATCAATTTGGGATCTAGTGAATTTGGAGGCCAGGTCAACACCTTATGCTGTTCTTCATGTGTTTTTTTTTAGTTGCTCCTGTGTGTGTGCATGTGTGCATCCTGCTGGGGATGACTGCTGCCATCAAGGAGTCTCATTGCTATGGGGTGGGGGTGCCTAGTCTGGTCTAGGTGGGTGCTACATGTCTAAGTAACATTCACCAGGTCCAAACATTTCCCAGCAGAACATTGAATTGTCACAAGATGGTCAATGTTATTTACTTCTCCTCTCAGTGGTTTTAATGTTGTGGCTGGTCGGTGCATAGGTCAAGAGATATCTCAGGGAAAATGTGAGCGCAGTGACTGGGATTTTCACATGCAATAGTCTCCAGAGTTTACACAGAATGGTGTAAAAGCTGAGCCAAAGGATACGTTGACTCAGACCGCCAGTCTTTACAACTGTGCTGAGCAGAAGAACGCACATGTCGAACAGCAGAAGACCATCCTGGGCTCCACTCCCGTGAGCCAAGATCAAAAATACGAGGCCGCAGCGGATGCAGGCTCACGAAAACTGGACAGCTGGAAAAAAAATTATTTAAAAAAAAAAAAAACGTAGCCTGTCTGACGAATCTTGATTTCTGCTAAGACACACAGATGGTTGTCTCACAACTTGGCATCAGTAGCATGGATCCAAGGACCCAGCCTCCCCTGTGTCAACGGTCCAGGCTGCCGGTGGCGGGGAGTGTTTTCTTGGCACACGTTGGGCCTATTAATACAAATCGGTCGCTGATTGCAGCCTATCCGAGCATTGTTGCTAAACACGTGCGTCCATCTGGGGCCACAATTTACCATCTTCGAATGACGTCTGTAGTGCATCGTGTAGCATAGACACAAAGGTCTCCAACAGGTTTAATGAACAGGAATAAGTGCATTTCAATAGCCTCCTCAGGCACCAGATATAGGAGAATGCACAGTAGAGCAATAGCAGTGTCTCAAAGAAAAGATTTCAGCATCTCATAAAAATCGATGCTACCAAGAATTGAGTCTGTTTTGAGAATAAAAGGATTACCTGCCTGGTATTTGGTATGTGCTCAGTTGAAAGTCCCTGCATTGATTATTGATCGGTTTCTCCATTAAGTTTTGTTTTAATTTAAATGCTGTCTGGTTTGTCTGTGAGACATTTTCCTCCTTCCATTCCATCTGAATACGGTCACAAAATATATAAAACGATGAGGCCTTGCTGTTTGACTGCACTGCACTACACCGAGCCGGCGTCCCTCGTGTCTAAATTTTAAATGTGGAATAGGAAAATATTCTCTCAGCAAGATTTTCATTGTCAGCTACAACTTGTCCGTCTTATATGTTATTCTCAGCACGATCAGAAACGTTCTTTTCCTTTTATTTCTTTGCCCAACATTTTTCCTGATTTGCACATATCTAAGGAAATCTTTTTTCCCTTATTTTCAAGTTCTTTTTGCTCTGGAAAGGTGTTTAGAAGCCATTATCATCAGCGAGACTGCAGTAAGTTGTTACACCTTGATGTGCCCGGCGCCTTCTTGCGCTGATTGCTCACTGATGAGGCTATTATTTCAGCTATTTGTGGCCAGTTGCCAGCAGGGCGACACCTACATTTTAAGCATCCTTAGCAGGAGGAAATCAGTGAGCCCATGCAGCAGGGGTGGACATGGGTTCAGCCATCCGACCTCGGCCCATCTGCTGGTAATTTGTCTGCAGACGAATTACCAGCATAGATGTTATGACTTTATTTAACGTTGCAGCTTCTGCATATGTGAAATGAGTTGTGTAAATATTCACAAACGGAGCCGTGATTTTCTCTTTGGTCCCCTGTCAACTGATCTGAGGGGGTGTTGCCATGGAGACGTGGCTCAGAGACTAACTTTTATTCACCCAGTCTTTATTTTATTTTTTTTGTGCTTAACACAGAAAGAGTTTGAACCATTTCAAGTAAATTGCCCATCTATTAGATTGGGAATACCCAGTTTTCACAATCAATCTTATCAGAGAGAATTAGAAAAATGTGCAGACAAAATATATATTTTTATAGTGTTTTCTAACATTAATCCAATGTTGCTAGAGCAAGAGATTCATTGTAGGATTCATAGTCTAGTTGCTGTGAATGTTTTTCCTGGAAATGCATAATCATTACGTGCGCTCATTAAATTTTCAGCACAGTCACCTGATATCTTGTTTTGATGATAACCCCTCGTACCTGCTTTTGATTGAGAAATCCTTCAGCGTCCCCTTGACGCCGTCTCCCCGATCCCTCTTGCGTCATGACAGCCCACTCGTGTTTCCCTCACTAACAATGGGTCTCTTTGTTGTTGCTTCGAGAGCAGACAGGAGAGACATGAGAGCTCCACAGCAACATGTTTACGACCCGGTAACACAGCGCTCAAAGTGTTAATGAAGAGCACACTGGCGAGGGGGGGAGATGAGTGTGAAGAGAGGAAACTGGGGCAAAAGGAGAGACTAAACACAGGAAGCAAGTGAAATGTGAGGAGGGGGAGGAAGGGGGTGAGAAGAAGGCTGTCAAATGGAGGATGGGTGTGACTTATCTGAGGAAAAATTAAACAGGAAGGAATCCCTTGTTGAGGAAGCTGTTTACATCTCGCTTTATAAAATATTCATCCACCCTGTCATAGCATCCTCTCATTCTAATCTTCCCTCGTAATTATGTTCAGTGTTAAGCCAGTGTATGCAATATGTATTTTGTTGTAGAAAATTCACACAGTGCTCATGAAAGTTGGGTGGACTTTCAGTACCACAGGTCAGATCTGTGCTGTGTGCCACAGTGTTTTTAGATAAAAAACAAAAAGGGGTGACAGACCTAGAATATCATACATTTATGTGAGATTAGGCACAATTTGTCTGACAAAAAAATGCCATAAACTGCCTTATGCACTCCAAAATAAATACTACCAAAATAACCCACTCATTTTTCATGAATCTGCTCAGAAGACACCTGTTTTTCAAATTAAATCTCCTCCACGGAGCAGCTCTTCTTTTGCTCTCTCTCAACTCAGTGTGAAAACTGGAAAGCTAATGTTAGCTGATGGAATGAAGGAACACTATGCGGGTGGTTGACATGTGTTTAATAGTTTTTGGACAACAATGGAGCTCTATGGCATAGATGAAAGTTAAATCAAGGTTTAGATACATTACAGCAAACGGATTCTTTAGTTTTAAAGCTGCATCAATCTATTTATGGCCACCAGGGGGCAGACAGGAGGAAAACAATTATTCTACAGTATGTGCAATATGTATTTTGTTGTAGAAGATTGACACAGTGCTCATGAAAGTTGGGTGGACTTTCAGTCGGTCAGGTCAAATTTGTGCTGCCTACCACATTCTGTTTAGATAAAAAAACAAAAAGGGGTGTCAGAACTAGAATATTATACACATATGTGAGATTAAGTATAAATTATTGGGGATTTTTTATGACAAAAACTGCCATAAATACTTTTTCTTAAGGCTTATGCATTGGGCCTCATTAAATACTGGCAAAACAACGCACTAATTCTTCATCAATTTTCTCAGGAGATCCTTGTTTTTCTAACTAAATCTCCTCCGTGAAGAAGTTCTTTTGTGCTCTCCCTCAACTCAGTGTGAAAACTGTCTTAATAATTATCTAAAAACACGTGAAGTGGAAAGGGTTTTTGCCAATCTGATATGGCAACACATAAACTCCAACAAGTACTGTAAACCATTAAGCTGATTTAGCTAAATGATAACTTAATGGATGGATTCTACTGGAAAGCTAATGTTAGCTGAAGGAATAATGAACATTGTGCGGATTGTTGACATGTGTATAATAGTTTTCGGACAACAATAGAGGTCTATGGCACAGATGAAAGTTAAATCAAGGTTTAGCTACTTTACAGCAAACGGATTCTTTAGTTTTAAAGCTGCATCAATCTATTTATGGCCACCAGGGGGCAGACAGGAGGAAAGAAAATATTCTAGCCACTATGTGCAATATGTATTTTGTTGTAGAAAATTGACACAGTGCCCATGAAAGTTGGGTGGACTTTCAGTCGGTCAGGTCAGATTTGTGCTGCCTGCCAGAGTCTTTTTAGAAAATAAAAAAATAGAGGCCGCAGAACTAGAATATTATACACATATGTGAGATTAAGCATAATTTATTGGGGGTTTTTATGACAAAGACTGCCATAAATACTTTTTCTTAAGGCTTATGCATTGAACATGTATTTTTTGGGCCTCACTAAATACTGGCAAAATAACCCACTAATTTTTCATCAATTTTCTCAGAAGATCCTTGTTTTTCTAATTAAATCTCCTCCGTGGAGAAGTTCTTTTGTGCTTTCCCTCAACTCAGTGTGAAAACTGTCTTAATAATTATCTAAAAACACATGAAATGGAAAGGGTTTTTGCCAATCTGATATGGCAACACATAAACTCCAACAAGTAGCGTAAGCCATTAAGCTGATTTAGCTAAATGATAACCTAATGGATGGATTCTACTGGAAAGCTAATGTTAACTGAAGGAATAGTGAACATTGTGCGGGTGGTTGACATGTGTTTAATAGTTTTTGGACAACAATAGAGCTCTATGGCACAGATGAAAGTGAAATCAAGTTTTAGATACTTTACAGTAAACGTATTCTTTAGTTTTAAAGCTGCATCAATCTATTTATGGCCACTAGGAGGCAGACAGGAGGAAAGCAAAAATTCAAGCCAGTATGTGCAATATGTATTTTGTTAGAAAAGTCACAGGAAAGTTGGGTGAACTTTCAGTCGGTCCGGTCAGATTTGTGCTGCCTGACCTGTATTCTTTTGTTTTAAAGCTGCGTCAATCTATTTATGGCCACTAGGGGGCAGACAGGAAGAAGCATGATTAGCATTGCAGGACTACAGTTTGTTTCTCATTGTAATCCACAGTGTGCTTTCCATCGCTTTATTTTTATTCATTTATTTTTTTTATGTATGATTGGACATTGAGGCTGGTTTGTAGATTTATAGTTGTATTTTAGAATAAAAGACACACACTTTGGCCACACACTTGTGTTCACTGAAAAAGGTGAAAAGGCTGCCTCAGCGCTATTTTCACTGGCTCTCTCTTTATAACCCCTCCCTATTTAATAACTTGTTCTCAGTACACATTTAATATTTATTCCAGCACTCTATCCTATTTGCTCACACCTCTGCACCACTCATAAGAAATCTATTGAAGTACTTCAGCCTGTTCAGTAATGTTCAGTGTACCTCGAGACAAAACTGACTGTAATCCCTGAAGATCTAGATACCTAAGATAGCTACAAGTTGCTTAAAGTCAGTTTTTTAACAGGCAGTTTTAGCCTTAATTGAAGTCTAATAAACAAATAAGACAATAATCATTTCTGTTCCCTTCCCTTACCACATCTGTATCGTTTAATTTATAGCTTGTCCTGTGTAACATGTTTGCATACCACTATTTTTTCACAACAAGAAAGGCATTAGCATTTATATGGTGTCATGTTTCTAGTCCCCAGATGAAAATAAACCCTATGCCCTCACTGATTTTCACCGTCTTTTGATTTCCACTACTCACTTGTTGGACTTTCTTGACGAATTTCTTTCTCTCTGGTGCATGGCTGGTATTGTACCATGAGCTGATCAGATATTTCTTGCAGGAACTATAAGTTAATAAGAGCTGTGAGACTGAACCTCACATTAAATATGCAGGCTGTAAAACCAAATTGATATAGACGAGATTCGGAGGCTGCACCAAGCTGCAGATGGAGCTGCTGTGTTGTCAAATTCGTGAGTGATCTTTTCACGACAAATTGACTGAATGCCACTGTCAAAAATATCGACTCGGTCAGGTTTAATTTTGGGCACGGCTGTCCACCACAAAGAGCAGATGATTCAATAGAGTCTCCTTCTCTGCGTCTCGCTCCTCGGGGGAACAAAGCAGCAACGCACAGCACATCTGCAAACACAGAATATAACAAGCGCCTTGCAGAAGAGGCTGGGGAGAGAGGACGGGTAGGGAGTGACAAATTACCTCTCCTCACAATGCCCTGCCACAATAGCGCTGCCTGAGAACAAATAATGAATAAATAAAGTTCCCAGAGATTGAATGAGGGGAGCAATTTGTGAAGCCTTGTGTGTGTGTGTGTGTGTGAGAGCAAATGGCCTTGTTCTCGTCTCACAGATGAAACGACTACAAGTGGAATTGAGAGGAGGAACAAAGCAACTCCAACCTGATTTCTGTCCATAAAGTACATCGATTACATGCACAAAGAAACATCTCAAGGTACTCAGAGAAGACACACTTATAAATCAGCAGATCTGACACGTGTGGCTCGCTTGAGCTGTCCTAAAAATACACACTCGGGCTGCAGTGATACCGGAGGTGAAATCGGGGTGAGATTTAGCTCGAGTCAGGGTGAAATCACTTTGATCACACCCTTTGCTCTCCAAGGGCCAGCTCCTCTTCCATCCTCGGGTAGTGGAGTATCATAGCCGAGGTGGAAAATCGAAAAAGAAAGAGAAAAAAAGAAGCACGGAGAACAAGGGTAATGGAGTTACCAGCATGAGGTCCGATTGAATTCGGATGAGATTGAAGCATGAGGAAAAAAAGTGTGTTAATTGGTCTGGGTGGGCTTCTTCTCTCTTCACATTTTTCTTCCAGGCTATTTTTCCCCATCCTTTCCCTGGCAACAACCTTACATGAGAGCTTTCCCCCCCGGCTACGTACTGAAACTGTCCATTAGTCTCAATAAATTTCAAACTGCCAAAAAAAAAAAGGCTGACCACCTCTTTGTAGTTCTTGGATGCATTTACTTAAGTTGCAATGTGTTACAAGAGTCGAGACACCGTGCGAGAAAAAGAAAAACATCCCTCAATTCACTGAGCCATTTGACACCACGATGCAGAAAATGCAAGTTTCATTGCGGTTTCTGGCTGCGAGGGAGAACAAGAGACGTGGGCGGCACGAAAAGGAGGAAAATTAATGTCCCTAAAATGAAAGTGAATCAATATGGTCGCCTGAGGATGTGAAAAGGTGGAATGAGGAGGAGGAGGAGGAGGAGGAGGAGGAGGAGAGCCGGGGCGGGAGGAGGGTGTTGAAATAGAGTCGGAGCAAGATTAATGGTTGTTTAAAAAGGAACAGTATTCATCAGTAGTCAGCTCCAGGTGCTGAAGCGTGTGTGTGTGTGTGTGTGTGTATGTGTGTATGTGTGTATGTGTGTGTGTGTGTCCCAGAGAGGAAGCACGCTCTGCATCAAGTTTACACGTTAACTTTCTAACTTTCCCTCAAGACTCTCTCAATAAATGATCACTCAGCCGTGAAACTGATTAGTTTGTATGTCTCTGTCCCACATGAGGTTAAATCTCTTCGTCTTCATTTAAACTCAAATAAACACATGCACGCTGCGATCCAACAGCCCCACCTACAGGCTCGAACGTTTTCAGATTCAACCGTTTAAAAACAACTCAGATGTTGAGGCTCTAAACCTCTAATGGAAATTATTATTTGTTTGGTGTTTTGTGCCTTTATTGGATAGCTGTCAGCGAAGAGAGACAGGAAGTAATAGGATAGATGAGAGGAGGGAGAGCACAGGGCTAGAATCAGCGTTCGATGAGGGCTCAACTTTTTAATTAAGATAAAAAGAAAAAACATTGTAAATGAAGTCATTGTTTATTCATGTCACAAAGTACCCAGGTTCAGCCCTCACACATACAAAATAACATCCTCGTGTTGTTACAAAATCACCTCACGGCTCCAAAGGCTGCAAACACGGCGAATCCTCCCAATAAATAATAATCAGTGGAAAGGGAAAGAAACTGGACACAGTCACACAGTCGCAGGCATAAAAAAAAAAACGCACGTCTGTCTTCTCACTTGCACTTGTACGTTAGCTGTTTGCGGTGGTAGTGGATCCACGCGGGAGCAGCAACAAGCCCGGTCAGGAAACCAATCATAGCGCCCAGACTGCAGGAGACGGGCCAAACCTACAAGAAGAAGAAGAAGAAGAAGAAGACTGAGATGGAGCATGGCAAGATAACCCACATCCCGAGGAATCACAAGCATCTCTGCACTCTGGTAATTTAGAGAAGGACTTCTAATGGCATAATCCAGCGCTGGTGACATTTTGACTGATGCTCCAATTACCTCCGTCTCTAATTTACATTTTCTTTTCTGTCTTTTTCTCTTTTTTTTTTTAACAGAGAATTCCCTTTGCAATCACAATTTTAATCTTTTTTTTCTTGTCACCGAGAGAACAGGATAAAATAAAAAGGTTTTAAAGGAGTTAAATATTAAAAGGAACACAGTTATGGGGACTTTGGAGGTGGAATATTGAAATCAGCTATACTAAATTGTGTAACCAAAGACAACGGAACACTATAGTGGATACATTTAAAGGATTAAGCTAACCAGTGTATATGTCAATCTCTCTATACAGACGTTTTAAATCTTGAGTCTGTGGCGACACAAGCTGTAGCAATGTTTTTTTTTTTTATGTCAACCGACAATGACTGGTTTGCCAGCCTGAAGCTAATGTAGGGACGGTGGTGGAGTAGCCTGCAGCGTCTTGGAGTATGGTGGAGAAACTAGAGTTACCAATGTAACCAAGGTTCTATGAATTCACTTTTTACGGCGGTTATTATGCTACGATTAGGGTCCGGTTTAATGTAAGTACAGCACCGACAACAGTATTTTCAAGTGGTTTTGGTTCCTCTAGAACGTACGTGTCAAACATAAGGCCCGGGGGCCAAAACCGGCCCGCCAGAGGGTCTAATCTGGCCCGCGGGATGAGTTTGCGAAATGCAAAAATTACACTGAAGACATTAACTGCAATTTTTCCGATAAAGGTAATTGCTATTCTAAGGGAAACATTTGGTGTTATTCATAGGTAAATACGCTATCGTGTTATTGGTCCGGCCCCCTTGACATCAAAATGGGTTGTATGTGGACCTTGAACTAAAATGAGATGGACACCCCTGCTCTAGAACCACAATTTGCACTGATTCACTAATACAAGCTTGAATACGTATCCTCCATACTTAAAAGGTTAAGCTTTTAGTTATGCTACCATAGGTTTCAGGCTATTTCAGCATCTTGAGATTGTTGCATTATTGCACTATTTGCATGGTGGACTATAAATAAAACTGAACTGAAATTTTCCTTTTTCCTGTGAATGAAAATCCTCCACAAATGAGGCAAGTCTGTGCCGGTAAGAGAGTTGGTCCAATCTCTGGAAGATGCCCCACTGTATACATTTAAATCACGTGTGTGCTGACCTGCCAAGGCCTGTCCCAGTCCAGAGGTATAGGGAATGCTCCCACCCAGGCTCCCACCACCGTGCAGGCCACTGTAATCTGCAGACAGGTGTCCCACACCGACATGGCTCTGGAGAGAGAGAGAGATAAGGACGGTCCAAAGCAAGAGCGGTTTACAGACATGTACTGTAACTGAAGGGACAGGGAGGAAAAGGACATGATGTTAGGTTTACCCGTGTCGGCTGAACACTCGTATCCAGGCCTGGACGTTGGGGCCGAGGACGCAGAGACACCTCAGAGTGGTCAGCGAGGTCAGCAGCACGGCGAGGGAGAACGTTTCTAAGGCAGATCTGAAATACACGTGTGAGATATTACAGTCTCAACCTGTCAACGTTTTACGTAGCATAAGAGAGTGGCCTACAAAGAATTGTCCTTACTTCCCGTTAACTATTTAATTATTTTCAAGCAGTTGGTTCCCATTCATTCTCTTGCAATATGTGCTTTGTCGATACATGACATGAGGATTAGATCTCTCCATGCAAAGTCCCTGCAATAAATCCCCCTCTAGTGCCAGACCACCTTTCGTTCACACATGCACACACGAGAGATCGCAGCTACTCACTCGATTAGCGGTGCTCCATACAGGACGACCACAGTGTGGAAGAACAGGCATGACAGGAAGAAGTAGAGGCAGGAGCGAAACAATCTGGACAGCTGCAGAAAGAACAAAATAAAATAAGGATTCAAGTACAAATAAAGTAAGAAAAGAAGGCACCGTCTGCAAACATTTAATTGCTTAGTAAATTAAATAAATGTTCGGCCATATTTCAAGCCACACTGTGACAGCGTTCCCTATGATTATAAGACACTGGGTTTTGTTTGTGGCTCATAGCTTGTCTCTTGTGTGCTTTTGTGCGGCTGAGCTGTCACTGCCTTCTTAATTATGAACAGAAAGTCATTGTTAGTCCTCATCTCATGTCTGCATTTTTTTGAAGACAAGCAAGTCTGAGTTAGGTTAGTTGTGTCATCCCATCAGTACTGTATTTTAGCTGGCACACTATTCACAAAATTACTAAGGTGCTGATTCTGACTGTTCAAATTTATTTGCACCATCCTTTAACTCTGAATTATTTATTCATTACTGTAACTACAGTGGCTCTATGGGTGATACAAACAGTTTGTATCATCTAATTGGTTATACTATAATTGGTCATCTAATTATATACTGTTTATACTCTATGTCCCTGTAAATAAAGGACTACCTCCAAAGCTCTCGAGTTTAATACACAGATCAGGCATAACATTATGACCACTGACAGGAGAAGTAAATAACATTGACCATCTTGTGAGAATGCAATATTATGCTGGGGAACTTTTGGACCTGGTTTTCGTGACATGAAGCACCAACCTGGATGACCTCCAAATTCACTAGATCCCAAACTGATCAGGTGTCTGTGGGATGATCCACAGAGACCCCTCCCCTTCAACCTATATGACCCAAAGACCCCCACTAACCCTGTTGCAAGACGCCACAGGACACATTTTTTAAAGTCAAAGGCAGCCCCTACTAAATCCTTATAATAATAAAACCATAAATAGTGACAGGTAAATACAATCATATAGGCATTTCGCACAATAAATACTAAATAATTCCTTATAGCAGCCTGTCAGCACCTTGTATCCCAGCGTGTGCTTCTTGGTGGGTGGTGTGATGCCGAGCAGCCAGAAGACGGCGACACTGACCGCGGTCACCGCACCGGACACCGAGTAGAGCCACAGCAGGTGAGTGCCGTACACCGAGAAGCCCTGCACGAACACCGCAGGTAGGACGGTGGCCATGAACACCGAGGCGGCGATGATGGCGTGTGTGGACGCCATGGCTCTGATTTCATGGTCCCACATGACGACGACTGTGATGATCTAGAAACAGGAGACTAACACGGCGGACAGAAGTAAAATAAAATACGTTAAATGTTAAGGTAACAGCGGACGCACAGAGCGGGCCAAATCCATGAATGAATGTCTTGACCCGGTTTCCGTAAACATGCATCATTGACTTCCGCTTGCACTTCAAAATAAAGGTTTTTAATTTGTACCTTGCAGATGCAAACTCTAAAAAACTTAATAAAATAAAATGTAATATTATATAATATAATATATAATAATTATTAACTTAAACTATAATACATATTGTTTGCCTCTGTCTAGGCCACACAAAAAGTTTTTTTAATTAAATTCTGGTATCCTGACACTCTTTAAATATATTATTTATACAAATGTATGTAATTGTTTGTGCCCATTGAGAATATTTGTCATGATATTCATGACATTTATGATCAGGGGAAATGTTCCTGCATTTTAATTAAACATAAAAAAGATATTTGTATGTGTGTATCTACTTAGAAGAGTTTCTAACTAATTTAAGATGTTGTCATGATATTTGTAAATGTTAACACATTATCAGAATGAAAGTAATCACAGGAAAAAAAAAAGAAAAAGACAAATAATAGCTCTAAAAAAATGTTCATACATACAAAAACTGGATATAACCTGATAACAATATCAAATATTTATTTCCATTTGCTTCCAGTTGTTTGAAATTGGGTAATTCATTAATAATTTCTATTTTAAAAAACGTTTTTTGATTTTGTTTTCGAAGGTTTTTCTACATTGTTAAGTTATATTTTGAAGTCAGCAGCAAACAGGAAGTATTCGTGTCTAAGTAACGTCATACCACGGAAGTAATCATCTTTTAACCAATCACAGACCGCGTTACTTGGGCCCTTCGTGACCTTGACGGACGGTACCATAAACCAATGGAATGCCAGCTTTGAAAGGCCAGCTTTGGCCAATCAAGTTGCGTCAAAGGCTAGCACGCAGAAGAAACGACCGGAAGTTTACACCAATCGAAGAAGCTAAAAACTAGCTAACATTTTTTTTCATTTGTTTTGATCTCCTAAAACCAACGCATAGGAAAAATGGTTTGTGAGAAATGTACGTACAATTCAGAGAGTTACATTTATTGTATATATTTAAATATAACGTATATACGTTATTGTTGTCAGCGAAAGTTGGATATTCTTCGAGAGCTAGCTATCTGTTGTGATGCTAACTCTTGTTATTATCCTGCGTATCGCTTATTTTTTATGAATCTCGACAGTGTCACTTTGACTTTGTTATAATTGTGAATTATTTTTTGTATAAGTATTCTGTTGACTGTTATTTTAGGCGAGAAGAAGCTTGGTAGGGTCATCACCCCGGACACCTGGAAGGATGGAGCACGGAATACAACAGGTAAACATCAGTCGTTTGACAGTTTTGTTTACATTTAGGATGCCTAGACTATGTACATTATCATTAATGCGTTGGTTAAATCTACTGTCAGGCATTATTGCTATAGACTTGAGGGGACATTTTATTTTATTTACTGGCTAGGGATGCGGAAAGTAGAAGTAGGAATTTAATACCCTATGTGATGTTATCCTGAACAGATAATCCCAACCAGTGGGAGTAGTTTGTGTATAGTATCTAATCTGTCCACTGTGGCCTATTTAGGTTACCATATCAGCTGTGCAAAGTTTGCCTGGAGTGTTTTGATTCTCAGTTTTATCACTGATGAACGTCACATTTTGCTGCACAGCAGGCTTGACCTTTTTGGGTTATGCCTTACATGTTAAATCATCCTTGTAATGTTACTTAGATCCTGATTTTTAATGAGGTTCTTTGTTCTTCTTTCATTCATACAGAGAGTGGTGGGCGTAAGCTGAATGAGAACAAGATGTTGACTTCTAAGAAAGCCAGGTGGGTATCTCTGTTTCCATCTACAAAACTGTGATTTAGTTCCTTCCCCCTGATTGTTGAATATTAGCATTAACAGGAGCTAACATGTCTTATGTGTTTGTAATGCTTGTCTCTCTCAGGTTCGACCCCTACAGCAAGACAGGCTTTGCTACGTGCCGGATCTGCAAGAGCTCAGTTCATCAGTCTGGATCACATTACTGCCAGGGCTGCGCATACAAGAAAGGTATAAGCTCATTTGAACTGGACTGAATTCAGGAAGTTGAGAGAAGACCTGCTCATTTTCTCTGAAAGAATTATACTTCTAGTCCTGCAATATTTTCACTGGCAGGTGTCATTTTGCTTTGTGCTTTCTGAAAATAGAGTAGTAGTGTGAGAGTGTGAGAATCTTACCTCAGAGTCTAGCTTTGGCATGTATTTTGTTTTCGGTGAGGCAATTGTAGAAAAAGTTCTTTCACTGCTGCCAGGGGTTTCTAGCCTTGCAGTAGGTAATTACTGCATTTCCCCTCCATTCCAAAATGAAACCATAATCTGCAGCCTTGAATTAGACGTCAGATCAATTAACCGTATTTTTCACTAATGTGATGTTATGTATGTGCAAAAAATGAGGATGGTGTGTTGCTCCCCTGCATCTGCAGATTTAGTCCAATGAGTTGCTGCAACTTGTTTCTGGGGTATGCAGGTTTCCTGAAGAAGGTATATTAAACTTGTTTGCCAGTCTCTTACTGCTCTCTCTTCCTCCAAGATAATTACAGTTTCATCCTGCACCTCAAATCGTCTGGATGACACCATTTTTCGTGACATTAATCACAAATCATTTGTGTGATTGGATTGGTTTTCCTCACACACTGATCTGTCAGTATGTTTGTTTTTGACTCACTTGTTTATATGTTAGCACTTCTAAGTCTGAGAAAATCCAAGAATAACAGAGTAAAAGTCAAGTCAGGATCGAGATGGTTGGTTACTTTGATATAGAAGGTTAGTTTTGAATGTAATGTGCTTGCTAGTGCAAGTTTTCTACTGTATGCAGAGTGGATTATAAAATTCAAAAGGAGAAAACAAGTAATCTCTGCTGCAGGTCTAAATCACACACAGACACGTACAATAAACACTATATACAAATGAAGTATAAGTCCAAGATGGCCATATTACCAGATGGTTCAGCTGACTGTTCCTAAATCAGCTTTTAATTTCCCGTCTTTTTTTTGCGTCTCCAGGAATCTGTGCAATGTGTGGAAAGAAGGTTTTGGACACCAAGAACTACAAACAGACGTCCGTGTGACAGCGTGCTGATCAGATGACAGTTCTACGAAAGAACAACAGACTGTGAAAGAGAGATCTGGAGATGGCTTTTTCCTCTTACTATAGATTATCACATAATGCTGCTGGAAATATTTCAGTAGCCGTACACAGTTAAGTACACCTGTCTCCGGGTATACCACCAGTTATCATCTGATTTTCTGGGAGAGGTTTCCAAAGTTTTGCGCGTTTAAGTCTTGCATTTCTTTACTTTTTAAATAATTTCTGTATATTATATATTGTGTTGCATTTTTCAGTGAATTAAAGGTTCCAACATGAGGACATTTGACATATTTTGTATCTCTGCCTGCAGCCATAAACGGTATAATTTTAGCCACTTGCGCACACAACATATCCACATTAAGGCTGTATGCCTGTAATAATTGGTTTACTCAGATATAATCATATTTGGAAGCTGCGCGCAGCACTGTCAAGTGCCCCTCACCCAGCTGCTGCCACAGATGGAGGTTATAGTTCACAGGCGGTCTATGACGACAGGCTCTTCCTTTGATATTTAAAGGTCTCTCCCTCCCTCAGGCCTTCAACCACATGTGCACACACTTGTTTTTATGGTACCTTATTGATTTATGCTGCTCCACCGCAACACAAAAACGGCCCCAGTCTGCAGCTAATACAGTGAATATACAGAAGGTAAAGTGTGAGTGTAGTAAATATAAATGAGTCTGTTGTTTATGAAAGTTTAGCAGTGTTTTATTACGAGTAACCAAACAGTAGCTGGTTACATAATTCTGGATCCTTTAGTTTGCTTGTTATGTCATTGAGCACACACAACACAGAGCAACATCCTGTTGTGTTGTGATATGTTCAGGTACATTAACAGAAATTAAAGCTGTATTGTAAATTGATGGCAGGTTAAATCTCAGTCCACCTCCTTTGTTTAGAGAAGGTTTTTCCAGTCTGACGTAGATGGCTTCCTTTACTCCTCTTTCAAACCATCGGTCTTCTCTCTTCTCTAAGATTTGGACGTTGTTGTCTTCAGAGGAGTGTCCTTTGTCCTTCAGGTTTAGGTGGACCGCTGAATCGTTTCCTGGTGAGCTAGCTCACTGGCTTTGAAATAAACTGGAATGTGGTGTTTTCTGCACCCTAAAGACACTGTTCAGTGCAGTGAGGATTGTAGAGAGTTGCACATCAGGGAAACCAAACAACCCATCCACAAACGCATGTGCCAACACTGGAGAGACAGCTCATCAGGAAGCTACTCGAATGAGTGGTGAAACGTCTTCTCAGAAAAACTCCAACAAGTTGCCAGTTGCCTTTTTTTGAAACGCTTTTTGGATATGCCATGACCTGGATGACTGAAAACCTTCACAGACATACTGGTTTCTTCTCCTCCTCTCCTCCCTTCTCTTCCGTAGTCCCATCTCTCTCTTTTTTTTCATCTCTACCCAGTCAGCATCGAGCACAAGTTTACATCTGAGCTGAGTTCTGCTCAGAGTTTCTTCCTGTTAAAAGAGACTTCTTTCTTTCTTTACCATTGCTGCCTTATGTTTGCTTTGGAGGTTTCATGCTCTGAGCCATCTTGAAGCAGTCTTGATTGTTATTGGCTCTGCACAAATGTAATCAGATTGATTTAAAGTTGTGGATGGACTGTCCCACCAATCGTACCGTCAAGTATGTATGAATGAAATTTGGTCCAGGCATTAGGTTCAACTGAAATCATCCCATCATCCTCAGCTACGCTAAAGTTGTGAACCACCATGCAAATATTTCTTTTATCCAGTGCAGTTGTACACTCTTTTGCGTTACAAACACTCTACACACTTAAACGCACTCCCATCAAATGCTTGTTGACATAAAATAAGCAAGGTCGACAACTTTCATTGTGTTGCTCTTGGTTTATTTAAGCAAATCCAGAATATTCAGAATAAAAGCTACAGATCAAATCTAACATCTGCTCGGCACATCCACTAATTCTACTCTTTGGACTATAGATATAATCACTTGCATGTTACAGTGTCACATAATACAAAGACTTTAAAAATGTGTTTATCAAGGACACGTCATTGGTCAAATTATTCAAATCAGTTGACTGTAAATACAACAATAAAGCAAGGAAAGGTGTAAAACTCAGCAAAAGCACCATTGAAATTCCCATCAGGAAAAAAAAAAGAAAGAAAATTCAACTGTTATTATCACATTACAAAATTGCACTCAAGTTTCATATTTTATAACAACAATATTGCCATGTAAGACCGTAAAATATCTACCAAAGGCACCATAAATGTGAGTCTGTTGTGTGAACAGTCGTTTCAAATGACGGATTTCAGCTGCAGGACTGAGATAGTTCAGGCATCAGTTGTTGTGAGGTTGGTTAATCAGATGCGGACCCGTGTGCTACTGATTACAGAGGCTCAGGAGTGAATGGTGCGCAACGTTTCTTAGATGCGCTGTGACAGAGTCAGGAACTCCTCCCGGGTTTTGGGGTCTTCTAGGTAAACTCCCAGCATGGCGCTCGTCACCGTGCGGCTGTTCATCTTCTGGACGCCGCGCATCACCATACACATGTGCCTGCGAACACACAACACATATGCACACACATGTTTCACGTTTGGAGCTTGAGAAAACATTTTGAAGGTAATGCGTTTAAAGGGAAACTCAACCGGATTGAGAAGAAAGCTCTACCAAACCAATGCCACCCACACGGATCAGTTCCTTTGTGTGTAATACAAGTTGAAATCTGTATTTCTGCTGTATTCATTTTTGCCAGTCTTGTCTTTAAACATGCTTTTAAAAAACATTTATGTAACGTTTGTTGCACAGGACAAACGTTAAGACAATAGCAAATGTGCAAACCGGCTCAGTAATATGTGCCATAGAACAACAGCCGGCCGATACTAGATACAGAAACTGAATGTCGACAGAAACTGAATGTTTTGTCACTGTTCTTAAGGACGCGTGGCACTTTTGCATTTGCCTTTGCAGTACCACACCCGTTAAACCATGCAGATAATAATGATAAGGGTTTGTAAATGCGCGTGCGTGTACTTACGCTGCTTCAATAACCACAGCTACGCCTTTAGGCTGCAGAGCCTCGGATATTCCCACAGCGATCTGCTTGGTGAGGCGCTCTTGAACTGAAAGAAACAAAATGATTTAGCATTAAGAGAGAGATAAAACCCTGCTCCTTCTATTGGACCACTGTTGCCAACACGCAAAAAGCTACAGTTCCTCAAATGTCCACTTGAGGGTGGCTCCAAAAGTGAGTCTATCCCCCATAGACCTCCATGTTAAAATGTCCAACTTTACAGCAGAAATAAACATGTTTACAACTGGGCACAAAAGCGTGTTTCATGTCTACAGCTACTTTGCACTTTCATGACTATTGTGTGTATTGTGGGTGCCTCCTCTTTTCTCATTTTTAAATTAGCCAGAAGCTAAGTGGAGCTTCACCAAGCTTCAAAACCGCTCATGATCCCCTTTGAACGGTGCCACATGATGCATGTCAATTTAAAAGGTTATGTTGGTTGCACACGTGATGCCATTATAACTTTCTCTCTCCACAAGCTACCGTGAGCCGCAAAATAGTTTCACCTCTTTTGACTCGCTTTTTTTCACCAGCAATCTCGGGGAATGATGTGAAACCGATGTTGGTGAGAGAGATTTTACACAAAACTAAGTCTTTGCAACAACAAGTGGGACTTTCTGAGTTGTAAAACTATTGTTTAAATTCACGAAGGTAATTTCTGTGATTCATAGCATGAGGAAAAGTGCCATAATGCCGTACACAATACTGTGCACAAATCTTTGGTTGCTCACCTTGAAGCCTCCGACAGAAGATCTCCACAATCCTGCAAAAATCAGAACACGTGGAGAGAGGAGAGGAATGATTAGACGTAATAATGATTAATCTTTTGATAAACACAGACTGGCATCAGTCCCTGACCCCTGCGCCCCTGCACCGGCCATCCAACTGTACAGACTCTTTATCTGTGAATCATTCACCCTGCAGAGTTCTCTGAATCTGTCGAGCAAGTTTCAACAGCAGCAAAGTTTGTCTACTCGGATACTGTTGTTCTGGGCTTGTATGTTCAGATATTTTAGGAAACGGACAGAAGGAGACAGACAGAGAGGCTGTGATGATAACGGGTGATTCCCACAGGTCAGAAGGGATTTTCACATGGCTCGAGAGCGGATGGAGTTTAGGCTTGTGCCTGTGAGAGTGCTTGATGAGGGGACTAGATGATGGCCAGTGGGCTTAGACTCTAAGCCTCCAGGTCAATGCACTGAGATAACAGAAGAACGCAGTCACCCGGCAGTGACACCAGAAACATACAGCCACAGCGACGGCAGGAGGGTACAGTGTGTGTGTGTGTGTGTGTATGTGTGTGTGTGTGTTACCTTGCCAGCTTGCTCAGTCCCACCACTTTTTTGTTGGGAATATACCCGATGTGAACCTGGAGAAAGATGACAGCCAGTAGGAGCAGAGGTCAGGTAAGGAGAGAAAAGGCTGGTGAATGATAGCAATCTAACCCTGAACTTGACTGAACAGGGCTGTGACATCTACACACACACACACACACAAGCTTGCAGACATTCATTAATCCTAAAACACACTCCACACGCGTCACCTTTAAATCTCGCATCTGACACTTACCTTGCCAAAGAAGGGCACCATGTGATGCTCGCATAGTGAAAACATGTCTATGTCCTTCACGATCACCATCTCATCGTGGTCTTCATCGAAAATGGCGTTGTTTAAGATGTCTGGAGGGTGCAAACACGGGCAAATATATCAGGAATATCAATAAATCTGATCTAAAGTAAAAACTGTTGAATGTTTGATCCCTTATGAACTCTATGAAGCCATAAAGTAATAATTATCTTAATTTTCTTTAACTAGCTGATGTATAAATGATAGAAAATGTCCACCAAGGAGACTTAAAATGTCTCACTTTGTCCAAATACAGCTACAAATTCATCTACAATTCAAATCTTGTTAAACTGATGCTGATCACTTGGTGCATTGCTTTCTATTTAGTTTGGCCACTCAGCAATGCATCTTTCCTATGTCACTGAGGTTTAGTACATTCACTTTTCCTTGTAAAAAGGTCAAGACTCTCTCCAGCTCAGTGTGTTCCCGTTTAGTTTAAACATACACAAGTTACTTAGTCAATTAACTTACCATCGATGGTCTCATGGTAGCCCTTGGTGAGGAACTGTATGGCCTTGGCGGCGCGCAGCGGCGTGCGCAGCAGCCCTTCCCGGTCCGTGTCCTCCCCGAGGTGCCGCAGGATGTTGGTGTAGGCCGTCTCCAGGGCCGGTAAGCGGGACTCGTCCTCGGCCTCTTTGCGGGACGTCTCGTGTTTGCGGTGCACGACGGACTTCTTGGTGTCTATGATGAGGTCGCTGAAGCTGTTGTTGCATTGGAACTCCTCCACGGTGTCGCTGACCTTTCCGTTGCAGTGTGCGTTCATCGTGGTTGTCTTTTTTTTTTTTTCTTTTCTAGACGAGGAAGAGGAGATGAGAGGTCTCGAAGTTAAGTCTGGTTTGTTCATTCCGCTCCCGGTGCTTATAAAGCCGGCCGGGTGCGCATCAGTCTCCCATTTGTCAGGGTGCCGCGTACGTCAAAACACCGAGCGTCATCAGTGGGGGGTTACATGTCATCACAGAGCAGCCCACCTCTCCCCACTCCCAACCTAGCTGGGAACAGCAACCGGATTTTCATGCATCTCGCATCACTTGACCCTTACTGTATCTCCGTGCATTTGTTCCAATTAAGTTTTACGCAAGGCTCATGACTTCACGTGAAGCGCAGGCATGATTTTTTGGAAAGTTGAGCCTTTTATGAGTCTTTAACTGAAACTGCACGGAGATTAAATTGTAGACGAGGTCACATATCCACGTGAACCACACTGATAAGCCTCGAAAGAAGCCAGTTCATAGAGACAAAGAGAGAAAGAATATGTGAAATGTAGAGGTTTGAAGCTTATTCATTTACAAGCTAATATTCTTTTACTGGTTGTTTGACAAATTTGGTGGAGACTGTTTTCATTATTAAATATTATCCCCAATTGTATTTAGATTAATTATTTTATGTTGTGAAAAATACAGTAGTTCAGAATCTAAAGACATAGTCACCACACATGGAATTAATCAGTCTTTTGCTTTATAAATTGGTTGCTGAAAAAGCCCTAAAGAACCATTTAAAGGGGAATCACAGTTTTTTACAACCTGGACCTTATTTCTGGCGTAAAATACGATCGTTTACTCACGCATATAACTTTGGTGTCATTTGGAGTCTTTTGGAAGATATTTAGATCCAGCAGAGAGCCGCATATATCGATATAGTGGGAGTGACTGGGGCACCGAAACGCAGCCTCTAAATAACGCATTATCTGCCGCGAAACTCGTTCATTTCACCAATATTTTGTTATGATACGCTAGCGCTATTCCCCGTTGAGTCCAGAGTTACCTGTTATCATCATCTGGGGTTTGTAGATTGACCTACTAACCTCTGACCTGGATGATGTCATCTTTGAGCGCCGCACATACCCGTGACGGTCGGCTTGTTTACCTGTAATTTGCTACTGCTAATTTTTTGCAACATGGCTGAATATTTTTCCGATTCTGAAATTGTGGACGACGACTTTGTTTATGTTGGACGTCCTTACAGTTTTGAGCCAGAGTATACGGATGAGGAGCTCGTTGAAAGGAGGATGTGGAGGCAGAGAGAGGAACAGCTGGCCAAAGAACAATAAACCGCTGCACGTCTGCAAATAGATAACAGGTAACTCCGGACTCAACGGGGAATAGCACTAGCGTATCATAACAAAATATTGGTGAAATGAACAAGTTTCGCGGCAGATAATGCGTTATTTAGAGGCTGCATTTCGGTGCCCCATTCACTCCCACTATATGGATATACGCTGATCTAAATATCTTCCAAACGTCTCCAAATGACACCAAAGTTATATAGGTGAGTAAACGATCGTATTTTATGCCAGAAATAAGGTCCAGGTTGTAAAAAATGGTAATTTCCCTTTAATTACTTCAGCCCCCATTAGAGACATTTTGTTCAAACATGAATTTAATAAAAGACACACACTATACAAACACAGTGCACACGAACGATCATGCAGAATCTACACTGAATGAGCACTACATATGACAGTGTTTGAATTAGAGATGGCTGCAGAATATGCCATAAGAAGAAGAAAAGGAGGACGTGTGTTTTTAAATTGTAGTCTATGAAGTGTAAAGTCAAGATAAAACAAATTGTGGCTCATCTAAAATCATTTAACCAGATTTACGATGACATGAATCATTGCTCTTACTCTCACCTGGCCCTGTGCATATGCAAACTATAACTGTACACACACACACACACACAAGGTTTCAGATCCTCTCAGTTTGCAATCTGTCTCCACAAAGGCCAGCAAAATGAGAATCCACGATAACATCCATCCATATAGCTTACAACCAATCAAAGCCTCTGTTTTAAAAGACACAAATAACTGAAAATAACGCATATAAAAAGTGTTTGCATATCAGAAGAGAAATGTACATCGGAAAGTACAGACATTATAGTGCTCAGGTGAACTCAAACTGTGTTTCTTAGCATCACCTGTTATGAAATTGTCCAACATACGGGGGTAACCAGAGGATATGGGTTAGTGTTAACTCATGATTTGTATTAAGACCAACATGAACCAAACTCTCAGATTTTTTGCACACAGTCAACAATGGAATAACCAGTGTAACTGTGACCCCCTGTCACTCTTTTTTTTTAACTAATGGCCCATGTCTAATGACTTTAGCAGAGCTACTTTCTCAGAATCACGATGGCCACATGTGCTTTTACAGATCCTGGAAACAAGGGAGGCATATGTCACACATTCTCACATGCAGGCATGTAAATGCTTTGACCATTCAATCCGTCAGTTCAAAGCCGAATTCAAAACAGAAACAGAAGGAACAAGCAGAAGAAGCTACACATAGCGACACAAAAAGGTACAGGATTTAAAAATGGTTCCGTTCTACAGGCCCATCAAAGAGTTTGATTAATAGAGTAGGAGAGGCATTTATTGTTTCAGAGTTCTTCGATTTCAAAGTGTGCAAAAGAATTAGTGAAGGGTTAGCAGTTGACACGCGATAAATTACTGCTTTATTGTAGACTGAGAGCCATAATTAATCCACACACGGTCTCTACGCTGGTCAGTTTACAGCCATTCAGGATGAACTCAGGATTGGGATCGAATGAAGTTAAAAAGGCAAATAAGGCTACAAGAATGATCATGTTTATCATGGGATAGAAATAGTTTATTTAGCGGGATAGAAATTAATGGCACTAACTTTCAGAAATGAAGGGAAAAGCAAGGCGAGAAACTAGATATTCTAGATATTAATATTAAGACTATTAAGCACTGTATTTAATAGGTATACCTGAGCATAAATTGAGACGTCGGATTCAAGACAAAGCACAAATATTCTAAGACAGAAGTCAAAACATAGCTGTTATCGCTCATTATATTAGTTTAGACTAAACTTTAGGCCATTTGGCAGCTTTACTGTGCCTGTGAAGTTTTGCTAACCGTCAGTAAACATCTCAAAGAAGAACTGAACCAAAAGTAATCAAAAATCAGGGAAATCAGAAAACTCCAAGTGGAAGAAATGAGTCTAAGACATTATCTTGTTTTATTTTTATTTCGTGATAATAATATAGACAAGCTACTTCACATAGTGGCTGGATAAACCTTAAATTTAGGGACACTCTCCATAAAACTAAAGAATAGAAGAAGAAGAAGACGAGGACCGGAACCTGCTCGGTTTCCATGGGAACGCAAAGGCAACGTCGCTTCCTGACCACTCGGTCGGACCTCGTGGTGACAGCGGTGTTGGCGGTCTATGCTTTTGAGCTCAGTAGCGAGAAAAAGTTTACAGTATTTTGTTTTGTTTCGGTTTTGCAAGCTAAAAGTCACAATACAACATTTGCTAGAGATAGGTGTAATTAGAGTAGATTAAGTGGAGAGAGTATTTAGCGAAAGTATCGGCCGACGGCCTGTATAGGTCCGGTATACGATACGCAGCTTATATTCTCTACCATGGCAAACAATCATGAAGATAGTGCTTGTAGTATGGATGAGTTGGACCAAGAGGAAGGGAATTGGCAGATAAGGAGGATAAATAAAGCAAAGCGGAGTAGAGGAATGAAAGAGAGTGAGGAGAAATGGAATGTTGTTGTGAGGTTTGAAGAATCAGGAGTGAAGAATTTGGATCCATTAAAATTGACGAAAATAATCAAAAATCAGGTTGGCGAGGTTAAGTATGCTAGAGTTCTAAATGATGGAAATTTATTAATTGGATGTAACTCTGAAGAGCAGGTTGGAAGAGCTTTAAAGATGCAAAATGTTGGGAAAGCAGTGGTAAAAAAGGTGGTGAAAGTGGGTGAACAAGGAAGTAAAGGAGTGATTTATGGGATTCCTGTAGCAGTTGAGATGAAGGAGCTGGTCAAAAACTTAAAAGAAAAATGTGATGTTGTTCAGAGTGCAAAGCGGTTAACTAAGGGTGTTGAGAAAAAAGAAACTGAGTCAGTATTGATACAGTTCAGCTCAAAAGAATTGCCTGCAGAGTTATACTTTGGGTATATGAGATATAGAGTAAGAGAGTTCACTCCTAAACCAACAAGATGTTACAAGTGTCAGAAGTTTGGCCATGTAGCTAATTTGTGTAAAGGGACTAAAAGGTGTGCTAAATGTGGTGGGGAGCATGATTATGGGGAATGTGGAGAGGAGGTTAGACCTAAATGTTGTAACTGTGGAGGAGAGCACAGTGCGGCCTACTGGGGATGTGAAGTAATGAGAAGGGAAACCGAGATTCAGAGTGTGAAAAGGAAGGAAAGAGTTTCTTACGCAGAAGCAGTTAAAAGAGTGGAGCAAACAAAGAGGATTGAGGGAGGAAAAGTTAGAGAAGAAATAACAACAGGGAATGTACGGATTCAGAGGCAAGAACTTAGAGAGCAGGAGAAAAAGGAGTGGGAGAAAAAGAGGGACTTGGTTATCTTTATTGCAGGGGTAATTAATGCAACAGCTGAGGTCAAATCTAAAACTGAAAGGATTCAAATTGTTACAAAGGCAGCAATCCAGCATTTGGGTATGCTAGAGTTAAAATGGGAAGATATTAGGGACTGTCTTACTGTACATTCAAGCCAAGAGGTAGGTAAAGGATGATATTATTTATTATGTTCATTCTACAATGGAATGCAAGGAGTTTGTTGGCAAATGGTCAAGATTTTAAACAGTTTATAGAGGGGAAAAATGTAAAACCAGATGTAATGTGTATTCAAGAAACATGGTTAAAACCCAGATTTGATTTTGCTTTAGCTAATTATATTGTTATCAGACGAGACAGAGAGCAAGGAAGTGGTGGGGGTTGTGCTACTTTTGTAAAGAAGGGTATACCTTATAGGGTGTTGGGTTCAGGGAAGGAACACGAATATGTGGTAGTGGAAGTATGGACAGACAAAAAGAAAATAGTAGTGATAAATTATTATAACCCTTGTAAACAGTTAGAATTAAATGAACTAGAGGTAATAGAAGGCCAGGATAAAGATAATGTTGTTTGGTGTGGAGATTTTAATGCCCATAATACACTGTGGGGAGGGGAAAAAACAGACAAAAATGGGCAGGTGATTGAAGAACTAATGAATGATAGGAACTTAGTTTGTTTAAATGATGGTAGAGGGACTAGGATTGATATTAGAACTGGTAAAGAGTCAGTGTTAGACCTCACATTTATATCTAGTAGAATGGTGTCAAAGTGTGAGTGGGAAGTGCATGGAGAAAGCACTATTGGAAGTGATCACTACCCAGTTATATGTAAATTGGATGTTGATGTAAGGGTGAATGTAGAAGATAGTCATGGAAAGTGGATTTTTAAAAAGGCCGACTGGGAGAGATTTATGGAAACAAGTGATTTGTATATTAGTTCACTTGAAGAAACAAATGATGTTGAAAGGAGTGAAATTGAGTTGCGACAAAGTATTTATATGGCTGCAATGACTACAATACCAAAAAGTTCAGGAAAACTGGCTAGAAAAGGGGTTCCATGGTGGAATGTTAAATGTGATGAGGTAGTTAGGGAAAGGAATAGAGCGTTTAGAAGGTTAAAAAGAACTCATAATTTTCAACATCTGATTGAATATAAGAAAGCACAAGCAATAGTGAGAAGAATCATAAGGCAAAGAAAAAGATCATACTGGAGGGAGTATTGTAGCTCAATTGGAAGTACTGTTAATATAAATGATGTGTGGCGAATGATCAAGAAAATGGAGGGTAATAGAAGAGAGTGGAATTATCCCATCCTTTCAGTTGGTGAACAGGTGGCTGTAACAAACCTAGAGAAAGCAGAAATGATGGTGAATACACTGAATAAAGTGCATAGTTCCAGTAATTTATCAGAAGAAGAAAGAAGGGGTAGGGAAGAAACAAGGAGTCTGTATGCTGAGATTATTCAAAAGAAAGGAAAAATAGAGGATAAATATAATGTTCCATTCACACTGAGAGAGTTAAAAAATGCGTTGGATAAGTGTAAGAATTCAGCTCCTGGTAAAGATGAAATTTGTTATAGCATGTTAAGAAATTTAAGTGATAAGGGAATTCAGAAGGTTTTAAATGTATTTAATAGAGTCTGGGAGGAAGGAAAGATTCCAGCAGGGTGGAAGGAGGCAGTTATTATTCCAATAAGAAAACCGGGAAAAGATCCAAGTAATCCAGCAAACTATAGACCAATAGCGCTAACTTCTCACTTAGGTAAGTTAATGGAAAGGTTGGTGAATGGAAGGTTAATGCACTTTATTGAAGAAAGGGGGCTGATGGCTAGTTGTCAGAGTGGTTTTAGAAAGGGGAGAAGCACTATTGATTCTATCATATGTCTTGAGGATGAAATAAGAAAAGCACAGATACAAAAAGAAACAGTTGTAGCAGTATTTTTAGATGTGGAAAAAGCGTATGATATGCTATGGGTAGAGGGTCTTTTAATCAAAATGCATATGCTAGGAGTTAGGGGAAATATGTTTAACTGGGTAATGGACTTTTTAAATAATAGAAGCATTCAGGTGAAAATAGGGACAGAAACCTCTAGAAGGTGTTTGGTAGAAAATGGGACACCACAAGGGAGTGTTATTAGTCCATTGCTGTTCAATATAATGATTAATGATGTTTTTTCTAATGTTCAGCCAGAAATGGGAAAGTCATTGTTTGCAGATGATGGTAGCATATGGAAAAGGGGGAAAAATGTAAAGTATACTTTGAAGAAGGTACAGGAAGCTCTAACCCTAGTGGAAAATTGGGGAAGGAAATGGGGTTTTAGATTCTCTATTGAGAAGACTAAGGTTATGTTTTTTACTAGGAAGAAAGTTGATGAAAGTATAAAATTGAAACTGTATGGTAGGAATTTGGAAAGGGTAAATAGCTTTAAATTTCTTGGTGTGGTCTTTGACACTAGACTTACATGGAGGGAGCATGTTTTAAAAGTAGCAGATAAATGTAAGAGGGTAATGAATTTAATGAGATGTCTTGTTGGAACAGAATGGGGAACAGATGTAGTTTCCTTGAAGCAAATTTATATATATTTAATCAGAGCAAGAATTGAATATGGGTGTTTGATTTATGGATCTGCAGCCAAGTCAGTTTTAGCTGAGTTAGATGTAGTTCAAGCTAAGGCATTAAGAATATGTACAGGAGCTGTGCGATCTTCTCCAGTATGTTCCTTACAGGTAGAAATAGGAGAAATGCCACTCTATTTGAGGAGAAAGCAGCTGCAGGCTAACTATTGGGTTAATTTGATGGGCCAAAGGGATGTTCATCCAGTTAAAATAGCAATTCAGTCAAGCTGGGAGAGAGGGAGGGCAAGAATTACAAGTTTTGGATGGACAGGGGAGACATTGGCACAGGAAATGGCTATACGGGATAAGACCTTTTGTCCAGGAGTACTGTGGCCATCAGTTCCTTTATGGCAGTTGGAGGTCCCAAAGACTGACCTAGAGATACTTGGGATTAAGTTAAAAAACCCAGAGTCAAATTTGGTACATGAATTCCAGTGTCATATAAGTGAAAGATATCAGGAACACATATTAATTTTCACTGATGGGTCAAAGGATCAAGAAACAGGTGCTACAGGAGCAGCTTTTGTTGTTCAGAGGTGGAATGTTCAAGCTTTTAAGAGAACCTCAAATTTTCTAAGTGTGTTCACAGTTGAATTATTTGCAATCTTGATGGCTGTGCAATGGACTGAACAGATTCAAGACCATAAAGTGTTGATATGTAGTGACTCTGTGTCAGCTATCAATAGTATTGGGAAAGGGTCATCAAAGAGTCGACAAGACCTTGTATATGATATACTTCTGGCAATTAGAGATGTGAAAATGAGAGGAGTAGAAATATCATTCATATGGGTCCCAGCTCATGTAGGTATTGTAACAAATGAAAAAGTTGATAAATTGGCTAAGGAAGCTGCTCAAAAGGAAAACATAGATGTCAACATAAATTTATCCAAGGCTGAGGGTAAAAGTATTGTGTGGCAGGAAACCATTTTAAAATGGCAACAGCTCTGGGAACAAGAAACCAAAGGGAGGCACCTATTCTCATTATCTAGCAAGGTAACTGACTCAGTTAATGTTTTTAAAAGAGAAGGAATGAGACGTAAGGAGCAGGTAATTATTTCTAGGATGAGGATTGGTCACACGTTTCTGAACAGCACGTTATTTATTTTAGGAAAACATCAGAATGGTTTGTGTTCATGCCAGGAACCTGAGACAGTACAACATGTGTTGATTTATTGTAGAAATTACGTCCTCCAAAGACAAGAACTTGTCAGAGAAATGCGTGAAATGGGATTGAAAGAAGTATCTTTGAAAAATATTTTAGAAGTAGGGTCAAGCAGGAGGGGAAAACGGTGTTTTTTCAAATTTTTAATAGATTCTGGTCTATATAGCAGAATATAGTGCACTAAGGTGCTAGTCCTGCAGATGGCAGCAATGCAACTTTTTGGATGCCGGCTGCCGTAAAACCCCAAAGAAGAAGAAGAAGAAGAACGTCGCTTCCTGTTTGTGCCGCGGCAGTGGCGGGAGATTCCAGCATGGCGGTGCAACCGAAGCAGACCCTGTCCATGGACAGCGCGGCCGAGCACGGCTTCATCAACTTCATTTTCTCCATGCCGGAGAAACCGGACACGACGTTCAGGGTGTTTGACCGCAACGACTACTATACCGTGCACGGGAAAGACGCCATATTCGCGGCGAAGGAAGTTTTCAAGACGAACGGGGTCATCAAATACTTGGGCTCAGGTAAGCTAGCGTGCAGGCTAACTGTGCGTGTAGACAACTTAGCTGAAGCTTGGAGGCTTCGTTTGCTGTTTAGCATGTTGATTCAGATGCGTGTTGTTTGAAGCATTTTAGAGGCTTAAATGTAGCACAAGCTAAGCTAGCTACAAATTAATCCACTAGCTAACTGCTGTCCTGCAGACTATTGTATGCTCAAAAAATGACTTTAAATGAGTATTTCATTAAAAAAACAACTCCTAATGTGTTTTATTAAGAGTGCATAACATTCCTGTAATTAATAAATCTAGAGACTGTCTTTGCTAATGCTAATGTGTTGATCAACAGGGAGTCGCAAGCTAGAGAGTGTGATCCTGAGCAGGCTGAACTTTGAGGCCTTTGTAAAAGACTTGCTGCTGGTGAGGCAGTACAGAGTGGAGGTGTACAGAAATCAGAGCAAGAGCAGCAAGGAGCACGACTGGAAGATCGAATACAAGGTATTGCTTTGACTGTGAAGTGTTGGCATGGTTCCTATTTGTGCAAAATATAAAAAAACCATGCCTGTTTCCTCTCCACGCAGGCCTCTCCAGGAAACTTGACACAGCTGGAAGAGATCCTGTTTGGTGGTGGAGGAACCGGAGCAGAGGGCTGCGCGGGAGTCGTAGCCGTGCGGTTTGCAACAGGGGCTGACGGACAGCGCGTGGTCGGCGTCGGCTACGTAGATGCAGCCCAGAGGACGATGGGCGTTTGTGAGTTTCCAGACAACGAGATCTTCTCCAACCTGGAGTCCCTGCTCGTCCAGATCAGCCCCAAAGAGTGTCTGTTAGCCCAGGGTGAAGGCAACGCTGATGGGAACAAACTGCGGGAGGTATGTAACTTTATATTTGTACGCTTATAAGATGCATTTTTCAATTTTAGTGCACGCTGACTGATCATAAGCTCAAGAATGCCCTTGTTGTCGTGTGCTTTTGCAGGTGGTAGAGCGTGGAGGTGTGCTGGTATCTGACAGAAAGAGAGCAGATTTCAGCAGCAAGGACATGGTCCAAGATCTCAACAGGCTGCTGAGAGCCAAGAGAGGAGAGACTGTGGCCAGCAACACGCTGCCTGAGCTGGACAAACAGGTGAACGAAAGGGAAAAAAACCTCCTGTAGTCACGGATCAGACCTGTCGTAGTACATCCCCAAACTCCCTGCCCTTCTTTGAACCTTTGTCAGAGATGCTCTAAGCCAGTTTGGCCCCTATTGACGTTTCATTTGTGAGTGGTCAGAAACAACATGTTAAAATATGAAGATGGCGTTATTATACACTTGCACTGTCTGCATATAGTATGAAAGCATAATAATTAAATGGTATAAGAGTTCAATGTTTGACAGGAGCCTCTGTTTTGATTCACAGGTGGCTATGTCGTGTTTGGCTGCAGTTGTGCGTTTCCTTGAGCTGCTCTCCGACGAGTCCAACTTCAACTCCTTCAGTCTGACCACTCTGGACCTGGGTCAGTACATGAGGCTGGACAACGCTGCCGTCGGAGCCCTTAACCTCTTCCAGGTGAGCGACCACGACCGGAGACGCACACACTCATGTTTACGCGACTGAAATAAATTTCTGGAGAACAACATGAAGTACAAGACACTCATGTATTATGACATCCAGACATTCCTCTTAGATACTGGGTCAAATAATATCAGAATGATTGTCTGAGTTGTTTGTGATTAAAACATGTGAACTGCCTCCTGCAGGGTTCACCTGACGACACCAGTGGAGCTCATTCATTGGCCGGGCTGTTGAACAAATGCCGTACGCCTCAGGGTCAGCGGCTGGTCAACCAGTGGATCAAACAACCGCTCATGGACAAAACCAGAATAGAGGAGAGGTAATACAGGATCTGTTCATTTTAACAGTTTCTGAAATCGTATTCATCTTATTAGATTTTCACCTATATTAAATTTGACAGAGGACCTCCATTAAATCAGTTTATTGAATCATAGTAGGTGAAAACACGTATCAACAGCTACTGGATACAGAGACATAATATATGATGTCTGCATTCATTGCACTGACTGTACCTCGTGGACTCGTGTGTGTTTGTGTAGGCTGGACCTGGTGGAGAGTTTTGTGTGCGACTCCGAGCTGAGGCAGACCTGTCAGGAGGATTTGCTGCGGCGGTTTCCCGATCTCCACCGCCTGGCCAAGAAGTTTCACCGCCACACTGCGACTCTGCAGGACTGCTACCGTGTCTACCAGGCCGTGAGCCAGATCCCTGCCCTCATCGCAGCCCTGGAGAGGTACTCAGGTACGCTCAAACCTGCAGCGGATGCAGTGTGTGTGTGTGTGCTCTGCATAGCTAGGAAAGCTCTGTATTTGTATTCAGAAAAGGATTGTCTTTGCAGCATCTGTTCTGCAGGAGTGTACCTGCTTTAATTTGGCAGATGCTTAAATTGATTGCGCTATTCTGCTAATAACTGGAATAATGGCCCAATCAGAATGGAAAAGCCTTGTGTAATTGTCTCAGACATTAACAGACTTGATGGAAAGGATTTCGTTTTAATTGCAAGGTGTTAAAACAGAACGATGTAAACACTTTATCCAGTCGGTTTCATCTCTGGTTGGATTAAATCCCCACGTGGTGAAAACATCAGCTGACGTGACGAGTTTCTAGGATGGGCAAAAACATGGAGGAAGCCAAACAACCAGTTGTTCAAACATGGGTTCATATTGGACATCTTCTTCTGTTGAATGACTTCAGTGTTGTCAATAAAGTTGTGGGAAGCATATAAACAGTTTAATTGGATCAGATTTGCATTTATGTTTTGTTTTGTAGGCAGCTACCAGGTGCTGCTGCATGCAGTGTTCCTCTCCCCTCTCAGAGACCTGCAGAGTGACTTCGTTAAGTACCAGGAGATGATTGAAACCACGCTGGACATGAACCAGGTCTGTTTCTTCAGTATATTGTAAAATGTAAGAATATTATGTTAAGCTTTTTGTTTGCATATTATCAAAATTAACCTTTTTTTTTTTTTTTTTTTTTGCGTGTAGATCGACCACCACGAGTTCCTGGTCAAGGCGTCGTTTGATCCGGTGCTGAGCGAGCTGAGAGAAAAGATGGACACGCTGGAGAAGAGCATGCAGGCGGTGCTGAACAGTGCAGCCAGAGAGCTAGGTGATCACAGCGCCCGCTCACTCACACAGACACACACACCTTCTTTATTTTCAAAAGGACTTTCCCTTGATATAAAGCATTCCCTAGCCCCTTACTGACCTTCCTCTGATTTTAGCCTACAACCAAGTCTTCACAGGTTTTAACCCCAAAAAAGTTTAAGGAAATGGCCTCACAAGGACGACATGGCTCCATTGTGTTGGTAATCTGAAAGGGTTTGGTCCCCACAACGTAATAAAAATGAGACCACACACACAGTCAAACAAAAGGCCAAAGCGAGTCAGTCACACCAGTCAGTCGTCATGTGATTAAATACAGTTTTATGAATGAGTCAAAATAGACTTTAGAATTAAAAATAAAACCCTGAGAAACAAACAGAATAGCCAGGAAGGAAATATAGGACACATTTAAACGTTTATTTACTTCAGCTTAAATTCAGTGTCACTTTGCTTTAAAAAAAAGGTTATTTAGTAGTAAAATTAGGGATGCACCGATCCGACTTTTTCAGTCCCGATACCGATACCGATACCGATGCCTGGGCTTTGTATATCTGTCGATACCCGATACCGATCCGATCCCGTTGAATTAATATAATAAACTGCATACCTTCCACCTTATACCTTCCTTCCACCATGTAGAAGAATCTAAAGGCACCAGACTTTCCTAACTAAGACAAAATAACATAGATGTAATGTATTGAATACTTATTTATTTGTTATTTGAACAATTGTGCATCCAAATTGAAAATAAAATGTAATCAAACTTCTTAAAATAAATTTAAATAAATAAAATGTAGTAGTAGAAACAAAACAGTAATCAAAACAAGTTACCAAACACTGTAAACATGTAAAACATATATTAAGTGCAAAGTACTGCAGGAATTCAAAATACAAAAGCAGCTGAACCTGAGAATATAACCCGTGAAATGCCTCCACACACCCGACTCTTTCGCTCGCTCCATGTTAAACGCTCCAGCTCGTTCTTCTTCTTCTTCTTCTGTTTAATGGCGGATCATATCTTTACGACATACCGCCACCTACTGGACTACTACAGGATCTCCAACTCGTTCCACCATGCTGCTAACGAATGACGAAGGATTTGCTGCGACGGAGGAAAAGAAAAAAAGAAAAGAAAAGAAAAGAAAACTGGATCGGCCCGTGGATCGGTTAATTTTACCGATACCCGATCCAGCTATTTTTTCCAATATCGGGGCCGATACCCGATACCAATATCGGATCGGTGCATCCCTAAGTAAAATGTATTTTGACTAACACTATTACTGACTAGAATTTGCTAGCCTGGTCGTTACCATCCTACGTTTCCGCCCAAAATTTGATTTCGGTCTGGCCCGGAGTCTGGCCCAATTGCACTTCCGCGGTTCGCGTGTAACCGCGCCAATCAGCGAACAGTTGAGCGATGACGCGGAACTCGCATGCCGAGTTGCTTGTAGTCCAGCGAAGCTTGTAGTTCAACAGCATAGCAACAATGGCGACGGAGGAAGAGACGCTAGAAGCCATCCGTGAAGTTGTCTCAACTCTCGAGAGCATCACGGAATTAAAACCAGAACAAGAGTCTTGTCTTGTCAATTTTATAAATGGCAAGGACGTCGTAGCTCTCCTTCCAACTGGCTTTGGGAAAAGTTTGATTTATTTAACTGGAAGCGGAAGTGGTAAGAGCCTGAACTCCGGCGCACAATATACGTCATTACCAAACGTTGCTGATTGGTTAAGGGAACTCCAATGATTTTAAACCTCAAAATAAGCATCCGCCCATTACGGAGACAGATTCCTATTACATTGGGCCAGACTACGTACGAGACCGAAATCAAATTTTGGGGGGAAACGTAGGATGGTAACGACCAGGCTAAGAATTTGCATCATCGACTGCTACGTTATTAAGGCCACAGTCTATTCCTTGTGGCCTTCATGGTAATTTACTGGTCTCATAACAAATTGCAAATAATTTTGCACGTTTCAAACGACGTTGGGCTTGCGTTGTGTTTCTGAAAACATTTGTTGTTTTCCCAAAACCATCTCTTCCTCCCTCCCTCCTCCACACACACACACGTCAGTCGCTCGGTACTGAATTTAACCTGACGGAGAAAATGGATCGGGACAAGTCACGTAGCATATGAAGCTATTTGTGTAATAAAAATCGACGTTACTGCCACTTTTTAAAACCCGATGTTTGTGCTCTTGATTTTTAAAACCATGGAGATTTACAGTTGTATTAAGAAAGTTGGTCAAAACCTGGAGGAAACGACTCCAGACGTAACTTGAACTAGCTAAACTTTCTAAGCGCCAGCTAGCAAGGTAAGATTGAAAGTCAACGGTTTACTGTAAATAAGATTTAGTCGCTGATACTTTACTTAATCTTACATACATTTGTTCATAGAAGTCCATGTCTCAACACTATTATGTTTAATATTCATGTATATTAACTACACAGGCTGCTGCTATTTGTCGCTAAATCCAATGTCCGCGTTATTACGGTAAATACGGACATTTCCTATACCTTATAAATTAGTAGACTCAATCGACTTTGCCCGTCCCTAACACAGAACGCCACCGTCTCATACTCTCAGATCCTCCTTGGCCGTCCAGGTAATTGCACCACCTGCCCGACTGTCCGCCATGGGTTTCGGGGAGCAACAAATATTAGAAACTGTTTTCATTTCAGCTTGAACTCAACTTTGTGCTCCAGGTCTGGATGCCGGTAAGACGGTGAAGCTGGAGTCCAACGCCATGCTGGGTTTCTACCTGAGAGTCACATGCAAGGAGGAGAAGAGCCTGAGGAACAACAAGAAATTCACCACGCTGGATGTTCAGAAGAACGGCGTGCGCTTCACAAACAGGTCAGTCACGCTTCCGATGATCTCCGTATCAGATAGCCCCGCTCTCCTTGTCAGCTGATGGTCTGCACTCTTGTATGCGCCCTCCCACGTGTCTACAGCAAGCTGAGCTCCCTCAACGAGGAGTACACCAAGAGCAGGGAGGAGTACGAGGAAGCCCAGAACGCCATCGTCAAGGAGATCATCAACATCGCCTCAGGTGAGGAATCTCATCACATGCTGCTCGCTGTGTCTCGTCAGCATGGCATTGATTTGAACAACAGAAGGAGCCATGATCCCTGGCTTATGTGGAAATGAGGATTTGTTAATTACACGCCATTTGCTTTATGTGACCTTTGCTAATTGATTGTACTCACATTCTCTTCAAAGGGCAGCACCCTTTTACAGTGCTTTGAACTTCTAAGTATTCCTCCTGTCTAAGTAAAAGCCATTTAGAAACCTGCACACGCTGCAGCCTCCTGCCCGTGATAATCCAGTTAACGCTCTGACCTTTCCGAACCGCCAGGTTACGTGGATCCCCTCCAGACGCTGAGCGACGTGATAGCGCAGCTGGACGCGGTGGCGAGTTTCGCCGTGGCGTCCGTCTCCGCCCCCGTGCCGTTCGTCCGGCCTCGAATCTTGGCCGATGGCTGCAGGCGCATGGAGCTGCTGCAGGCAAGGCATCCGTGCATGGAGACCGACGCGGACACCGCATTCATACCCAACGACATCGCATTCGTCCAGGGCGAGAAGAGCTTCTATATCATAACAGGTGAAAAGCGATGACGCAGGAGAGTGAATGTCAGAAACTAGACTCCTGTTTCAGCCATTCAATAAGTCCAACAGCCACTTTCTTGTAGCTCTGTCTTTGGTCTCCACCGCCTCCTGAGGTGCTAAAAGCTCCAATATGTTCATCGGTGTGTCACTATTTGTGTCTGTGTGCTATATTGGCCGAAAAATAAGCTTAAATACGCATTAAATCTCTAAGTATTCCCAAAAGGACCTTTAATAATTTGTTGTTATAGATCTGTGACAACATTTTGTACCTCTTTCTCATCTTCAGGGCCAAACATGGGCGGTAAGTCGACGTTTATCCGGCAGGTGGGCGTGATCGCTCTCATGGCTCAGATCGGCTGCTTTGTGCCATGCGAGAAGGCGGAGCTCAGCGTGATTGACAGCGTCCTGGCCCGAGTGGGAGCGGGAGACAGCCAGGTGAAGGGCGTGTCCACCTTTATGTCCGAGATGCTGGAGACCGCTGCCATTCTGCGGTGAGGACACACACACGAGCTCTCTTAACGGGTTAACTGAACGTTAAAGGTGACCTCCTCCTCCTCATCATCCGATCCGTGTCGTCATCCCTCCAGCTCGGCCACGGAGAACTCGCTCATCATCATCGACGAGCTCGGGAGAGGCACGTCCACGTACGACGGCTTCGGCCTGGCCTGGGCCATCAGCGAGCACATCGCCTCCAAGATCGGCTCCTTCTGCCTCTTTGCCACTCACTTCCACGAGCTGACGGCGCTGGCGGCGCAGCAGCCCACCGTCCACAACCTGCACGTCACGGCCCTGACCTCCCACAACACGCTCACGATGCTGTACAGAGTCAAACCAGGTCAGCAGAGTACATACACATGAGCTTAATGCAGCTGAAATGCTGGGAGTTCAATGAGAACGCAAGTCTCATGTCCATCTGTGAAATATGACGCTACGGTTAGCTTAGCTTAGCATAGGCACAGGAAAAACATAGCCTGGCTCATTCATAAGCTAGCAGAAATCCACCTAAAGCACCTCTAATCACTAATCAGTCTTTTTCACTCGTCGCTCTTGTACAAATTGATAAACTGAGTGCAAAAAAATGCTGTAAGAGTAACTGTTTTGTAAATCTTATCAATGATGTATTTATGATGCATTTGCAGTAATTTATCAACCAATCTCTTCAGCCTGCATGTGCTCTTTGAGCCCGATGTTACAACAGATTATGCGATTCCTCCATGAAGGCTCCGCACTGACTGACCCCAAAACTTTGACTGTTCTGTGTCTCCAGGAGTGTGTGACCAGAGTTTTGGGATCCACGTCGCCGAGCTGGCCTGCTTCCCGCCGTCGGTGCTGGCCGTGGCGAAGGAGAAGGCGGAGGAGCTGGAGGAGTTCCAGGAACCTGCGGGAAAGACGTCAGAGCAGGAGGAAGAGCCCGAGGCCAAGAGGCGACGGACGGACAAACAAGTAGGACTTTTTTTTTTTCTTCACTAACCTAGACATGAGGAGTGACCATCTGTCTGGTCTGTGTAGTTGACAGTTGGATCGAGAAAGAGAGAAAACATCTAAGGAGATTGTAGAAACTACTAAAATTGGGTTAAGAACTGTCCAACGCATTATTAAAAACTGGAAGGATAGTGGGGAACCATCGTCTTAGAACTCAGAGCTATGTTTAACAGTGAAAGTAAAAGCATTTCCACTCGTACAATGTGAAGGGAACTCAAGGGATTGGGACTGAACAGCTGTGTAGCCTTAAGAAAACCACTAATCAGTGAGGCTGACTGGAAAAACTTTGCTCAGGAGCAATGGAAGAAGGTCATGTGGTCTGATGAATCCAGATTTACCCTGTTCCAGAGTGATGGGGGCATCAGGGTAAGAAGAGAGGCAGATGAAGTGATGCACCCATCATGCCTTGTGTCTACTGTACAAGCCTGTGGGGGCAGCGCTATGATCTGGGGTTGCTGCAGTTGCCCAGGTCTAGGTTCAGCAACATTATGTTGCCCAAAGAATGAGGTCAGCTGACTACCTGAATATACTGAATGACCAGGTTATTCCATCAATGGATTTTTTACTTCCCTGATGGCACGGGTACCTCAAGTGGCCGTCGGAGGAACTGCAACTTTGCCACAATTTTACATTAAACATAAAAAGTTAGCAGCTAGCTGCCAACACATCTAGCAGATGCAGATAGTTGCTAATAGTTTCCATAAGTCAGATCAGTGAGATTTATTTAAACATCAGAGTATAATTTGTAATGTCCTCTGTGTAGGGACAGAGTTGGATTCAGTATTATGCGACCTCAGAGAGAGAGGAATCTGGTAAATGTCAGCGAGGGATGTCATTTTAGTCGGCGTCTGTTTGGTCTGAAAATGAAAAAGAATCTCTTAGGATCTCAGCTTGAGGCTACATTAGCTGCAGCTGGCGTCATTCACTTGAATCCCTCCCTTAACCGTGTGCTGTAGACTCCCTGGTTTTTAGGAGGACAATTCGCGGAAGCTAAAATTATAAAAACAAAAACACATAAAGCCGTTTCACCCTCTCCTTCAGGTCGGGGAAAAGCTGATCCAGGACTTTCTGCAGAAGGTGAAGTCACTTCCCGTCGCCACCATGACCGAGGAGGAGGTGAAGGTGGAGCTGCGGAGAATGAAGCAGGAGCTGGTCGCCAAAAACAACACGTACATCGGCGAGATCCTTGCACGCTGTGTTTCTGTAAAAACTGCTTGATTTGTTTTTTTTAAACTTCCATCATATGCTCAGCAAAGGCTAAAGTTCTGATACTGTAGGGAACAACACTAGAGCGCTTACACTGTATAGTTTTCAATAAAGACTTTTCTCAAATGTGATGCTAGTTTGCTCTTGTTTTTCTTAACCCAGTTATTTTCTCACACGACACGATCGTGATGTGCGTCATGAGATGTGACGTGATGGCTGTTTGCCTGGAGCGTCAGAGGACTGTTGCTCTGTCACTAACTAGATTACCTGCAGGTTTTCAAGGAATCCAGATTAACAGAAACTTCCAGGGATTGTGAGCGCAGCTGTGTGTCGCTCTAAACCTGGAGATGTGTGTCAGAGAGAGAGAGAGAGAGATCTCCAACGATCAGCCACAACATTAAAACCACCGACAGGAGAAGTAAATAACATTAAGCATTTCGTGACAATACAATGTTCTGCAGGGAAACTTTTGGACCTCTGATTAGTGTGGATGTTACTGAGACATGTACCTCCCCCCTAGACCAGACCAGACACCCCCCACCCCATAGCAATGACACTCCTCGATAGCAGCAGCCATCCCCAACAGGATGCAAAAACAAAAACACTTTAGGAACAACTCAATAATACATGAAGAACAGCACAAGGTGTTGACCTGGCCTCCAAATTCACTAGATCCCAAACTGATCAAGTATCTGTGGGATGATCCACAGAGGCCCCTCCCCTCAAAGACCCCCCCACTAACAACATCCTGTTACCAGACACCACAGGACACCCTCAGAAGGCCCATGTCCATTCTCTGATGAGTCACAACTGTTCTGGAGGCACAAGGGAGACCTACACAATATTAGGAAGGTGGTCATAATGTTATGCCTGATTGGTGTGTAGTTGTTTCCTGTTTGTCACATCAGATGGAATGATTGAACCACGAGTGATGCTGTGTGTGTGTAACTGAGATCATCCTCAATGCAACGTGGATAATGGAATTCGTTCCATCATGAAATCACACTGAGGACAATCTGCTGGCTTTTTCTTTTTTGGACAACCTCAGCTGACTTTTACCACTTGTAGGTTACGTTTTGGTGCATTTCGTTTGAACTTTCACCAACATAAATTTGCAGAAAAGGACTGTTCGGTGTTTTTCTTTTATATGTTGTTTAGAAAGTAAGTCACAACCCCTCTATATTGTTTCTAACAGTTGCATTAATCCTCCTTACTGATAATCTGTAAAATATGCCGAATTATTTTAAAGCGGAGGTTAAAATTGCTTGGGATTAAGTTTACCAAATTTGAAGGGGATGCCGTCCACTTGGAAAGTTTACTGCTACCTCCCGACACCTATAGTAAAACATAAGAACAAACAGAACAGGGAAAACGCCAAATTTTAACACTTTTCTCCAGTAAACTCTCAAGTATCAGACGCTGAAAATGCAGCAGACAGATATATTCATCCCTTTCCTATCAGTAAATATTAATAGTTCCTGTAAACTTTAGTGCTTTTGAACTAAACTCGTTGTCGGCATATTTAAATAACAGATCGATTGCTAGAGATGGTGCTTAAATAACTGACCTACGGCTAATTCTGAAGTTTAATAGGCCGACTTAAAACAATTGTTAGCTGCATGTCTTCTTAAAATACATCGGACGTTTCTGTGAAACACCAACCCCAAGGCAAAACTTTTGAAAACCAAGTCAGGTTACGTGAAGCTCACTGGTTTCCTTGCCTTCAAGCCTCGATCCGAGTGTGACAGCAGAATTAAAAGCGTCCGGTGTCGTCTCTCAAACAGCCTGCGACGCCAGCAAACTCTACCACGGGTCACATATATTTACATGAATTCTGTAAAACAAACATCACCCAAAAAGATCGGTAGCCGCTTGAGAATTTTCTCTGTAAAAAAAACATGAATTATGAGCAGTTATTTACAGACAACAGATCAATGTTCAGGCAGTTATTGACCATTAAACACACTCTCCTGGGCTGTACAGAGTTTTATACATGAAGGACGTGAATTTAAAGACAGACACCTCTGATCTAATAAAGTTTTATTTTCTTAGAAATGGCCAGTTTCCTGTTTTCTTTTTTTGTCTTTCTAAGAAAGTATACCCCTTTTTGAATTCCAACTAGCATCTACATAATGGTTATTGAATACTTCACAATATATTAAGTCTAGATGTTATGGTACATGCATACGATTCAGGCTGCATGAGGAGCCACAGTCACCACGATACACAGGGAGGGAGGACGGGGGACGGGACGGGACGGGGCGGGGCGGGACGGGACGGGGGAGGACGGGGGTGGGGTGGGACTGCAAACTTGACTCTTTAGTTCCAGTTCGAAGGAGCTCTGACGCCTCCTGTTGAAACCCTCTCCACGAAACACTGACTGCATCAACTTATAAACATATACACACACACACGCACGCACACACGCACGCACAACATACACTGTACAGGACACACATTTACACGCACGCACACCTTTTTTTATACACGGGTGGAGCCGCTCCACCTGCCATTTAAGCTATGATACCGGAGAGGGTTTTTAGTGTTTAAACGAGATTCTCTTTCACAGAAAGAACTTCACCACTGGGACGTTTTGAGTTCCTGCAGCTTGCCGGGGGTGTCGGGCGGGGGCGTGTGGGTGGGGGGGCGGCGGGTGGGAGGAGGGACGCTAACCAAAGAAAAATAATAATTATAATAATATATAATAAAATAAAAGACATTCAAATACAGTCAGCTTTTTGCTTGAAAATACAAAACTACATGAGAAAGCATTGAAATAAAATCCATTGATCAGAACATTTTTTTTTTTCTTTTTTTAAAAAAAGCCCAAGTGCTCCATCACACACACACACACACAATCTTGCTTTTTTTATCCACACACACGCGCACACACACACACACACACACAACAGAGCAACATCCGCACATCCGTTGCCTAGTTACAACTGCCTGGCTGCGGGATGGCAGCTGCGAGGAAGCAGGAAGTCTTTTAGACAGCAGTTCTTGAGGAGAAGAAGGAGAAGAAGAAGAAGAAGATGAAGAAGAAGAGGGCCGGAACTGAGGAGATCTTCACACTCTGCTAAAGGGCCACAAGCCGTCGTCAGCAGCCCCCTCTGCTTAACCCCTCTCTTCCCTTCTTCTTTGTTTTCAGACTGCAGTAAGAAATACTCCAGTGAGGAATCTCTTGTGGCCGTTCTGTCAGTCTACCCTCAGCTCCACTGCTCCCTCTAGTGAAGTCTGCCGCCGCTGCAGCGTGTCTCGGCCGCAAGCCGGCAGGAAGCCGCTTCCTCTGCAGCCTCTTTCACCTCGATCCCGTCCGAGAGCGCCGCAATCACAGAGTCTCTCTGGGTCCTTGTGGCCGCGAGTGGATGTGTGCGTGCGAGTGTGTGGGTTCATGTGCGTGTATGGCTGTGTGCAATGTAATGTGTCTGTATGCTTAATGTGAGAGAGAGTGTTAACGCCTTCAGTTATGCTGCAGCGTGTTGGACTCGATGGGCGGCGCTGAGTCATACAGAGTGTCTGTGTCGTGTGTGGGCTCTCCGGCCAGCGTGCACGGGTTGGACAACGTTCCTGCTCCGCAGTCGCAGAAAAACCTGGAGTAGATTAAAAAGAAGTTTAGCGACAACACGAGTGGACTGTAGGCTCCCCGCTTCCACATCTGGACGAGATCTACTCGAGCCGTCTCCTTCCTTAATTTCTTAAATGATCAGTAATACTGCCGATTTTTATTCCTCAAAGTAAACCGTTTAGTTTACAAAGAAGCAGAAAATGTTTGAAATGTCCAAAACAGAACTCCTGCCAGAGATTCAATGCATCACAGATGAACACAAGTAGCAGCTACAGCCTCCTGTCGCAGATTAATGCTGTAGCAGAAATAGACGCGTACAAGCTCGCTAGTAAAACACAGATTCTTTCCCCAAATAAAAACAATGTCACCAAGAAACTGAGCATCTCACCGATCGTGCCGTATAAACTCTACATCGTGTCCTTGGTGGCATTTTTTGATGCAGTTAACGCAGATGGCGTTCCTATCTGTCGTGTTACAGGTGTGACATCTGCAAAGACAACGCACAGTTTGGTTACTTACAAATAAAAGTGAAACTCTAAATATCCAAAGAGACTCAACACAGTAAACTTAATGGACTGTTTACCTGTAGAAGTCGTGCATGGGGTAACTGGTGTAGCTGGAGATCTTGTACAGACACTGTCCTCTGCTCACTGCCTTCTCAATGGCATCCTGATTATTCATAATCTTATTGTCTGACAAAACAGAAAACAGCTGTGAGGAAGCAGGCAGGCTTTGACCACACTGCGCTGAGCGTTAATGCCCCAACAAAGCTGCTGCCTACCTTTCATGGTGACGTTGACTCCCGAGGCCAGAAACAGGCCTCCAAAGCGATTGTTGAAGATCTGGTTGCCCTCCAGCGTTGCAGTGGCGTGGTTGGTGATTTCAATACCTGGAGAAGCAAAGTCTGGTGTCAGCACTGAACACAGGGACGCACGAGCTGAGGAATTATCTGCGCTCGTATGGAGCTAACCTGCAGCAAAGCCGTCAAATATGCGGTTCTTGCGGAGTATCGGATGGCTGTTGGTGCTGATCAGCACGCCGGCCTGAGCGTTCCTGAAGATGTCGTTCTCTTCAAGCAGACCTGCGCAGAGTTTTATAATGAGCTACAGGCGCAAACCCCAAGGAAACACGTAACAGGACGACTTATATCTAGAGTTCAGCGGTAGCTCTGAAGTACCTCTGCCTCCGTTAAAGATGCAGATGCCTCCATCTCTGCCGTCGTGGATCTTGTTTCTTCTCAGGGTGGGGTTGCTGTCCGTCTTGATCCACACGCCGGCCATGGCATTGTCAAAGATCTCATTGTCCTCGATGAAGCCCAGACCTGTCCGGTTTAAGAGCAGGGTTAGACACAGATGTTACATATATGTATATATAAGACAAACAGAGCAGGATACAGACCTGAGTTGTAGACTAAAATCCCCCCATTTTGGCCTCCCCATATCTTGTTGCGCCTGATCTTTGGGTTGCTCCCCGTCCTGTCAACAAGATTCAATAACAACGATCAGAAATATTCTCAAATTGGTAACGTTTACCTACAATCACCTGCTTTACATTCGCTGAGAAGAAAGAAGGTAGTCATCACCTTATTTGTACGCCAGAGTACATGTGATTGTAGATGTCGTTGTCTTCCAACACGCCGTGGCCATTGTCATAGAAATATACACCAACCTGGGGAAAAAGAAAAAGGAAAGATGCCCATGACGTTTAACAGATGGAAAATCATTTCCCATAAATGTATTATTTAAATTTAAAGATTTCAGATTTCAGTTACAGGTCGCTTGAGATTATTTTAAACCTGAGAAATGTTTTAATCAAGTTTAACCGGTTTACCTGTTTGCCACTGTGGATGCGGTTCTTGCGGAGGACGGGGGTGCTCCCCGTGGTCACCCAGACTCCAGCCAGTGTGTTGCTGTAAACCTCGTTCTCCTCAATCACTCCCTGGCCTTTCTCGTGCTGAAAAACACGGAGCAGAAAAAAGGGGAGTCGATGTCAAACACATGACAGTTTCACATCAGCCCTCGGTTCGTTAGGTTAGCAGTATATTTACCACGTAGATGCCCCCGTGCTGTCCGTCGTGGATCTTGTTGTGCCGTACGATAGGGCAGCTGTTGGTTCGGATCTGGATCCCCGCCAAGGCGTTACCGTAGATGTCGTTACTCTCTATCAAACCCCGCCCGTCTCCAAATATGTACACCCCTCCTTGGTTACCGTTGAATATAGCATTACCCCTAATAAAGCAAAAATAAAATCAATGAAATAAAATCCTTAAATTTACTACAAATTCAAAACCGTCAGTGAAGTGTGTTCTTACCGTATCGTTGGGTCACTGTTGGACGTTATCCACACACCGGCAAAGTTATTGGCATAGATTTTGTTCTCTATAAACTGGCCCCGCCCCTTCTCGTGGACGTAGATGCCGCCCGTCTGGCCGTGGTGGATCTCACAACGCACCACCGTGGGGTTGGCGTACGCCTTCACCTCGAAGCCCGCTATGCGATTTCTATGGATGTTGCAGTTCTCAAAGTAACCCTGAAAACACAAGACGACAAAATCAGGACGTCTGTGAAGTTTGTTCCGAGAGAATACGCCGCCGACAGTAGTTACCATGCCGTGATCGAACGTGAACACGCCGACGTCTCGTCCGTGGTGGATGTGGTTTCGCCTGATGATGGGATTGCCGTGGTTTTTAACCCAAATTCCCGCTAGCGCATTGTTGCTGATTTCATTGTCTTCATAAATGCCCTGGAACGAAAAAAAAAAAAAGCAAAAGCGGCTGAGAGTCAGAAGCAAAGTCTCTGAATGTTTCTGTGCATGTTCATGTATTTACACCAGTTTACGATTGTTACCTGTGCGTGGTCCGTGATGTACAGTCCTACGTTCTCACAGTCACTGATGTTGCAGTGTTTGATGGTTGGACACGCTCCCTGTCCACTCACACACACAGCTGAACCCACTACACACACAAGAGGACAACAGAAGGGTCACACAATAGTTATTAAAGTTATTAAATAAGCAAAGAAACAAGAATAACCTTACATTATAAACGATAAACCCAATAAATTTTATTGAGACTTTGCGATAAAATTAGTGTGTGGAAACTAGCCGGGCAACACACACATGCAAATAGCTGTCACCTTAGTACTGGCAAAACATGGGAAGGCTGCCCTGCTACGCTCCAACACTACACCCATTGACAAAAATATCAAAAGGTCAATCTCAGAGGGAGGGAGGGAGGGAAGCCACAGACTATAAATCACTCCCAGGACGCACAGTTTATTGATCCTGAATGTGGTGTGACATTTTATGGTACATGCTTCTAATTTAGACAACAAATATAACTAGGTCACGCGGCCACCATACGGGAGGAGCCTCGCTGGCACAGATTCTTCCAGATTCCCTACTCCTATAATCCAACAACTAATTTCTTCCCCATTGCGAAGAAGAAGAATGGGATTAGCTGGTAAAAGAAAAGAACCGGACAATCAAACGACTGTCTACAGGTCTTCGGTTTTTAATCCAAGAGGCAAATGTCAAATTTACCCTGCGACATAATTAAAACACCGTTTTGTGAAGAATTATGGACTCAGAAAGCAAAAGGGTGCATTCTCAAGCCCCATAACAAGAGGTCTGTGTGCGAGTTACCTGTGCACGTGGAGCGGATGATGCAGTGGTCGATGTTCGGACTGCAGTTGACTGTGATCTCCAGACAGTGGTGGGCGTTGTGGTGCTGCGCCGACTTATCGTCGGGATTAAACTGAGGAGAGAAGAGAAGAGCAGCTCGGATCAGACGGAGGCAACAATTACTGACGACGCGTCCACGACGGACTTTTATCTACTGGAAATTCATTAGAGCCACAGATGCTTCAGGATTATAAGAGGACGTAATCTGGATCACTGATACGTCACACTACAAGACAAAATGATTTATGCGATAACACGTGAAGCGCCAGGCTTTTGTGTTATTTAGGATTTTCCTCAATAAAATTTCAAGCCTCGTCTTTTGCTCAAACATAAACTCAAATGGCATTTTATGAAGTGGCCAGACTCAACAGGATAACAAGGCCTTAATACATACAAGTGCACGTCTACTGTCTCTGAAACACAGCCCACAGTTGATATTAAAATCTAAAGCTATAAAAGCTTTTAACTCTCTCGCAGACAACACTCATTTGTTAGCATCCGTTTCAATTTCTCAGCGTCGCAGAGGCAAATTTTATATATGACCACAACATTTGGTTTTGTTATTAGGAGCTCAGGAGCATCACAAAGAGCGTGCTTGTTACTAAACTCATTTGTCAATCAAGACGGCCCGAGCAGACTGTCGGCTCCGCAGGTCCACATATGGACAAGATCTACTCCTTCGACGGGCCACAAAGATCTGTAGGGACCCCCCTCACCCAGGACACTCTCTGTACAGCAGCCTCCCCTCTGGCAGAGTCATGCAGGCCTGCACCAACAGACTCAAGCACAGCTTTTCCCTCATGGCTGTGAAAAGGCTGCTGATGGAACGTTAAATCATATCCCCCTCCCCTCCCACCCCCAGTTTCAAATATATTTATTACCTTTATAAACACCTGACTCAAGCTGCTACCACCAGAGATTGCTGCCAAACTAAATTTAGTTGTAACTTGTGTGCAGTGACAATAAAGTTCTTCTTCTTCTTCTTGTGAATCTTGCTTACTTACTACACAGAAACCCAGGAGTCTTCATTAAGGAAAGATCTATTTTACCCTTACCTATGAATAAGTAATAAACCGGACACAAAGTTGGAGTTTCCCCCGTAATGACTGTATAGTTTAACCATGGAGAACTGTGGTTGGGATCTAAAACAGTCTTTCATATACAGCCATTCTTTGCGTTTGAGTGTATAAGTTTACCTTGATGGTCATGTATCCCACATACGCATCTTCCGAGCCCTCCATGAAGACGAACGTCGAGTCTCTAGTATTCTCTATCACCACCTTGTCTGCTACTTTACCGGGAGCTGGAGGGCAAAGCGGAGGACTCTCATTAACGCTCTTTTGTGTATAAATATAAATATGTGTACACAGACATGCACACACAGCTGAGTGTGTATTCTTAAGTGTGGTATTGATTTCACGCGGCACGGGCAACGAGACGACGCCTAAAGTGCCTTTCAGCGACGGCAACGCGCTTACCTGCGCCGATCATGGTGATGGGGGACTCTATATAAATCCACTCGTCTGTGTAGATGCCCGAGTGAACAAAGATGAGGCCGTCGAAGTGGGCTTCTTGCACCCCTCCCAGCGCGTCCTCAATGGTGTCATAATACTGCAGAGGAAAGGCAGATTACGAGCAATTGATCAGAATTTGCAGTTTGGATCGTTAAATTAAAAGCAAAACGTTTGTACAGAAGAGTTTTAGCTTACCAGCATATTCTCTCTGCCTTTATATCTGCCGGGGTTACTGTAGAAATGCTCGGCGAAGCCTGGTTTTACGTGCGCACCTTTGTACTGCAACACAGAAGACAACCAATGTTGCCGCGTTTAAACGGTCCTCACACAACCTATGCGTTAAAACTCAAAAATATTATATCTTTAGCGTTCTTTTAAATAGAAGCACAACGTGTTATCTAAAAAAAAAAGGTGCCGGAAAACGTGACCCAGCCAGCGCACCCTGACCTTTTTTTTTTTTATTTTTTGGCAGGTGATCGTTTTTTGGCTGAGAGAAATTATCGTGACAACTCTAAAACTTAAAAGTAAGCACACACTCAACTCGCAGAGACGCACTTTTCTGGTTCTTATCTAATTAAACATCTTGCAATACATGAGATTCGCCGAACTGCACGAAACCAACCACAAACCAACCACAAAAGAACACTACCATATGCAGAGACAGCAAATTTAGTAAGAGATGCAGTTAAAAGACACATCTTAACATAACAACGTCTGACTTCAATCAATCTCGTCTTATTTTGATTATTTTCTTTGCTTTATCGTATTCAAATAATAAAGCATGCAAAACAAACAAACAAGCGTCGTCTTCCATTAGCGTGCCAAATTTAACTAAAACACTCAACACACTGATCGGATGTGATTAATTTTACAGATCCGTGTAGATAAACTGAGAAGCTTTGCATAAGCAGTAGAGAAAAAAAAATGTTTTGGACGTTACTTGTCACTAGTTTGACTAAAAATGTCCCCAGACAAAATTTGTTTTTTTTTTTTTTTGTTTGCCGTCTCCAGAAAATAATAAAGAAGACTTAATTACCCTGCACTCTTGTTTTGGATTTAAATGGTTAAAGATGCTTAATAACTCACATTTCTAATTGCTCATTTGGGTGATGCAAAATATATTTGAAGCATCAGTGATATTAAAAAAAAATAAACACGCAGACATTTGCTTTTTAGGGTCTTCACAGGCACTCTTCTCCCAGCCTTATAGACACTATTCAGACTTCTATATTGTGCACGTCACAAACAAATTACCAAGATGTAAAGAGAAACCAGGTCATCGCAAAGATACGGGAGTCCCTCTGATAGCACCCTCAACCTCATTAAAGGCAACATGCATGCGTTCATAAATAAACCTATAAAGAGACCAACTTACCAGCTGCTGGAAGCTCTCCTTCCAGGGGTTTGGGTGTTCGTGCTCCTCGGGACTGACCTGGTAGAACCTGCCCGGCTCGGGATGCATCATGGGACGCGTGTACTCGAACACCTCCATATACAGGCGCTTCCTAGAATATTAAACACCGCAAACAAAACACATTTCGGCCGTCAGTCTTTTAATGACCGTGATATGCAAAGCGGGGACGGGAGCGGTTTCCAGCTCTTCGGGCGCAGCACTGACCATAGGATGGGATCGTTCGCTAGCTGGCTGAATCTCTTGCACACGCATGCTGCCTGACAAAGGTCCTGTTCCAGTAAGTAGGAGAAAATCTTCAAAACGACCTCGTCTGGTAGCTTCTGCTGCAGATATTGCTCTGCTGGGGCTGCTAAAAAAAATACAAAAAACACACAAATACACACACACACACACCGTAAGCGTCAGGAGAACGTCTTCACTTCGGGCACATTAAACTATGCAGTCATGCTATTTAATGGGTTGCAAAGGAAAACACAATTTACCAGCAGACAAAAGGAAAATCAATACAAGCTCAACTAAAAAAGCAAACACTCTCCTTGCCCAGTTGCGGAGATTTAACACACACCTGGCAGGTCGTGGCTCTTACCGGACACTCGTGCCCGCTTGGCTCGATGGCCAAAGGACTCTGTCGATGAGGTGGAAGCTCCCTGCGAAAAGAGAGGAAATGTAAACATCGCGACTTAAACTTAAACCCAAGCATTAAGTAATCAACTGGGAAATTTACTGCCGTCACCAAATCGGCGGTCCTTTTAAGGAGGACACAGTCAATTTGGTCATTCGCTCTCATTCGCATCAGTCTAACCTCCATAGGGCCCTTGCTGGGGCAGGCAGAGGCGGTGGCAGAGGCAGCGGCGGTTCTCTTGGGAAGCAGGGTCTTGCGTCGAAGCTGGTAGGGACTGTTCTGAGCACCTGGTCCGGATTCCTCAATAGCCATTTCTGCTGCAGCTGCTGCAGGAGCCTCCTCATCTAGACACAAGACCACAAAGATCTCCCATTCATTCATATATCTACATACATACATACATACACGACTAGATGGACAAAGATGCAGCAGTGAGCAGGGTTCATGCAACTAAAATAAAATAAAACAACAGGGCATTTCTGTCATCATCTAGCATTATTTATTTTGCTCGGGGCTGCACAGCTTCCAGAAATTGCAGCAAACGTTTAAACCACACGCTTTTGCCATTACTGACACAATGGTGCACATTTAGCTCGGATGCTGTATGCCAAGTGCGCAGGCTAGCAGACAGGGGTAATAGTTGGTAAAGGCAGACAAAGGTTAGTGATTGATAATGGCAGATGCACCCCCCTTCCTCCTCCTCCTCCTCCTCCTCCTCCTCCTCCTGCAGCCACATTAACAAGCATTTCATGTTTAGATATTCTCAACAGATATGACTCGGTGTGCGTTTGCCTCCAGCCCGGTCCACAGCGGGCAGGTTCAGCCTCATCTTCTACGTTGCTGTCAAATTAAGGGCCGCATATGAAGTCGATCAGACGTGCGGCTAATGGCTAGAAACTGAACTGCGTAGCTGGCAAATCCGCGGTGTAAACAAATCAAGCCACGGCTAGCAGCCTCTGGGAATAAGGAAGGGGGATAATGGCTCAGATCTGCTGGGCTGCATTAGCACCCAAACAAAAAAAAAAAAAAAAAAAAAAGCGCACAAAATGGACCCTGTGAATTCATCCAAAACCGCACCGTATCATCTATCACAGCTGATCCGGTGTGGCCTCTCGAAGCTGGGGCAGCTAGCTAGCATTGCCCCGATTCGCTGCTAATGTTTTTGTTAACGTTACACCCCAAAAATGGCAGTCCGAAGACACCGCAGCTTGCACAGCCTCGGAAACCGTAGCGACAGCTGAGAATGCAACGGCCGCGGCCGGGACACGGACATTGTGGCTCAGGGTCCGTGAAGTCGAGCCTACATTGCCTCCAGCTGGGGTTACCTGAATATGAGCTATTAATGTGGACCGAGCAGCTACATACGCATTACGTTTAGCGAAGACAACCCCCAACCACCACCACCGCCGCCGCCACCTATCCTGGTGAGCTAGCTAGCGGCGGTAGCTAGCTCCAATCACTCAAGCCAAACAAAGCGCGGCCTGGCCTGAGCCACAGAGCAAGAAGCCTCGGGTTTTCCTGCTGAACCCGCCGCCTGTAGGGGTGCCGAGCAGTCCGGCGGAAAAAACGAGGCTCGTGTAAAGACCGCGGCGGGCTGACAGTGCGCTGTCCGGAAGCTTTAGCTGACCGTGGCCTAGCTTACCTCTATCCCCGTTGTTCCGTTCGGGCTGCACCGGGCGCGGCCTCGACACTCGCCTGGGTCTCCTGTTGGTGGCTCTGACGGAGTTCATCTGGGGAGTTGGTTGTTGAAAAATAGCCTGCTATCCTCGAGCGCCCGCTACTAAATTTAGCCCACAACCCGAACGGCCACCCGGACAGCCTTTTTCCCGGATACACCCAAACAATTGCGATTAAAACCCGCTGGTATTTGGGGTGTAATCGCGTTTTTTTTTTTTTTTTTTTTTTCTCCTCCGTGGTGTCACAGCTCCCCCCGTTTCACCGCTCGGTGCCAGCTCCGTCTCAGTCTGTAGCAGGAGGAGCCATTTACCCACACGGGAAACAATCGCGAGAAAAAAAGAACAGAATGTCGGCTCGGGCCAATCACGTCGGGCGTTTTAGAATCCGCTCCTGCGGCGACCAATCAGAGCCGTCGTAACAGATGAGTTGACAAACCTTTCTGTTGGGGTTTGGAATCGGTCAAGCGGCGATTCGGTCAATAAACGGACACATAAGGTGCTTTACAGTCGTCAAATAAAGAAAGTTTGCACCTCTTAACACAAATACATGCGTGGGTAAAGACTGGGATACATGTTAGTATATTTTATCTAACAATTTATATTTTATTGTGGGATCACAAAGACTAGAATTTGACTTTAGTTAAACAAAGAATACAAATTTCAGTTTAACTGAAAAATAACCGCTGTAATGAAGCTGATATTTATTATTTGGCATGTTTTGTGGAAAAACAAGTGCAAAAGAGGGACGTGCTTGTTTATTTGATATTTGCTTACTTTAATACTTTGATTCTTAAATTAAATTAGATGTATTATTAAAGTGTTAACACATACAGTGCGATGGGAATAGCTGCGCATTTGTGAATGACATGCAAAAAGCAAATTGTTTTTCTGAATTCTCAGTTGTTCATTAATTTAAACGCACATAAAAGCATAACAATTAACAATTTTGAATTTTACGTCCTACTTGGATTTTTAGAATTGAACTAATTTGTTTGCATTAAATGTTTTGAGTTATTTAAAATCCCTTGAGTTATTTAAAACCCCTTTTCTGCACTTGTTTGAACTCCTCCTTGGACGCAAGTTGTCTACAGCCTTCATTTTGTACGGGGATTGCAATTTACAGCCACATTCACACGTTTGAACCCACAAGGAGGTGTTTTGTTTGAGGCCGAAATGTTTGGCTGGACTTTAATTTTAATACATTTGTAAATCACTCAGTGTTGCTTTTTAGTAAAAAGACCACCAGAGGGCATTGTTTAGCTACAAAAGAGACGCTTGCAATCTGAAACTACTAGCTACTTGAAGGCACAGCATCCTACTGAGGATGTTCAGTTACAAGGTGTCATCCTTTGTTTTTATTCTGTCTGCAATCAGAGAGTATTCATCTGCATTGTAGTATAGGGTGTGTAATTACATGATTCTTTTTGTCCCACATATACTGTGTGCATGAGGGGAAATAATACAGAACATGCAGGAAATTGTTGACTCCCTGATAAGCAGTGCATGAGTCTAACAATTAATTGTTAGTTGCTTTGGAGGGTGACTCGTCGTTCACAGCTGAAAAGACCACAACAGAGCATCCTGCATCACTAGCGTCACCTGGTGGTTACAGTGCATAAATGCGTCCACGCGTTCGGCGTTGGCTTGCAGGAGGCAGTGTATCCATATCAATGAGATGAACTCAGATTCCTCCTTGCAGCTGCAGCCTTGAAACTCGCAGGTTGCTGCTGAGCATGTGTGTGTGTGTGTGTGTGTGTGTGCATCTTATCTAGCTGCAACATCCATCCTCCTGTAATAAGCAGAAAGAGCAGCTGTGTAGTCTCTCCTCCCACACCAACCTACCTTGATACATGGAGCAGAGGTTCGTGGGGTCGCTCTGTCCTTGAGAGCTTTGGATGCTCTGAAGGACAGCATCGCGAGATAAAGACGGCTCAATTATTTGCCCGTGTGTGTGTGTGTGTTTTGAGTTTTTCCTTTTGTCACATCTCATCATGCATTCGTCGCACAAAATGTACTCGGACGGAAAGGATGAAGATGAACGGCTTTATAAAAACGACATGAAAAACACATCCTGTACAAAACACACTGGTATAAAAAGTGAGACCTTGTTTGCCAGCAACATGCACAATTAGTTTTCAGAGGTAATTGCAGGTCCTCCGTTGAAAGAAATAAAATAAAATACTGAAGTGTTGGAGTGGATTTGGAGGGCAACAGCAGACTGAGTGTAAAAGGAGATTATCAATCAGCAGGTCCCTGCTGTATTAATCTTAGTGAAGATCATCCAATCAGACCGTTGAATGTTAAACGATAGCTGATTTCATGACGTGCGTATGCTGATATCTCAAGTATCAAGCATTTGTTAAACTGTTTCAGGGTAGTTTGTTTTGTTATCTTGGGACACCAGATGGATGGTGTTCGTTACATAAGAATGAAGTCACCAGTTTACTACTTCTTCTACTCTCTCTACTTTTATTTCTAAATGATGTTGCGGTGAACCTCACCCATCTGGCACTGCAATCAAGTTAAAACAAACACAGGGGTATCTAGGACAGCTGTTTGACCTAGATCCGATTAAACTATACCTGCAGTTGTTTCGTGTCTTTCTTTTCTTCGATTGCTACAGAGTTTTGCCCGTGCATCACGAGGTTTGAGGAGGACACTGGACATTGTGTCTGCCCTGTGTTGTCGCCCGTCAAAGGTCAAATGTTCTGAGAATCACAGACAATATCGAGCTTGAAAAGCTGCAATGTCCGTGTGGAGTTAAAGCAGAAATGGGAACAAGATAGCTGTGTGCAGGTATGCAGGTTTTCTTTTTGTGTCCAAAGAATCGGTGGATATGTCAGAGATGTTTGTACACCCCTGCCACCTGCGACCTTCAAAACAAATCACCTCGAGAGTGGCATATTGAATACAGGTGTTTATGCATTAAAAACTGCCATATGTCCTTCAGACCTACCCTTCGTCTGTGCCTGAGAGAAAATAACTATTGTGTGGAGATAAAATAGAACCATTCTGTTCACAAACCAGGGGAATGTGTGTCTTCTGCTTCATTTGGATGAAAGTCAGAACTCTTGTTTCCCGTCTAGACCCAGACGTGAGGAAGCGTCCTGGATAAGAGGTGAAACACCTTCAAGAACCGAAACAAAAGCCACAAATCCACTCATTTGGTTTACCATGACTTGGATGACTGAGAGTCTACACAGACGTCTAGACTCAAGGTGTTGGCCAAGGAGTACATCATCACACGGCTGCTCCTTGAAGAGGTCCATGCCGGCTGCTGGCAGGAGGAGGTCTCTGTCCGGTAAATCTGCGCCCGAGTCTTAAACAGGCCGAAGCGAGCCGCGAGGAAAAAGAAGTCCCGCCGGAAGGTACGGGTGAAGAAGGCGTACAGGAAGGGGTTGGCGCACGAGTTGATGGGGTAGAACAGGACCAGGAGGACTTTAGATTCTGACACGGTGATGAGGGGGATCTTGAGCGCGGCCGAGATGGCAAAGAAGGAGATCGGAGCCATGCAGATGAAGTCGGTGAAGATGAGCACGGCCATGCGCTGAGCCACGCGGGTGTCGGCGTGGGCCGGCACCGAAGAAGGATTGCGGAAGGTCAAGTAGATGCTGAGGTAGCAGCCACACACGCAGAAGAAGGCCAGGATGTTGAGGAGGAGCAGAGATACAACGTAGACCTGGGACACCAGAGTCTCCACATCCATGGGCAAGCAGATGCTCACCTGCACAAACAGACACAAAAACAGGGTACGCATAATGCACTTCATTTCCACTTCATAACCTCGGCTAAAAGTCTTCCTGCTAAGAAGTTAAAACCCGACTAAACATGTTGCATAGTCCTTGTGTGACGTTTTAAGGTGCATACCCTGTTACTGCAACTTTATAAACCTTTGCTTCATCAATTTCTCAGTGTTTGTTGTCACTTTTTAGTTTAGTTCAGTTAGATTTTATTCATATATGTCAAATGCAATCCAAATAGTTTCAAGGCGTTGTACAGAACCCACAGTATGAAACCCAGAGCTTTCAGTTTCTGTATATCCTACACGTCTTTTGGCCATTTTTGAAACAATAATGCCCCAAATTTGGAGGTTCCAGCTTCCCAGTCGTGAGAATTTGCTGCTTTGCCTCATCTTCATAGACAAGACAGGACATTTGATTATGATAACTGGAATTATAATAAAGGGGATTATCATTTTATCGACATTTCCTTTTGTGTTTTATGGATCAAACAATCAGTTGTTTGATTCAGTGTGTAATTAACGGATTAATCATGAATGCAAACATTAGTTGCATATTTCCTTGTATATTTTGAAACTTAATTAAATTTTATTCTCCATTTTGCATCCCAGTCTACAAGGACCTGAGCAAATTCTGAAAAGGAACATGCAGGAAAGCAAACTGCAAGGATTCAACAGAGAACTGAAACACCCACTTTGCTGTAGCTGCTGACCCCGACCGTGGGCAGAAATGCGGCCAGCGCGGCGAAGATCCAGCCAGCCGTCATGATGAGGCAGGCATGCCTCAGGCGGAGTTTGCGGTCTAGGCGCAGGGCGTGTGTGATGGTGTGCCAGCGCTCCACTGTGATCGCTGTTAACGTGAACACCGACAGCTCGCTGGCGAACACCTGCCCGTGACACACAGACGTGTTCATTTACTGTTCAAACATGCTGTAATGCTGTAATGTGATGTAAGCCGTGAAACTCGTAGCACACACACGCACCGTGAAGAAGCCCGCGGCCTTGCAGCCCAAGCCCTCCTGCCAGTCAATGGAGTGGTTGTAGTACTTGCCACGATATAGCATGTCTACGGTTGCTATGACCGCCAGGTAGATGCCCATGCAGAGGTCGGCAAAGGCCAAGTGGCACATGAGGAAACGGGGAACGGTAAGCTTGGATCTGCTGCCTGACAATGGAAGGAAGAAAAGTGCATTCGTTTACTGAAGTAAAAGGGAAACAAGTTGAAAAAGTTGAAAGTTGAAAATGAAAAATGGTGTAAGAAGCACATTTACTACTACTCCTACTACAGTATGACTGAAATAAACTGTGGAAGAAGAAGTAATTAATCCCATATCATACTTAACAATACAAGGACAACCACTGTGTTCCCCAGCAGCGCCAGGATAGAGATGATCCAGATGAGGACCCGTAAGGGGACGGCGGACATGATGTCCTCACACGGGTTAAACTCGTCCGGCACCGGGCTGCAGGTGATGGAGGTGGAGCAGTGAGCCCTGTAGAAGTAGGGCTCATTCTTCGCCTCAGGTATAGCACACAGGTTGTGGTTGATCCTCGATCTAAAACACACACGAGTACGGTACTTGTGAACAACGTATGTATTTGTTTATTTTTCAGGTAAAACACGAGCTGTAAAAGTCAAGCAGGAGATGTGTACTTGTTTCTCTGCATCTTATCGAAGGCGCAGCAGTGAGACGAGTACGTCAGGTTGGCCTGGTGCAGTTTGGTAAAGAACCAAGGAGGAGGGAGTTTCTTCAGGTTCTTGGCTGACTCTGCGATCAGCCTCTTGAGTCCCCCGAGGATGGAGTCCGGCAGAGAGCTGAGGGCCGTTTGGGAGATGTCCCTGTAGGAGCAAGGAGAAACACAGGAGCGATTTTAATTGAAGTATTCCTTTTATTTTTTATCTTCTCTGTTCGCTATATAGATTTGACCTCAGATCAGTTTATAAAAACTTATTTCTCACAGGACAAACTGATGCCAGAAAAATAAATAAATAAATGCAGGATAAAAAATGAAGATGAGCCTCTGTTTGATTGCCAAGTGATTGCAGGGAGCGAAGACAAAAACATCACAGCAATGAAAAATAACAACACATGTCTGATTCCTAGGTGTCTGGTGTTTAGAAATAACCAGGTTCCTCGCTCCAGGTAAATTGATTTGACTTCACTCTGTGTATTTTCTATAAGGTTTTATTTAGCCTCCCCACATTTATTCTGGGTTTCTCCTACATCGTCCCAAGTCAAGTAATGATGAGGAGGGTGAATCATGTGGGCATGAGTTACTGCGAGATGTCATGCTTACAGCACTTCCAACTCACTGGAACCCACGAAGGCGTTGGGACTGATGTGAGTAAGCTGCCGGTTGCCTTTCAGAAACCTGAGGGAGAAAGAAAGACAGCGAGTTGTTTAGATTTACTTTTTTTTTCCTTCAAATCTTCAGTTTGTAATTGTGTCTCTGCCCGTGACTCACAGTCTTTGCATCTTTGTGCCGTTGAAGGCGTCACTTGCCACCTCCTTGATGCCGTTTCTGGTGAGCCATCTGTCATTAGAAAGAGACGCCAAGTTACAGTCATGCGGCTCCAACGCGCAGCATTTCCAGCAGCAAACTTGTCTGAACTCTCGGCGCTAATTTTAGCGCTTGCACTTCTTTTGTTCTCTTTCACCGAAGCGACAGAAATACCCAGGATTTCAGTCAAACACATTAAGAAATTAGTAAATGGCTCCCTTTCAGCAGATAAACACAGAACCTGTGAGACACATTCAGACTTTTACAAGTAAAAATTAATAAATTAATATGGTTGCCGTGAAGTTTTTTGCTGAGAGTTACGGTAAATGAGATTGATGCCACTCTGAAGCTACAGCTAGCAGTTAGCTCATCTTAGCACAACAACTGCAGCTAGTGTAGCTTTGTCAACATCCTTTTTTTATTATTATTTTAATTAACCCCTAAAAGTCACCCATTAACACACTGTATTGTTGTTGTGAGTGTAAAAATGTTATTTTTTACACTTTGGTTTTTTAAAACATAAACCAAGTTAGGCTAACCTACTGTTAGCTATAGCATAGCTATACACAAAAGTAAAATTGAAGGATATACAGCGAGTCTAGCTTAGTCCACAACTTAGAAAAACCTCATTAATTGACAAGTAAAACAACACACAACAACTTTTTGCTTTCTGGATTTTTGTACACATTAAACAGATATTTACTGATGCAATTCAGACGTGCTAAGCTAAGCTAACCTGCTGCTAGCTATAGTAAAGTAGTAGCATCTGTTAGTTTTACGTCAAATGTTATCATATCGTGGGATATATTATACAATTTGATTATTATTACTGAATGTTGTAGGCTGTGTTTTAATGTTGCAGCTGGAAGAAATCTTTTAAAATAAAAAATAAAAATATTAATCTCACTATCAGAAAAAAAGTGTACAAAATTTTAATTGAGCAGAAATAAAGAATAAAAAGCTGTGTAAAATAGGCTATTATTATATTCCAGTAGTGGAAAAGCAGCTCAGTTTTTACTTTTCTTTTACCGTATCTAGTCCCGTATTAAATGTGTTGTATGAAAGGCACACACTGTGATACATTCTTATTTTTCTTCTGTGATCTTTAATAAGAACGTTTCTGAACATTTTGATAAATAGTGAATGTGTTTACATCTTAGTGCCTCCAGCAGTTGATATCTATAACAGGAAATGTCTCTTCTGTTAAACTGATGAAATCTTCAGTAATAATATGTGTTTAAAACGTTTTCAGTAACGTGGGTTTTTGAGTAATCAGCAGCTATTACTGCCAGGTAAAATTGCCCAAGTTAAAATGGCACACAAAAGGAAAGCACAGTACTCAAGTAAATGTTTTCGATCACTCTCTAACGCTTAATTTTTTATTATTTACATAAGAAAAGCAATTCATGTCATCTTTAAATTTGCCTGGGCGCAATTCAGCACGTCATTTTAAGCAGGAATCAATATCTGTGGCTTAAAAGGGAAGGAAAATAAAAGCCGATCGACACAAGCGAGAGTGTTTCTGCAGAATTTCAGAAAAAAAAAGGAGAGAAGTAGGAGAAAGTACACTCAGTGAAGAGGGCAGAGAGCATTTCAGGAAACATTCATCACCGTGCATGAAATGCCCACTCAGATGTGTGTGAGGGTGGCGGTGTATTTCTGAAAAAAGAAAAAAGAAAGAGCTGAAGCCCTTACATCTTCTTGATGGTTTTAGTGCAGAGGCCTCTGAAGGCATTGGAGGGGACTTTCTTTATGTCGCTGTTCTCCTGCAGGTGACTGAGCGTCGAAAGACCAAAAACACACAATAAATAAGAAATACTGAGGAGAAAATAGGAGATTTTTCAAATGGAAAAATTACAGTATGTATGTTTTAGGTGCACAAAAGTATGAACATGTGTATGAATGCATGCTAAACTCATCCTAGAAGGTAGACAGTTGAATATTTGGTTCTGTTAGCACTACTCATTGTATAGCTTGTGGCTGCAGTGTTGTATACTCTATATGTTGATGTGATTTCTTCTGGTTGTATTTCTGCAGAAGCATACACAGTAGCAGTGTGTGGGTGCGAATCTCTGCGTGTGTTTCTAGTTCGTTTAGACTTACAGCTGAAATTCATTGTAGGTGGAGTGGACCTGGGAAAAGTTGGGAAAGATTTTCAGCCCGGTGTAGGAGATGGTCCTGTGGTGGGAGAAATGAAGCCCCAAGTGTTATTACGTATCACTTATTCACACACTCAGACACACAGAGTCACAGTTTTACACATGCAGTGCAGCTTTCATTGTATTAACAGAGATAAAACAAAATTAAGACATTCAGTATCTCTAAAATGTTTCCCGGCCTATAAAACATTAATTGTTATTATATACAAGCTTTCAGTTTGAAAAGATTACCCAAACCCATTGTGCATTGGTTTAAGCTAAGCAGTAAAAATAGTTTGTTAAAGCTAACCTATGCAGATGTTTAGCAGGATAAAGTATATCATATTCAGGATTCTAATATGAGCCGAGGCTGAGGAGAATATTAGACACTTCGCACGTATTTGCTGACACATTTAAATTTAACCAGGGCCACCAAATTCGTTTTCTTGGTACAATCAATAAGAAATCCCTCCAATTCTGATATACTAAGACATTTCACTTGCAACCATAAATGTCGACCTCATGGCGGCTCGACAGAAAATCTTTGAGAGCAGCACCAAGTCTGTAATAATCCTCAGGAAACCATGAATGTCTGCTCAATTCATGGTTTCCACTTGCGTTGATTAAAGGCTATGTTTTTGCAAAGATTTAGAAGAGACACCAAAGAGATCAAGTCATATTTTAAAGCAGCTTTTAGATTTATTTCTGCATTGGACTTCTTTTGTACCTATACCGCCGTCGTCCATATTTATCACCCATCAAAATAATCAGCTAGAATGTTTTTGGGATTTAAATGAGAGTTTTTTACTGAACGTCCAAGAATAATAACTTTTAAATTTCATCTTAAACAAATTACCACCTGCAACAACAGTTTTGGTTTCTCATGCTACAGTGCCCTTGTTTGAAAGTAAAAAAAGTAATAAAACTGATGTGTTTATGTGTCCCACTTTACATAAATTGGGACAAATGCAACCGTTATGATACCGTCTGTTAGGGACTTTAGTTTGCTACCCCTTACACTGAAAGTGTCCCATATCTGAAATTTATGTCTATCCACCATTCCAGATAGTTTATCCTCTGTATTAAGTGTGACACTTGATTTCTTCTTCCAGGGGAGCCAAGCTAATTAAAAAATGATGTCTCTGGCCATTCAGAAGTAGGCCTGTCACCCATGGCCCATATTTGAAAAACCCAAACTGAGAAGTATATGTGTCCGGTGCACTTTGACCGAGTACTCACAAAAACCTTAGCTTCACGATGTTTCTGAAGGCATCAGAGTGGATGAAATGCAGGTTTTTTGACTTTGTTATGGTTCTGAAAGAAGCACAGTCAACAGTGGACTCATTAGTATAAACCTCTGGTCTTGCAGCGTCCTTATGCCCTTATCCTGCTGGTTATACTTACATCTCAACGAGTTCAGGGAGATCAGAGAAGGCCGAAGCTCCGATCATTTCTAAAGCAACGTTTTCCGATATTAGGCTAAGGGAAACACAAGACACACAATATATTTAAACATTGGGACATTTCACATATTTTGTCTCCACCACGCCGGCCCAGCTCGCTTCACAGCTATTTGGGCGATCTTATTGTTTTGCGGGTCTTCTCGTTCCATTTTAAAGACTAAACACACGAGCATGTTGGATAAAATACTCCGCATGTAGTGGCTCTTGGGAATCCACATACTCACATGTAAGTGAGACGAGGGAGGCCGGCAAAGGCAAGCTCGCCGATGCTCTGCAGTTCGTCATTCTGCAATATGTTCCTAAAGTTGGAAGCAGTGGAGAGAAGACAAAAAAGAAAAAAAAAAGGCTTTAAATGTCGGTACAGATATCGAAACAGATATTTCTTTTTGTTAATTTCATTAGAGCTTACAGTCTCCTGAGGTGCTGCAGGCTGGTGAGGGCACCCTTGGGAATCACTCTGATCTGCGTCTGCTTGACATCGCTGTGGATGCAGAAACATCAACACATCAACACGTTTGTAGTGGACAGGAGGCTAATTACTCACATTTTCTTTTCATACAGGAAACAACCTGTGTCTGTTGTGTATAGAAACTGCACAACACACCAAGCTAATTGCATCTGCCTGTTGTAGATCTCTTCTGAAATGGCCATCAGCTGCTGCATACTTGTGAATATCCCCACTGTTCCTGAGCCTTGACCTTCGAGCAGAACAGAACGGATGAGAACACACGCGTCACCGCCTGGGAGTTCGCCGTACATTTGTTGGGAATAGTGGCTGCTACTCTGCTACAAAGCATGTCTATGACCTGAGAGTATGCATAGCTAAGCTGTCCTAGTGCACGCTAAGGTGCATGTTCCCGCAAACGCTTCAGGTGAATGCAATCTTTATGCCGGCCCTCTCCTTTCTCTTCGAGGCCTTGAGATTCCTTCCAGATGCGTAGACAACCAAAACATCATGTGTTCGCGCGGCAAACAACTTCAGCTCCGTGCCACTGTGTCAAGAACTAAAGGTCTGAAAGCTCTCACTCGGCCTTGAAATGTAACGCGCAAGTCTGGCAGAGGTTTAGGTGACAAGTCGGATGCCTTGACATGCGCTCATTTGTCTATATGCTACACACGACGCCTCCGTCAGCCTCTGCTCATCCAAAGGTAACTCCATCAAGGCGTAAGGACTATACCTGTTTCTAGTCTTTGTGCTGGGTAAGCTAACTGCAGGCAGTAGCTTCATATTTAGTGCCACACAAGAATATTATAAATCTTCTCTTGTCACAAAAGCAAATATGTGAATATTTGTCTTTAACTTTAAAGAGAGAGTTACTGTTTTTTACCATCGGGACCTTATTTCTGGCATAAAATACGTCATTTGGAGTCGTTCGGATGATATTTAGATCTGCGTATATCCATATAGTGGGAGTGAATGGGGCACCGAAACGCAGCCTCTAAATAACGCATTATCTGCCGCGAAACTCGTTCATTTCACCAATATTTTGTTATGATACGCTAGTGCTACTCCCTGTTGAGTCCGGAGTTACCTGTTATCATCATCCAGGGTCTGTAGATTGACCTACTAACCTCTGACCTGGATGACGTCATCTCTGAGCGCTGTGTTTACCTGTAATTTGCTACTGCTAGTTTTTTGCAACGTGGTTGAACATTTTTCTGATTCTGAGGTACGTCCTTAACGTTTTGAGCCAGAGTATACGGATGAGGAGCTCGTTGAAAGGAGGATGCGGAGGCAGAGAGGGGAACAGCTGGCCAAAGAACAACAAACCGCTGCACGTCCGCAAATAGATAACAGGCAACTCCGGACTCAACGGGGAATAGCACTAGCGTATCGTAACAAAATATTGGTGAAATGAACAAGTTTTACGGCAGATAATGCATTATTTAGAGGCTGCGTTTTGGTGCCCCATTCACTCCCACTATATGGATATATGCGGATCTAAATATCATCTGAACGACTCCAAATGACACCAAAGTTATATGGGTGAGTAAACAATCGTATTTTATGCCAGAAATTAGGTCCAGGTTGTAAAAAATGGAAAGTCCCCTTTAAAATAGGATGTCATATTTTGGCAGGGCGTTGCTGTGTAATTGTCACTGCTTAGGGACTTTCCTGATGTTCTCCTGTTTATGAGACTCATTTGCATTTATTTCGCAGAGGCAATTTACGAACAGTAGTGTTATGACACGATGCATGAAACAACAACCGGCCACGAAAACCGTTTGCTTCACGTCGCCTGTGTCTGGACCAAAAAGTTGGGTAGACTCCAGCCAACGGCCAGCTGGCACATAGGCACTTCGTCTACATAAAAAAAGGTAATAACTGTTCATACCAGCAGGTGGCAGTAGTCTGCATTCGTGACTCAGAATTAAAAACGAGAGGCGCTACTATTAGCTGGGATCAAAGCGCTGATTCAACGAACTGAATCTGAAAAGCAGCCGTCAGGGCTCCAACTAGTGGCAACGGTGTGGAGCACGACACAAGAACTATTGTTCGCCTCGCGGCTCAACAAATGGCAAATGGCCGCCACGTGCAACGCAGCATGTGTGTTCACAAATGCAACGAAGGAGAATACTGTAACCTGGAGTTTTTGTTCAGAAACAAAACTCACAAGAAGACTCTGTCGGGCATCTTCAACCTGAGGATACCGCATGGCCAACAGTAATAGTAGTAATATGCCGAGGATGCATAAACACGCATGCTTGACGTGCATTCCCCGAGTTAATGAATGTTTAATAAAACCAAAAGTTCAGCGCAAATGTCATCCATGGGGAGATAAAGGAGGATTAGAGAGGAAAGTAAATGATTATGCATGCAACACGAGACGAGATTATTAGTTGTAAACACTGAATGTCCCCTGAACCTGCATCGCTGTAAGATGTCCAATGGAAGGTGGCATTTCAATAACAGTGTGGCTTATAGTTCACATTTCACACATCAAAGCCCACTTGCTCCTCATCATATTCAGACTACGACACCTGTACATATTCTGTAGCTGGAAAGCGAGCGTACTAAAGTCTGAAAAATAACCCCCGAACGGCATCACAAGGCCTGTAAGAGTTTGAGAGATGTGAGCGTTTCACACAGAGAGAGAGATGAAGGCGTGCCGAATTAAATTATTGAACGCCTGGGATCAAGAGTTTTTGGAGCTTGGCTTGGGAGAAAAAGTCAGCATATCTCAGGCTTTTCTGCTTCAGTCTTGACCTTTCTCTGTCCCCCAAAATGGATGCATACTGTAGAATTTTATATATATATATGTAAAAAAATGCAGCAATCTTACAGCGAATACAGGAAAATAGCTGCTAGCTGCACAATATACACTTCATTTCGGGGCAGATGAAGGATGGTGCTGTCAAGAAATTACCTTTAATACCACGAAGTAACTTGATACTACACTAGCCTTCTAGGAATTCGTTTCTACACCTTCGAAGGCTGCGGTCGCACGCTACACATGATTGCTTTGGGTGTTTGTGTGTACTCACAGGCACTGGGTGTTGCTGGAGATGTTGGAGGGAATCGCCGTGGCCCCGGGTCCCACGGGGAAGCAGGTTTGTCTGGCCGAAACGGTCTCCCGTTCAGGTCTAGAGCCCAGCTCAAAGCCGGGGGCCGAGGCCGCTTCCATCTTTATCGTCACAATCTTCAGCATTATCACCGTCAGTACCGTCATCATCTTCAGTCCGTCCGGGTCCAAACTCAAATCCAAATTGTTGTATTTTCACTTTTCAAGTCCTCTTTTGTGTCTTTTGATCTTTGATTTTTGCCTCCCCTCCCCCTGCTGCTGCTGTGTTTACATGCGGACAGGCCTTCCACCGGAGCCCACACGCCACGGGTGACGAGAGAGGACATGTGAGGCGTTTTCTGCCGGGCAGTGGTGAATGTTTGGGGCGTGTATGAGGATGGAGGAGGTCTCTCTGCTTGGGTTTGTGTGTGTGTGTGTGTTTACTGTGTAGAAAACCCCCCCAGCACACCATACAGTAGATCCTGATAGGATGCTGTGATTTAAAAAAAAACACCTTCTCCACTTTACCAGTTTGAGGGCTCCATAGTTTTTATGTTAAATTTCTTTTTATGGTTTAACTATTTTCCAATTAAGTCTTTTCAGATTAAGAGTAAATAACAGACGGTAGGAAATATTATCCCTTTTAGCTTCAAGTCAACAACCGAAGACAAAAAAAAACAAGTTTGGAGAGCGTGCAGGTGTGAATCTGTTTTGTCTTCTGTCTCATATTTGTGTCCAATGATGAGCACAGTTGGATAACAATGGACATAATATTCCTTTCTACTCCGCTCATCACACACCGCCAGGACATGTCGCCACCTTGCAAGGACACTGCGTACTCACGTGCACACGCACGCACACACACACACAAGCCTCTGCAGCAAACTGTTTTTGAGATTTTCTTCTTTTAAAATGTTTAGCTTCTCCTCTCCGTATGTGTGTGTTGTTGCCTCTCTCTTGTGCTGATACATAACTGAGTGTGTGTGTGTTGTGGGAACTTCATGTGGAGGAACGGCGCTCTTTGTGATTTATTCCGAGGCGGGGAAGAAGAATGCAGCCTTGAGCTCCTGACACGACCACGCACACACACACACACACAGATACACTCTCCCACAGCTGCTTGCGCGAAAAAAGAAATCGAAGGAAGATGAGACCGACTGGGTCCAACAAATGCAGATGGAGGAGTGGAGGGTGAAGAGCCGAGGAAGAGGAGGATCCCTGGCATGCATGCGTGTGTTGCCGATTGTCCTACACCTGTGCGAAGGAGGACGATAAAACATTGCTCTTTGAAAAGCTGAATGCATGAAATTAAAAAGTCAATAAACCTTTATTGTGGCAAATATTTTGATAGTAAAACGCGGGTGTAACAAATTTCAGGGTGTGAGAGAGTGGTGTGTGAAAGCCTCTTATTTTGTGCCCCTCATGATGCTGCAACTATAAAATCTCCTGCAGGCCATAAAGCATTTTGCAAGTCATAAGCAAGTGTAGCAGGCCGTACTTGATGGAAGAAAACGTGGCGAGCAGTTTTAATTCAACTGATCGGGCCGCCATGTTTGGGCTGCGACGCAACAAGCATTTGGTCGGGCGTTAGCCGGGAGTCGGTGGCCCTAGCTTAGCTTTTTTTCGTGTGTAGATAGATACACATACTATATATGGACAAAATATATATGGACAACGTGTTCCCACTTCCTCGCATTGGCCCAGAGACACTCTGGTGTCTGCCCAGAGTCTGCATAGTACGGTCCGAGAGTGGACCCTCGCGGAGCCCATGGCGGAGTCTGCGATATCGATGACCCGGCCACGCTTCCTCCAGACTCACTCATGTTTTCATTTCGTTTATCCAAAAAATAGACACTTGAACATGCATCAACGTTATATTAACTACCTAAAATGACAGAAACATCCTTGAAAAAAACCTATTTGACGTGTATTCTAGTGTTTTAGTTTGGCCCAAGTCCCATCCACTAACATGGAGGGGGTGGAGCTTATGACCTATACTGCAGCCAGCCACCAGGGGGAGCTCTACTTGCTTTGGCTTCACTTCTGAGGAGCACTTTCGCTGTCCATCTTTATACAGCCTATGCATAATTAATCCACAGAAGGTACATATCAGCTGGCAACTGACTGTAGTCTTTGTGGTTTCTCAATTTATTCATGCAAATATGATTTTATAGAATAAAAAAGTCTTATATATCCAGAAATACCTCTGTTTGTCTAAAGGCAAAGTGATTGAGAAAGGTCCTCAGCTGTCATTGTCACGCTGTCACTCATGATTCCACGCCCCTCTCATTTTAGGCCACGTCTCCCATCATGCACCGACTCAAGGCCAAAAGAAAAACTGAAAAAATACAAAATGAAAGTGAAAAAAAAAGTAAGTAGTAATAACTCAAATATCAAAATATAAATGAAAGTGAAAAATTGAACATAAGCAATTTATTCAAAAGAATTCCCGAAATGAATAAAAATTATCTTTAAACTGAAATACCCAACGCTTCCTTTGAGTCTGAGTACAATGTTATGTTTTTCAAAGTTCAAATATAAAATTTCGAGTTTTTAATTTAAAAAACTTTAAAACAGATTAATGACATTTTTGGCCCAGATTTGGCTCCACACCCTCTGCCACCCTGCAGATTTCTGATGCAGAAACCTGCACCCAGTCATACATTAGCATCATTTCTCAATAGGTTTCTTGCAGTCGTCATGATATGGAATCACTACACTGAAGAAGCCTGGTTTTAAATACATTTATTTAAAGCAATTATAACTTTTTGGGGTAAAACGAAAATGGCATCAGGTGCTCTATTTCCATCACCCACGTTTCACTTACGTCTGCAGATCTACACTCGACAATGTCAGATCTTTTCCATTTTCAATCTCCATTTCAAAAGGAATTAAAGCTTTTTCTCACGTGTGCAGTCATAGCTGTTCACCAAGATCTGTTAACAATCTTGAATATCAACAATTGGCACATCTACGCTAACAAAACTGACTAAAACACGCTAATTGTACTCCTGGTAGCGGGACTTTTTGCATCCTGAAAAATCATGCCAAACGTTACATATCAGCTTGTTAAGATCATCTTGCGTGTTAACAACCGACAACTAGAACTACTGGCAACGAAGGCCGACTGTGATGTAGCCTTGCGTTGTCTAGGAAGCTAGGAAGAGCTACAAGCCATCTCCTGAATCCTGCTGATAAGTTGTTCTACAGTTTACTAATCCTAGATGATCACCAGTTAAAAGAAAACCATGTCACACAGAATCTTTAGCTATTTCCAGTGCACGGGTTTGCCTTCAGTCTGATTGGACGTGTTTTCCATGACTGACTGACCACCGGAGAGTTGTTTTGACCCGACTCTATAAATACAGCAGGGCTACTTCTTTATCTTTGTGCTGGCTGGCTGTGGTCAAGGACAGGAGAAGCAGCAGATGGCTACAGCCTAACACAAGCGTTGTCATGAGCACAGACTGCTCAGCGAAGACAAAAAAAGAACGAGAAAGTGTGAGAGAGCAGAAAGATAGTGAGGCTCGGGAGGTGTTTGTTGAAAGAGCGGGTCCTTGTGGCGCCTCTCACCTGAGGACGCAAGCTCAGCTCAGCTCCGCAGTCTCAGGGATCTTTCATCCGGGCGAGCTGCAACTCTGCGGAGAATTTAAACCGTTTACTGAGCCGCACTTCAAAGGCCCGCTTGGCGCGTGCAGAGGGGGTATTTATGAGCATCGTCCCAGTTAGAGCTGGGACATGAAAGTGAAGTTGCAGCTTCCCATAGTTTGATGAAACAAAAGGTGAATGTGGGGAAATCTGCAGTTTGTAGGAGCAAGTAGAGAAAGGAAGGTTTCATCAGTGTCTGACAAGGAGTTAGATGAGGAGATCTGTACGGCTACTGCTACAGCTGCTGGTTAGCTTAGCTTAGCATTAAGACTGGAAAGAGCTAGCCTGGATGTGTCCAAAGTACTCTGCAAATGTTAGAAAAAAAAAAAAAACAGGAAACCCAAAATATTCCCAAAGTCTAATGTGACGTCTGTAGATGTCTTTTTAATGGTTATCAGCCCCAAACCCAAACATATGCATCTAAAAACAGAGCTCAGACAAAGGCATTTGGACTTTTTTGGTTTTCTTCACCATTTATCCAAGTGGCTTGAAGCCCCAGAACTGAAGAACCCCGGCTTGGATGAGAGGTAAAACGTCACACACCATTACCAAAGATATTCAGTTTGCAATTATTAAAAACACAACAGCTTAATAAAAGAAATCCCATTTGAGAAGTAGAAAACGAATATTTTCCTTTCTGTTTTTTACCATTTACAGACAATAAGATTTACTTGCCGCCTTCCTTCCAAAGGAAATCCTTACAACATGAGAATTGGACCTTATCAAAACCGTTCCTTGATGAGGTTGTGAAAACCAACAGAGGGCGCCGTTTATATGAAGTTTACTTGTGAACATGACAAATGCAACGCCTTCTGAAGATTGTAGGTTTAGAGACACTGTCTGGTTGATAGATCGTTAATCCAAGGTTGCAGACTCCAGTCTTTGTCTTAAAATAAGATTTACTGGCCGCGATCGTTTCATTTATTAAAGATCTGCTCCCCAGCTCAATGATTGTCTGCAGGCGGGCGGGAGCAAGAACCAACACACAAACGCACTCCAGGCTCACTTGGGTAATATTTTATTTACTCATTAATCTTCAAAACTATTTTTCATAATAAATTTCCACTTTATGTTCATCAAAGAACTGTAACAATAAAAATAAAAGTAAATACTGTAGAAAAATTGTACATATAGAAAATAAACATGGTTAATGAACACCTAGATGTAGAATCCCACTGGTGGAGACGCCTCCTTTGTTTCAGATGGCAACACAACAGAGATAGAGGGAAAAGAAAGCGATAGACATGGAGGAAACTGGGAGGGAAACATACTCAACAAGAAAAGGTAAGGGGAAGGAGGTCAAAAAGGCCGGTTAAGGATGGAGAGAAGAAGAAGGGAAAATGTTAAGTTAATTTTGACACTATACTTTGAAATCTCACACACAGTCTGTTTCGTGTCCTCCCTTGTCCTGGTCCGTTTTGCATGCATCTGACATGGTTAGTTACACTGCTTGGAAGAACTGGAGGGGCTTGTTAATGTCATGGCACTGTTTGTATTGATATCTCACGGGGGCTACAACTCTTGACCTGTAGAGGGCTCAGACGCTGCGAAAGTCCATCAGCAGATAATCACCAACCCGATCTGTGTGTCCCGTGTTTGTCGGTCAAGAGCACTGACGAACCGGTCAGCCGACGGCGTGAACACACGAGGACGCAAAAGAGAAAGAGGGAAAAAGCCGATGAAATCAAAGCAACTCAAGTTGTGGTAAAGCCAATGGCATCAAGAACTGGACTTTTCTATCTATTAGCAACACATGGTAACATTTACTTTGTTCTGTTTTTGATTCTTTTCCTCGGCTGGTTTTTTTTTTTTTGCTATAAAAGGTGGTTGGTTAGCGCAGGTATAGTGGGCGTGGCCTATGAGACATCAGGCTAGAAAAGAGGACGTGTGACCGGTGGTGGTGTTGCACTGGAGTTACACTGCAACCTGCGACACCCTCCTCCTCCTCCTCCTCCTCCTCCTCCTCCTCCTCCTCCTCCTCCTCTCCCCACATTACAAACCTACCACCTCTGAACTTCGTGGGACACGCCACCACTCCACAGCACAGCTTAGAGACTCAGGCATGCAGCACACTCGAGATGGTCACTCTTTTGTCAATGAAGATTGGAGATTTAAATCATTGTTGAATCCCACAGACTGAAAAACCATTTGAAGTCCACATTTAGGAACACTTTCAAGCCAGGGTGGTACGTTTATGATGGGTGGCGCGTCACGGTGTAACCTCTGGAGTTTCAACGCGGTATAAATCACACGGAGTAAGATAATTCACGTGCAATAAGATCCCCCCTCCCTTCCCCGGAGTCTATACTGCCCAAATGTTCTTCATATTCATCATTATCATCGCCATAACAGTTATCGTAATGATCATGTTCACCATTGTCTTCTTGAATAGTCTTCAGCGTCATTTCATGAAGATATGGTGGGTCCTTAGCAGGTATGTGCATGTCTGCATGTGTACATTGTTTATATTTAAGTGTGTGTGTGTGTGTCGTATGTATGCATGTGTGTGACGCTGCAGTCGTGCAAGACTGACTGGTCTCTGTAGGTAGCATCTGAAGTCTCAAGTATCCTGTCCAGGAAAATATCTCTCAGTTTTCTGCTGATTTCCACCTTTGTGATTTACAGGGTGTCGTAAAACATCAGCTCTGCAGCGTAACAACCACAGCCCATCCGTTATGTTAACGGTCACCAGCCCTGCCTCTGCCCTGCTTCGCTCGTATTTCAATGTCTCTATGGCTACATCCCGAATTTCCCGTTCCTGTTTGCTTTGGGGATAAGACTTGGGACCGTCGGTGTGCTTGTTTCCTCAGCATCCTCGAGTGCTTCATCGAGTCCCATCTGCTAACAGGGAGGAAGGCCAAGAAGCTTGGAAGAGACACTTAGTGTTTGTCTTGGTGCTTTAACATCATCTTTGTTCTGGTGCTCTGCCTCTCGCTCAATACACTCAGTCTGCCATGTGCTTCACTTAAAAGTCCTCTCCTCGACCTCTCTGAGTCCAACTGGAGAGGTCTCGCTGTGGCAGGGGAGTGACTGGTATTTAGATCTGGCTGGTCCCAAAATGGTTCTTAACTGGGAGTTGAACTGGTGCTTTCTAAATCATTTGGAATGGTGTTTATGTTCATAAAACACGCCTCTCTCTGAGGCTTTGCTCATTGGTAAATACTGTACAGTGAGGGCTCGTCGTGCCCTCAGGCCAGTCTGTGTATGTTTGTGCTTGAATGTGTGTGTGTTTGTGTGTGTAAATGTTTGTGCTTGCCAGCGTGTGTGTGTGTCGTGTGATTATTTGAGAGTAAACATTAACATCAGCATGTCTTTGTCAGTGTGTATGTGTGTGCTGTTTATTTTTTATTTTTTTGGAGAATATATCTATTTTATGTACATATACCGTTATATATAAAGGTGTATGCGTATATGCCTGCGTGTTGGAAGTCTTCCTCCTCAGACATAGTACTCCTTGTCTTTGTTCTTCTTGTTCTTGGAGATCTTGGCGATGCCCAGCGGCTTGTCCTTGGCGCTGCCGTTGGGCTGTGTGGCTGAGTTGCTGATGTAGTTGCGGCTCTCGTCCACGTGGTAGGAGCCTTCGTCGCGGTTGCGATACTTGTACATGGCGTAGAGGAGGATGAGGATGCAGAGGGCGGCGGCCGCCACGATGCCCACCACCATGCCCGTGGTGCTGCTGCTCTCTCGCACCACCTCAGACGGACCCGGGAACCTCCCCGTAACCTCTGGCAGGGGAGGGCGAGCTGTGAGCACAGAGGTGACGTTTTTACCGCATACAGTATTCATTTGAATTACACATGAATGGGGTGAGTGGAGAGCAGGAGCACGAAAGCACGGTGCTTCGTGGTGATGAATTATTTTACATGCATTTTGCATTAAGCTCCATGCTGGCAGAGGAGAGGTGCAGCTCAGTGCCAAAGCTGTTTACATATTATCACATAATGTGCAAACAGATTACATTACACAGTGCTGTGTGGAGGGAAAGAGCACGGGCGCACATTATATCAAGTTTTATTAGATACGGCTGGCATTTTATGGCGTACACTGACAGTGAGGTGCTGTTTGGTAGCATATGAAATGAATGTATATGATTCAATGGAGGTGTAAAGATGCTCAGGTGCAAAAATGGTATTAGAATAAAGGATAGATAACAAAAGGTAGAAGAAGCAAAGCAAAGGATGGATAGACGGGAAGTGGATGGAGAGTTTTAGCCTGAAGGCAGAAACCTGAGGTGGAAATGAAAAATTCATTGCGGCGAGTGAGAAAGTGGAAGAGAAACAGCAACAGTGTTGAGGACACAGAGGAAGAAAAAGCCCCAGAAGGCAGCGTGCTGTACATCTGTGGATGTTTCTCACCTGAACTGGGGTCACAGGGGTCAATGTCTTCATCGTCGCTCGGGCACTCGGCCGACGCCACCAGCAGGTCGTCTGCCGACTGTGGAGACAGAGAGGATTGAGGATGTACAGACGCAAACTCATTATCCACAACTTCTCCAAGGAAGAAAAAAAACACAACAGCCCGCGCTCCACACCCCTTCTGTTTATTTTCTACATGTGTGAGCACACAGCGCCAATCCATCGCCCACCCGTTCTCCATTTTGCCACAAACACTTTTGCCTGTTACTGCCCCCAGCAATGGCAGGCGGCCAGAACTTGACTGCCAAGGAGAGAAGAAGAAAGGAGGGAGGAGAGAAACACTGAATCCTGTTTAAAACCACAAGGGGACAGCCAATTATCATCTCCAACTCTCCTAATCCTCCTCCTTTCTTCTCCTCTGGTCTGTCTATCTCCCTGCCTCACTGCGTTCAGCCTCCTCCATCAGATATTGGCAAGTGCTCACACGTGTTGGAGAATGCGCAGCATGAGGCCAAAGACAGGAATTAATCCAGGTTTCATTAAATATTCTAGCTGAGCACTCGATGGTTAATTTAAATCCCCTTAATTCAACACCTCTCCATAATCGACATCCCGCTAACGGTCAACCTCTAACCTACGACGTCGACCGACTAATATCTCGACAGCAGCAGCTCTTTCTCTTTCTGCGCCTCGCTCCCTCTCCGTGGAAAAAAGGCACCCTTTTCTCCGTCCCTGCTCCTCCTGTTGCCATGGCAACTCTTAAGTTCAGGCTGTTAAAAATGATGGGAATAAAAAGGGAAGAAAAAAAAAAAAAAGGGGGAGTGAGCTCCCGCGGTGGGGACCTGTGCATTGATTTGCAGTTCTAGCCGAGAGTGTGAGGGGAGAGGGGAGAGAAGAGGGGGGAAAAAAAAAAAAAAAAGAGGGAGGGAGTTAAAGATAGATGGATGGATAAAAAGGAATTTTAGGAGGAGGCGATTGGGGAGAAAAGAGAGAAAGAGAGAGAGAGGATGACTTCAAAGTGCTGCGGTCTTTACTTAACACCGTGCTAATGTGCGCCGCATATTCATGAACTACTGTTAAACATCGCCCGCCTTGACGCTTTGGCATGAGAGATATGATTGTGTGTGTGTGTGTTAGTGTGTGTGTGCATGTGTTTTAACCACACTGGGCGCTCAGTGCCAGCACTAAATTAAAATTGGATTGTGATGCATTGCAGTAGATGTTAGTAACCCACAGAATAAAGGAGACTGGAGAGAGCAGCAGAGCTATAAAAGAGGAGAGCTCCAGAGCCAGATTATAACCGAACGGGAGGAGAATCTAAACCAAAGCACTAAAGCAGTCGATGATGTCTGATAATTAGACGCGGGGTTTCAAATTGAAATCCATAAAACAATGTTTTCTCCATTTCTGCCTCCCCTTGTCTTTGTGAGAGCACAGATTGTGTCAGTGATGGAGAGGCAAACCGCTATTATACATATATTATTCATCTGAAATTGCGTGCACTGGCCTTGTACGGTTTGAGGTTGGTCCTGACAAGTCTACTTTGGTCCAGTTTGGCCTGAACCGAACATTAGGTTATTGACGCCTGACTCTGTCTCTTTCCTCCACTGCATTTCCAATCAGTTCTGCCCACTGAGCTGTCAAATGCTGCTAGGGTGAGCTTAGCCTCTGGAATCCAGCCAGTCAATAAAACCTCTACGCCTTTGGCAGGATCCAAATGGCACATGAGCCAATCAGCCGGCAGGAAACACATCAACCCCTGACATCTGCCCCTGATCGATGCCGGGCCACCACGCTTGATTATCGATCCAAAGACACCTACGTGGCCTCCGCTACAACAGTTTGGCACTCTGATTTCGGCTAAAACAAAAGCAGACGAGTAAATTTTACAAGGTCCCTCCTTTGATCTGTGACATCACCCCATCAGCTGACCGCCCCATTCAAACAGGAAGGTGCCAATTGGAGTATCGATCCACCTATCACATGGGAGAAAGTGACCACGAGGAAAAGTAGGAACGTGCTTAACACTACTTAGAAAACATCCCACGCAAGTTCATAGAAGAGCTAAAGAAATATATGGCCAAAGAACCTCTAGAGCCTCTGCTGTGCCTCGCTCTTTGTCCCCATCGTATTATCACCTATCAGTAGAGCATGCTGACATAATGGTGGACACATCTCGTCAGGAGCGGAAAAAAACACATACAGAATAAAAGACACACAAAGAGAGAGAGAGAGAGAGAGAGAGCATAAAAACACGAGTATCAGCATGCTTAAAGAGCAAAATATCTACCTGAGCAGCCGAACAGTGCCAACGACCGTCCATGCCTCCCTGACTGCCTAGTTCACACATAGTAGCTGCACCCTGTCCTCACACACTCTTGGAGAAGATTCAACAGCTTGCCTGCTACTTCTTTCACAACTGGAAATCACACGCGCAACCCCTATAATGCCCAAACATGGTCCAGTGGTCTAATTCTATCACACACACACACACACACACACACAGGCGTACACCAAATGAGGCTGAAGTTGGCAGGATGATGAAGAGATCCTGACGAGAGAGGAGAGGAGCTAGCTCCACTACTGCAGATGGTGAGATAGACTCATACACCGCCTGCATTAACAGCCTATCACTGGAGCTCAACCACAGACAGAGGGAGGGAGGGAGGGAGTGAGGGAGAGAGAGAGAGAAGGAGAGAGAGGAGAGGTGGTGACAAGTAAATATGGAAAGATATGAAGATAGAGAGAGCAAAGGAGATTGTGGGGGGGACGGAAAAGAGAAAGTGAGGGAGGGAAAAAATGCAGAAAGTATCTCCAGAAGATGGATGGCAAGTGGAAAAAAACAAAAAAAAAAACAAGATGGAGACAAAGATGAGAAAGATGTGAAGACGAAGAGACAGGAGAAAGCTGGAGAGAGGAGGGGGGGGAGATAGATGTTCAGAGAGAGCTTGTGGAAGTGGAAGTGTCTGGGTCAGCTGATTCCTGGTAGCCAATCGGACGACGTTCCTGAGCCTCGGCTTTCTTCTGTCTGTCTTTCCATCACAATACAGGTACACACACACACACAAACACACACACACATTCGAAAACAGACACCATACATCAAAACCCAACTCAAGCTCTGTGACTCAGAGCAGCCTCTAGCATAAGCGCTCACATGCCCCCCCACCCCCACCCACCACTCTCTTCTCCTCACTGGTGCTCAGCTGTCATGCATTATTAATCCCTTCCACTTTTCAACACACAAAAAAAAAAAAAAAAACCCAACACACTGTGGACTTCAGGACGAAACACATACCACATTCTCACCGCTGCACAAAAGTACTGACGGCGGGAGAGAAACCCATGAGGCAACTTGGGCACATCCACTTCAACGCACAATCCAAAAGCTCGAGGCGTGTGCGTGAAATCGCTAATTCGCTTGAACCCCTAGAACCCCTGTAAGACGTCTCTCACGGCCCCTCCTCTGATGCAATGTGCTGCAACTCGAGCCTATTGTTCCCCATCCACCTGTGTGTTTGGTGCGAGCGCATTCTGTGTTCCTCTCTACTTCTTTTTTTATGTGTGTGTGCTGCTTAAGGCCAGGTCGGTTGCCAGGCAACACTAGGCAGCCTCAATGGAGAAGCCGTAGATTTTCTTTTAAACAAGACAAACGCACAAGCGCACACATTAAACCGAGTTTGGTGGTGTGTGGGGGGGTGGGGGGGCAACGAGAGTAATTTGGCTCGCTCAGACGAGCAAACGTTCACACTGCGGTATACCGAGCGTATAGCCCGGTCTGACCTAGTTCTCATACACCGAACTCCACTGCACAGCTCCGCATCCCAGATTTAGCACTGACATGAGGATGTGACAAGAGCAAGTATAGTTCATTTGAATCACACACACACACACACACACACACACACATATAAACAGGGAGAGATTCAAAAGGTGAGGTGTGAAAACAAGCCCCCGCGACGAAACTGTCACTCTGCAGTGCTATCCATCCAGCTCCCATATCCATTATTGATGCCTGAGGCTTAGCTCACAGCTCTCTGCCTTCTATTATTTATGTCTGAAACAGCTGGCGGCTTTATACACAGAGGGGCTAGTCTCTGTGGGAGTCTGGATGGGGGAGAGAGAGAGAAAGGGAAGGCAAGCAGTCGGTAGTGGGGCTCACTATCTCCATGGCAACTTGTATCACTGGGAGAAATAAAAAAGAAATCTTTTTCAGTGCGGCAGGCACACAGTTTTATAACGCAGAAGAAGAACTGCAGCGAAACACAGACGCCCACAAAGAGCCTGGCAACATCTCGGCAGTGATCTGAACAATAGCGCAAAGAGAGTCCTGTCGATAATGTACCCACTGACATTAGCATCCACTCTGCCGTTGCAGCCACTATAAATATGCCTCAATAACAATTATGTGTTTGTGTTGTCCCATTTGGATCAGTTTACTAAACGCATATTAGGGCGGGGGGGGGGATGCTATTACACCCTCCATTAGCGCAAACATTTATTCTTCAGTGATTTAGTGGAGATTGGATCTCTTAGTTGAGAATTTGGCGTCTAATCCATGTGCTGCAGCAGAAATGTCTTTGTAAGCGCCGACATTTTTCACCTTGTGCAAATGAGGATTTCACAGCAAACAGAGAAAAAAAAGACGTTAATTTTTACGGAATCGCGTTTTAAATATTTGATTGTTGTTGATGTTTTTTGTCATCTCGTTAAGTGGTTTACAGCACTCACGGGTGCAGATTCATACACGCGGTGGGTGCCGCATTTCCTTCCACACATTATTTAGTCATTGTTGTCTACAAAGCTGGAACAAACTTCCACGTTACGTAAGAGCCGCTCTGACTGCTTTTAAATTCGGGTTAAAAACTTTGATGTCGGAGCAGTGTAGGGGCCTGGGGATCTAAGTGGCTGACTCCGTAATTGTGCCATCCAACGTTCGAGCTTTCAGCTGGGGACCTTTTGGTACACATCACGCCTGATTTTTTTCTTCCTACTCGGAACTAAAACGTCTATAAAAGTATTTTTTTCAAAACTTCTCAGCTCTCCCCCGGCTGTGACTGAATCTTATTATCCTTCTACTACTTTTACTTGATTGTCGAGGTGTTATGTCTTAATGCTCTGCTTCTAATTTTACTGCCTGAAATGTGTGACATGAACAAACTCGCCGTGCCTCGAGTGGAGTTTTAAACAATCCCATTTTCGTCTGACATATCTTGCGCTTCTCTAGTCCCTGATTAGTGGGATGTGTGCGTGATAATCCTCTTACTGAGTTCTAAAAGAAACTTATCAAAGGAAATTACCACTTTTTAATTACCTATTGTCACACCAGGGGATGATCTCAGTGTGGTGATTAGACGTACAGTACATGTACAAGATAGCTGAGGGATTACACGTGAACAGGAGATCTTTATGTGACCACACACGGCATGGATACACAAGCCTGAGAAAGAGATTGAGAATCCGACCTGCTGTGTCGCGCCCTGCTTCCTGTTGGTGGCCGTAGTGGTTGTGATGTCACTGATGGAGGGGGCGGAGTCTGAGCGGTTGCCTCCAGCTGCGGCGCTGGACTGCGGGGTGATGGAGGACGAGGGCATGTCGCCGACCAGACGCGCACTGCCCTCCACTTTGATGTGGGGGTGCCCCTCGGCGGCCATGTTGAGGATGCGGAGGCCGTTGTAGTAAAGGCCGGACAGCTGTCCCTGGAACATGGCTCCACCCTGCTCACCTCCGCCTACGCGCACCGTCGTCTGGCTGTTGAAGATGGTCAGCTGGCGACCTACACGGACACACACCCAACACGCAGAGGCGCACCCGGAAAAAAAAGAGGGGGGACAGACACGCAAATACAGCCAAACACACACGCACACACATACCATTGGTCACATATGTGCGTACATACACAAACGAGAGTGTCTGAGTGTTACACAATCCACCACCCCCAAGCCATGGTGAGAGGATGGGATAGATTAAGCATGGCAGAGCAAATCGAAGCCGTGGAAGAACCGTGGAGAAGGCTGAGACTGAGAGAGATAAGAGCGAGAGCAAGGAGACAGAGAGGGGGAGGAGGAGGAGGAGGAGGAGGGGATGAGGAGACTGAGAAGTCGAGGAGGAGGAAGAGGATGAAGTCGCAAAGAACAGAAGGGAGGAGGAAGAGTCGGCAGATGAGAGGAGTCAGAGGGGCCCTGAGAAGACGGGGCTGACAGATGGTTGCTATGGTGATGGCTGTGCGGCACGACATTGTATTTGAAGGAGCAACAGACAGGCAGACAGAGAGACAGAGATCTAGAGAACTGTTGTCACAGCCCTATGAAGCATGCACAGGTTATAAGCTCTAGCACTGCTCACTGTTAAAGGGACTAGAGGCTAATTTAAGGAGCTCTGCTGAAGTTTAGGAGGAAAACTTTTACATATATATATATATATATTTTGTCAAATAGCATTGCTCTATTAGTAATTTCAAATTTACATAATTCTTACATGTCACAATACTTTGCATGTACTTTAATTTGATTACAAAATCGTTTTTTTTTCAACATATAATCTTTAGTAAATGCTTTATTGTTTACAATTTGATAATAGACAACATTATTTACCAGTCTTAATAAAGCATCTTTTATCAGTACTTCTCGTCTAGTCTCTGATTTAGTCACATTTAAATCTCTCCATCGTCCCTTTAACCTGATATTATCAGATACACACTAACAAGATACGTTCACAGGCACTACAGTTTACACAGTATTACACACTACAGCTGCCCAACTTTTAAATACTTAGTTATGGATTTAGATTTTTAGATGTTAGTTGATGGTGCACAATATAGTATAGTCAACTTGTCTTCAAATTGTATTTTTAAAGCTGAAAGTTTTAAGGAATTTTAATCAGGGTTTTTACCTTTGTCGAGTAGCCAATCGTCAACTACTCGACCGAGCCGATAGGGGATTCGCTGTCTGGCGATGGCCAGGCGCTCGCTATCAATGTTGCCTTTAATTTAGAGATGAAAACACAGTAGTAATTACGCACATCCAAACGTGGTACAGGAGCTGGATACAAAAAGAACAGCAATGAAAAGAAAGTAATGGTCTGCTCATTGTTAGCATGTCACTGTGTTACGGTGAGCTGGATATGCTAAAAGAGGAGGAGATGAATTCACTTGTGTTTCCAGTGAGCGGACTCTTACTCTCTGTTCATTGGGTTTAATTTAAAGAGACATTTCAGGAGTTAACATCTGCAAGAGCACAGGGAAATAATGTTACAGCTGCCACATACTGTCTATATGACTGTCTGAGTTTAGAGTTACATACAGGAAGAACCCTCACACACACCTCACAACAACTAGCATTTAGCATTTTATCTATCAGCTACCTAAAGCCTGGACCTCATTGTGTTAAAGACTGCTACCTAAGATTACCACTTTTAAAAACAACAAATGTAAAAACAAAGACTATGCTCAACAAAATACACTTTTTTCTTTTTCTTATTTTTTCTCTCTAGTTAAACATTTATCTCAAAATATGACATGTTTTTAAATTATTATTTGACCAGAAATGCACCAACTGTTATTATTTTCTTTTATGGTGAGGAAAAACAACTGTATTGAATATTTTCATAAATTACCTTTAACACTATTTAACAGGCCTAACATGACACAGCTGACTAATATACAAACCGTTGTAATAACTCTCATTTTATAGTTTAAAAAGTCACGTTTCAATGTCAGATCACACATAATCCATTTCAAACACAATAACATAAAAAAAACAAAGCTTCAGTTATATTTCTCAACCTCAGAGTTTGAATAGAAACATTGAAAGGAACAAGATGTGGTTCGTCAATCAGAAGGTGGGTTGATTTGGACTAAGGTGTGGTTAGTTCTGCCCCAGGACCGGCAGTGCTGTGATGAGTCAGTTAGGCTGGGCTTATAAGGGCGCGGCAGGGCCTACCTGAGGGATAACGCTCTATAACCGGCAGGTCGTCCAGTTGGAGGGTTGCATTGCCACCACTGCGGGTGAACCGGATTATGTGGTACTTCCCGTCGTTGACAAACTTGGAGCTCTCCTCGATGTTGATATCATCAGTGCCAACATTAAACACTACCCTAATGTTGCCTTTGTCCTGAGAAGGAGGAGGAGAGGCATGGAAACATGTTACCAGCTACGTAATTATATAAATATATAGATAAGGGCAAGGATATTGTTGACTTAATGTTTAATGTCAGGTTTATTACACAATATGCTAGACAGCGTATGCTCCGTTGTGACTAATTTAATCTCTGGCTAACTAAGTTTACACTGTAACCATACTGCTGGTATGTAAATAACCTACATCTATACTTAATGAATTTACTTCTGTCTCTATTTCTTGTGCATTTGTTCATATGCAAATCTTGTCTATTTTTAGCTTATACAATTTTATTTATTTTTTAAAATTATTTTATTATTTTTCTTCACATATTTTTCTTTTTACTTGTGGTTCTTAATAGCGTTTTTTTGTATTATTATTATTATTATTTTATGTGCAACTGAGCTACTGTGACCAAGCAATTTCCCTTGTGGATCAATAAAGTCTACATTACATCCAGTTCCGTTCCACTCTGACTTAGATTCAGATCATATATTTTCTTTTTACGACTGTTTTTCTTCTTTTTATTAACACTGTTTTTACTGTTTCTATTGAGCATCGCGCAGAGCTGAAAACAAAATCTCGTTGCAAGGACGTTCTATTCTATTTACGCCACCATTTTGGTCTCGTGACGGCAAGACGATGGTGCTGTCCAAATACCATGAGTTGCATGCAGTCACACATACTGTAGTGGTTGACCCATATTTTAGTCCCATACACTGTATTCAAGTTATTGAATTAACCACACCAGTCCAGTTTTACTCAAAGAGTTAAAACAGTGGGAAGAAGTTGGTTATATTTTCCTCTTTGAGCAGCTGTTCTTAACTACTGAATAAGAAATGTTAAATATTAATCAGTCTTTCCGAGAAAATATTGTTCATCAATCACTGCAGAAGTAAGTGTGATAGGTAATTATATTAATTTAGGCGTCATTGCTCTGCTCTAGTCGAGTTTCTACTGTGACGCATTTCCACTAATTGCCAACGATGTCTGTTATGACTGCAAACATGTTAAGCCTTGGGAGAGCTTTGCTGGGAAGCAGCTGATTAATGACGCCATCCACTCACCCAGTCAAATACAAATATGTGGCTCAGTGGAGCTCATTTCCTGGGTTGGTTTCAGTTTCACCGTAACGAGCAAATAAGTAGGAACAACATTCAACAATCAGGAACTGAAAGAAGGACTAATTAATAAATCATTTAAATTAACTAACATAAGTATGGAATTAACATGTACAAGACACAACATATTATTTTGCAGTTTTTTTTTTGTTTTAGGGAAGAAACATTTAATCTTTTTAATTACAGATAAAGAAACATTGTTCTCATCAAGAATACATTACTGCGTAAGAACCATCTGTGCAGGTTTAGACAGGCTGTTTTGATGTGAATAATTATGATATTCATGCCGAATTCAACAATTAGAATAAATTGCGTGGATACTCTTTGCTCTCAAGTGTTATTAGGATGAGTGTGCACATACGTGAACCTCCAAGGACCAGCTAATCAAAAACTGTGGTTATTGGAAGCGACCAACTGCAGCTCATGAAACTCTGCAGTCAAATAAAGGTTGAATGAAGATAATAAATAAAGCATGTTCTGCTCTATATATTCCTGTTCTTTATATCCTTCGAGGAGGAACGTACAGTTTGTACTTACTATCTGCAGCTGAAGGTAGTCTCCCAGGCCAGATGCACTGTCCACCCGGAGCAGAACTGCATGTTTCTGTTGGGTACTGAACCCGAGGGCAAGCCGGTCCGCCCTGGTGCTGGGACGTTCATTAGGGGGCCACGTGTAAACCACCAATCCTCCATCACGACCGAAGATGTACGTGGTCCCAGCTGGTCCACAGAGATAAAAAAAAATTAAAATAAACGTAAATAAGTGTGGACATGTCCGCATGCCACAGCAGCACTATCTACCATCAGATATTCTCGACTGCAGATGTTTCTCTGCCGATTTTTATTTGCAATGTTTTATTCACAAGGACCACGTTGCAAAACAGTAATAAAACTTTAAAATGTCACAGCTGACTGGCCTTCCACATTCGGATTGTTCCGCCTACGGGCTCGAAAAAAACACATCAGTGTTTCCCAGATTACGTATCAACATGACTGCAGGAGGCTGAATGTAATAAGTGACTCATTCGAAAAACAACTCGTGTAATTGTTTGACTCATGGGGTGACTACAAAGCCATTATACATCTCGCTTCTAAGGTTGTAGAGGATTAGAATTTAGCGCTTAACGCTTGGGAATGTAGAGATGATTTTATTTAATGCCACAGAGACGCATCAGATTAGAAGACAAATAATTGAGAGGTGTAGTATTTTTTTGTGCCATTTCAGAAGTTCATAGTGCCCTCCTGTGGTGGCTGTGATAAAATGCACACAAGGATGCTTCAGTAGGAGATTCAGTCATTAGGTTTTTCAGTTAAATCAAGTAAATAGGATGTATCATCTGGAAATGCACATCTAAAACTTTCCCATCTACATACAAGCAACATTTCTAAAATCATATTTACTCTGTGTTCACGGCATCTGACAACAAAAAACTCTCTCCTGCACTCTAAGCTGGCTGCAGAATTAAAAAAAAAAAAAATCATCTGTTATCCAACTGTGTCTGAAAAACAAGAGAGAATAAAAGACTCACCATCATTGCACAGAGGCCCGGCATACGAAGTCATGCTGCAGTCACAGGTGAAGCCCTCCCACTGCTGCAAACAAACTCCCTGATTTGAGCAGGAGTCTTCTTGACAGGTAGTGCTGGGACCTGCAGTGACAGATGTGGTGGGGTGGAAGGATGTCATCGTTAGGGCGAGAGGAAAAAAAGACACAGTCCTTTTTTTTTATTGCTTCGTCTCACGACATTATGGCAGTACAGAGTAGTTATTTTTAGAGGACCATTTTGCAGTTTGAAATGTCCAGGTAAACTGCTGTGCTGTAATGGTGTTATGATTAGTAGTATTAGTGAGACTAGAATATATCTGATAGGCTACAGTTCTTTGCCTTTATACCAACAAAAGATGCTAGAGTAGCCAAAGAGAGTTGAGGCTAAAGTGGAAGCTGTGCTACTAGGTGAAAAGAGCCAAATGTGAAGAGCATGCAGGTGGTGAAGCTAGATGAGTGCGGAGAAGACAGGAGGAGGAGGAGGAGGAGGAGGAGGAGGAGTTAAACATACAAAGGCAGAGTTATGTTTAAAGGCCTTCGTCTCAATACTCTTTCTTCGGCAGACTGTCACCATTCTCTCCCTGCCTCGTGCAGAAATCACTCAGAAGGAGAATGTCAAAGCTCCAAACCTGGTTCTCCTTCTTTGCACGCTCGCATGAGGCATGGAGGAAAGGGTGCAAAATGATTCACAAATGGAGTATTGAAGTTTAGGTTTGGAGTCAGTGGGGTTAGAGAGCATGCTGATAGGCAGCCCAGGTGGGGGAGCTGTGGTCAACTAAAGACAGGCGGTGGAAATGCCACTACTGAGATGAAATCACTATGGTGGCGAGGAGAGGACAGGTCACCTCTGACCTTAACTCTGGATCACTGGGATCCGCACAACACTAAACACCACTGGGTAGTATCAACACACGCGTACAAACACACGCGCACACACACACACATACACACTCGCACGCACACATTTTCCCACCCTGTGCTCACACAAAGCGATATACCTTGCAAGTCAGCTTTCATCAATGTAACTTTTGTCAGCCAAACAAAAAAGCAAACAAGCAAATTAAGTTAGATGGTTAGTCAATGCACACAGATGCCAGTGAACTGCTGAAAGAGTGGAACAGAGAGAGAGAGAGAGAACATAATGTGCAGAAAGACAGAGAAGAAGATGAAAAGAAAGAGAGTAAACTTTACATCTAACAGGCCGAGAGCTGTGTTAGTGAGTTATCCTAATAACAGAGAGCATGAGTTAAAAGAAAAACTGAAAAGAAAAGCAGTAGGGACACGGGGTTGGGGGAGGGGGGTCAACCTCGACGCAGATCCCCACCGGTAGGGGACCCGCGTCTATGTCTGCACCTCACCTTCGCAACCTCTCTCCACTTGCCCTACGGTTGCCAAGGCATCAGCCAAAAGGTCCGGGAGCCGGCCATTTAGGTCGACTGTTGCCAGGCAACCCTGAAATCCCTCGCGAGAGTGAACCAGCTTCGGCAGGTCGCGGTACATCTCTTTGGAGACACCCCCGATGTACAGATCACCTGTTGAGGAGCAGCACGGCGTATGACATCTTCATGAATCACAAGATTAAGCAAGAGAATCATTGTTTTCCTCTATTAATTCATCTAATTATGAAAATATGATATCGTGATTAATTTCTATGAGTCGACGTCCCTGGAAAAACCCAAATACAGACATTCAGTTTTCAGTGATATGGCACCTGTGAATTTCTGAAAGAGAATAGTTAATAATATGCTTATTATTCATTCATTTTTAGTAACCGCTTGTCCTCTGGAGGGTCGCGGGGGGGGCAAGAGGTGGGGTACACCCTGGACAGGTCTCCAGTCTATCTCAGGGCTAACACAGAGAGACAGGCAACCATTCACACTCACACCTACGGTCAATTTAGAATCACCAATTAACCTAACGAGCATGTCTTTGGACAGCGGGAGGGTTAGAGAGTTAGCATATAAACGCCGGTACATAGTCTGTCATATAACACCCTTATAAAACAAAACTGGGATATAATGTGTTTTATTTGTGAGATTTAGAGGCTCTAGTATGTTTTTCTTTTCCTTATTTTTCACTGGTGTTTGACCATTTGACTATTCTTAAGAACGTGAATAAGTCTGTTTCACAATTGTCAATCTTTTCATTTTAGGACTAATGAGAATAGTTTATTTATTCTTTGTCAGTTACTTATAAGTACCCCCGTGCTGCATTTAAGCCCCTCTGATGTATCACCACTCGTGTTTTTCATACCCTTTAGGTCAAGGTTCTTGGCACCCATGGTGGTCTGCGTCGTGACTTTGGTGTCAATCTTGACTGTGTGAAGGTTGTTAGTGTCTCTGGATATGTGCACGTTGTGCCAGTGGTTGTCATTAAGAACACTGTTAGAGTTGCCCTTGATCAGGTGTGCTCCGTTGCCCAGGTCAGAGATGTAATGAAGGTAGCTGGAAAAGAGGGAACAGGAAAGGGAGAGCGGAGGAGATTAAACAAGCGAGGAGAAAAAAAAAAAAAAGGCAAATTAATCGTACTTGTGATGAAGAACAACACGGGGTCATACACTTCGGGCCATTATTATCTGTCTCGGCGAAACTTAATTACAAGAATGGGGAGAAAAAAATAAAAAAAAGAGTTGTCTGACTTTTTAAATAGCCCATTTCATCCTTCAAGTCAAGAATTTCTTTTTTGTTCATCAAGGGCAATCTTAACCGAATATTACCATTAAAACATAATACAGCATATTCATCAAATTCACTTTTCGCTCTTTACTCTTAAAGTTTATTCTATTTGGTTTGAAGCTACTGCACTGTCTCTTGTAGTGCAATGTAAATATCACATACTGGTTATTTTCCTGCTCACCCTTTAACCAGCTCTACCACTATGAAGTCATTGCCGTCTCCACTGTTGAAGAGAATGAGGCCGTCGGAGGACGTCGTCTTGAACTGCATGAAGAGATGCATGGAGTAGTAGGCCTGCAGCGTGGGCAGCGTGACGAAGCTGGCGCGGGAGCGGAACGTGACGGGGTCCGCCACGATGCTCTTATAACCGATGACGGCGTTGAGCTCGCAGTAGTCGATGTCGCCGTTCTTGCACAGGTCGATGTAGGGCATGCCGTTCAGCGTCAGGCCTTGAAGGTGGCCGATGAAGTTGGAAGGCACGGCAGGCATGAAGCGTTTCTCCGTCACAATGCCCGTCTCCACATTGTGGAACTCCAGCTGGGTGTGGTCGCCCGCCATCTGACCTGGTGGCGGGGGTAAACTTCAGAGGTGAGGACTTTGGAAAGCTGTGTGTTAAGTGGAAGTCTTTAATACCAATGCTAATACTAATCCTAATACCTAACTAGTGCAGACACCATTACTATTGTAAATACTCCTGTAAAATCAAGCCCTTATTGTTTGCGTAAAACAAATCATTCAAAAACATTTTTACACATAATTTAAAGACATGCCTACACACCCACTCTGGGTAGAGTGTCATTTTGTGTGGAAAATTATAACTTAGGCTGCTGTGGTTACCTTCGACGGGCTGCAGGTCGTCCACCGTGAGTTTGAGGCTCTTGCCACGCCGGACTACCCTCACCGTGTGCCACTCATTATCATTGAGCCCGGACCCAGCAAAGATGGTCTCTGGGCCTTTACCTACACATAGCCCAGAGCACCATTAACATATTGCACAGAGAGGTGGAGAGAGACACAGAGAGAGATATGTAGAGACAGAGACAGAAGAAGAGATCCAGAAGAAGAAAAAGGAGAAGCAGAGAGCCAGGCAGGTAAAGTGAAAAAAAAAATGGAAGCTAGTAGCAGCAGGGGGAGGGAACATACATAACCTGGGGAGACAAACACCTCTGCATCATCAACGCACGCACTCTCTCCACAGACAGACATCTTTGCAGATATACCAGAGAGACAGGTGATGTGACACAGAAAGACAGAAACATTAACATAAATGGATGGTATGGGTGCCTAAGATGGAGACTGTGAGTCACAACAGGCCCACGCTGAGACAATCCATCTGTGGACAGATCGCACCGCCATGATGACCACCAACAACTCACACAGGCACAGACAGCACACTTGCTCCCGCTCGACGCCCCCACCGCCTCCTCGTCTCCACACACGCAACATATATCACTTTCCGTGCCAGAACGTGGCAGCGGTTGCATTTTCAAGAAGAGCGCAGTGCTGCAGCGAGCCTCACGGTGGCACTAGATGCACAGCGGAGTGTCAGAGTGCTCTCCAAGGTGCTGATGTGCAGCAGAATGAAAGAAGCTGAGCTGTCCTCTCATGATGTCTCTCTCTCTGCCCATCTACCAGCTCATATCTTCACATAGTTGACTGCACACATTTGACAGGCTGACTGTTCCCAAAACCTCAGTGTCCCCTTGCTCCTACTCTTTACAAGCACCCCACCAACCTTGAACACAACACCCACCACCTCATATCACACACACATGCTCCCCTTCCTTCTCCAAGCCCTTCTGGTTTGAGGAGAGTGACTGAGTCTGCTTACAGTGACCTATAGGAGGTAATGACGGGGGAGGTGAGAAGTAAACTGACCCGAACGGATTCTGCTGCAGAAAATGTCAAGCATGCCCACATCTATCATGGAACCACGCAGGCAGACACACACACACACACACAGACACACAAAGGTAAAGAGGTAAAGAAGGATCGAGATTTGCAGGCAAGCTGGCAAACATAATTAAAGAAATAGGAGAAGTCAATCAAAATGGATATGGCAGTGTGAAGTGTATGTGTGTGTGTGTGCGTTTGCCGAGCTAAAAGAGTGTGTTGTGCAGTCGGAGAGGACACAGGGTTCCCCTGAGGAGACTCAGCTGTGCTCTGGGCATGAGCATCTCATCCTGTTACCATGGATCACTGCCTAGCACTGAGTGAGGGAGAGAATATGTGTATGTATGTGAGTCTACGAGTGTTGTGTGTTCTTTCACATGTAACTGAACACTGACAGAACGGGCGGACTGATGTGAGAGGGCAGTGATCTGTGTCAGCCTGGGAAAAGGGAGAGGCGCAAACACTCATGCAACTATTTTGGGTCGGCGTTAAAAGAGCGTCCAATATGGTGAGTTAATTCAACTAGTGACTGCCGCGGCGGTCAGCAGACGGTCTTTAACCTCGGTGTGGGGTTAAAGCTGAAGACAATGAAGGGAAACAACTCGGAACGGAAAGACAAGAGAGGCTGTTTGTTGCAGTGGAAAAAACGATTCAAACCAAATGACATAAGCTACTGCAGATTATAAAAGCAGGATAATGAAAACAAACTGACAAAAAGCGTTTCATATTTCATTAGCTCCAAATAACAAATGGCTTTTCTGAAGGATAAGCCTCAAATCTCTCCCATGCCGAGGCTTTTATTTGACTGCTGAGTGGACTATTTCGGTGGCGCCGGGCTGTTAAATAATTTTTTTTCCCCTTCCTCTCTGAATATCATATGTATAATTTATTGTATGCACACAGTGCGCCAGAAAAGTGGCTGCCTACTGAAATGTTCATTGAGACAACCGGTCTAAAATTGGCCAGCAGACATGCGGGATAGCAACAGTGCTGCTGTGTGGCTAGTTGGGTTTCTATGGCAACTGCAGTCGTCCATTTCACCACCTCTTTGCCGTCACACGGCATTCGCCTCTCTCTCGCTCACTCTCTCGCTTGTTCTGCGGTCGTGACAGAGAGAAACTCCATGTGAGGGAATTAAAACTTCATCAGGGATTCAGCTCAACTCGCAGCAGCGTTCACCCTCACGCAGGAAAACACACCCAGAAAAACACACAGACACAGAAGGGCGATGGGAAGAATACAGAATGCCCAGGCGCTCATTCACACCAAGCTCAGTAGATGAAACACTACCAAAAAAAATCCCTCATGTGCAGTTTATGGCGAAACAACAAGCAAACAAGTAAAGAAAAGAACCCAACACACATTGTGATGAAGCTATGGCGGAAAGAAACAGAGGCAAATACATCTTTCGGCTCCTGCATGAAGGAAGAAGTAATTAGCCTGCAGCTCTGAGTTGCATTCATCCACCAGCTATCACTCTCTTACTCCTTAATTCTACCTCAACAACTCCGCTTTTGCTGTTCTTCCTCTCTTTCTTTTCTCCTCCTTTTATCGCCCACCCTTCTCCTCTCTTCCACCTACCGCTCTTTGCTAAAATGGCCGTCCTGGAAAACCCTGGCCCTCAGCAAAAAATCACACCTCTCCTGCAGCGTGGCTGAACATGCAAACACTCACACACATATGTGAGCCTACCCGGCCCGGCACACACACATATCTGCACACAGACAGGTGGCACAAAGACATGTTGTATAAGAGATTACGATCCAATGGACTGACAGGACAAAAAGAGTGAGAAACAGTCAGACAGAAACATTAAAAGCACACACACACACACACACACACGCATTCTGAGGAGGAAGAGGAAGGGGGAGGAGTTAGGTGAGATGGAGGATCACTTACTGGCTGTACAGTTTATCCTGATACAGTCTGGAGGGAAAGCAGAGCAGAGGGTTAATGCTGCACACATACACATACTCCCCACGTCCTGGGGACGCGCACAGCGACACACCTTGTACATATATACAAACACACACGCTGCTGAGAAAACACACACTGTCCTTGGTCACGTCACAAGATGGGCCGTGTATTTTCTCACAACAGTGTGCAGCAAATGCAATTTGTGTGGCTTTTACACGATAAAGAGTTACGTTTGGATCGAGGCTGGCGGATCTTTACTTTGAACATGGCCAGAAGAGCGCTGTGTCACAGCACGAGCGGTGTGATCACTGGCTGCTCTGGCCTGAGCGACAGTTTCAGTCACCAATCAAAAGCACCGGGTGACTGAGTTGGGTCATGCGTTTCAGTTTGTCTAATGACACCGAACACATCCCATAATTTTCGTCGCCCACCCAGAGCACAAATCTCCACAAATGGTTGGAAGATTCAGCCTCTGTAGTTTTTTTTTTTTTTTTTGCGTTAACCTACGATGCCTTGGTGTGTCGTGTGGCGTCAACCGCAGAAAAGACGTGGCTGCAGACAACCAGAGACCAACACATGCACCCCTCTGTAAGGATGTGTGTGTTAGCGTGTGCGTGTACTGTGAAAGAGTGAGGCTGAAAATGTGTTTAGAGGATAAACTGTGGCAGAGAAGTGTACAAAATGTGCTTTTTTTTTTCCCTGAGTTGTGTGTGTCTGTCCAGTTTGTGAGGCATTGTGTGGCTTGTTGAAGATTTTGGGGATGCACAGGTCTACTGGGAGTGAGCAGAGAATGCAGCTTGAGGCTTGACCCTCTGTTCAACACAAGAAAAATAACCTTCAGCTGTATACCTGGGTGTGTGAGTACTCATAGATAAGCTATACATGTATCTGCCAAAGGCTGTGAAACCCGTGTCTTGAATTCGGCAAAATAATCAGGAAGATTCATACAATTACTGAGAAGTTAAAATTACTAATCAACATTTTAACATTTGCCAAGAGGCCCGTGTCAGCTGCATTCCCATGACAGGTAATTAAAATAATCTTTGAGGTTCGACATGTTTGTGTGCATGTGTCTACCTAGGTTGACAGTGAGTCGGACGCGGCCCCCATCCAGCTCCAGACGAAGTGTGTCTGCGGAGTTGCGGGATGTGGTTGCCATGAGAACGCCATAGGCCCGCTGGGAGCGAAAGCGCAGCGAGACGTCCTCCGCCTCGGTGTGCATCGCCACAGGCAGCTGCACCTTCATAAACTTGCTGCCGTCATACGAGAGGATAGTCGCATCTGCACACAATACCCAGATAGAGAGGCAGACGAGAAGCGAAGGAGAGAGGACGGGAGGACGTGAAAGACAGAAAAAAGACAAAGAGAAAACACGTGAGGTGGGGGAAGACAGCGGATATCTGACATGGAGTGGGTCAGATTTAAACGCAACAAAATATGCTGCTGTGTGGATACACTCCCTCGTTCCCCGACGCCACGACATGTTGAAACTCAAAACCTGCTTGCTGCAAAATTATCCCATCACTTTCACTCTTAATTCATCATCACTCCCCGCCGCCTTACAGAGGAGGGTGTAAAAATAGCTGCAGCTGGTTGGCTGTCCCTATTATCCGGTTAAATCAGAATGCATGGTGGTGAGTGTGTTAGCCACCGTCGCTGACATCCCAGACCCTGGAGTCATAATGTAACAAGCTCAGGTGATCCCTCTTTAATGTCTTTTGCATACTCATTTACATATTCATAATCTCCTCTCCCTGCTACCTGCTGGGGCCAATCCCCGACCGCTAAACTGTTTACCTCCGAGGACCCTGTTTTTTATTGGCCAATTACATACACAGCTAAACACTCCATGCCTCTGCGTCTTTATCTCGCCCTCTCTTCCCCCTTCCCTTCTTCTTCTTCTTACATCTCTCCACTCCATTCTTCCCTCGCTTTCTTTCCCCATTGCGCTCCCTGTTTCTGTGGGAGACGGTTGAAGCCAAGGCAAAAACAAGAGAACAGGAAGAGAGGAAGGCGTCATGAATACTGATGAGGCGAGAACGAGGCAAAGAGAGAGATAGTGTGTGTGTGTGTGCGTGCATGTCAGAATAAGTGAGTGAATTTAAGTGTGAACAGAGGAGGGTTTAGTAAAGTGAGAGCAGGGGGGGGGGGGGGGGAGAGAAAATAGGGACAGAGCAAGAAGGAGAGAAAGGAGAGGGGTGGGGCGGGGGGAGAAAAGCTCTTGGCTAAAATGCAAATGAACCCTCATTAACTTGAGGAAAAAAGAAGGTGGTTGGCCTGTTATATCACAGATAACATAACCAACAGCCACACATACGCCGCCCATGCACATGCACGTGCACACGTCTCTGATAAGGCAGACAGCTGACTAAATTTTCCTCACCACGGCACCTGACTGACTACCAGACAAGCAGAGTCGGTGAGAAGGAAAAATAGAAGCCCATTTAAGGCAGGAAGTGAAGTAAAAAATAATGACAGTACAATGCACACTGGCTGTGTCACATTGTGTTGCATCATTTGAAGCCTGTAGCTTGCAACTGATGAACCATAGAAGTAAAGGATAAGACCAGCAGTAGTCTATATGTGTATAGGCCCAAACCAAGTACCCTGCAGATGTTTTAAAGAAATATGAGGATGCTTACTAAGTTTATTTAATGCAGCCAAATCAATATCCGCTGTCACGACCTTTTGCAAACAACACCCATTCGTCTAAGTGCACTTTTGCAAACTTCTCTAAGGTTTTTGCACGATGGATATAAACATCCAGCAAGTCCCTAAACATATTTATGACCTCAGCTTTCAAAAAACGTCCCCAAAGATTAGTTGGGGGACTATTTCAAGATTACTCGTTATTCACTATTATATATATTAATTTATATATGTTACTATATTTGAGATTGTGTCGTTACAACATTAAAACAATAACAATCTCAGAGCCAAAGTGTGGCTTCATTAAGGAAGGGGGAGGGGGGGCAAAGGAGAGAGTGAGAGAATGAGGGAGGGATAAAAAGGGAGGGAGAAACCGCAGGTAGAAGGCATAAACATGGCCAATCACTCTCTCCATCTGCTTCTCCATCTGTGCTTCCTTTAATCCACTGAACCACCAGTTAGTGACCCCTCAGTGCACACAGAGAGGGATGAAGAAAGATATAGGCAGAGCTAAGAAAAAAGAGGCAGGCAGGCAGGGAGGGAGGGAGGGAGGGAGGGAGGGGGTGGGGGGTGCATTGCTATGATAAACATACACTGCGGATGTTTGTCCTCTGAAATAAAACATTTCCATATCGACGCCTTTCAGGAAGTGCATGCGCGTCTGCGTGCGTATATCTCCTGTTAGATGATACGTAGTACAATCATCGCTGGAGACGCATCAGCGGCTGTGGCACAAACAACATTTCTTCTCTTCTTCTTGTCTGACTCCATCTCGCTTCTTTCAGCAGGCCTGTATCAGTCCCTCTGCCAATCTTCCCTGCTTTCCATTTCTCTCTCAGCCTGAATTCATACCCTTTCTCATCTCTCTCCCTCTCTCTCCCTCTCCCTCTCTCTGTCAGATTTTCTACTCCCATGTCTCATTCCTCCTCATCTCCTCACCTGCTGTCACATGGCGGTTCCGGCCCGGTGATTCCACCCTCCTCTGTCACAGCTCCCGCTCCCTGCTTTCTGCACATTTCCTCCGCTATCGATTCCCAGTCACTACATCCATAGCAGTCCAATAGTCCTGTCTGCAGCCCTGCTTCCACCCACCCCTTCTCTTTCACCTGTGTTTCTTTCCCTCCTTTCCCCTTTGCCTCCATTTTACTACTCCCCCTCTGACACAGAAAATGTGTAATTCTGAATAAAAAATAGACGCAGCCAAAGATAGAAAACTTGCGCTGTTATTATTTTTGTTGTTGTTGAGCTAGCTGGCTCATTTTTTCCCCCTCCCTTGCCCTTATTTTATTTTCTACCTACTGTCTCCTTGCAGTCCCCTTTTTCATTTTCAGCTTCCTATCCTGCATCGCCAGGGACGTAGCGGACGGTAAACCTACATAAACTCAGTTCCATCTCTTTTATTTGAATAATACTTCAGTCACATTTTTATCTACCATAAATTTTTATGAGGGTAGCTTTTTTAGCGCGCCAGACTATCAAACTGATGTAATCTGTTAGGATGGGGCTTTTAAAGGAAGAAAAGCACAACTCAAAGGTATAATGAATAAAAAATTCATGACCCAGTATAACTGATGATCACAATGTATTTTCGGTTGATGGAGTTATTTCTGATTTTAAGGTTTAAGTCTTTCCACCCCACGCCATCTGTCCTCTGTCACTCAACCTGTTGGTATTACTCAGCGTTCTCAGGCCAAAAACCAAATGACAAAGCTGTATGACTGTGCTTTGCATCATGACGTATTTCTCACAAAACGAGGCCCTTTAATGACTGTAATTAGCCAGCTTACTCATCTCTATTGTGAAAATAAGATGTCTTTTTTTCTCCTCCTCCCTCCAGCTTGTTATTCTCACCTCTCTCACAGGAGCGTCCCAGGTAACCTGTCCCGGAGCAGTCACAGACGTAGCGATTCCAGCCCTCCCTGCAGATACCGTTGTGCTGGCAGGGGTTGGACAGGCACTGTTTGGGTGGCTCTCTGGAACACGAGGGCTTCACCCCCACCGCTCTCTGGGCTTCAGCCAGTCGCCGGATGTCTTTGCTCTGACCGTCCACAAACAGGTCTCTGATGCAGCCTACGTAGCCGTAGTTCAACAGAGCCGTCCACACCTGAAGAAAATGTCGCCGGTTTGGAAAACTGATTGCTAGATATACGTCAGCATACTGCGAAGTTTGCAGTTTAAATAAATAAAACACAAATAGTGATGTGAAGATTGCTTAGCACGGGAATCAATGGCAAGCCATACGCAAGCTGCACACATCAGGTGCTTTTTTTATAATAAATTATTGAACCAATTTAAATTTTTGCTTTAAGAAAATAAACATAAATTAAAAAAAATATATTAAAAATAAATTAATACTATAAATAAATAAATAAATTATAAAAATAAATAAAAATAATTATTTTCTTCATGAGTTAATTGAAAAAAAATTACATGATTGATTAACTGATTATGGAGGTCTAATTAAAATAAAATAAAATAAAATAAAATAAAATAAAATAAAATAAAATAAAATAAAATAAAATAAAATAAAATAAAATAAAATGTTTATACAGGCAATCATTCATCATTAAGGACTAATCTGACCAAGAAAACAGTTTTCTAGAGCTAAGGGTGACGTCATTAAATTTCTTTTTTGTTGCTGGACTGTCCAATGTACAGTTATCTAAGAGAAGGAAGGCTAAAACCATCTAATGTTCTGTTCTAGGAAAAAGACTGAAATGATTAACTGCTTATGAGTGGTCATTATCTGTCAATTAACTAACCGACTGATTGTTGCAGTTCTAGTATAAATCACAGTATGCGTTGCTATGGACGCACGAACCTCTGTCGGGAAGATGAGTCCGGCACGGTCCTCAGGCAGCCCTCCGAGGTACAAGGTGTCATCCAGGTCCAGGATCTCACTGTCTCCCGGGGCCGTGTACGCTGTTCTTACACTGTTCACCGAGATGGTCCCTGAAAACCGCCACGAAAACAACTTCAGTAATCATTTTGACCTTCACTGTGAACATCCTCATCACAATCATCATCACCACGACCACCATTATGACTGCCATCATCATCATCATCGTCTTTATCATCATCACTCTTGCCCATCTCTTTCTACTCCTCCTCATCATCACCATCATCATCATCATCACTGCCGCCACCGCACTGCACTGCTATAATCAGAAACAATTGAAATCCAAATACTACAGAAGCCTTAGTCATCGAGTTCTGCTTTTAAGCCAGCGCAAGTTCAAAAGTGCTATGTTGAACTTTTCGTCACCGATAAATCATTAATGCATTTATTTTTAGTCGTACAGTTACAGAAAACAAACAGGACCCCCGCGGTGAAGAGAGGCCTCTTAGACTGTAATTACCACACACTTTCAAATAATAACTATATACTGGTACCTGGCTGATAAACATTTAATCCTGTACTCTTTTACAAAAGGCACTGTGTATATACGTATCTACCAACACTAGCAGCACATGTAGTAGGATGAAAAATGGTGGTTTTAATTGTATAGTAGTGTTAATTATAGTTAGAAAATGAACTAAAAAAGCCTTAATGTATGATTCAATAAACACAGTTTGAATGAAATACAAACAGGAGGCTGCAGCAGGCAGATGGCAGTCAGACCTATTCATCATCCTCCACCTCCTCCTTATTAACCTCTGTGGTCAGGGTTAGCGTCAGAGCTAGGAGAGCTGCGCGCGTACCTGAGCGTCCATCTCTCTGGAAGTCGACGTGATACCATTCTCCGTCGTTGACCTTTTTGTCGATGGCCTTGGTCTTGGTGGTTCCTGAACCCATGTCCAGCAGCAGGTACAGGTGTCCGTCCAGCATCTCAATGGCAAAAAAATCCACCTGTGTGTCAAACAGACTCAGCGTCAGTATTCTGTGGCAAAGCAGGCACACTGACAATTAAAATGCAAATTAAAGCTGCAAGACACTGCACAGTGTTTAAGATGAGGTTAGTTAAACTACAGATTATGCAGAATCTATGCAGCCCCGACGAAAACTGGCTTTCGAATTCCCTCAGATGCCAATAAATCCACATTTTCAGGGAAAATTAGGAGTTCAGTGGCCTGTAAGATAAGATGAGTGAAAGAATAATACTGGGAGCCATCTTGAATATTGGAGATTCTGTTGAACTGATAACAAACATTGCTCAGGACAGACAGCATTAGCTCTGGAAATCTCTTTTCATCTAGAACCGCCATCATATAAATATAATGCCACATACTTTCAAAGTCAATGTAGATGCCATTCCCCTCTCTACTTTGTGGTTTGTGTTTAATGCTAATAAGGAGATGTAGTCTAACCCAAATGAACATACTTAATTGAAGACATCCTACATAGATACATATATAAGGTTTATTTTGCACCTTCATCGTGGGAGGGGTGCGTGGGTCCTTGCGTTGCTGCTGTCGGGGCTTGCCATGGCTGAAGAGCATCAGCCCGTTGGGTTCCGTGGTCCTGAAGTCAAACGAGATGGATCCTGCCTTCTTCGCCGTCCACTTGCTCAGCGCCACATAAGACTCTGGGGTGTCAAAGGTCACGGGGTCCAGCGTCGCTACACTCTCGCACTTAAAGGACACCACCCCACTTACCTGGGACAGATGCAGGAAGGAAAACATATTTTTAGACGTTCTAGCATTTAAAATTGCTGCAGTGAATATGAAGACCAAAATGGCTCCTTTGTAGTCCGGGACTGAAATAAAGCCAGCTCCCGGCTGTGAACTTACTAAAAGACAAAAGCTTGTGGCTACCTCTCAAAAAAAATATAATCCCGTTTACTTAAAATCCCCACAGTCTAGGACTCACAGGGCCAGGCAGGAGGTTGTGTCTGTGTTTTGTGTTTAAGAGGATAATGCGTTGTCTGGCTCACGTTGTACATGCTGCTGAAAGTGCAAGTGCATACCTTCATCTTTGGGTCTCCTTGTTTAGCCAGTCTAGACAGCTCCAACCGCACATCATTGTTCTTGTACACAACCTTAAGAGGAGAGGATTGAGGAGAAAAGAATGAAACTTGAATTCACTTTCACATATATTTAAGCCTTTTTTGTCACTTTTGGCCTGTAGCTATACCTCTCCTTGTTTCACTATAATAAGCAAAAAAAAAAATAACTGAATAACCTTTTCACGGGTGAAGTTGAATAGATATAGTGGGGACCAGAGATTTTAAATATGGCCAGACATCCATAAATCTTTCAAGCCAGGAAACTTTTTTTTAAATTCAAATGTTCTGGCATTTCTAATATGAAAGCAAGCAACCTTAAGCCCAGCGAGCCACTCCAGCCTTTGAAAAACTGGCATTTGTCCCCAACACTTGCACGATCGCTTTCACACTCTCTATCTTCCTTGCTTCAGTGTTTCTCTCTTTCCTTTCCCTGACACAGTCCGCTCTCTGACTGAGCAGCGAGTGTAAAGAGTGTGTTTGTGCTGAGCATTTTGATGTCGAGAGAGAGACAAGCACACACAGGCTCTGCTTTATTAATCCAGACCTCCTTCTATGACCTGCGAACGAACAAACTTTTCCTCTGCAGTGGCTTTTCGCCTCTGCTTTACATTTGTTGTATATGTGCTCTTGGGTCTGTGCGCAGGGCAAGGAGGGCGACTCTTGAAGATAATAGGGGCTGCAAGTGTGCAAAATGGCGCGGGTGCGTTGTGTGGAGGAGTGTACCCACGCCGCATCAAATGCACAATATTGTTACAGCTATGATTGTTCATGTGTGTGATTCACTGCATACATCTTAATTTGCGCGCACGGATTATCATATCATCGTATTAAATATGTAAATGTGCCAGTGGAGGGTTCACATTGACAGCGGCAGCCAGTCTTAATGAAGTAACACAGAGTGCATTCACCGCTGATACAGATAGCTCTCTGTTTGGCACATCATCTGTCGGCTTGTTTGGTTGTTTGTTTATGCCTCTGTGTGAATCTGTGTGAACGAAAAGGAGACTCAGACGGGGTGTGTATTCGATGGGTGTAAGTTCTTCCGTTGTGTCAAATGCGGTGTGTCCGTATGTATTTCTATCCGTGTTTGGCTATTCTTGCCTGTGTGTGTTTTAATGGCAACATTAGTTCGTTTTAGCTCACGCATGCGCATGCACACATCTGTGCGTAGAAGCATGTGCATTAGTGTGTCGTGCAAGTTGTTGTTGCTGCAGTGTTGTGGCCCATTTCAAGCCCAGTGCATGGATGGAGCATCTCTGTGGCGTAGCTAATTAGCATGTTAGTGCTTAGTGCTGTATCTACTCCCTCAACGACACTCATCACTGATTCTCTCTGATGCTGGGGTGTGTGTGTGTGTGTGTGTGTGTGTGTGTGTGTGTGTTTGGGACTGTTTGTGAGAGTCTGCCAAATGGGAGCATTTCTCTGTGTGTGTGTGCGTTGTGTAAAATAAGGTGTGTGAAATGTTTGCGTGATGCATGACAGAAGAGAGAGGGAGGAGAGAGAAAGAAAGTGTGAGGAAAAAGACACGGCTGTTTCTTAAAACTTGTGTACAGAAATCTGTGCGGTGTATAAACTGGGATGTGTCATGGATAAACATCATTCATCTACTTTCGGCAGACGACAAGATTGTGTGGATTATAACGGAAATTAATTCTGTGTGTCAACGGACTTGTCTAGATTAATATTTCTTGGTAAACTGTAGTTAAAAAGTATGAATTAAGTATTAAACACGTTCTGTCTAATACAAATAAACAGTATCACAGTATTTTCTCAGCACAGTGTTTTTTGAGCAGATATATACATATGCGCATGTAAATATATGTATCATGTATGCATCCCACCTCTTTGAGACAGCCCATGAAGTTATTGCTGACTGGCGAACCCGGCAGATCTGCAGTGCTGGGGCTCCCTCCCACGTAGAAGAAATCATCAGAGCCCAGCATGGTGTAGTCCTCCTGTGTGTAGCCCGTGGTGGTCAGGATGCCGTCCACAGAGATGGTCACCTACACAACAAAGCACAGGGAAAGGACACGCTATATACTCACACCAAAGGTAGCGCTAAGCGCTAGCTAGGCGCTGACCAGCCAAATTAGCCCCCGTTACTCTCTGGTAACAAATGTATATGCATTCTGGTGGGGAGAAGGCCCGATTGGTTTTGGGAATTGGCCGCTTGTTCTGTTGGGACTTGGTGCAGTTGGATCAGTGCTGGCTGTGTGGTGTAACTGAGATGTGCCGCCACTTGACTCTGCTGGTATTTCTGGTATTGTTGCTCATCACAGCTTAATGCAACTCATTCACTCTTGCTGCAGTTTGGAGTCCCAACGCGCACTCAGGAATCAAACTACATGTTCTGCCATCTTTAGCCTATCAATAGTCTACTGTGCAGAATATTGACTAAATCCTGTGTGTGATTAATAAAGATTTGCTGCAGGGCCACCACTGATGGACTGTGAGTCTCCACGTTCTTCAAAGCTAATTTGTTATTTCGTGACTGCACAGTGCTAACTTTACACAACAGACTAAAACCATCCTGGTTTGTGCAGCACTGCACTGAAAGATGAGCCTTGTCTGTCACAAGAACACCAATTACACCGTTAACATTAAAAGTTTTTCACCTTTTGTTATTGCCTCACACTCCAGGCTCCTTCAGGTTTAAGGTACAAAAAGCAATTTGATTTATTTCCTAATATACTAGCAACAACTTTCCTAAATGCTTTGCCCAAAGTGAGACTCGTGCTCATAATTTAATCTGCCCATTCTGCTGTGTAATAGCCTGTATAGGGGCTTTTAGTTGTCACTGATATCAAATGCTGTCACATGTAAGTCGCAATTAGTGGTGCGTTACCACTCTGATATTCTACCGTACATTACTGACCATGTTTAACTGCCCATAAAGGTTGTGGGCTCTCTCTCACTGACAGTGCTTATCAGTGCCAGGCAAACTCGCCCAGCCAGGCAGGTGTTAGTAAGTCTCCGCAGGCATCTTCGTGCTATACAGGTGATGTTAGTACTATTTACTTGTTAGTAGTTGTTAGTTGTTGCACGGCTGGCAGCCACAGTAGTGTTACTTGTGTCAGGCCAAGCTGTGTTGGGTTACTGAGGTTAGGGTCAATGATTGCAATGCTGTTAGTAGTTGTGATGATGTTATGTTAGTGTGCTGTTAGGGTGAGTTGTGATGATGGTGTTAGTTAGTATGTGGTTTGGGGGGTTTGTTAGATCAGCGAGTCCAAATGAGATGACACACACGGACGAACAAACAGATATCGATGTACACGCACACACAGGTGTTAGATGGGTTACAGCTCATTCCACGCACACACTCACAGAAACATATAAAACATGCAGCCTGTTCCTCTCTCTGCATGCAACCGCTGGCGAAGAGGACACAGTAGATTAATAAAAAAATGGCAACAGAGGGCAGGATGAATCAGAGGCACCATGGAGAACATGCAGTGGCATTGTGGAGGACAAGAAATAACAACAAAAAGAAAGAATTAAAAAAGAAGGGAAGGAGGGATCTCTCTAGCCACTTTAGGGACCAATCAGAGAGGGGGAGGGTTTCTGTTTCACGCCATGCAGGAAGGAGGAAGGGGGGCACGTCATTTGCGTGCAGGTGAGGGATGAGCCAATCAGTGCACGCCTACTGTACATGTCAGTCACAGATTGATGGGGTGATAAAAAAACGGTAGAGATACGGGAGGGGAGGGGGGGATTTAAAGAAAAAAAAAGTGGTTGGCAAGGAAGGTGGGGACGGGGGCTTTTAAGCGTAAAAGATTACCAACCGCATTTATCCTTTTATTGGTTTAGTTTTGATGTCTATGGTTCAAAAGGAAATAGACACGGGGCAAACCCAAACTAAGAAACAATTAGAATGATATCTACCGAACAATGGAGTTTGTTTACCATAGCGTGTCCAATGCCTGAGTGCTTTGTAGGAGAGGGGGAGAAAGGAAAGCAAAAAAACTGTGAACAGAACAACTTCGGGAACAAAAAAAGGAAAGCTAGAAGGCCTCTGGTGAGGTTAGTAGGTTGGTTGGAGTGGTTTCGCTAGGAGAAGGGCACAGGTTAGGTTAGTAGTATGAATCATTCCATGGATGGTGGTTAGTTTCACTAGCAGGTTAGTAAAGTTAGTAGTTAGTAGTACAGACAGGCAAACGGTAGAGGGAGGGCACAGGTAGGTTACGAGCACCTGAGTGACCCTCAATGCTCTCTAGTTCATTCTTCCTCGCATCCACTCCCTCATTCATTCACACGCTCACACACAATTGAAAAAGCACTCACCTAGAGCGGAAAGCAGTGCTGGTCTGGTGGTTAACCCACTGTAAACTAAGACCAAAACCTCAGGTATTTTCTTACTACCACAGCATCACTGCAGTTGGATAACAGACCACTGACCGTAGCGTCTACATTGATTAGTTTCCTGCTGCGGACTATAGCCTTTTCAGCTGCCCAGTGCCCCAGGATCATCCGCAGCAGTCACTGTGGTTGACGGGAGTCAAATACACACTGAAACTATTTAACAAGGAATCAGAATTAATGCTGCAACTAATAAACATCGTCATTTCATTAATCTAACAGTCTAATCATTTATTGTAGCCACTTAGTCTACGTCCTTTGCATCATTTTTCTCAGCATTGATTTTTCTGGTGTTTCTCCACGGAGCAGAACTTCCCAAAGTTTTTAAATTTCACAGTTGGCCAGTGCAAAGATCTAAAACACTCAAATTAAACGATTTGACAGCTTATGTAAAATTATTTTAAATTACAGCTGACTAATTTCTGTCAAGTTCTAATTATTTTGATTACTAAGACTTCCATTCATTCGTTCACCCGGCACTTGCTGTTGTTTTGTCTCCGACTTTTTTATTTTGAAGTCTTAAGAATATCGAAACAAATTCTGTATCTCCTCTCCTCTCTGCTTAGCAGCTCCCTCCTCCATCTCCTGTTGTCTGGTTACCTGTCTCAGGTTGCGGGTGACCTTGACGTCGTGCCAGGTGTTGTCGTTGAACTTGCCGTTGACGGGCTCCACCAAGGCCTCGAAGGCCCCGGAGCCGAGGTTGATGACAAGCGACACGGCACCGTTCTTGAGTGCCAGGTTAACGTAGTCGGCACTCTTGCCAGTGTGCAGCATCAGGCCGTTTCGCTGCAGCGTCTTGAAGGAAAGCGTGATTTCATCGCTACTAGATTGGATGGGGTTGGGCGACAAGTCATAGCAGAAGTACTCTGAGCCCTTGAAGGTGGCAACAAACTCCTCTCGAGCTGAGATGGAAAGGGAAGAGGAGGAGGAGGAAACAGAGAGGAAAAAAAAACAAAGAAATGTGGAACCGTTACACTCATCATAGTGATTAGTACAATATCCAAGCTATGTTGTTTCTTCCCACACAGCTCTTCACAAAATGCTCAAAGATGATAAAATAGTGGGTGTTCATCAGAGCCAGCCGAATGAAACAAAGCTCAGCTGGGCCTGTTTAAATTTGATTCGGATGTGCAGTACAAAACTTATTGTTTAAGATGTTGCAGATGTTGTTGTCAAGCAAAGCCGCACTGATGCCAGCGCTTGGAAGAAACACTTCCTTCCCTACCTCTAATCGTACCGTGGAGTGGTGTGTAAACAAGCTTTGATCAGTCATGTGGGTTAGAGATTAAACAGTGTGGATGCGACAGAGACAGTCGTGAGTCTGTAGCATTCCATACTCGTTATGAAACCTGCCATCTTCTCTTTTGAGAGAACAGCTGTGCTGGCAGTCTGAAGTGGCGTGGACTTGTTTGACAACATGGCTCGTTTCATGACGTTTGGTAAATGCCAGAAAGTGAGTGTCTGCATGTACATGTGCAGTCAGAGTAGAGGTTAGGCTTCGAGGTGGATAGCAGGAAGAACTGATGGTGAAGATGGAGAACAGCAGCCTGTAAGCGTCAAGGCAGCCAAAGCAGGCAGGAGTGGCCAATTAGAATTCAGAGTAACAGGCAGACGGCCAATAGCAACTTACCTTGCGCACCCTTAGTGACCCCCAAGGACACTAGACCAAGGTTTTGCAATCCATCATTCTTAAGCTCACATTCACTTATCTGCTCTCTCGCACCTACACTCACACACAACCATACACACAAGCCGGCGCAGGAACAAATATGCACACCTACACGCACATCTGCATGCAAAAAATGATCATACCATTGTGCTGGCATAAACAAGCAGGGGCGACATTATCTGTCTCCTTCACACCCATCCCCCTACAGCATCACCCTTCCTCTTCATCCACGCTAATGTTCTCCTCACCACACATCCCTATATCTCTCACACCTCCCTCCTGGCCTCGCGCCACCATTCCTTTCCGCACATCTCGTTGGCCTCTTTTTCTTCCGCTCTGTGCAGCCTCTGGCGTAACCACCATCTTGCAGTTGACAATAACGAGGAGCTGAATTTGAACGCGCGCTAGCAGAAGCCGGAGCAAGACAGACACTTGGTGAGGAACCGCTGGAGAGAAGTGGGGGGGGGGGTTGCCACATAATGAATAGACTGAAGTGTAATAGGTTATTAAGGTAGTGAGAGACAGAGAGAGCGGTGTTGAAATGGAATCAGCCGCACTTGACTGAATATAGCACAGAGTGAACAATGAGACGGGGAAAAAGTGAGACTATATCACAACTCAAAGACCAATTGTGGCAAATTGTCATTCTTTGCTTCTGTTGCATGAAAAAATTCCAAAGTGTGAATGCCAATGTATGAGTGCGAAACAACACGTTGTTCGCCAGCATGTGTGTGATGTGTGTGATGTGTGTGAGTTCCCCCGAGTGAGTGATTCCCTCCCTCCCTGCATGTTAATTAAGTGTGCATGTATGTGTGTGTGCCTGCTGCAAAAGAGTGTGCGCAACTGTGCGTTCAGGCGTTTGAAAGTGTACGTACGTGTGCACAGCCCAATATATGTTTTTTTATGTGTGCATGAAATGTGCAGGGGTGTGGGTGGGTGCTGGTCTCTGTAAATATTGGTGTATTGCTGTCAGAAAAGCTATTACCAACTCAGGGCCTCGGGCTAGTCTTTACTGAGAGCAGCGAGAGCGAGGAGGAGGAGGAGGGAGGAACACACACACACACAAAAAATAAAAAATAAACACACACTAACGTACACAGAAAGAACAGCCACAAATGTTAACACAATCACACATACTCGGTGACACACACACACGCAGACAAATGTAGATGAGGTGGCAGAGCGAGTTGGGGGGGGTGGGGGGAAGTTATTCACAATGAGAACACACGCAGCCGTCCAGCAGCATTCTAGCGGTAATTTACAGAGGTGCCATTAGGTTTCAGTGTGGTGCTCCAGCATTCTGTTGCTAATTTACAGACATGTCATTAGACCAGACAGGAGCACATAAAGCATCTCTGCATCGATCTGGAAGCTCTGGCCCCCGCAAACACTCACTCCTTGTTCTATTACATCACACGCACAACAGGCACACACACAAATCAGACGGAGGAAATGCATATTGGGTGTAACGACCGTATAGAAGGCCGTGTGCCGTGCATGCGTGGCGCACGGACACACCTGAAACACGCAGAAAACACACACACACACACACTCTCTCAAGTGGGCAGGTTGGAGTGGATCTGTTGTAGCTCAGATTAATGGAGTGAGTCAGTATTAGCTCAGAGTAAACAGTGAGACAGACACTGACATACACACCACATGTCACACTTCATCCTGTGGAAAGCACTGTCGATCAAAGCAAGGGAGCCGGAGAATGAGGCGAAAGAGGGAGAAACGCTTAAATGAAAGAAGGGGGGAAAAGGAAAATAATGGAAGCCTCTAAAATATTCTTATGATTTTATGTTATGGCTCGTAATATTCTTTCAGTTTTAGCCGTTATGGTTCTCGCAGGCTGTGACGACTGACTGCAAAATGCTTTCCTTTGCTCCGAGATCTCTCTCGCAAAACAGGCCTTGATCTTAACGACACTACCTGATTAAATTACACGGTATGAATAAAACATAAGAAATAAAAATCTCTCAAACTGGTTTATCTTCGGAAGACTTCGCTGAAAACGCTGCACTAACCGATGCTTTTTATGACTGATTAATGAAAATTAACTGACACCGACCTTGATAATTAGGCGTTTAAGTAATGTGAAATGTTTGTTGGCGCAGGTTTGCTGCTTTTCTCTGTTTTACGCGACCGGAAACAATCGTAAGGATTTAAGACCACAGTTTGGACGAAAAAAACAAAGCAAGTTGAATATTTCATTTTTTTATCTTATTTAAGAATCGATCATCAGTCACTTGCTCGAAAAAAAAGTAAAAGCGATAATAATCTGTAGCTGCAGCTGCATTTGATCAAAAGCATGTTTTTCATTTTCTCGAGATATTGAAAAAAAACGGATGCGGATCTCACTGAGGTCATATTTTTTTATTAAGTTAAGGACGAGGAAGGAAAGGAAACAAAATAAAATATGGGGATGAGAGGAGAGCAGGAGAAGAAGAAGATGCACAGAGGCAATCTGTTTGAGAAATAAGCAGGAAAATATGTAAGAGACGCAAAAAAAATTTTTTAATTAAATTAAGTGTGAAGGCTACAGGGGGATGTGGGAATAGGAAGAAATGTAAAGATGGAGGGTGATTGGCATTAGACCTTGAAGGCTATCATTAAACTACAACTGTAATGAATAAAGTAGTCTGTGGGGATGCAGTGGAGGGAGAGAGAGAGAGAGATAGAGAGAGATAGAGAGAGAGAGAGAATAACTGATCTGATGGTTGCAGCTTCAGGGACCAGCTGCATCTGCACCAGACGTCCAATGATCAAACACACATCACTTGGATTTTCCTGTATGTTGTGTGTGTGTGTGTGTGTGTGTGTGTGTGTATGCATGTACGTGTGTGTCATTCATGGCTTTGTCTCATCTCATGGGTCTCCTCCTCAACATCTCCCTCACTAATTTGTCATTTCCATGGCAACCATGTGTTACATGTGGCCACAGCGAATATGAATGTGTTTGTGCATGTGTGTGTTTCGCGGAAAGAGAGAGAGAGAGAGAGAGAGAGAGACAGGAAGAGGGATGGAAAAGGATGGCAAGAGAGAGAGAGAAAGAGTGATTGAGTGAACAGTACATTATCATGGACAGCTGTACTGAATCAAAATGGAGGATGGAGGCTAGGAGCACATCAGGGGAGCCTACGTTATACAGCACCTGATAGAGGGAGCAGGGTGGAAAGAGGCAGGGTAGAGGGAAGGGAAAGATGCATATGGGGAATTTGAAAAGAGAACAAATATTTAAAAAAAAAAAGCAAAATAAAAAGAGGAGAGACTCATTGAGATGGGCGGGACGCAAAATGGAAGGGGAGCGAGGACGAGGTGGAGGGATAGAAAGATGAGACAAGGAAAGGGAGTGGCGGAAAGCGAGGGATGGATGGCTTGAGAGAACGAAACAGAGGAAAAAATGCTGGTGCATCTAAATCCCAGTGTAGCAAGCCTCAATCATGGCAGCCCTGTCATTCTGGAGATAGCACACTGCAATTCCCCTGCACCTCGTTTTTAGCCCACCATGCAGTTCTGCTATCAGCTCCTCTCAGACTAGTGTCCACACATGCAAGACGTCACACACACACACAACATAAACTCAAACGCCTTGCATGAAGGCATCCCCCCCCCCGTTAATGACATACAGGTGGATTAACTACACACTCGTACTGTATACCGACGGATGACCAGTATTGGAAATGTATGCAAATGTATGCTAACGTATGCATGGCTCCTACATTAAGTTAAAGTGTGAAAATTCATACAAGCCCAAGTTCCCTAAAGGCTGCGACTGCTGCTTCAGTTCATCTCTATTCAGTGATATACAGCATCTGGCTTTGAAACCGATTGGGATATCACACCGCAGCCAAGGGAGCAATAGCGTAGAGGAGGATATTGCTGTCAGGACACGAGTGACAGATTGGTTGTCTGCAACGTTAATCTCTCACTTCTTTTTTGTCGGTGGTGTTGTTAAATTGAAGGCATTCGTTCCCAATATGAGACACGTTTAGTTTAAAAAAAAAAAAAAGGGAGACAAAAGATGCTACTGACCCTAAGGTAAAACTAGTGCAGCACCAGTTTTAATGACTGTTTCAGGTTATTTATAGCGAGCATCAGTGCTTTATTCCGTTTTGTATCCCTGCAGCTGTTTTCTCACTTATTTAATTCTATTGGTTGTCATCAGAGAAATGTCATCAAAAGTCTGGTTTCGTATGAATCCAAAGATTTACGATGATGTCAAAGCAATAAAAAGCAGCCAGTTTTTACTTTGGAGAAGCTGGAAACCTCATATCTTGACATTTTTCCTTCCTGATTATCGAGATTGATTCATGTTTTCTGTTGATTAGCCCCAGCTCTAATCAACTAAACGAAAAAAAAAACATATTATTATTAATCTGCAGCCTTATAGTCAATAAAACCTTTGCTCTATGACATATGCTACGAAACAGAAAAAAAGAAAATCGCCATCACAAGTTTCATGATTAAATTTATAGTAATAACAAACAGACACGGGGTCTGTTCTGCTTGAGAGACAGTAAACCATGTTAAAGTTAAGACTGATACTGAGAAGATTTGATCTTTAAAACGAACAGAAACAGGGCATAACTATATTATCAATCCCCCCCAAATTTAATTGTGAGAAAAAGCAAAACAATGAACGGCAAACGTCCTGCCGTTAACGTTGAATCTTTTCTCTCTTGTCCCTTTTTGTTCCGTTTTATCTGAGCTCATCTCTGTCTCCAGCTTGAATATGGCCTTCTCTCCGGTACCCAGGGAAACCAGCTTGTTTCCATGACAATGTCTTCAGGCAGAACAGTGTATTTGTCTTAAGCTGGATAAGATCAGAGTCAGTTTCATCCCTTTTAGAGACACACACACACACACACAGGCGTGCACACGAACATACATACATACGTCGTGGTACATGTGCACAGCAGAGACCAGCAGAGATTGGCATGAAACAACGCACACTTAACATAAAAGACTTAAATTTATGGAAGTTAAATCATACCCACAAAAGACAATGATCAGATTTGCATGTATGTACACACACATACTGCAACGCCACACACACACACACCTAATGAAACCCCCTTACAGCAGGTTGTTAACAAATAACAAGGGCATAAAATCTCCTTTCATGAACTTAATATAATGGGTTTTTAATGAATGCGGTGGCTATTTCAGTTGTCGTAGTAATGCCAGACAAGTTCCACTAGCAAATGAGTGTTTGTGTGCACAATTCCTGTGAGTGTGTGTGTGCGTGCTTGCTCGTGTGTTTGTTCTTGTTTTGGCAAACAGCAAAGAAATGAACTTCAAATGCCAGATGGGGTACTGGAGTGAAACGCCAATTGGGCCGCTACACTCAGCACCCGTCCAGACACAATGGAAATTGCTAGAACAGGTAGGAGACAATTGGAGCAACAACTAGGCTATTTCATTCGCTTTCTTCCAAAAAAAAAAAAAAAAAAAAAAGTGTGTGTGTGTGCGTGTGTGTATCTGCATCGCTGATGAATACCATCCTGGCTGATGCGAGACTGTGTCAATTCGGGGAGCCCAAGGAGAGATGCAGTGCTCCTGCTGAGAAACGCTGCAGTCTTATCTCCCTTCCTGTCTCCCTGCGCGTCTCCGACCTTCTCTTTCCACCTCTCTTTTCCCACTTTCTGAACGCGCTCCTATCTTTCCTCGCCATCACTTTTCTACACTCCTTCACCCGCCCACCCCTCCCCCCCCCCCCCGCCCTCCCTTAGACACACTCGCAGCCAGCCTCTGCTCTATCTTTCTCCTTCATCCTCCGTAAACGGGGAGTCCGTTTGATGTCTTTATTTTTAGGCGATTAAAGGATGCATCGGATTTGTGTGTTCCCTATTAGCGTTGCAGTCCAAAAACATCCATGTGTACTCTTACTAATTGCATACAATTACCAGTAAATGTATACATTTACCATTGGGATTGCTGCACATTTCCCCACATTGAGTTCAGTAACTGTGCATCTCCCTGATAACGTGGGGGCAGAGTTCTGTATGTGGCTCTGTGACTTTCATTACAAGAACTGCATGGGTGTTAAGAATTAATGAGTGTTTTACTACAGTACTGTAATGGCTGGGTGTTAGTAGTGGAGAGTAGAGGCAGAATTAGTCCCATTAGTGGAGAGGGTATATCTCGGAAAATTGTACATTTTGCAATAAAAACTTTGCCGCAATTGCTTTTCCACTGCTGATGGCCAGAGGGGGCACAGTGTGTTGTTTTTTTTTGTTGTTTTTTTTGTTTTTTTTTCACAGCTCAAGATGTGGCCATCAGGAGCCAAATTCATGCCAGTCAGAGAGGCAGGCAGCCAATCACCAGACACTTGCCTCTTAACACCAAGCGCCTCTCTATCTCACCTCGAGTTGGACGCTGCTCACTTGCCGTTCTACTAAATTATGCAGGCATTACAGCAACTGTGGCTAACGTGCCCCTGACAAATATCTTTCATTGACAATTACACTGCGCACCACATGATTTACTCCAAAGCTCAGAGTTTATGACACACCTTTCGGGAGCAGGTGCACAAATAATATTTAGCGAGCTTTGCATGGGTAACGTAAGCTGTAATACGGGAAATTGATTATAATGCGACGACTCTGTGTTTGCTAAACCAGACAAACAGTTTCAGTGTATCTACAGGCACAAATGTGAGGCGACTTCCTTTGCTTATTTCTGAAAGTACCGCAGCTAACTATATATTTTCACTGATGATTAATCTGTTGATTTGTTTTCATTTGAGTGATTAATTGTTTAGTCAAATGAAAAATACCACAGGCTGCCAAGGAAAAGAGCAAACGACGGACCGAACCAAGATATAAATTATGTACAATCTCTACAGAAACTACAAACATAAAAATATAATTAAAAGTCTATACGTGTGTGTCTTTACCAGACTTGATAGTGACTTGAATATATGGTGTTTTGACTGTTTGTCAGACATAACAAGGTACGTGAAGACATCAATGCTGTCTTTTACGTCATTTAAGAGTCAAAACAAATAAGCACTTGATTAATTTATAAGTACTCGTCCTTTAGTTGCTAAATGATATAAAAGCTAAATAAAAAGGGAAAAACTCCACATTAGAGAACCTGAAATCAAGTAACGTCATTTATAAATTATTCCAAATCCAATTGCTGATTAATTTTCTGATCAGCAACAAACCATTTAAAACCTAAAACAGCGCAGCGACATGAGATTAAGTTTAGGAATTATTCAAGCGTAATTAAACCAACAGAAATATGTTTTTTTTATTTAGATTCAGTGGGCTATGTTGGAAAATAATCAGTCCTTGTGCGATTTATTATTAGGACTGCTAGAGGGTGATGAGTAAGAGGTAGGAGACATGCTGTACTTTGCTGGTACTGACTGGTTCCTCTTGTCTTGGCGTCTGCTACCACTCCCAGCCCCACATATGGTGGAGTCAGCACGGAGCTCGTCCACTGTGTTTTTGTTTGCGTGTGTGTGTTTGTGAGAAAAGCACAAAATATGTGCGTCTCCGTGCGAGAACAAAAAAGGGGTGGGAGGAGGGACAAAAACTAAAGGGGACAATTTAAAGAGAAATCCAGCGAGTGTGACACCGAACATGTGTGTGTGTGTGCGTGTCGAGCGGAATGTGCGTCCATCTGTGTGTTTCAGCCATAAGACAATGTGTTAAAATGAGCCGCTTTGATTGCCGACGCTTTATGAGTCACAAGTGATGACTCACAATCCACCTCCCCTGAACACACACTCACACGGCCGCTAACATACAGCCACACACACACACACACACACACACCTCGTTCCCTCTCCTGCCTTCATCCACTGACCGTGAAGAATATGTGCAGGCAGCCTTACTCATGCATATTTACACTGAACACACACTCACTCACCTACTCAGCGGGCACACTCTAAAGGTTACTGTGAGCGAGTGTGTGTGTCTGTTTGTCCGTCCGTTCACGTACGCGCGTCTTTAAAGGTCACTTCAAGCGAGGCCGACCACTTGTCTACGCTGTGCATAGATTGTCGGATTGATATCAAGAACACTTGGACGTGCGGACGAACAACCTTTATTAAGTGTTCAACCTGCCTCGAAGCTCTAAGAACATATAAACATCATATAAACAAGCACAACAGCTACCAATTACATCCGAGAGCCACGCCTCAATCCTGTTCAGAATCTACAATCACTCATTCACCCAGAACCCTTCACGGTCTATTCTTGGCCAGACGGAAAGAAGAGAAAAGGGCAAAATCTGCTACTTGGCTTTAAGCACATTTTCCATCCAGATTATTGCTGCTCAATACTTCTCAAAAAAAAAAAAAAAAAAAAAAATCCATTTCCCCCTCTTCCTTTGGCTGCTCGATACTTATGAAAATCCAATTTGGCTCCCTCTTTTCTTTCTTTCCCCCACAATTCGCGCATTTTCACCCACTCAAAGTGATTAGTGATCTGTGGGTATCATTTCCAGGGAGAATGATAACCGTGTTTTATGGAGGAGGGGAAAGGTCCAGGGCTTCCCATCAGGGCTGATGTCCCTCGGAGAATGACTGGGCAGGGAGGGCAGACAGGAGCACCGCTGTCCCTTTGCAGATACAGGCAGTTGCTCTACATCACAGGAGAGAAGACGACTCACTTTATCTCTCGCCCGCTTCCTCTTTCCCTCTCTGCTCCTTCTATCATTCTTTCCTTTAGCTCCTCTCTCACAGGCACGGTCTCTTTTTCACTATTTCTCCAGCCCACACACACACACACACACACACACACAGTATATATCTTTCTAAGACACCCCTCCCCATACCCAATCCGCCCCCTCAAAGAAACTCATTTCAGCTTTGCCGGCTCCTCAAAAAGCCTCTTTACGCTGAGCTAACCTAAGCTAGGCTTCGTCTGCACCATTTGACAGCCTTTACATCTCAGTATGCAGAGCAAAAACATACTCACACAAACACACACACACACCGCTTTTTCATGTGTCGAGTTTCTGAAAGAGACTTCAAAAGGTTGAAAAAAAAAAATAACAAAAGACACAGCTCCACTTTCAGCCTATCACAATCCAAGCACCCGTAATAGTGAGGGCATCCACTATACACAAATACACTAAATACATTGTGTAATAATGCTGGAAACATATGTTAATGCATGTCGGTTCTTAAGTAGGTGATTTAAAATGCCGAGCATAAGCCAGATGAAGCAATTAAATTTTCACTGCCACCTGGATGATTCATGGCAGACATTTTAAGGCTGAAACTTCAGCAGTGGGAGTTTATTTAGCAATCAAAACACCGCAAAAAAACGCTCAGATAGAAATATACTTGTCATAATAGAGATGCCTCATGTGATAGACGGCTGACGACACCATTTGTTCTCCCTTCAAGATATTTCTATCCACGGGCTTGGATGAACATTTCATTAAACAGCGCATTTCAGCGAATACAGAGAGGCCCTGTCACAATGGGAGACAGCCGTCACCACGTCTTCTCTCATCCAATCAAAGAGCACAATAGATGCAGATCAGCCTGTCACGGTCGGGCCTGTCCTCATGTGGGCCAATCAGTGTATTCATCAGCGTCATGCAGAGCCGACCGATCGAGCAACACCTACCTTCGGATTTTCAAAAGCATGGTAGACTGGAGCTTCTATTCATTCGCACGCATGCACGCTTTTAAGCCTGGGCACGCTCACGCACACACACACAACAGCTTACCTTAGCGAGGAATGAAACATTTGAATTTAATCGGCAACCGCAAATAAGAATTTGAAGCCGAACCGTTCTAAAAGTCTACGTTGCAATAGCCTGTCAATGCATTCGGGTTCAAAACCATCCAGAACAGTCCATTAGCCATACATATAAAAACAATCAGTGGGGTACCTCTGAGCTTTCCTAAAATCACAGAGGGGTGGGGGGTGGAACAAAGAAGGAAAAGAGAGAAAAGGGGGCAAGAAGAGAGAGGTGGCACTGTGAGTTTTGGTCATCAGAGAGCAATTCCCAAAAAAAACAAACCAGTGGAGCTTGTTTTTAGGTTGTTTAAAAAAAGAAAAAAAAAAAACGGGACAAATTAGGGGTGGAGGTATAACATTATTGCTTTTATACACTGCGGGAACATCTGTTCAGAATCACATGCGCTCGCCGACGTGTGAACGGGAGCCCATGTGAGCACCGGCGACGGCTGAACGGGACATGCTTGAAAGCCGCAGAAAAGCCATGGAGGAAATGCGGATGAGCGTCACTGTGAAAGTCATTGACTCGGACGCCGATGTAAAAGCACACATGCGCGCAGATGTATACATTGTGCACGAATACGTATACACACTCAGTGCTCACATCCCACCCCCGCCCGCCCCCTCAATCTTACACACAGATGTGAGAAAAAACGAAATGAGGTGGAAGAGTAAAGACCAAATCAAACCATCCATGGTGTCAGTCGGTCAGTCAGCCCTTAGCTCCATTTCCAAGTCCTGGAGCCCTGCCAAGTTTAACCCAGCCAAGCGCCATCAAGCAGCAGCAGCCATCTACAGTAAAACCCTCCCGCTACTCCCTCCCACGTCAGCAGCCACACAACTAATGCATATATCCCTGTAGAAGTTGCTCTCAGGTTCGTCACTATCTTCAAAATCAAACCTAAAATAATCTTTCTTGTTTAACTGAAAACCATCTATTTCAGGTTAAACTGTAACTGAAATTTCTTTGATCAAAATTTTTAAATCTTATTTACAGAAAAAAAAAAAAAACTGACCTTAGTTCAGTGCCTAGAGAGACAACTTCCTCCCGCGCCAGGTGGAGATGAGATGGGGAAGGGGTACAAGGGGATTTTAAGTGTGTGGGGCGGGGGGGGGAGTGAGGAGGTAGGGGATGATGGTATAGCAGAGGACAGCAGGAAGTGAAGTAAGAAGGGGGCCATACCTTGGTCGCCAATCATCAGGTGTGCCAGACCTTAAAAGAAGACAAGAGCACAGTCAGCACAGCAAAGGATTATGGGCCGTGAAGTGAAGTATGTGTGTGTGTGTCTGCGTGTTTGCTCAAAAATATGTGTTTCTGTGATACAGTGGTTTGTCAACGCCATGCTGGTGAAGGCTAAAGTTGTCTGTGTTGGTGTGTGTTTCCGTGGGTGTATGAGTCACCTAAACTACACAAAAAAAACTTACTTATCGTAGGCACCGATCCTACTCACAAACAGGTACGCACACAGACGTTTGCACACAGCCATATAACTAGGTCGTATGCAGTTTGGCATTACCATGTCTATGTCTATGTAACCTTGAGGCAGGAGCCACTTGAGATGACAGCACATGGGATGTAGTACTTACCAGGTATCAGCAACCAACCCTACATGCCCACACAGATATATATATATTTACGCAGGCTACCTAGCTACCTAATAGCGCCGTATTTCCACAGCAGATGTGGTGGTGATGCATAATAACAAAAGGCCAGGGAGAGGGAATGTGAAGGACAAAACTGACGTGGGCAAGATGTAAAAAGGGAGGCGAGTAGTAAGGTGACGACAGAGCTAAAGTAAGAATTAATCCAACAACAATACAAAGGGGAATTCAAAGAGTCTGTGTTTGAAGAGAGAAAGAAAAAACTCAAGTAGATAGATAGATAGATAGATAGATAGATAGATAGATAGATAGATAGATAGATAGATAGATAGATAGATAGATAGATAGATAGCGAGTACAACCTACCTGGAGTGTAGCTGTGCTCTGGAAGGGTGTCGCGGCCGGGCGAGAAGAGAGAGAGACAGACATTCATTAACATGCATGCTCAGCCCTCGGGTTACCATGGCTACTTACTGTACATGCACACCCATCCAGGGTTACCGTGGCAACGTACGTACATGCAAAGTCCACGGCAATCGCCACAATGGACACCCATGCTGCACCGGTAGCCGAAACGGAGGTCGGGTCTATGCGTAAGAAAATGAAACGGTTTCCCCTCCACAATACGACTCGATTACGAATGCCTGAGCGCATCAAACAAACACATACCCACCCTGATTTGTAGGAACAGAAGGTGAAGAAGGGGGGTGTTGGCATACATAAATATATATATATATACGTATACATATATACACATTCCTACCTGTAGGTTTGGATTCAAGAGCCGTTTACCCCAGAACTTACCTCGTAGCCGCTTCCTCTCCCAAGAGCCCCCCGACAGATAGCATGCAAGCACGCACACACATTTGCTCTCGCAGTCTCTCGCACACTCTCTCTGCCTTTCACACATACAAACACACACACGCACACACACTAATGTTGACTATGGCAGCAGTAATAATGATGTGAAATAGCAGGGTAAACATGTAGGGGATGGATTAGCAGTGCAGGAAGACAAGGGGGCATGCATGGTTCAATACTGAGACAGAGTATGTGTGTGTGTGTTAGTGTGCATATGGGAGATTATGTGCGTGTTTGTGAGTGTGTGTGTATTTCGAGCTGTGTGTGTGTGTGTGCTCATCTGAGTGCTTCCTTGCCTCTGCCCTTGTGCTAGTAGCATGGCAGAAACAGGTGGAGCCATTAGCATGCTAACAGCGACTTGCCCTCAAGGACAATGCGAGCCGGGCCGGGCCTAACAAGCCGGGTTCACTCTGCCTTCGCCGGAGGGCAAAAATGGCCTAGACAGTAATTACATTTATGCACAGCCCTGCTCAAGCTGCCTTCACCTACTAAGTCTATATTCTTGCATATCTCACATAATCATGTTTCTCCAACACTGACGTACTGATGCGCTTTGGAACAAAACCCTCATATAAATAGCTCATTCCTCACGCTGGTATGAAATATGTAATATACTGCAGTCTTCCAGGAGGAGCGGGGGGAACATAGCTTACAGTAAATAGCATCATATTGCTTTGCAAAAGTCTCCAAGCTCGTCACAAATGTGTAAAAAAACACAAGCAGGAATAAAAACGGTTCATTAGGAAGGCTTGAAGATATTGTGTAATTGTAAATGTGCGCGGAAGCTAACGCTGTCGCGGCCAAACTGCTTATTCCTGGCTTCCCGACGATACCATTTTTCCTCTTGCGGAGTTTATTCATTCTGTATTAAAGATTCATAACAGACTTAGAGTTATAATTTGTATTTCAGGGCTTTACTGTGCAGCTTCAGTGAGGTTGTGTTGAAGCGCAGAGTCACGTCACGCTCTTTTTTTTTTTTTTTGTTTGTGAATCAGAATAGGGTTCTGTTGCAAAAAGAACCAAAATTGTTTTTCGGTTACACAAACGTTTGCGGGGATTTCAACAGAACTGGGTCTGGCCCTTCCTAGGCGGCACAGTTCCAACATTAGATTCAAACCAGATATCCTAATATTATCAGTCAGAGAGACCCTTGTCATGTCCAGGCATTTCCTAATGGCAGGCTCACTTCCAACAGTATTCCTGGAAATGAGCTGCACAAGAACAACACGCACACACGCACGAGGCATGTTCAAATCAGGACAACTTAGTCTCGCTTCCATAAAACGTCCACAGTTGCTGGGTTTTAGAACAACACAAACATTTCCAAAGAACCTGTAAGAGATACTAAATCTTAAACTCCTAACTCTGCCTTTTTCAAAACAACAACTACAGAGGAGAAAACTATGGTTTCTAAATACACAGTTCAGTTTGTATAACTTTAGATGCTCAACTCGGTCAAAGAAGGAATTTCTTGACCTGATCCAGTATTCCCTACTCCCTATTCCATCCACTTCATTTCGCTCAGATACAACCTTTTTCTTCTTCTTCAGCTGAGTGCACCGCTGCACCTGAAATTCAATCTTTCTTGTCACATATAGGTTGGTAATAGTTATTTTCTAGTATAGTGATACTGATGCAGGGATATTAGATCAGCCTGCAGATCCTGTGGTTGGACATATCCCTGCGAGGCCGCTTCTTGTAAGATCAAAAAGCACAACAGTTGCACGGGGGGCTGCATGGGTCTGGTTTTAAAGGAACAGTATGTAAGAAATGTATTTCAATTAATCATAAAATGGCCCTGATATGTCACTAGACATGAAGAAATCATGTTCATTTCAAATATCACTGACAACAGTGGTGCGGCCAGGATATTGTCATTTAAAAGTGAGAGTTGCAGCCCTCAACTGATGTTATTGTTGTCATTTTGTGTTTTGGTCTGAGGCGCCACCCTCCACCTATCGACCAATCACGAAGTCAGTAGAGTTTCGTCTTCCGGGTTGCCAGCTCTGCTCTAGTTACCGCAGCTGCAGCTACGAACGTGTCGGATAAAACATGTATAACGTTACGAAACCTAAGACCTCGTTATGAATCCGAACTACGTCGTGACAAAGTCCGAAATAAAACAAGGATTTGTATAGGAGATGCCTTTGAAAGATGGAGACGGCTGAAAACGGAGAAGAATTTGAAGTCAGACGCCAACGTTGCTAATTTCCTCCTGGCTAACTTACTTGTACATAATGTAAATGGACATTTAAAATATTCCCGACAGTCGAACAAAGTTATGCATGTTCGTGCAAAGTAACGTTACGTTAGCGCACACAGAGGAGGTGGGTCATCGAATTGAAAAGGTAAGGAATTGTTTGGGAAATAAAAACGGCGAGTCGTCATTGCTAACATTAGCGACGCATTATGAGCCCGTTTCTCTGTCATTATGCTGAAACGCCGAGGAAAACAACATTAGCACGTCGATTACGGCGATGTGAAACGTAACTGAGACGTATTGAGTAGCCTAACGTTACCTCGGTAACCTGGCAACCTCTAGTCAGGGGGGAGGTTGGAGGGGATACACCGTTCTACAGTATTTTGAAAGTGACTGCAGTACCAGTTTTGGCCACAATCTTACATACTGTTCCTTTAAGAAAAGAATTTAGACCAAAAAAAAAAAAAAACAGCGCTCTGAAAAATTTTAACCATCCACAAAAGAACATAAGCTCTCACACCTCTCTGTTTCTCTGAACCACTGTGTTTACAGTCACAGTGCAACATGAATCAGAGAGGTCCGAGAGAAGAAATAAGCATCGGAAATACTCTTAAGATGTTGTTGCACTCTTTCCAAGATTTATGTTTTTGTCAACGGGCTCTCAAAGAGCTGCTGTTTCAGTGGGAAGCTTGGTCTCTTCTTGAATCTGCTCCCAGAACTGATGTCCATGAGCTGCTATAATTTGACTAGCAGGGAGTAACTAAAGAAAAGACATGAATAAAGCTCTTTGAATCTGTCATTGCTCTGCAGGAACTCTGACATGTGAATCTGATAAACTAAGAACACACAAGTGAAATAATAATCTGAACTGATTTCCCACTTTTTTTTATTCATTCATTCATTTTGAGATATTTCAGATTCAAAACAATTAAAAAGAGATTTTGTCATTTTGTTTCCAAAAGGCACATCTCGCATATGGCTTTGCTCTGTTGTCACACTTATTAAATCCAGTCTCAGTGCTGTCACTTCTGTCACGTTTTCGCTCTCACGCTCGGACTAATCTCGCATTTCAGTCTCACAAGGCTGCGCGACGCAGGAAACAGGAGCGTATTTAAAGGATTTATCGGAAGATTTTTAATGAATCGATATCCAATCTTTCAAGACGAGGTCGACCTGATTTGGAAAACCCGAGTTTGTATCTCCATTTCATCCTCTGCACAAATCAAACCAAGAATAACAAGCTAATATGTTTTCATCTGAAGCTCTAATCTTATTTGGGAAGAAATTTTTAACATTATTATACTGAAGTCTTGGCTTCGCTCAAAACTGAAATGTCAGTCCATCTCTAGGAATATAAAACATGCTCTTAAAAGGTAGAAGCAGCCTCTTGTTGAGCAATAAGCGCCTGTTCACAGCTAAGGAGGAATTCTATCTGGTGAGAGCCGCTTGCAAAATGTCTGCACCCCCCTTGACGTGACTAATTATGGAGTTGTATGTTTGTGGTACGTGAGCTTGAGCAGGTACGTGTGTCTGTGTCTCCCACTTTGCCCTAACTAAAAAAAAACAAAAAACAGAAGACTGGATTAGACTGGCTTGGATCACACACACACACACACACACACAATTCTCAGTGCAACACAGAGTTTCTGCTGATCATAGCTTCACCTGTCACTTCCTGAATGCACAGACACCCGACGTGCAGCAGCGCCAAGCACTAGAGCTGTCATTTATTTTACCCCAAGTAAATTCTTCTATAAAATGATAAAAAAAAAAACTTCAAACTTCAATTTGCAGTGATATAATTAAGAGAGAAACAGCAAATCTCACTTTCTATAAGTAGGCAGAAACTAAAAAAAGCCTACGGTACTTTTATTCAATTATCAGACAAAAACTAGTATCATATATGGCAACATTTGCATTTTTATTGCATTTTAAGCAAAAATAATTTGCTTTTTTCTGCTAAATGATTAATTATCAGAATGGCTGCTTATTAATTTCCTGTCAGGCAATTAATCGCGCAATTATTTCAGCACTAGCAAACACAATGCACAAGCTACAACACCTTCCACACCTGCTTGCTTGAATTAGGGACCCTATTTATTGCCTTGATGCCTTCTGCACAAAGAATACACAGATACACACTCACCAACCACAAACATGTTAACAGAGCAGAGGTTTGTGTGGCAGACATGACGCCTGAAGTCACTGGGAGCTGCAGGAGTGGAGGATAGAGAGGAGGAGGAGGAGGAGAGGAAGATGAAGCAACACTCCCGGCATGAAGTCTCCCTACTGGTCTTGTCTCCATGGAAACCTAGACCGTCCCACTGTCCACTAAATGCTAGGGGTGTGATTATGGTGGGTGGCTAAAGGGGATGTGTGATGCTGGCAGTACCGCTGGGCTGGGTGTAAGGTCATGCTGGTGACAAACGGCGGCCAAGCACCAAGGCCACTCTGCCGCTTTTCTGGCAGATGTATTTGTGCCATTAAAAAAAAATAAAATAAATAAATAAATAAATAAATAAATCTATTTCTGGGGCAAAGCTAAAAAAAAAAAAGAAATAAAACATACTGCACCTTAGAAAGCTATTGATTAAGAATGCAGATTTGCTCTTAATGAACTGGAGCAAATCTGACAACACGCGCACAACTTGGCGGGGGGAAATGAAAGCCTTTGCAGAATTGGCCAAAACAAGGTACTTGAGTTCATTAAGCAAGCTGATTGTTGTAATGGTCGTCATTACACCACCCTGTATAGTGCCGCTATTTACCAAAATGTGCTTGGCAGTATTATAGAAGGGTATCCTTGTAGAGTTTAAAAATTAATTAAGTGTATTTTTCTCTTCTCTAGTCCATACTTCCAACTACAGTCACACCACTTCTGGTTTATCAAAACCTCACCCTACACACACATACACACACACACAAACAGAGCAACCTAACAGGCCATTAATTAATGGCAGGTGATAGACTGTACGCACATCATTTCAGCACCCTATGCATGGTACCTCTGGAGCACACCTACGATCAATGTAAATCCATTAACACAGGCAGCCAGGTGTCAACCATGTAACAGCCACTGATTTCCAGCCTCTTAGCCCAGTTCCAATTAAAGTCTCTCAACAGGAGCCAGCGACCGCATCCATAACGGATCCATATAGTTATTGTGTTTTGCCAAATACACCAACTGAGCCCCTTCGGAGCTTGCCAGCCATGTGAGGGCTTTTCAGCAGGATTCAAAAAATTTGTTTAAAGTCTTCAAACTCTCAAGCATGTAGCACAGAACAGATGCGCTAAACTGACTGCTCTTCTTTGCTTTGGGGGGGGGGGGGGGGCTTACCTCTGGGTTTTGGAGGAACCTACTAAACGTTTGCAGACATAAGAAATCAATATAAAGCACAATCAGTGTGTATGTGTATAGGCCATACAGTACACACCAACAGAAGGAAGTTGTGAAGGTGTGAATGAAAACAAAAAGAATCCATTGAAGGGCCTTGTGTTTGTATTTGGAAGTAAATGTATGTGCATGTGTGTATTGAAGTGTATGTGTATATATATGCACATGATGAGATGATGGGTCAGCATGGTTTTGGGCCTTACCTTCGCTGCAGTCATTGCCTTGGTAACCGGTGTCGGAGCAGTCGCAGACGGCCTGGTCGTTGACCACGCTGCACACTCCTCCGTTCTGGCACTGGTGGTCTGGCCCACAGCCACTTGTTATTGTGACGCCCTCCGAGCTGTCCAGCGCCACCAGCGAGCCGTTGATGCTCACCGCCGTGATCCAGCCACGGAAGCCGGGGTATTCCCGCACCGAAGAAGAGGTGAGACGCAGGGGCGAGGAGTGGAGTTCTGGCGTCAGCCCGCCCATGTAAGTGTGACTGAACACCGTCATGTCTCTTCTCTTACTCTTCACTTCTGCCCATCCTTCCAATCGCCCGTCCACCTCCAACGAGGTGTTCCTCCAGTCCCGCCTGACACGCACCGCGTGCCATCGCCCGTCACTCACCGCCACGCCCGACTGCAGTTCGGCCGGCTCAGCGCAGAAGATGGAGAAGCGCAGGCGGAGGTGGCCGTGGAGAAGCAGCAGCTCCAGGAAGTCGCAAAATCCCTCGTCATCGAGGTAGAGCAGCAAGCCCTCTTGGCTGTGAGTCCGCAGGCTGAAGCTCAGCACGCTCTCACAGCAGGCGTTCCACACGGGGAACCGCCCCCACTGGCTGGATACGCCTCCAAACTCCAGGACTTCTCCCTGGGCATGGCCCCCCACGCTGCACAGGCAGAGCCCCAGGAAGAGAAGAGGGGCTGCCGCCCAAACACAAACTGCCATTACACTCATACACGCACTCGCTCTCACACTCACACACACACGAGAGGAGATAGAGGCTAGAGCTGAGGTTTTCCCTCTAGCCTACAGCTCATGGCGACAACTGTAGGGCACTTTGTAGAACACTTGTAGGTGTCAGGTGCACCCTGCTTTCTTGGTAGTGCGCTTTACACTGCAGGGGGGGTCCAACAGCTCCTGTGGGGAGGGGGGTTGAACAGCAGCTCCTCCGTCCCTTCAGCACGCTTTGGACATCTTTCTTTGCCTTGTCTTCTCTGATTTCTTCAATGTCTTCTCTCCATTCAGTCTTTCATTCTTCACTTCTGACATATGCGACTCCAGGAGTGTGTATTTGTGTGTGAGTGTTAGATATGAAACGAATAGGATGTGAACTCCATCTCCGTGCCCTAGATAGGGCCTTATCCCCCATGCAGGCGACTCCCCACGGAGTATGAGTATGAGTGTGTGTGTGTGTGTGGCTCACACACTGGTAATGGAGAGAAATGACACCGTCATAGCAGTATTTTCTCCCCCTCCCTCCCTACCTTAGTAGGGCAAGACTTAAAAGTGTGTGTGGGCAAATAGGTGTGTGTGTGGATGTGTGTGTGTGTGTGTGGATGTGTGTGCGAGTGAGGTATGTGTGCCTCTCACTGCCGCGTCATCACTCTCTCCAGCGACCTACAGAGAGAACAGAGACGGCACAATCAACCAGGGTCACACACACACACACACACACATACACATGCATATGCAACACACGTAAACAGGCACGCACAAACTCTCGCACACAACATACACAAGCCCAGCCTGCTGTTATTCTCAAATTACTCTCTTGTGCATTTTGTGCATTAAACACACACTCTCACACACACACTTCATATTGTCACATTACACACAATTAACAGCTAGGCCCAAACTGTGACACATATAAACTGTTCATACTTGCACACAGCTTAACAAAAATAATGATTTAACACATACAGTATAGGCCATAGGCGCACACACATATACACAAAGACACACATAAACAGCACCTCCTCAGTAGAGCTCCCATCATGCCGCAGGAGATTTCGTATTAGGTGGCATACCTGCGACTGCCTTAACCTCCTAAAGCATATGTTAACTGTTTATACTGAGGCTACATGTATTCGTAACGAGACACTTTAAATCTTCTGTGCTTTAGTTTATTATTTATTTATTTATTTATCTGTCTGTTTATTCGTTTTTGTTTAAAGAATTAAGCAAGGGTGCCTCGCGCCGCCGCCGTCAAGGATCCTGATACAGCTACATCACAAAGAGCGGGAGCAGCATCCGCGCGCTGCGGCGGATGACTCAAACCGCCTCGCTTTCTTCTTTATCGAATTAACGGCTCCCGAGCCTCGTTCCGATAACAGTTCAACGCATTCACGCAAACCCACACCGGCAGCAAATGTACACACACACACACACACACACACATACACAGAGAGAGACACACACGGTAGGCTGCACGCAGTCTTCGAGAGGCGAAAAGCAAGCGACATCACAGTTATTGATAGACGGGGTGAATGAATGCGGTTGAATTATCGATTCCCGATTTGCGGCCATACCTCCATTTTTTTTTTTCCCCCTTCTTCTTCCTCCCAAGCACCCGTTACTCGACTACACCGGGAGGGGGGGTTCAGTCTCATCACCTGAGCACTTTAACTACAGCTTCGCTAACCGGTAGGCTAATTAGTTTTTCTTTTTAAAAAAAAATTAATTAATTAATAAATGACATTACACCTGTAACGGTTGTGATGTGTAACAGCCTCGCCCCGGTAAAAAAAAAAAAAAAAAAAACAAGCAAAACCAGCCGTTGTCTCCACCAGCCGTTGGAAAGCAAACCTACCTCACGCGCATCCTGTGGTTCCGTGGCAACAGCGGCGCGCGCGACTCATCGATTTTCCTTCCCATTTGAGAGGAATTCGGAATCCGCGAGAGAGGAGAGAGAAGCGGCGCTCCCGGTATCCCGGTGGCGAACAGAGCCGGTCATCGAACACGGGGACAGCAACTACCACCGGCTCGCCTTTAGGTGACAAGGTGCTACTGCTTCTCCGCCTCGCGCTCTCTCTCTCTCTCTCTCTTTCTTTCTCTCTTTCTCTCCTTTCCTCTCTCGCGCTCACTCTCTCTGTCTGACTCAATGTCTCTCTCTCTTTTTCTCTCTCTCTCTCTCTCTCCGTTCTCCTGAGGAGGAAAAGGTGCAGTCTGATGCTCTCCGCGAGACTCGGCAGAGGGAGCGTCACGTGGTCGCGCGCGCAAGAGAGAGAGAAAGACTGTGAATGTGTGGTGAGTGAGGGAGAGAGAGAGAGAGAGAGGAAGGATGGGGCGGGGCCGCGCGCTGCTGCAGCACCTTGGACAGCGCGCACTAATAAACCGCCAGCACGAACCCCGAAACGCTTTTTTTTTTTTTTTTTATTTCACCGGAGGCAGAAAACAAGGCGAGAACCCGGGGTATATGCGCGTGATTAAATCCGCGGGTGGCAGCCACGGTGGCCTTTCTTTCTTTCTCTCTCGCACAGCAGCTTCAAGAAAGACAGCGACTGCGGGAGAACCGTGGTTTGGTGGTGGTGGTGGTGGTGGTGAATGAAAAGGAAACAGGAAAGGCCGTGTCAGTTTACAAACGTCTCCTCGCACAGACAAACACCTGAATGCACACTTTACCACCAAAAGTACAAGTTTAGATTTATCGCCAATTGAATAAAAATCTTAATTTTCCAGCAGTGGTGTGTTTTATTAACATTTTTTTAATCAGTAGCTATTAGCCTCGTTGCTACCACTGCCCATCAGACAAGCCCCCTTCACTGTCCATTTTTAAAACTGGTCTTAAAACCCATTTTTATTCCTTGGCTTTCAACCCAGAATGAGAACCTGCTTTTGTTTAGTGTTTTTTTATTGTTTTATTGTTTGTAATCGCTTCCCTTATATTCATATTCCCACCTATGTACAACACTTTGTTTCGGCTGTGGTTGTTTTTAAATAAAGCTGAGCTAATCCATATGCATATATCCTTTTTAACATAATCACATTTATATCAATCTTTATTGAAACTGAGCAGGAGTATAACCAAGTCCTTTCTTTATGTTCCTATGAGCGTTTTCATGCTCAAATGGGGGGAATGTAATTTAAAACTCTGTACCACGCGGTACCTGAAACCATCCACACGGTTTTGAATTCTTGTGTTTGAACTCTGACTTTAACGTGTTGGACCTGACACCCGTCACTCGTTTTAAAAACACCGCATAGCTGAGAAGCAAGTTGAGTTGCTGCCACCGACGCTTATTATATTACTTTTGTTTTACTGCTTTTCAGTTCAGGTCGTGTTATCTCTGTAAGGGCGGGGGAAGAGCCTGGCGGAAGGGCTGGAGGAATGTGACCTTCAGCAGATAGGGGGGGTATGACGCGAATCTGTTTTGGGAACTCTTTGCTCGTTTTGCCGCTATCGATGCTTTTGTGCTTTTTGTCCGTGCTGTGAGCCCATCTAACTCAAATTTCCGCTACACCCTCCGACACACTGACCTCAGCCGCTCCTCCAACACCTTTGGGATGAACGTCTCACTGTGCGCCAGCCAGGCCTTATTTTATGCAGGTGTATCCGCTTGGATGCATAAAATAAGGACTTTTACAGTACGGCAAAAACATATTGATTTACTGTTGAGGTGTTGGTTGTTTGTGCATTTACACCCATGCTACATTTGTTCTAAATGTAGCCTACATGTTCTTAAACAGGCTATACACAACCTCATGCAGCCTGATCAGTAAATACACACAGCTTTTTTCTATTTCTCTCCCCTTCCCATGGAGGGACTCCAGCTGTATGGCACCCAGCTCAGAGGTGCTCTCCCTGGGCTCCCTGGGCTCCCTGGGCCAGCTGCAGCAGCTGCTACTGCTGCTCTTTTTTTTTTTTTCCTTCTTCTTTCACTGGATCTGTCTGTCTCCAACTGGCCGGCTTTACTCCTTTCACTCTGCTTTACTACTATTTTCTCATACCGACACTATCGCCGGGCGCTGGAGCTGAAGGAGCTAGAGCTGACGAGCTGGATGAATTCAAAGGAACATCCCTGACCTCACTGGAAGAGATGCACTGTAAAGAAACAAAGAACGGAGCACTTTACACAGATGTACATTACCTGCACACATTCTTTATTCCAGATGTTTATACAGTATTTTTTTATTTTTTTATTTTTTTAAGTCTGTCTGCAGAGGAATGCACAGCCAGACAGCTGTTTAAATCTATGAGATATTCGCTTACGCACATATTTACTCCGAGGGCGAGGCAGACGACTTGTTAAAGAGGCAGCTTTATGGTTGAGCCACAGTATGACCGCACAGCTGGAACACGGAGGCTCAAATTGATTCGAGCAACAGATATTAAAGCGAAAGGGGTTGACCACAGAGAGCAGCGCTGAGATAAAGATGGGAAGGAGTTGTGCACATGTTTTTGTGTGTGAGGAGAGTGTTACAGAGTGAAGACAGTAAGAGAGAGAAACGGAGGAGGAGGAGGAGGAGGAGGAGTTACTATGGAAACTATCTCAACATCACCACCTGGTTTCCCATTGGACTGACCACCACCACCACCACCAGCAGCACAACTCCCTCATACTCTACTCCTTCTCCTCCCCCCATGTGCTGACCTTTAGGACCAAATGACATTATCAAATAATAGCATTCTTCCTGGTGGAATGAAAACACCACAGAAACATCTGGTAGAAACACACTGTCAGTTTGGAGGAATAAACAATAAAAGAGATTGATTAGTGCCTTGACAAACGAAGCATTGATCAAATACTTCATAACGAACACAGTGAAGGTTTACGTTGAGTCGGTAATGTGTTTTTTAAATAAGGTAATTTGAAGTAAGCACATCTCAGAATGAAGCAAATCACGGCACTGCAATCAATTTTATGAAAAAATAAAAAAATAAATAAATCACCAAGCATATTCTAAAAGTATGTGCATAAAAAGAACCTCACAGAAAAAGTAATTGCTAAACCCAAGCTCATTGATGGATCCCCCTTTGTGGCCGTCGAGAGAGCATTATTTTTGCCTGACGACATCACAACAGAGGATATAATTATCTGCAATAATTCTGAAAGAACGAGCAGTGAACTTCAGGTAACTTTTGTTTTATTAATTGGATTTCGGAATGAGACTCGCAGCCGGGCCGGAGATAAAAAAAAAAAAAAAAACGGGCAAAATGGTCAGACATAATGGGAGACTCGATTCAGCATGCCGCGGAGCAGGTTATCTGTTTCTACAAGAGCCATCAAGGCGTGATGTGATGCATCATCAGTCTGTAAGAGGCACGGGGAAATGCATTATACCATGAGCATTTTAAATTGCTGCGACTCTATCAGCCAACATTAACCGTGACAGATATGGGCCGCCTCTGATTGCATTAGTCTTTATTGAATGATGAGGTGCAGGAGCTCCATTCTGTACGTTGCTCCAACCACATTTTCTCTTCCTCAGCCTCTTCCCACTTCCCCTCTCTCTGACAGGCTGACAGCAGGCAGTGACCCCTGACTCTTTGCCTACTCAGCAAACAGAAGGTCACTGTATATGTGTGTGTGTCTGAGTGTGTGTAGATATATATTTTTTTTATATATATATATATATGTGTGTGTGTGCGTGCGTGTGTGCAGGAGCGCTCGTGCACGGGTAATGTGTGTCTGAACTGCCAGCAGAGAGAATATACAGCCAAAAATAAAAACTCATCTGTCAGCATCCAGTGGGTATGTGTGTGTGTGTGTGTGTGTGTGTGTTTTTGTGCGCTCGTATTTTGTGCTTGTGCTCGTGTCAGTTCGCGCCTCTGTGTTTGAGTCTGAGGCGGTGAAGGCTTACCTAGTAGTGAGCGGTGACAAACGCGTGGAGGTTTTTTATTTTTTTTTTTAACGGCGGCGTAAAATGAAAGGTGAGATTATATGTATGTAGGCTTCCTCCGTCATTTAGGACACGTCCACGGCGGGGAATATGAGAATATGATTACACGGGTATCATTTTATGAGTCAGAACCCCCTGCTGTCAGGCGGAGAGGGCGGCGTTTGTGTAAGCGTGCATCCGTGCATGCGCATAAGTGAGTTAGCGTGCGTGTGTGTGAGTGTGTTTGACAGGCAACCACCCTTTTCTAAATGAGATTAAATGGGAGGTTTGTCTCTAATCGTGTTGTAATGAGTTTCTGTGTAGCTCATACATTTACTAATTCCACTTGCCAATAGTGCGAACGGCCACGTGCATGCATGCAGGCATGCGTGTGTGCGTGTCCCTGCGCCGGCGAGGTGCGAGAGGTCACCTCCCTGCAATCTTACTCTCATTTATAACAATAGCACTGACCTGTCCTCATCAAAGGATTGCAATTTCTAAACACAAATAGCATTAGCTCATGTGCGCGAAACGTCCACACACGGGTGCCCACGCCCCGTGCACAGGCATGCACACAAGGCACGCACACACACGTAGGCGCAAGCGTGCAGTCCATCTGTGTATGGATCTGTGTGTCATTAGAACTCTCAGCAGGCATTAGCATTGATCATCTGACCAGCAGATGGAGAGTGACCGACAAGGACCAAACAAAGCCGGTCTGATTGTGTGTATGTATGTGTGTGCACAGGAGCGGGTGAAGAGGATGAATGAGAGGAGGGGAGGTGTGTCAGATTGGGCTTGCTTACATGAGTGGCCAAAATGGACAATAAAAAAAAATGTATATATATATATATATATCAAGATCCATAGTTCATTAGCCTTTGCATCACTGATTTGCGTGTGTCTATGTGCAGACCTTTGCAGTGTGTCTACACGCATCAAAGTGACCATAAATCTTGACCCGAGAGCGGCTTCTGGTTGTCATGGCGATGTAGATCCTCTCAGCCCCGGCGGCACTCGATGCCCTACAGTTAGGGGTCAGGGGTCGGAGCAGTTTTGTGCTGTGGAGCGGACTTTCAGAGTGGATAATGAACAGGGGAAACCAGTAACAAGGAACACACTGCCACCTTTTACCTCCGACCCCTGACCTCTTATCTCGTGTCCTCCAAAATGTCATATTAGCTGCGCGGCACGCACGGAGAATGCTACAGAGCCCTGTTACCCGAGGGTACATGCGCCTCGCAGTCAGTGAAGGAGGGAATCAAATAAAGCGGACGGAGCTGCAGAGAAAACACACAAACCACAATGTGTTTCAGGATGCTACAAGACAGAAGGTGTTCAAACACAGGACCAAAGTCTGGATGCTGGTTCACGGTACACTTAAATTTGGGCGATAAGTTCTGGCTCACAGTCGGCATTTCAGTTTGTCCCAAAGATGCCGGACGGGGCTGAGGTCATGGCTTTGTGCAGCGCAATCAGGTTCTTCCACACTAAACTACTGGGAACCGTTTATTTCCCCGACCCTGCTTTGTATGTGATTTTAAAGGGTTTTTCAGGATCTGCAAGGCCGCGGGCGTCGTCTCATCACTCAAGACGCTGCGACGTTACAAGATTCCCCTCAATGAAAAACCGTCCCGGACCAGGAGCACACGAAATTCAGTTTGCATTGATCACGCACATGAATTGCTCCATTTGTGCGTGCAGGAGCATGCAGGTGCAAAGTGTGAGCACCCGGGCCGTGGCGGAGAGGAGAAGCATGAATTAGGGAAGTGCGAGCGGGGAGAGGAGGGTTACTATGACAACAGGGGAGAACGTTCCAGGTGACAGTGAGATCGTTGAGATGCTAATTGTCCATTTTCAATCCTCCATAAACTTTAACAGCCACTCTGCCTCCACATGTTATTCTAACTCAGTCACAGAGTATACCTCTGGGATGTACAGCTATTCCTCCCTCACCCTCCCTTCTTTTCTCTTTTTTTTCCCCCCATTTATAATGACACTCCATCCTTCCCTCATCCCGCCCTTCATCTCCCCCCTCCTTCCTCCTGCCATTACATGCAGGGTAGGGGAGACTATGTAAATATCACAGTGGACGCGGAGCATACGTGTGCGCGTCTCATGAGGCCCACCAACACCTGATCATCAGACTCTCCTCCATCCATCGCGCTCGTCCTTGCTCCCCGCCTCTCTCCTCATTTCCTCCCGTCCAAATTCATCTCCCTCCGAGTCCCCTCCCCTCCTCTTATTCAGCCTCCTGCTGTTTATCTCCGCCGCCGCTCCCTCCCAATGCACTGCGTTTAACCACTTTGTTCCCCTTTAAGATAAAGATAATTAAATCAGCAGCTAAATGAGAGAGCGACTGTGCTGCTGGCGTCACCATGGTAGCACTTTGATGTTCTATTTCGGCGCGATAGTATCAACATCAACTCATCAGTCCCAAGCTACTGTTGCACACGGTCGCGCACATACGCACAATTCGCGCATTCGCGGACCATGTTCCACTTACTACCTCCTACCTCCTCCTCCTACTCTTACTGTACACACAAAGGGACATATGACACGCTAAGCGCTACAGTCCTCGGTTTTGTTTCTTGTCATCCAACCAGAGCATTCTCCACTGTTGATCTCACCCACTTCTCTTCTCTTCTTTCTTTCTTTCCCTCCCCAGACCTCTCCATCTCCCTCATTGCTAATCTTATGCCGCTCTTGCTCTCTCTCTTCCTCTCTCTCCCCTCCGCCTCTTTCCTCCCGATCAGCAGGTTGCTAGGCAACTGTGCTCCATTGATCTAGGGGAGCACGATGACAAGCTCCCATAACTGTCATGAAAACACACACACACACTCGCGCAGGCACACACACACACGAACACACGCAGTTATTGGAGATGTCTAGTAGCACCTTTAGAACGAAGGCGTCCGCTTATCTGATAAGGACAAGGAACGGGAGGAGACAAGGAGGAGGGACAGAGTGATACAAATGACAGAAGAGGAGGAGGAGGAGGAGGAGAGAATGGCTCTTTGTGTTGCTTACCTACTCACGCCCTCCCTTCACCGTTTCCCTCTCCTCATTCCCTCTCATTTCTTCCCTCAGCTATCCAGTGTAACCCTTGCCATCCCTGGAAAACAATTACCTTCCCCGTTGGCCTGGCTAAATTTCCAATCTGACCCATCACACAGTCACGGCCACCTCATCATCGGCGGCTACAAACTGGCTCCGTTCCATTTGTGCCTCCACTTCTGCAATCGTTACTCGCACTGTCACAATAAAATGAAACAAAGGAGAAGATGGTGGAAGGAGAAGCGGTCCGAGGACTTGGCGTAAAATGGACGGGTTTTCCCGAGCACGTCGTGCAGAGGGCTAAACTTAATTCGCTTGAATTTTCTCGTTAAATCAAGTGACAAATTGCTCAAATAAACCAATTCTGTCAATTAGATGAAGTGAGAGATACAATTGTTGCTCATTCATTCTCATTACTCATTCATTATTTTTTTTTTAGGTTATTTAAGCATTTTTAGTTTTTATACTTCTAAGTGTAATTATTAAACAAACCAGGTTTAATGTGTTAATTTGTCAGCTTTGGAAGTGCTACAGGCTGCATTGTTTTTTAACCTTTGGGCACACCCAAACAAGCTGTTCCCTCAGGCGTCTTTATCCCCAACTAATCAACTTCGGCTTCACATTTAACAGACGCGAGAGTGACGCCGACCTTCCTCCCCATCTCGAAAAAGAAAGTGAATAAAATGATTTTTTTCTAAAATGTGTCGTTCCCCTTCGGGGGGAATTGTTTCCTGTCTGGCCTTGTAGAAGTGAGTTTTTATAATTAGGAGCGGGAACACGTGAACGACAATTCAAATGATATTCAGTCATTCATTCATTCATCTTCTGTAACCGCTTGTTCTGTGAAGGGTCGCCGGATGGCTGGAGCCTAACCCCGCTGTCATTGGGCGAGAGGCGGGGTATACCCTGGACAGGTCCCCAGTCTATCACACCTACGTCCAATTTGGAATCACCAATTAACCTAACGAGCATGTCTTTGGAAGGCGTAAGGAAGCCGGAGTATCCGGCGAGAACCCACGCAGACACGGGGAGAACACGTGTCGCAACTCAAAACACTTTCACTCGAAAAATCCCAAACCCAACATTTTCGTCTCAAATGTACGTATGCCACGTGCCTCCAGAAGATTCGACTTAATGAGACTTTCCTCCTTTCTTTCCTGCTGCTCATCAATGTCAAGTTCCCGTGGCCTTAATGTGCTTTGTGCTACGCTGTAGTCAGCAGAGCAGTGACGCACAATTTTGTGGCGTCCTTCGAATTTAATGAAAAAATATGTCGATGCCCTCTACAACAACATACAGACGTACGGTAGATAAGAAAAAGTAGAAAATAGAAAATGACGATGGCATAAATTCTTTCTGCACTTCATAATAAAAAAAAAAAGCAAAAAAAAATATTTGAGGTGGCGGTGTGCGAGCTTTATCTTAGAGCTGGGGACTACAAATATGGCTGTGATTACATATTCTGACAACTCACGGCGCAGGAAACAAAAAGAGACGATTATAACATGTGTAAGTACGGAGCATACCGTGCCGGGACCTTGAACGCTGCGTGCTCATCAATTAAACTTAAAGCCTGGACACAAAAAGAAAGACTTTTGAATGGGGCTCTTTGGAAGGCTGAGGCAGAGAGAGAAGAATGGTTCATTGAGATAAAGACCTTGAGATGCATCAGTAAAAACACTAAAAGCTTGTCGCTGTGATAAAGTCAGAGGTAAATACGCTTAACAGACTCTCAGCGAAGAGCTCGAAGACATTCGGTTGCATCAAGGACAAGCTGAAGACGTTGTAAGATGTGAATGTAAAAGGTTTTCTTGGGTCAGCTAGTAAGAGGGATTCACCCTCTGGGGACACTAAATGTATACCTAATATTTTTATTATGACAGTCGAATCAACGGATTATGCTGGGCACTTTTTCTTTTCTAATGAAATATTACACGGGAGAGCAGATAGAAAAATAGAGATAGACTGAAAAAGGCAAAAAAAAAGACAAATATGCCATTCATTTCACTAGCGGCAAATGATTTCATTCACCGCAGTGAATAATTTCATTCAGAGAAGGCAGTATAGGTCCTCTGGCTGAAAGGGAAAATTAAATAAATGACTGATTTGATTTCGAGCTTTGAAAAAGTAGTTTCATCGCTGGAGGTCAGCAAAGGAGCTGCAGATGACAATATTTACAGCAGAAACACAAAATGTTCTTTTCAGTGCGTCTGTCAAGTGTCCAGAGCCAAAATGTTCTGTCTCTAGCCAGAGTGACAGACTCCCTTTCATCATATCAAGTCAGTCCTCTTCACCTGCCAAGCTCAACATATTCATTGACAGCGCGATTTTTCTTCGTCAGCCTCACACTGGCGTACGCTCCTAAAATCAACACATTTAAAAAAAAAAGAAAAAAGAATGAAATAAAATGAAAAGGAAAAAAATTACTTTCATGAATCCCCATTCTCCTACACCTCTTCCTCTCTGTTCTCCTCCCCCACTCCAGTTCTTTCTCTGACTTCAGTACTCCAACAGCTTTATGCTGGCTCTTCTCCAGCAATTATCTGGTCGGTTCCACTCTGACGCAACTCAAGACTCCACTCATCTTCTTCTTCGTCATCAGCTCCTGCTTCCTCGGTAAAAGCGAGACTCCCTCTCTGACATAAACTCCCACTCGTCTCCAAAACGGGCATCAGCTCTATCTTTACTCAAACATTTCTCTGGTGCTGACTAAATCTCATCTCCATCTCCACTGTGGCTCTTCAGTCAGATTGACACCAAAAGCTGCCTCTGCTGTGATGTGGCTATGACTCCGCTTTGGCCCTGACTCCATGCCAGCTGCCCGCCAGATCCATCTTTGACTCATCTCTGCTCTTAAACCTCAGACGCAAGTCTGTCCTCTTTCCAATCCAAAAGTTATGCCAGCGCAGTCCTGGCTCGAGACTTTCTTTTGTACTCGAAGTTCTGCCTGAGTTGCAGCCCGTTCAAGGGTGCAGTGTTCCTCTGGAGAGCTCCGGTAGCTGACGTCACCCTGCATCAGCAATCACAACACCGCCTTGTTGGCAGGAAAGCGCACTTTTCGAACTACTATTTGGTTGACAACTGCAAGCAACTAACTTATCCTTGCACCAGTTATATCCAAAAATGGTCGACAGCTGTTGTGCCCCAGGAGGCCAGAATAACAACAAGGGGAAACGAGAAGAGCTACTATTACAAGCAAAAGGGAAATTGTTTTACAGGATTCCCAAAGATCCCGCAAGACAGCAGATGTGAATTACTGCAATAAAACGCACAAGAAACAGGCACGAGAAAACTGAGCGGTGGCATCCCTCAACAAACGGATTTCGCTTGTGTAGCGATCACTTTATATCAGGTACAGAATCCAGCGTTTTCCAAGTGCAGTGTGTCTGGTTTATTTAGCATGTTTTTAACACGATGTCCAACAGATTATTTTTTTCATAAAGGCAGGTTAGGCTAATATTTATAATGTGGATTACAAAGGGGTGTTGCTCATTCAGCACTAAAACTACTCACGCCGAGAAAGAAATTCGGGATTTAACAGTTACTTCTTGTTGTGGTTCTTCAATATATGCTTTCAGTGACTCTCTGGAAGTGGACGAAGGAAAGTTAATGAGGTAGTGACATATATCCAGATACTGCAGGTCAGGAACATTGTCCACGCCGGCTTCAACGTTCGAAAAAAGCACCCCTGGGGAATGATAAGGGTCTGTGACATTTAATCTGTCGAGTTCTGCCTTGTACTGGTCAATTTCTATCTGTTTGAAGTGCGCAGTAAACTCTGACGGCCTGAAATCAGCGCTGGCGCCATTCATTTTTCCTCAGAGTTTTCCTGCCAATATGGCGACGTCAACAAAAAAAAGTCACGTGATGCCCGGAGCGCTATATAGCAATGTTGGTCTCTCATTCATTCAGTTCACCACTTTAGCACAATCTCAAATCGCAAGGACGGCCATGAGCTATGATTTTAGAGATTCCATGTCTTTCCTGAAAAGTGGAATTTGGTGTAAACAGCCTACTCATAGTGCCCAGAGGAAGAATCCAGCTGACAGATGGCTTTAACACAGTGAAACAATTCAACATAAAAGGACTGGCAGTAAACGTTGTCGTTCATGGTTTCCAGATGATATATCTTGAATAGCTTACAGATCCTTTCATTTTTTTCCCCTTCACCACAAGGTTTAGAAGCGGTTCTCAGTGACATGTCTCAGCTACTACCAAATGCACTGCTGTGAATTTTGGTGTAGACTCTCATGTTCCCCAGAGGATGTTGACAATCCCCTGTTGTCTTTACCTAGCGCTACCATCAATATAGATTTAGGACCAAGTGACTGCCAAGCTCTACTTTGCATTTACAGCTAATTATCAGATGGTAGCAGGCTTACTTTAGCAGCTAGCTCGAGGTGTTGCTGACAATGCTGCTCAATCATTGAGGATTGCCATCAATACAAATACTGTAGCATTAGCTAGAAGAAGGGGGCATGGGTGACTACTCTTAATTTAAGAGTCACACTTTGAATGGAGCAAAGAGACTACCGATTTGTACCAACAAACCACCCGTACCATATTCCTCCTTTATTATTTTTTATGAAGATATTCACATTTTTTTAATATCCCCCACATCATTACAAAATGTGCAATGGATTCCCAAGATGGAATTAATTTTAAACTAACAATCTGTCAGCCTGAAAGACCAAAGGGAGTTCCTTTTACCAATCAGTCTCCTATAACACTTTATGGTTCTCACTCAAACTTACTGATACAGTTATTGCTTTGGGAAGAGAAGAGCTCAAGGAAGATTTAGAGTATTAGTTTCCATTGCAATGACTGTACTTAAGCCCTATTTATACCAATTTTGCAAGGGAAAATATCTCAAATCCCTTCCGTAACATCAGCCGCAAGTGCGGAATATGCATCTCTGTAGCGACTGGACAGTTCTTCTAAATTATCCCAAATTTAGATATTGTTCTCTTCTTAATGGTGGAGAAAAGTCTACACCAGCTGGCAGTTTTTTGTCTTAAAAGAGGCCTGAGACATTGCATAAATTCTGTTAAATGAGAAGCTCATCACGTGAACTCCAAATGTGTTGCTTTTAATTTCTAATAGGGAGAAGAATTCATCATCTAATAATCGTTTCCTTTTTTTAAAATCATCATTTCTATTTATACATTTATAGTGTTTGAAGACAGAGGAACAATATCTGTTATGCCGATGTGTGAACATGATTCTCTCTTATTCTAATTAGTCAATGCTTGTGCTGGTCTGACATTTTTTACAAATTGGGTTTTTGCAGTCCCAGTGTAAAAACTGAGTCAAAATAGATAATATTGACTCTGTAATAATGGTTTTCTTATCTTACAGTCCTTCATATCATTATTAGCTGTTATACCGGAATAGATTCACATTCTCGGGCAAGTACAATACTGCTGATAGATGTGGCTGCACGCACCGAGCCCGTACAGTGTGTGAGCCTGCAAGAGAAATCTCGGGAGTCATATGAACAGTTCAGGATCAAACAGTCCGAGGCCTCAGAGCCCAAAATGGCCCACTCAACTCTGCTCCCTGCACATAGTATACTTTTATGGCTCAGCTGGCCAATTCCTCACTAAAGCTGCCGAGATAGAGTCAGAGGTTCAAGAGCTTTTTTTGTGTGAAACCAGTGCTGCTAGAGTGAGTCAATACGGAGGAGACCTTTGGATGGGTTTCGTAGACCTCAATCGCCGCGGTAGAACAACTAAATATCGGAGGTTAGTCGGATGATCTTGCAAGTGGATGGTGGGAAGAAAAGGCAGAAAATAAAAATCATCTTTCAAAGCTTAGCCAGAGGACGGACTAAAGAAAGCAACAGTGACAGTGCAGTGTTTGCTCATTACAGGTGGGAGCAAGGAACATTGACTGTAAATTGATTAAGCTGGCCAGAGTGAAACAGAACCTCTGGCTACCCTTCCACTTCTGGCAGGAATACACAAAAGAAGTTCTGGACGTCGGAAGCTCCATTAAACGAAGTACAACGTCAGAGAATAAGACCTTGGCACAGAACGCAGGCGACAAAGAGGGGAATAGGCACATTTTCCTGGAGTTTTGGTCCCGACATCAAAATCCACTAAGAGCAGGACGGACAATACAAGAAAACAAACAGTGAGGAGTGCAGCTCATCTTAAAGGGGCACGCCTATGCTTCCGTACAGCTAAGAGAACTGCAAGTCACAGATTTAAGCCACAAGGGAGGCGACACACAAAGCCGACCGTCGACTGTTCCTTGACCCCTAGTTTCTGGAGCGTGTCCGGCACCGTTGCACCCAGTCAGACCCTTGTCGGCAGCTTTTCAGCCGATTCAGTATATTGAATCAGTGGAGAACTCAAGTTCAAGGGGCACTCAGATGGCTATTGTTGTTTTACATCTTCTTCTGATTCAAATTCACATTCAAATACACAAATATTCTTCTAAAGAAGTGATCATCTTGGATGTAGACCAACTGATCCAGACGATTCAGGAGAGGGCAACTCTATATGACAGTTTGCAGGTCTTCCTAGCCTTCTATCCTCCCAGCTAATAGTAGCACTTCTCATTTTCCCTTTTGAATGATGAATACCGACTACTGCCACCTATATGCATGAAGTTATTTACTTTCACGCAGGCGCCGGGCGTATATGCCGGCCGGGTGTTGGCTGTAGTCTTTGCGGCGTGTTTAAGCGCAACTCTTCGATCCAGACACAGGTGACGCGAGGTGACATCACAGTCGGCCTTGGTTGTCGCTTCTGTGTGTCAGACCCTTAAATCCGCCGAATTAAATAACAAAATACGTCATCGGTCATGGCCCTCCAGGAAGAAAAAAGGCTCTTTTTCTGATTCGATTCCTCTTCTGACAGCATCACTAAATTAAAAATACTGCTTTGTTGAGATTAGAGGACCTTTGTTGTCATGGTTACAGCCATAACCATGTGGTTAGGGTCATTGGTAAAAGTGCTGATTTCTGTAGTATCTCAGGTTTAAAGACGTTTTGCTCATCCATCCATTCTCGACGTGTGTCCTCAGCAGACTTTGTGGTGCCGTGATGACGCCACCCGTCTTCCTCCCTCGGGTCCGGCGGATAAGTGGTCACTAGACGGCTTGTGGCAGAGCTTTGTGAGCACCCTCCTAAGCCACAGAGCACATAACACAACTGTTTCCACATTGTGTGAACCGATCGTCACGTCAGGGAAACTGACTCTGACGTGTAAAATTTGCAAAGTACCCCTTTTAAATGCAAAAACTGATGAAATGACATGTTGTCGACTCGCAGGCAGCACCTTCCGAATGAAAGCGAGTTTCTTCAAGTGATGAGGGAAAATGGCTAAAGGAAAGCTCTATCTTGGCCACCTCCCTCATGAATAAACAGAGGACTCTGCAGGGGAAGAACGGAAAGGTTTAGGAGCAGCTCTGCACTCGGAGAAGGAACAGAAAGAGAGGAGGTGCACGGGGGAAAGAGGGTGAAAAATGAGAGGACATGCTTGTCAGAGAGGAAGAAGGTCCATGAGAATAAAAATGAAGTTAATGTTACATGTATGGAGAAAGTGAGGTACACTCTGACGGAGGAGGATGCTCGGGGAAAAACCCACCTACGTTCCCAACACTGATTCACCGCTCTGGAATAATGACTTAATTCATTTATTTTCACTTTCATGTTGACACACTGACTCTTTTGGTTACAACAAAAAGAATAAAAGGTGGATTACAGCAGATTACTGTTTATGGTCTATATTAGACGCAGCAGCAAAAAAAAGGCCTTTGTATTGAATTAAATAGAGAAACATTTACAGTAAATTCTATTCACATCCATTCATCTTGAGTTATCTCCCGATTTACTGCAGCATCGCTGTTTGCCATCTTCCGAACGAGAGATAACAAACTGTGGCAAATTCACCTTGCGAAGGCTTAAACAAAGCGTTTTTTCCCCCCCACCGCAGCAAATAAAACACATTCTCCATTATGAAAATGGCCTCTTTTTGTGGAAAACAAACAACGTAGAACAGACTGTTCACATTTCCCTAAACGCCTGTGTTGTTTGTCGTCGTAATGCAAAGCTAACAAACAGCAGGAGAGGACGCGATTTAATGTCTTCTAAGAAACGTCTTCCTGTCAAAGACAAATACAGCTTATGGGACAATTTGTAAGCTATTGTTTGTGTTGACTCACATATGAATGAGATTACAGTTGTGTGTATATTAGGTTTAAGATCATTTGGACCGAGATTTATTTGATTTGTAAATACATCTCTGTAGCTCTATCATCTCATTTTCACATCAAGGGAACATGAACTATGTGAAACTGATGCATTTAAAGAACAACCTGCTTTAAATTACAAGAAGGGGAGTCATTATGGTAAATTAGGCAACAAATGAGAGAAAATAATCAACATTGGTGGTAACTACAAGTTTTAAGAGCAGTGAATATAGACCTGACCTTTGGTCTTCTGCTTGCAGCTGGTGACCAGCTCCACAGCAGCAGGTTTGTCTTTGGTGTTCTCGAGCAAGGGTATCTATGTGGCAGATGTTTCCTATGCTCCTCTGTTTTTTTTTTTTTTTCCTGCTCAGCTGGGGATTTCAACCACCAATCTGCCTCTTCAAACCGGAGCGTGGCACGTTACATAAAAAGGTTTGCTGACTAGCCTCACTTCAGAGGCAGAAGAATGAGCGTGGCCGCTGTTCACTGAGCTGACGTTACAGGCCAGACTGTTGCTGTCCACTTCATTTGGTTCTGAATCAGTGCTCACATGGCATACGTGGAATTTATTTGGGGGGGGGGGGGGGGGGGGGGATCGCATCATGGATACTCTGTGGGAAATAGAAACTCAGCACCCCCTGGTGTCTGGTCTGAGGCCCTGAGCTATCGGCACTGCTTCATGTAACAAACGCAAGACACAAGGGGACATTTATTGAGAATAAATTAGTCTGAAAGAGCGTTCAGGGGAGAAGTATAACTCTAATAGCTGCTGCTGTGACCTTTCACATGATCACATCACAACAGATTTAATGTTTAATATTATGTATCATTAATATACATCCTCATTTAATTATTATTAATTATTAGTATTATTTTTTGTGTGTCAATTACAAAAATATATACACTGGACAACAATGCTTAGAGGAAGGGTTTTGTTATTTTATCAGTTCTATACAAAATTCTAGTTTTAATCATATAAACATTATGTATATTTCATACTGTCATAACTGGTGTAGGGATGTTTTTTATTATAAATTTCTACATGAGCACAGAAAACTATTTCAGAAGCAATGGATAGTTAAAAGTTTATCTGCTATAATTGTAAATATGACTGATTGACAAGGTTTTGCACTTTACACCCAAAATGTCTAAAACATCCGTCATGGTGGATCTACCTTCAAAATAAAAGCAAGATGTTTCAAAAGTGATATACATTAGTGGTGCAGGACAGGCTACTGATGTAGTGTTATTAAACGAGTGTCTATTAAATAGATTTATAGTTTAATAACCGAACTATACCTTTAAAAAAGTCGAATATCTTTGGTTATTGAGGTTTATTCTGAAAGTCGTGCAACGGAAGTAGAGGTACTTACGTAATCCATTTGTCTTGATCAAATATTTCCTGGATCAGAGCTGCTATAAGATTGTTTTCCTGTCGTTAAGCAACACATAAAACTCTTACAGGTAAACATGCAGCTCATTATATCATTATAATGCCACCTCTGACGCTATAACCAGCCAGCTGTCAGAATAATAATCACTTCGTCCAGCTCTTTAGCCGTCCACGCTGTCGTCAAGGTAACGTTAGCTTAACGTGTTATCATGTGGGTTTTCGGTTACGGGTCCCTGATCTGGAAAGTGGATTTTCCTTACGAGGAGAAGAGAATCGGTTATATTAAAGGCTTCAGTCGTCGGTTTTGGCAGGGCAGCACCGACCACCGGGGAGTACCGGGTAAGGTGAGTATATCATACCGGCTTTTTGGCACCTACAGTATAGCAAAGGAAAAGGTCGTAACGTCAACTGACGCAACGCCTTCTGTGGAGCTCAGTCTGAATGTCAGGTTCAGGCCATGTACACAATTTATATTATTTTCTACATATGTTGTTAATTAATTGGTTTGGTCATTATCAACACAGTAATATTAGATAGATAGATATAGACAGATCTTTATTGTCATTCAAAATACACACCACAGGTGCACACATGAACGAAATTTCGTTGCAAATATTCTTTATACCGTTGACAGAAAATAACATGATTAATTATTAACTTATTTATTTTATTTTATTTTGTTATTTTTGTATAATTATTCCTCTCCAGTGTTATGCATGTTGATTGAATGCTACTACTTCTGTTATTATTACTTTTATGTTGAAAATGTCCACTATGGAACATACATTTATTATAAAACTGCTTTAAGATTTTTTCCTAAGTCCCCGATCTTCGTCTTTTGCAGCCTGGCCGGGTTGTTACACTGGTAGAAGATCCTGAGGTGAGTTATAATCTCTCCTATACTTAATTGCACCACGCCTTACATTGTAAATGTGGCCACAACTAACGGTTACTTCCGTTATCGGTCAACCTGCCAAATATTTCCTTGATTATTCATAAAGTCTGTAAAATAAAAGACAAAAAAAAAAAAAAAAAAAAAAATTTTACTGTTTTATCTGAATTGTAAAATGAGATTAAAAACAGAAATGCAACAAAAGCTCACCAACATGACCGTGATCAAACCCGTTAATCAATAATAAAAAGAGTTTTAGCCTTAATAATAACTTAAACAATGAAGTGGTTGCTAAATAGTTACTTTAATCTTGATTGCATGAAATGGGCAATCATGGTCATAAAATGGGCATATGATAGTCTGTACATGTATGAGAAGCAATAAAAACAATAAAAGCATGATTGCAGGATGATTGCAGGAAGCAATCAGATGTCCTCAAATAAGGATATTGGTGCTTCTTAATGTAATTTAGTTGTCAAATACATAGTCTTTATTGCAGGACGCAAACATCACATGTTACTTGTTGTAGATTATTATAACTTGAAAGTCCTAATTCACTCTTTACTCATATAATAAAAGAACCAATGTTGTATAGGTTTTACAGCATTGGTTATCTTTTACTATATGTTTAGTGCGAATTAGTGAAATTAGTACAGAAACAAATTGACAACTGAAAATTAAATGAGCAGCATCATTCTGACATTATTGATGGATGTCTCGATACAGGTATGTAGGTGGAATACTGCAGCGGGGTACACGTAAATAGCTCCAAAACTACAGCGTACTGTGCCCATACTCATAGAATCTGGGGTTACCATATATAACCAACTGCCAGTAGGTCCAGGTTTGATGAGCATCTTTTGGCCCAGGGAAGCATTGCTAATATGCTGGCAATTTAAACTTTTCTCCAAATACAAGTGCTTGTACTTACTGTATATTGTCTAACAAAAAGTAGCACTGGGACTTCCTTAGTTGTTTTGCAATTATTGCAGTTATTTAAGTATAAGTTACACAAACTTACCAAATTTTGCTTCCATACCTCCCTGCAAATATCAAGCAAGCATTTGTTCTTCTTTCACGCCTCTCTGCTAGGGGTGTGTTTGGGGCGTCGCCTACAAACTGCCGACCGGCCGAGAGCAGGAAGTGAAGAGCTACCTCGACTACCGAGAAAAAGGTGGTTATCAGGTCATCAATGTGGCCTTTTACCCCCGTCCCTTACTCAGTCCCTCCCCCAGCCAGACGCTGCTCTACATAGGATCTCAGGACAACCCCAACTACCTCGGCCCCGCACCTCTGGAGGAGATAGCCAACCAGATTGTCAGCTCTACCGGTCCAAGTGGGAAAAATACAGAGTATCTGTTCCAGCTGGCTGATGCTGTGAGAACTACTCTGCCTGAGGACTCAGACACGCATCTGTTTTCTCTGGAAACTTTAGTGAGAGAAAGGCTACAAAATGGATAGAAGCCCTTAAAAAATGTTGATTATGATTCAATAAAGAATAAAACTTGACCAACTATATAATATACAAGGCTGGATTTGTCAAATAATCTCAGGGTTTACGATGTACACGTACACAGGGCCAATCAGGATATTTGTTAGTCACAGAAAAGATGTTGACCTCGTCAGAGTCGCACCGCAATGAAATGTCAACCTTTTTGTTCCCGGGCAGTAGAAATAACACACCACAGTGCAAATCATATGAACAGAAAGCTGCTCCAAAACAGGAAATGACTAACTAACTGGCATCAAACAACATATTCTGAGAAATCGCAAAATATAAAAAAGCACAAATGAAAAACGAGATGAATGAATATGATTTGAATGCATGTAATGGTTCAAGTTCAGGGTTGTAATTAAAAAAATATTAAACAAAAAAACATCCCAGGTCAACAGAGAACATGATTTACTTCATCAGGACTGTGTGAACGGTGCCTGTTATCATTTATCAAAGCCGTAAATGATGTATTCCAAGTGTTTTAACCATCAACTAGTTCAAAATGTAGAAATATTCAGTGTGACATCACTTAAATTGCAGTTATTCATTCTTTTCTCTAGTGCCATTTCCAGGTCAAATTTCTAATTGGAGTTAATTAGTGAACGTTGGCATGGTAGCACATTAGGAGGAACATTGCAAACATGCTACCTGGTAAACATCAGCCTGTTAACACCGTCACCGTGAGCATGTTAACACGTTAATGTTACCACTCAGCTCAAGGCACCGCTGTGACAGATTACAGCTTTCAGAGCAGTGAGCGTGGCTGCACACCTTTTTTTTTTTTTTTCTATGTAATCTGCTAGACACTTATTTATTTTTTTAAAAAAGGTGTTCATGTTAAGATAATAACACCTTGATTATTCTGCCTTGATTTCAGCAGAACTAATTTGGATAAAAAAATAAATAAAAAAAAAAGAACACGGTTTTCCAGAAAGTTTTGATTCACTTATTCAACTGAACTTGAATATTAGGTTTACAAACAAAATAAGTCATGCTGTGAGCATTTTAGATTGTAATAACTCTTTTTCTAAAGTTACTTGTCTAACCTGAAAATCCTTGCATCTGTCTTCCAGTTATATAATTACTGTGCCGTTGTAATCACGCCCTCACACTAGAGGTGGAACGGCTTGGATTTTTCAACTAATGTGTGGAGAAAGTCAAGTCGGCGTCGACTAGTCGATGACGTCACACATAAAAACACGCTCTACAACCACAGCAACAATGTCAACTAATAGCTAGTAACTAATAATAACTTCAGACAATGAAATTTACCAGCAAACTGTTGTTTTGCAGCCTCCTCTCTGTTACCCATGGACGTTTGTTAATTGACTGGCGTCGAGAGGATTAGGATCATTCCTCTGCTAGTTAGCGGACGCCTTTTCAGATGAGTGTGCATTGCGGTAGTACTTCAGATATGTATTTCAGGACTGACTTACATATTTTGCATGTCACGGTAGAATTGGCTTCATCTACCGCTCCTACAGTTTGCTGCAACGACCCACTGTGCTCCTCACCTGTCTTCTCGGAGGCCTCCATGTTGTTATTGTCACGTGATCGGCGACAAGTCGACTTCCTGCTTAAAGCGTCACGGCACAGCAGTAATGCTGCATTCCAGAAAGCTGGGATGTCGGATTTATCCCACTTAGGAGTGTAGGCTACTAGATCCGACCACAAAGCGTTCCAGGAGAACGAAGTTAAACAACAAACATGGCCGATAAGATAAGACAATGACCGAAATTGCGGTCTCCCAAAGTTTTTCCACCCGCAATAGGTAATATTCTTCTCTCTGTGATGAAAGCTAACGGTAGAAGCTCAACAAACCTCCCTGTTGTTTTTATTTTTAACATTAGGCTACACTTCATCGAATAACTTTTTGCAGAGAGATTATAGCGACATATCCTCACGCAAAAGTCATGTTGTGTAATATGATGATATCGTATGACCAAAAAAACAAAACAAAAACATAAATGCATTTTGTATAGTCTAGTAAATTATGTTTTAACATTCATGGTGTGCATCTCCATGGGCGCCACCATTGTTCTGAGGCTGCTGCATCTCAGTGAAGTTGGGGTAGATCGATTTGCCCGGCTTCAAGTGGCATTCCAGAGCACTATTCCTAGTAGGAGGTCTGAAATTTCAGATCTCCCACTTTCCTGGAACGCAGCATAAAGTCGACTAGTCGACTAGTCATACAACCCCCTACCTCCAAACTGTAAACTCTCCTCATCTCACTTTCTTTACTACTACTCCACATCGGCTTCTTCTCATTCTGCCAGCAAGCGTCTGAGCACAGCGAGCCTGTCGAATGCATCAGAAAAAAAAATCAACACGCCGAATGAAACGGAGACAGTTCTTATCTGTGATCCTTCTTTAAACAAGCCCATACACACACACACAGATGAAAACGGTTTCCAGCGTTTATTATCTGCGCAAGCGTTTGTACAACATTACATTTTCGTTTGGCACCAAACTAAAAGCTATCCGTGGAAGAAAAAAAAAAAAAAGCCTTATGTCAAAGCTCTGTGCGGAATAAATAAATGATATATTGTGATGTGAATATACACAGGATGATGAACTGCAGGTATTTTGTGTGAGCGGTCAACCCTATGAGCCTGTAGATCCTCTCTAAAATAAAATGTGTCACATGTTAAAGAGGAAACGGTCAACATGCTTAGCTATTATATAATAAAACAGAGATATATTATATGCTTATATATATAATTATTCATATGAATTATATCATTTATATCAATATTAATTGTTACACATTATAATATATTAATAGTATAAGAGTTGTCTTTAGTACTGAACATAAGTTTATAGTAATTCTACATATTTATATCATCATATATATGTTTTTTTTAATATTCAATATATTAATATATGTTTAGAAATTATAAACAGTAGAGTGAAATGCTGTGATGAGAACTAATGTGAGGTTTCTGGCAGATATGGGCAAAACAGTGGTCGATTAGAACAACGAGGAACTGAACGCACACCTTTATCTCTAAAGTGGCCACCTTTGGGGCTGCTGAGCTGCTTGGTGAGACGAAATAAACACACCAAGTAAGATAAATATTTGAAGCTGTTTTGCCCAGACCTGCTTTACTGCCGGGTTTACTGAAGGCCAACAGCGGCACATGAGGTTCCAGAGGGAGAGCTACCAGCCAGCATTATCAGACATTATTTTAACAGGCCGCACAGTGGACTGGTGTTCCCAACACTGCTAAAGGATGTCATTATTTATTTATTTATTTGTTTTTCCGTGGTAGCGGTCAGTTAGTCTGCAGAGGACCCGGGAAGGCAGATGGCCATCTAGGCGTAGTAACAGGGCGACACCAGCAGGTCCGTGAGCACGAGCAGCTGGTCGTCAGTGAAACACTGCCGGTGCTCCTGCCAGTTGTCGTGGTGCGTGCGCCGGAACTCCGACAGCGTCTTCTTCACCGTCATCTAGGGACATAAACCGAACTCAGCATACGTACTCTACATCTACACCTGTCCCACAAGACATAACAAACAGATCTAAGCCAGATTTAAAAGGCAGAGCACACCTTTACAACACTACCAAACAGTGATGCACATTTACTCAAGTCATCATTGTTTAGATACCTCTACTTTGGTATACAATTACAGTATTGCAGTACACCAGTCAGCCATAACATTATGACCACTGACAGGAGTCAGTAAATAACATTGGTCATCTTGTGACAATTCAATGTTCTGCTGGTAATTGGACCCGGCATTCGTGTAGATGTTACTTAGACATGTAGCACCCACCTACGTAGACCAGACTAGGCACCCCCACCCCATAGCAATGACACTCCTTGATGTTCAGCAGCCATCCCCAGCAGGATGCAGCCTGACACAGACACACACACAAAAAAGGAACAACTAAAACAAACATGAAGAACAACACAAGGTGTTGACCTGGCCTCCAAATTCACTAGATCCCAAACTGATCAAGTATCTGTGGGATGATCCACAGAGGCCCCTCCCCTCAAAGGCCCCCACTAACAACATTCTGTTGCCAGACACAACAGGACACCCTCAGAAGGCCCACGTCCATTCTCTGATGAGTCACAACTGTTTTGGAGGCACAAGGGAGACCTACACAATATTAGGAAGGTAGTCATAATGTTATGAATAATCGGTGTATGCAACTTTATTACATTTATTCTACATTCACTTGACACACCGTAGTTATGGATACTACATTTATGTATTAAAACTGTGGACATTGTTTTGTATTGTTTAAAACTATTTCTGAACATGCGCCTGGGACTTCCTTTTCCCCGCCATAAGCTCCACCATACTCGTAGTTGCCGTAGACTGCTCCATCTCCGTCGCTATGGTTGCTCCCTTCTTTAGCTCTGACAAACCAATCACTGCTGGCCGAAGTAAAACGCATTGTATGCAGTAATCGAGCATGAAAGTCGACACACAGACACCAGGTTTCATTTAGCATTTCCCTTAAACTCCCGCAATAAAGAGTTTGTTGATAGCAGCTCTTTCTCTCGCTTCATTTGTTTTGATCGGTGAAAAAAAGTTAAAAGCCTGCACGAGTGCACGAAAACAGCCACCCATCTATTCTGGAAATGAAACCTCCACTTAATAGTGGAACCGTAAATAGTTCCTTTTATGTGCGACAAAAACAAATCCGCTGCCTCTTCCTGATCGGGAGACGATTTAAAATGCAGAGTAGAATCCAACAGCAGCTGACAATCTTCCCGGCGATGGTTTAATTTGCTTACATTGATTAAAAACTAACGAGGAAATAATAATTTATTCATGTTAAAATGCCGGCTTTGACAATTTAAATATGCAATGTAGAAATTATTTAAAGTGAAACAAGTTTGGAGTGAAAAGTTGGTTGGTTGAACAAGGACACAAAAACAGGGAATTAAATTGGCTAGCTCTACAAGTAAGGATGTAGTCATGACTTAAACATTAAGTACATTTGTTTTACATTATGGCCTCCAAACTAAACAATTAGACTGGATTTAAAGGGAAGAAGGATAGAGGTTTCTTTAACTTGAATACCAACGCTGATTTAGACTTATAACTGGCCTGAAGAAACTAAGATGTGCATCATTTACGATTATGCACAAAATCTATTTATACCATTTTATATAAAGTATTGTGATTCCTTCCAGTGGCCTTTGCAATAGGCTGGTTATATTTTTAAATGTATTTCATTGTTTTGTCTTTGGCATCTCTTTCACTTTGCAGCAGGAGAAGCTCTAAATTATCATCATCATTGGCTCCCCATCACCGTAATGTATTATTCAAACTCCGCTCTACGGATTACATTGTATGTCTTCTTCATGCCTGAAGTGAGGCCAAAGACACAATTTTCTCCTCAATTGGACAATGAAATTGTATTCTTTCGGCTCACACTGTTTTAAGCGGGATGTTTGTATATGAATGTGTGTGTGTGCGCGCGTACTGATG